>NC_056430.1:49092151-49692151 GCF_018296145.1 Oncorhynchus tshawytscha
AGATTCAAAGAATATTGCTTGTCTGTGTCGTTCTTGATGGCCGCTGTCAAGATTTAAGGACCAGTTACACTCAAGGATTCTATTCAATCCCGAGAGAGCTATTGAAATTGAGTAATTGTGTGTGTGTGTGTTCGTGTGTATCTTGTGTTTGTGTCTGTGTGTGTGAGCGCTTGTGCGTCTGTTGAGTGAGTAAATATTCTACGCGTCAGATTATTCCTCATTGTATTTCTTTTTAATTATTTGACGGAGACAAAAGCACGAACCATTCATGACTTAGTTGTTATGACATGGAGAAGCTATGAGAAGGTCAGATGAGATACACAGACTCTAAATAAATCCACTCCCACGGAAATTCGGTATAAAGCTGCCCAAACCATGCATTGTTTTACACACACACACACACACACACACACACACACACACACACACACACACACACACACACACACACACACACACACACACACACACACACACACACACACACACACACACACACACACACACACACACACACACAGCATCTGCCTGCTGCATCATAGGGTTAAATCAGATGAAAAAACCCCCCAGCCCTTTCTCTGGTTAGATGGATTATACACATACTGGATAGCAGAGATGGCTGGAGTCTAGAGGCACCTGTACTGTATGCCTCACATTAACACCACAAAAGCCAGGCCTCGAGGGACCCGACTTCGATTTTGACTCAGGATTTTGACTCAGACATTCTAACAGTCTAATAAATACATTGCATATATGCTATCAGAAAATCCTTGGATTGTGTTTATGAAGGTCTTGTGTCAAAAATATATATATTTCAAAGAACAAAATTGTTTATGTTTCAGTAGGCTATCTAGTTATTCTTGGAAAAAGTTGTATTTTGAAAACCTCCCGTTAACACTAGGGAAGGGAGGGGGGAGCAGCCAAACAATGTAATTCTACTACTTATTAAATATTGTATAGGCAATAATAGGCAAAGGCACAAAATGTATTACCCTGGAAGTTGGAGGGAAAGCAGAGAGGCAGACAGACAGATGTACAGACAGCAGTCTGAATGATTTTAATGCTGACAAGAGCAGCTATACCTGTATGGTACACAGCCTGAGGCCTGTTCTTGTCCTTATGTAACGTTGACAGTGGAACAACAGGTAAACCTCCCAGTTACGCTCTGTGGCCTCTTGGGAGACGTTTGAGACTGTCAAGTACAAAGTCACCACCACACAGGAACTTGTTTCCCCCTGCCAGCTTGGGAGCAAGGCTGTTACTGTGAATGGTGTCATAAACGGACCGTTTGTATATCTCGCATCCTGCGCCGGACCAACTATCAGGCCTTTCAGTATAGCATTCCAAGTCAGTGTCCACTATAGCCCTCACCCCAATGCCCCGGGTTGCCCTGTTGAGGGGAAAAACTGGTCTTACTAGACACACGATGACTGCGGGATGGTTTCTCATGGTGACGGCCCACATCCCAGGAGCGTCACCGTGGTGACGGCAAGCCAGGGGCGCTACCGTTCATGCGCCAGCTGTTCTGATCTCGGCCGTGGGGTGTTTCGTATTAAGTAATTATCTCGGCCGGGCCACAATACCACAACACCAGCGTGTCGTCTCTAATTCTCAATTATTGTGGTGCGTAGCCGCCTTTGTGTGAGCCGAGCTACAGCCGCCATTATTACGGCCTCTCCTTCCTAAATGGCAGTTGCTGAAAACACTGGAGGCACTTAAGTACCAAACATTATGCTTCCTAAGACCTGTGGGAGACATAAATATGTGTAGCCGAATTAGTCGCTTTCAATTATTGCGTGGAGCCATACTTAGACCTTGAGGAACACCACAATTATCGCACAGACCTCAAATCGAATCGAATCAAACGATATTTGTCACCTACACGTGTTTTGCAGATGTTATTGTGGGTGTAGCGAAATGCTTGTGTTTCTAGTTCCAACAGTACAGTAATATCTAACAGGTAATATCTAACAATTTCACAACAAATACCTAATACACACAAATCTGTCTAAATATCGCTGATGGTCCCAACAATGTAGTTCCGGTCATGAATCGCAACGCAACATTATTTTATTGATCCCAGGCAGCTGGAGCTCGCATCAAAAACCATTTGTCACTTCCCTTTACTGGAATTATATCTTTAGCATCAAATATAGTGTCAACTCATTCCTAATTTCACTCCTAAAATAGGCTGCAGCCTGTGACTTCTTAGGTTAAAGGAGGTAAATAGACCAAGATTGATAATGATCTCCACCAAAACAAACAACGCGAGTGGGCCGCAGACCGAAACCAGGCGTCCCAGATGATTCTTTCATTTGTTTATTTGTCAGGGACCATGTACAACATGTCACTGCACCAGATATAGCTAGATGGCTCATTTTCATCTGTAGTCCCTGGGAATCAAATATATGGATGGTTGTCAGTGGATTGGACTTGCAGGGTGGATTGGATTTGCATGGTGGATTGGATCTGATAGAGGGAAAAAAAGATGGAGGGATGAAATCCAATCCGCCCCATCTCTGAGGTGAGTGGCAGCACTGTTTGATATCTCTAGGGATCTGCTTAGAGGGGGGCCGTTTCCTCATGTTCGCTAGACAACGCGCTGTGGGGCTGCTGGAAAGTGGGACAAGAACAGACTGATCTACCGTAAAAGCCTATGGGACCACCAAGCACGCAGACTACTTGGAGAGAAATCACATTTGATGATCAGTTTTGACGTGCCCATTGTAGCTGCATCTACTGCAGAGGATTTCAGCCTAGTTGTATTTTTTTGGCATCTAACTTCTGTTTTTTTTAGAGGTCTTAATGTGGTACAGGGGCAATTGGGTATGCTCACCTATAATGACATAACCATAAGGGTGACATTATACTCTTCAGGGACATTTGGTGTCCGAAGGGATACAATGTTAAAAAGCGCTGCCCTTTCTTTGACCTAAAATACCCATTTAAGCACATTGTCCTTCTTTGAAAGAGACAGCTTAAAGTATTCACATAGAACACATGGCCAAGCATAGGAAGCAGGACAGAAGGGTAGAGAACAAGCCAGAAAGTACAATAGTGCCCGGGTGTGTTTTCCCTGGCATAATATGGATCCTGATTATCCAAACACACCATTACAATCTGCTCCAATTCTTCCCCAGAGAACAGGCCGAAGCAGACATCTGGACTGCTCCTCGAGTGCTAGCGCTAATGCTAACATCTGCCTAAGCATTACTGCAACAAGGCTGTTTGAATAAGACGGGGGGCAATGTCAACACGCAGGTGTTCGTCAAGAAGAACATGCAATTACAGTACCCTGGAAATGGATCTAATCACTTAATTTGCCTGTATTGTTTCCTTAAACTGAGGGGGAAAAACTTAAGCAGGGTGTGGATTGGTTTTTGAATTGACGCCTTTAGGGTTGACTAGCCTGAAAGTCTAAGCTGTTGGGGGGCTGGGGGTACTAAGCTAACATATGGAATTGTTTTAAGATAGCTAAATGATCCATTGTATGACTATTTGATTTAGAATTTTAGGACTCCTTTAGGTATCAAATATACATATTTACTACTATAGCCCATAGAAATCCATAGAACAACACATTCATAAATGGCAAAAAAGGCAATCAAAAAAGAAATCATAAGGAGTAAGGTTTTGATGTGTCTGTCCTATATCTAGGAGACATCAATTTAGGAACATTTCTATTTCTTTGGTCACATTTAACCTCTTATTTTTTGGGGGGCACAAAATTACCTCCATACTTCCATTTTGTTGGGTTACCTTCACTTGTGGGGGGGGGAGAAAAGTTTTGGGAAGTCTCATGGTCTGACAAACACCGCTGTAGCTCGGTTGCCTTCTACTGCAGATGCGGAAGGCCGACATACACTAGGCAGATGCGGTGGATTGAGACACAGCCAATGCTACAAAAAAATAAAATATATCTCTATCTTAAAGTGACACATATTGATGGGGATTTTTGTATTAAACACACGTACGTCAATTGACTCTTAAGGATTATTAATCAGGGGGAATGAATGCAGTTTTGTAGTGGATGAGAAACACTCTTGTGTTTATTGCGACCTGAATCAATTGGGAAGAGGTCTGAGCTAAATGAGTGAACAAACCTAGACTTTATTAAAGTCTGAAAGGGTATGCATCCCAAACGTGCCCAATCCCCTATATAGTGCACTACTTTATACCAGAGCCCTATGGGAATAGGGTGCCATTTGGGATGCAACCTCTATTTCATCAGCAGGGGGGGATTGTTACAGTGGTTCTTCCTTTAAAAGTTGCGTCAAGCTAAGTTATTGAAATGACATGGAGCCGTAGGCCTAAGAGTCAAAGGGAGCCTTGAACAGAACATAGAATAAATGGGATTGATTTTTAGAAATGTAGCTTGATTCATTTGATGAATATTATGGTTTTTCCATTCCAAGAAAAACGAAAAATATTTTTTTACAGTAGCCGATGTACCTTAGGCCTAAGGGAAATATGGCACTGTACAATGTGTTTCTATTCCAAGAAAAACGAAAATGCATTTGTTACTGTAGCTGTTTTAGCGTAACTTACTTATTGGCATAAAGGCCTACTTAAATATACAGTACATCAATCGATCACTTAATAATTTGTGCATGTCATCACACAACATACAAGTCATCTATGTCTTTAAATACAGTCAACCATTTTATTTATAAAACAAAATAACAAAGTGAGCCTTGATTAATTTTACAATCACGGCTAAAGCGATTTAATTAAGGGTTTCAGTTAGGAAAATATGGCACTGTACAACGTGACCGGTCAGGAGTAGGCCTAGGCTCCTAAGTGACTGCGAGTGAAGAGCAAAATAATCCTTACATTTACACATCAAAAATGTGATTGATTTATAAAGACCAGTCCCCATGCTCTGTCATTCAGTGATATTTATTCTCTATTGTCCTGCTGATGGTTGAAATAAACATCTGTATTTAGGGATCATAGCAGGTATGTTTTGCACACTCAGTGTATATATTTTGGGGAAAATCACACACATAGAAAAAACATTTTTAGACAGTGTGCAGATTATATTGAAAGGTAGATTTTGAATAGCATTTGTGTATGTCAAGCGTACTTTTTGTTGGCCAAATTCATCTTACATGCATAAATCCATGTTTCTTAGAAACAAGGAGAAACAGCTTTCCTAGACAAAAGGGGAATGTGTGTTATCAGATTAGGTATCTCCAGGAAAGCTGGAAGCGAGGAAAAATCAGATGGAGAAAAACTTTGGAGCAAATAATACAGACAATACAGACTGGGGAAAAAGAAATGTATGATTGTGGTGATTCCTGTGAATGTATGACCGTGGATTCAAGTTAGGCTTACAGTAATCCTCAACCTGACAGTTGTTGTCCAGTGGCTACTGCCAAGAGACCAGGGCTTAGGATCAGAATGCTAAATAGTTTCAACAAAGTGCAGAGAGAGATCTGGGGCTGGGGGTATAACATTCAAACATTCATGAATCATTTTTTCCTTGCAGAAATAGTCTATTTCTTAATGGCAGGCCGCTCTCTCTGAAAGTTCTAATACATTGGCAGACTCATAGAGAGATGCTTAGCTGGGCTCTGTCATACTTGGGAGCTCAACCTCTTTCTGCAAAAGGCATTGGGCACTTTTTTGATATGCTTCATGGGAAAGTGGTTCTATCAGGGCCTGTATTCAAAACTCGTCTCGGAATAGTACTGATCTAGCATCTGGGTTGGCTTATAGATGATAATGAATAAGATGACATGGTCCTAGATCAGTTTGTGATTATGGTCCCGGGGCTCCATGTTCCAGAATGCTCTAGTCTATTTCTCTTGGGATACAGTGTAAATGTGCAACCTGGACTCAGGGATAGACATAACACAGCAAACATAAATCTGTCTCCCTGCATTAAGTATGATATGTTACATTTCATATGGTATGTATTCATTTGTGTAAGTCCATCATCCATTTCTTATGATATGTTCCGAATTACAATTAGTATGATATGTTACGAATTGCAATTTGTACAATATGTTAGGAATTTGCTAAACATATGATATGTTACGAATTCCACTTTGTTGTTGCTAACATTAGCTAGATGGCTAGGTGGTTTAACGTTAGCTAGGCAAAGGGTTAGGGGTTAAGGTTATGGTTAGGAGTTAGGGGATAAGGTTAGGGTTAGGGGAAGGGTTAGCTAACCTGCTAAGTATTTGCAAAATAGCTAAAAAGTAGTAAGTATAGTTGCAAAATTGCTCATTTAATAAAATGCTAAAGTAGTCCGTGATGTTTTTCAAACACGCAACCTTTATTTAATACGCCCACCGATCCACCCCGACCAACCTCCATCCTTTTGTTTTTGCCTTAAAAGCCTTTTGTCTGTTGTAACATACACATTTTAGTGTCACAGATTTACATTTACTGTGTTATGTCTAATCTTTGAGGCCAGGCTGAAATGTGTCACCATTTTGGCTCTGGCATATTATCTCCTGTCTGTCCCCATGTGTGAATATAACTGACACTCCACTTTCTTCAGTGTATGACTCAGCTGGTGATTTGGTGCCAGCCTTGAGAGATCATTGAGTTTGTGACAAGATAATTCACACGGCTGTTGCCATTTCTGGCAATTAAGAATTCAACTTTTTTTCCTCACTTTTCCAAAAATATAATCTGCTGATCCACAAACACAGTGTTGTGTGTCAGAATATATTCCTTTCTTGAATTCAATATAGAACAAGTACATGAGACTATTTTTGGATTATCCAAAATAATCCAATTAAACAAGTGCACATATCCTTGGCGATTTTTAGCATGTAAATCTTGGTGGGGCAAAAAAAATAAACAGTTGGATGCATGCCAGCAAAGCCACTACAAAACACAACACTAAACAATACATTAACTGCATTGTAACGGTGACAAAGGTGCACACAAACCTACAGAGTCCCAACAGCAGTCCCAGCACCTTACCACTGCTACCCCGGGCTATCAGGCGAGCCTTGTCTGGCAACGAAACAGTTCATTCAGCCTCATTTACTGCCTTTAAAAAAACATAGCTGATATGGCTGACTTGCTTAAACAAATGTGGTTTCTACTGACAATTGAGATGTACAAAGTATGGCATAAGGGGACGACAAGCAGATAAGAGGCAATCCGTATTTTCGATTAAGACATTAATGAGCGAGCTAGTACGGATGTAGTCAATATAACCATTTGTTTAGCACTTTTGAAACATACAGCAACAGAATTCAGAACATGGGCCATTCTTACAGTGTTCTCCCTGTACACCAAGTCAGAACCGTAGGATAAATAAAGGGGGCATATAAGCACACAATGAAAGTTCTTACAAAATTTGATGATTACATTTCTCTAAAACAGATTATAGCCTACATGGGCACCACCAAGTCAGAACAATAGGCAAAATCAAGAGGAGTAAATAGACCAAATTATTAGGGTGAGGCACATAGGCTACTAACAGCTTACTACACAACATGCACTTAGTATTACTTTCTTAGCTACAGTATACATATCTCCCTGGCATATTACATAATTTATGCAGCAGCATACAAGACATTTTTGGACTCACCTTGTTGTGCTGTGCTCACTTGAACAGGAAGGTGGCGTGGCGGTCCTTCGTGGGCAAATTTTGTCATCAAAGTCTGGCATTCTCTGGATTTATGGTGTTTTCAAGACAACTGGGAACTCTGAAAAAAAACAAGGTCGAATCATGATGACGTCATTGATCTTCATGGAATAGCTCTAAAAAGAGGCCAGAGTTCTCAACTTCCGAGTTGGATGACCGTTCAAAACATATTTCCCAGTCATAGCTCATTTTTCCACAATTCCCAATTGTCTTGAACTCAATGAAGTCAAGTTTTTGCAGGTCCGAATTAACAGTTGTTTTGTGCGCAGCACTGCCAATGCATGGCCAATGTTGAATGTTTATCATTTTATACTAGGAAAAGAGCCCCTTAAGCCCTGATTCCTTTCAAACCACTCATTGTTGAATTTGCGATTTCCAACTTGTTGTGTAATATTAATGTCCAATGGCCGATGAGCACCAATACTTTTTATCTATAATTTCTCTTCATTATTTATCTTCATATGACAAGGATTAAATCGTATTTTCAACTTGATTGTCAACTTGATTCATGATGATGACTGCTAGCTAAGATTTTGAAAGTATGATGCTCAGCGATACACAAATTGGCTTTTAGGAACTAACTAAATAATCACACAGAATTACATAAACACACACAGGATAGATTATGCATTGATTACTACATAATGCAATGAAACGTCCCTAGTGGACTAACCTGATATGATGTTACACGATGAAAGGGGGGGGAGAAAGAGCAGTATAAGGAGAGACAAAGGAATTAAACTTATTCAACTTGTACATACAGTTGAATAATATGCTCATCATAAATATGGATATTTAACACACCGCTCATTCGGATTTAGACATGCAATGTAAATATTTATGCTTGTATGTCTTTGAAATTACTTGATCAGTCTGTGGAGAGTAGTTAGACAGAAATATCTGGGTGTGTAAGTCTCTGGTTGTCCACCAGAGGTCACAATGTACTTAGTAATTGTGGTAGTAGGCTTTCTTTGTTCTGGAAGTGTTCATTAGCCTGGATCCATCAGAGTACCACACGATGGTGGGAGGGAAATGTTCTTCCCATCTTGTCTTCATTAGATTGGATCAATCAAAGGTACACATGCGGTGGTCCTCGGTCGAGTTTACTAGACTAAAGTACTTCAACAGCTGCAGACTGAATGTTCCGATGGAGTCTTTATCTTCTTAACTCGAGAGTTTGAGTCTTACCATTTTCTGGTCTGGTAGAGTCTAACCATTCGTGGCGTCCGACTCAACACCATCCGTATACTGGTCTCAATGGTTGATTATTCAGGGTACAGCTAGAACCATTTTACACGCCAGTAGCAACCGGGCAATGTACTGGTCTACATAGATTTTCTTCCTCTCTGTTGAAAGTTTCAGAGTTTCTAACCATTTCGTATCATTCAACTCACTCTGTCGGCCATTAATTCTTCAGTGAGTCCTTTTAAACACTCGCATTGGAGGGCAGTTCCATCACGTTGCCACCATGTCTGTGCTCACATGGGCGTGGTTACTGACATGCCAAAGTCTATATGAAAAGCAACTGTCTCATTTAGAAGGCTAAAATCACATTTCATCTTCTCACAAATAGTTTTATATTTAATCATATAAGTTTTACAACATTTAGATGTAAACCTGACCCCTTGAATGCGTACACTTTTAGAGATACAGTTATTTAGTTATACTGTCATAAAGATATTACAAAACAACAACTGATTTGATATGATTATTGTTTAAGTCCTACCAACCATTTCCCACATTATTTATGTTAGAAATATTGTTTCAATGTCCAACCTTTTGATGTTACACTGCTGCAACATCTCTCTCTGTTGTAACAAAGGGATTTTAAACTTCTATTTCTGCAGAGTGGTAGAGAGAGTTCCTGCAAGGTATTTATGACCGACATAAAACTGGCAAACTCCCACAGGAGAGGGGGGAGGGGGGGAGGGGGTCTTGAAACCTTTGGATAGCCTGCACCTTTGATCTCCTTCATGATAGCTGAATCCCCCGCATGTTGGAGCTGCCTTACTCAAGAAAACAAAAATGAGACCATGTTTGTATGCGACTTTATTAACTCAATACACTACCGTTCAAAAGTTTGGGGTCACTTAGACATGTCCCACATTTTGTTGTCCATTAAAATAACATCAAATTTATCAGAAATACAGTGTAGACACTGTTAATGTTATAAATGACTAGCTAGAAACTGCAGATTTTTTATGGAATATCTACATAGGCGTACAGAGGCCCATTATCAGCAACCATCATTCCTGTGCTCCAATGGCATGTTGTGTTATCTAATCCAAGTTTATCATTTTAAAAGACTAATTGATCATTAGAAAACCGTTCTGCAATTATGTTAGCACAGCTGAAAACCATTTGTTCTGATTAAAGAAGAAATAAAACTGGCCTTCTTTAGACTAGTTGAGTATCTGGAGCATCAGCATTTGTGGGTTCGATTACAGGCTCAAAATGGCCAGAAACAAATAACTTTCTTCTGAATCTCGTAATTCTATTCTTGTTCTGAAAAATGAAGGCTATTCGATGCCAGAAAATGCCAAGAAACTGATCTCGTACAACATTGCGTACTGCTCCTTTCACATAACAGCGCAAACTGGCTCTAACCAGAATAGAAAGAGTGGTGGGAGGCACAACTGAGCAAGAGGACAAGTACATTAGAGTGTCTAGTTTGAGAAACAAACGCCTCACCAGTCCTCAACTGGCAGCTTCTTTAAATTGTACCTGCAAAACACCAGTCTCAATGTCAACAGTGAAGAGGTGACTCTGGGATGCTGGCCTTCTGGGCAGAGTTGCAAAGAAAATCTTCATTAATCAAGACAACAGTTTTCAGCTGTGCCAACATAATTGCAAAAGGGTTTTCTTTTGAAAGGTAGTGTATATATTTGACATTGATTGCAAACTGATATGTGACACGTATTAATGCCAAAACAACATGCAAAACAAGCCAGCCTAAAAACGTTACATTTTAAAACAAAACTTTTAACCACTATAAATCCATCCCACAGTGCCTTTTACATGTTAACCATTTAATGGACACGTAAACTTTGATTTTTGATTTATCAATAACTTCTTTTGACCAATAACTTAGCTTTTCTCAAACTAAGTTCACGTGTAATTTGGTTTTATGGTTTATTCGAAGAAGAATTTTTGCATATTTGAGCATATTAGCATCTACAGTCCCCAAATCCAGAACAAATTCAAGAAAGTGTACAATATTATATAGAGCCCTTATTGCATGGAACTTCCTTCCATCTCATATTGCTCAAATAAACAGCAAACCTGGTTTCGAAAAACAGATAAAGCAACACCTTGCGGCACAACGCCTTTCCCCTATTTGACCTAGATAGTTTGTGTGTATGCATTGATATGTAGGCTACGTGTGCCTTTAATTTTTTTTAAATGTAGTTCTGTCCTTGAGCTGTTCTTGTCTACTGATGTTCTGTATTATGTCATTCTGTATTACAGTATGTTTCATATTTTGTGTGGACCCCAGCAAGAGTAGCTGCTGTTTTTGCAACAGCTAATGGGCATCCTGATAAAATACCAATACCAAAATAATTGTATAGTGTGGCCATCTTTGAATGCATCAACGTTATTTTCTCAAACTCTTTAGGGACTATTATGATGAGTCCAAATTTTGAATGAATCTGACTTGTAGTCCATGATAAGTTAAAAAAATTGTACTATGTTAAGCATTAGTGTTACATAGTGAAAATAAGTGAATTGTTAAGTATCCTTATTTCTTTAAGATATCAATGCCAAACTTAACATGGTTAATTATGTTAATGTATTTGATGACCCTAAAAGTTTCAAGTTTCAATAACTCATGCATCTTTTTTCATGCCACGCACGCACGCACACACACACACACACACACACACACACACACACACACACACACACACACACACACACACACACACACAGTGCTAAACCTGGAAGCACCATTTACACCCCAGCCTACCCTCATTATTCTTGATTCTAGTTACTAGATAAATAAAACATCTCAAATTAGCTCCTCACTTTAGCCTTTAACTTATTTGAGGTATTTTCTGAACAGCTTCTCACTTCTTTGTTTCTCCAGTTGTCAGTTCCAGCACACATTGTTTGCACACACATTTGTGGCCCAATTTTAAAAAAAATGATAGTTGGAACTCCACAGCAAAAATACGTGATTCTTGCTGCTAGGCCACCAGTTACAGTGCTTTTATCCAGAGGGAATATAAAAATTACATCAAGTTTCTGAAAGAATGATATGGATTTGATATCTATCAAATTATTGAGCATGTCCTCAAAACTCAAATAAGCATCAGAAATTGTCCTCATTTAGAAAATCAAAATGCATATCAAGATCCTGATATGGACTTCAGTCAAGAGCATACAGTTGAAGTCGGAAGTTTACATACACCTTAGCCAAATACATTTAAACTCAGTTATTCACAATTCCTGACATTTAATCCTAGTAAATATTCCCTATTTTAGGCCAGTTAGGTTTAAAGGTTAACTTTATTTTAAGAATGTGAAATGTCAGAATAATAGTAGAGAGAATGATTTATTTCAGATTTGATTTCTTTCATCACATTCCCAGTGGGTCAGAAGTTTACATACACTCAATTATTATTTGGCAGCATTGCCTTTAAATGGTTTAACTTGGGTCAAATATTTCAGGTAGCCTTCCACAAGCTTCCCACAATAAGTTGGGTGAATTCTGTCCCAGTCCTCCTCACAGAGCTGGTATAATTGAGTCAGGTTTGTAGGCCTCCTTGCACGCACAAACTTTTTCAGTTCTGCACACACATTTTCTATAGGATTGAGGTCAGGGCTTTGTGATGGCCACTCCAATACCTTGACTTTGTTGTCCTTAAGCCATTTTGCCACAACTTTGGAAGTATGCTTGGGGTCATTGTCCTTTTGGAAGACCCATTTGTGACCAGGCTTTAACTTCCTGACTGATGTCTTGAGATGTTGCTTCAATATATCCACATAATTTTGATTCCTCATGATGCCATGTATTTTGTGAAGTGCACCAGTCCCTCCTGCAGCAAAGCACCCCCACAACATGATGCTGCCACCCCCGTGCTTCACGGTTGGGATGGTGTTCTTCGGCTTGCAAGCATCCCCCTTTTTCCTTCAAACATAACAATGGTCATTATGGCCAAACAGTTCTATTTTTGTTTCATCAGACCAGAGGACATTTCTCCAAAAAGTACGATCTTTGTCCCCTTGTGCAGTTGCAAACCGTAGTCTGGCTTTTTTATGGCGGTTTTGGAGCAGTGGCTTCTTCCATGCTGAGTGGCCTTTCAGGTTATGTCGATATAGGACTCGTTTTACTGTAGATTTAAATACCTTTGTACCTGTTTCCTCCAGCATCTTCACACGGTCCATTGCGGTTGTTCTCGGATTGATTTGCACTTTTCGCACCAAAGTACGTTCATCTCTAGGAGACAGAACGCATCTCATTCCTGAGCGGTATGATGGCTGCGTGGTCCCATGATGTTTATACCGGCGTTCTATTGTTTGTACAGATGAACGTGGTAACTTCAGATGTTTGGAAATTGCTCCCTTGGATGAACCAGACTTGTGGAGGTCTACAATTTTTTTCTGAGGTCTTGGCTGATTAATTTTGATTTTCCCATGATGTCAAGCAAAGAGGCACTGCGTTTGAAGGTAGGCCTTGAAATACATTCACAGGTACACTTCCAATTGACTCAAACTTTGTCAATTAGGGTATCAGAAGCTTCTACATCCATGGCAAAATTATTTGCAATTTTCCAAGCTGTTTAAAGGCACAGTCAACTTAATTAATGTATGTAAACTTCTGACCCACTGGAATTGTGATACAGTGAAATAAGTGAAATCATCTGTCTGTAAACAATTGTCGGAAAAATGATTTGTGTCACGCACAAAGTAGATTTCCTAACCGATTTGCCAAACTATAGTTTGTTAACAAGAGATTTGTGGAGTGGTTGAAAAATGAGTTTTAATGACTCCAACCTAAGTGTATGTAAACTTCTGACTTCAACTGTATACAGCCCCTATCATTGCCAGTTTTTGATATCATATAGAGAAAATAAGATATCCACATGGGCCTATATTAAGATATCTAATGAGTCAATATCCATACCAATATCCATTCCATGTATGATGTCTAATGAGCCATACCATGTGTGATCTCGGGAGGGAATCAAAAAATAACTTTTGCATTAAAAAAAATAAGGATATCATATTTGTCAAATTATTGAGCAGATGCTGAAAACTAAGAAACTCATCAGAAATCGTCCTTGTTTTCAGCATATCAAAAATCACATCAAGATCCTCATAGGGACCTCATTCAGGAGAAGCATAACCGGAATCAATATAGCTTCATATATTGAATGTGCTGTGGAAACACACATATGCAATATATACAGTCAGTATTTGTCAACATGCAGAGAGAAAATAAGATGTCACATATCTCAAGATATTGAATTAGTCCATGTGTGATATTCAGAGTAATCCCAATATCATATATGTCTAAAATGCACATCTGGATTCCGTACATGTCAGGATGGTGCAAATCCACAAAACTCAAAATGCGCATTGGAAATGGTCTGTATAGAATATCAAAAATGTGTCTTGTAAAGATATCCCCTGATGTGGACCCTTTTCGCCCAGTGGCACTGCTTGTCGTCTCATTCACTGCCTCGTCCTCACTGACAGGCAGACTGCATTAACATGACAAAGTACCAAGCCTCATGTCACGTCGACAAGCGGCGCTGCGGTCGGAGGACAGGGAAACAGGTGTTTTCAGCAGCAAGCCGTCAGTCAAGCGTGGCGGCGGAGGAGGCTCTCTTTCTTATCTTATGTTCATTGAAATGTGAATGAATCTGTGATGTCTTGCTCTACCTTCAGTTATGTTTGCCTTTACAAAGAAGAATGGAGAATTCCTTTCTAGTATGCTTGCAGGGAAGGTGTAACCTAAGGACATTTGCATGTCTAAAGCAGAAGACAACGCTACCCGCCAAATGGACAAATTTGAAGTGACACTGCTAGGCCCATGAACTGCTGGTCTGAAGATTGTCTACAGTGACTACAGTGCTGGCCGACCGGTTTTTAACACTTTTGTCTGATGCAGAATCAGACAAGGGAGCATTATGTAGCGAGGCCCTGCCCCGGAAGTGACACTTTGAATCAATTGTTGTCTTAGTAAAGCTGCCTTATCTCACCAACCCCCTCTTGTCACAACTCTGGGTAGCAGAGATTCTGTTGTCTTTACATCATGTAGGTCTGATATCTGATTGGAGTTTAACTCGACAGTAATGCTATTGGTCAACAGATCAGATTTTGAATCAGGCCTAGCAGGCATCTCTTTGTTCATGCTTTGTCCTGTAAGTTAATCTTAGGATCTATATGCCTATAATTGTGCTTTGTTAATGTCAGTATTGCCTTGTAACTTAATCTTTATGTCATGTATGTGAATCCATTAATTTGACAAAAGCTCTTAAAAAGTGCTTGCTTTGATATTCACGTCTCATGACCTTTCCTTGACCTCGGTCAGCTAAACACACAATACTTGATTGCACATGGTTTTACTGTGAATATCAAATGGAGTCAGGTAGTCAGGTTTACCAAATATTATTTAGCACTACAGCCCTTCAACAATCGTCTGCTTCGTGAATGATTACCAAACCAACTGGGGGAAAGCACGGTGATGATCCAGCATATTCCTGACTTTGACGAAGTCCGACAGATAGATCTTTACTGATGTTTACACCACGTGGATGAATCCGAGCCTGGAATCCTGAGCTGATATACATGTGTTATATGGCATATGTCATGAGTGAGTTTGAAAGGGTTCCATCTTTTCGAGCATATGTCTAGCAATTCAATGGGTCGGAAGCCACGTCATTGCTGAACAAATGGGGGAAATCATGGTTTGAGTAGGAGAGCCACTTTCAAACTCTGTGGGCCATTACAACACAACTGTATGAAGGATTCATGTCAACAAATTAGAGCGTTACAAATGTGCCTCGTCTGCTCTGACACAGTGACAATCTCATGCCAACTCTGACTTGCAGGGGGAGACGGTTTCAATGGCATTATCCCGCAAGGCTTCTTGTGTCAAATTAAAGGGTCCAAGGGTCAATTCAAACGGTCATAATATTTTATTTCCCTTTGGAACCTAACCTCTCTCTCCCACTCTCAGGTGCACCATCTTTATCCTACACGATCTATTTGTAAGTATCAAACATAGGCGTGTAGTAGTGGTCTATTTAGTCCACTTATTTACAGTTTCCCTCAACAGTATACAATACATCACCATCATTATGTAAGTGAGCCAAGGTCTCCTGCGCACCACATGTTTGCCTGCTGAGCTAAAGCCTAGGTATTAACTCAGATGGTTTATGCAGGTCTTCACATCTCAGTTCAATTCGGATGATATAACGCCAAACTTCTTAGAGTGCTGACAAGTACAGTTGTCTGTCACTCACTTGTGGTAGGAACCTGCTAAAAAGTAAATGTATACACTGAGTACTGTACACCAAACATTAGGAACACCTTCCAAATGTCTCTTTTTCCCCCTGCCCCGCTACAACATTTCTCCATGCAGGCAGTCACTGAGTCTGACGTGCTAAAGGAGCTCCTTAAACTTGACCCCCCCAAAAAATAAATTCAGAACATCTGCTGTCTCAGCTACTGCCTGTCACCAAGGGAGTACACCAAGGATCGATCCTAGGCCCCACGCTCTTCTCAATTTACATCAACAACATAGCTCAGGCAGTAGGAAGCTCTCTCATCCATTTACAGTGCCTTGCGAAAGAATTCGGCCCCCTTGAACTTTGCGACCTTTTGCCACATTTCAGGCTTCAAACAAGTTTGAAATATCCAATAAATGTTGTTCCACTTCATGATTGTGTCCCACTTGTTGTTGATTCTTCACAAAAAAATACAGTTTTATATCTTTATGTTTGAAGCCTGAAATGTGGCAAAAGTTCGCAAAGTTCAAGGGGGCCGAATACTTTCGCAAGGCACTGTATATGCAGATGATACAGTCTCATACTCAGCTGGCACCCTCCCTGGATTTTGTGTTAAACGCTGTATAACAAAGCTTTCTTAGTGTCCAACAAGCTTTCTCTGCCCTTCACCTTGTTCTGAATGCCTCCAAAACAAAGGTAATATGGTTTGGTAAGAAGAATGCCCCTCTCCCCACTGGTGTGATTACTACCTCTGAGGGTTTAGAGCTTGAGGTAGTCACCTCAAACAAGTACTTGAGAGTATGGCTAGACTGTACACTGTCCTTCTTACTTATTTTCCACCATAATTTGCAAATAAATTCATAAAAAATCCTACAATGTGATTTTCTGGATTTTCTTTCTCATTTTGTCTGTCATAGTTGAAGGGTACCTATGATGAAAATTACAGGCCTTTCTCATATTTTTAAGTGGGAGAACTTGCACAATTGGTGGCTGACTAAATACTTTTTTGCCCCACTGTATATATTTTGATAGGCCATCATTGTAAATAAGAATTTGTTCTTCACTGACTTGCCTAGTTAAATAAAGGTTAAATAAAAATAATATTAAGTTTGCCCTCAGAACAGCTTCAATTCGTCAGGCATGGACTCTACAATGTGTCAAAAGTGTTCCATAGGGATGCTGGCCCATGTTGACTCCAATACTTCCCACAGTTGTGTCTTAGCTGGATGTCCTTTTGGTGCTGGACCATTCTTGATACACATGGGACACTGCAAAAAAAATCCTTATTTAACCTGCCTTCTCATCTTAATCTACACTGAATTAAGTGGATTTAACAAGTGACATCAATAAGGGATCATAACTTTCACCTGGATTCACCTGGTCATTCTATGTCATTGAAAGAGCAGGTGTTCTTAATGTTTTGTATACTCAGTGTATGTGTGTTGAATATGTATAATGTCAAAGTCGAATTATGTATTTTGAAATTCTTACAAATTAATAAAAAATGAAAAGCTCAAATGTCTTGAGTATTGAAGTATTCAACCCCTTTGTTATGGCAAGCCTAATATGTTTGTGAGTAGAAATATGCTTAGCAACTCACATAATAAGTTGCATGGACTCACTTTGTGTACAATAATAGTGTTTAGCATGATTTTTCTATGATTACCTCATCTGTAAATATGAAAAGATGACAGTGAATATCCCTTTGAGCATGATGAGGTTATTAATTACACTTTGGATGGTGTATCAAAACACTCAGTCTCTACAAAGATACAGGCGTCCTTCCTAACTCAGTTGCCACAGAGGAAGGAAACAACTCAGGGATTTCACCATGCCAATGGTGACTTTAAAACAGTTACAGAATTGAATGGCAGAGGATGGATCAACAATATTGTAGTTACTCCACAATACTAATCGAATTGATAGAGTGAAAAGAAGGAAGCCTGTACAGAATAAAAATATTCCAACAAGGCACTAAAGTAATACTGCAAAATTAAAAATGTTTGGGGCAAATCCAATGCAACACATTACTGAGTACCACTCTCCATATTTTCAAGTGTAGTGGTGGCTGCATCATGTTATGGGTATGCTTGTAATTGTTAAGGAGTGCTGTCCAGAAACACACCCTAGCCCCTACCCCTAGACACTTATGGAGATCTGAGAGGATTGGACAGGTGTAGGTGATGCAAAAGGAGACCGCTCTTATCTGTGCACAATGCATCAAAGGTTCCATGATACAACCTTCTCTGTGGCACAGCCAATCACTTTCTATACAACAAGGCCAGTCAACCAGCATAGCCACACCCACAACATCCATCAAGTGCACATTCAAATCATCATCAAATGGAGTGTACTGACCTTTTCACTATGGAGGAGGCCCTAGTTATTGCATATATATCCCATCCTTGGATGCCAAGGCTGTTGTATTGTGAAAGCTGCCTCTTAGCTTGGATGGATCAATCTGTCCCAAATGTCACCCTACTCCCTATGTAGTGCACTACCTTTGCAATGCATAGGGAATAGGGTGTCATTTGTGATGCAGCCTATACATGCCCCCACAAGTACCTCCTCAATGGGAAACAAACAATTAGCCTTTCAGCGTCCCACTGAGTAGCTTCTAGGGTAGATCGATGTGAAGAACAT
The DNA here is from genome assembly GCF_018296145.1 of Oncorhynchus tshawytscha. NCBI lineage: Eukaryota > Metazoa > Chordata > Actinopteri > Salmoniformes > Salmonidae > Oncorhynchus > Oncorhynchus tshawytscha. The sequence continues at coordinate 49,110,869 of NC_056430.1, forward strand.
TCATCATTCTGTTTCATATTGTGTCAACTTGTGTTTTTATGAGCTGTGTTGTCTGTCTTTCGCTTACTGGCAATGTTGTTGCATCGTTAGGAGTGTTTCTGTCAAGAGAGAGGGAAACGTGTTTTTATAGTCCGAATTCTTGATTGTGTTTGGTGTATTTAGCTCATGCTGGAAAGACTTGGTCTGTGTCTGCTCTGTCTATAGTCTATGGGTAACATTTGTGTCACACAAAAGAGCACAACAAATACCGTAAAACATAATTATCTGGAGTGCAATTATTTGAAACCTTTCTAAAACAACACGTGTTATAATAATGTTTCTAAATACAGTAGGTATGTAATGTGATGTTACACAGCATACAACACTTACCAAAAATACTTGAATGGTTACCTAAACAAATCCAATACATCTTTTACGGACAAAAAATGGTCTCATTCATAATGATAATAATGTATGGATCGCAATAACATGTGGCCACAAATAATGCAGTAGCATGCATCTCCTGTTTGAGATTCCATGGTTCCATAGTTTGACGTGGAATGTGACTACAGAGCATTAAAGTCTCTGAATTACATCCTTCATTTTGTCCCGATTAAACCTAAAAAGGTGGCGCCAAAGACCATGGCTGACATTTTACATTCTCCAAACCAATTGTGCTATTTTGTAAAAAATGATTGCGTTTTGTGTAACTTATCTTTTAACTTATTTTGAGCATAATTGTTGCTGCTACCATCTCTTTTGACCGAAAATAACTTCTGGACATCAGAACAGCGATTACTCACCGCGGACTGGAATAAACTTTTTCCTTTAAAACTTCTTATGGCTGCAGGGGCAGTATTGAGTAGCTTGGATGAGAGGTGCCCAAAGTTAAACTGCCTGCTCCTCAGTCCCAGTTGCTAATATAGGCATATCATTATTAGTATTGGATAGAAAACACTCTGGCATTTCTAAAACTGTTTGAATGATGTCTGTGAGTATAACAGAACTCATATGGCAGGCAAAAACCTGAGAAAAAAATCCAGAGGGTAGTGCGTACAGCCCAGTACTTCACTAGAGCCCAACTTCCTGCCATTCAGGACCTATATAATAGGCTGTGTCAGAGGAAAGCCCATGAAATTGTCAGACTCCAGTCACCTAAGTTATAGACTGTTTTCTCTGCTACCGCACGGCAAGTGGTACCCAAGCGCCAAGTCTAGGTCCAAGAGGCTCCTCAAGAGCTTCTACCCCCAAGCCATAAGACTACTGAACAATTAATAAAATCACCACCGGACTATTTAAATTGACCCCCCACCCCCTCCCTTTTGTACACTGCTGCTACTCGTTGTTTATTATCTATGCATAGTCACTTCACCCCTACCTACATATACAAATTACCTTGTTATTGTTATTCTTATTGTGTTACTTATTATTCTTATTTTTTACTTTAGTCTATTAGGTAAATATTTTCTTAACTCTTCTTGAACTGCACTGTTGGTTAAGGGCTATTAAGTGCGCATTTCACGGTAAGGTCCACACTTTTCGGCGTATGTGACAAATAAAGTTTAATTTGATTTGATTTAGAACACTACTTTTCACCAGGGCCCATTGTAAAAACTAGTGGAGTCTATAGGGAATAGGGTTCAATTCGATACGCAGACATCTTCTCTTCCTGGAAAAGCCTCTGTGACAAAGATGTAAGCTTCTCATTGGTTTTGGATTTGTTTGAGTGAGACAGGCTAGTGTAATAATGTTAAAGTGGTTAAGCCCCTCAGGCATCCTTAAAGCTCTTTGAAAAGCTGGGCAGGGAGGGAGAGAGTGAGGGAGAGAGAGTGAGGGAGAGAGAGGGAGGGAGACACAGAGAGAGAGAGAGAGAGAGAGAGAGAGAGATATGGGTCCAGGACATGCTGTCCTAAAAACATCATGGAGAAGAACTAGTTCAGGATTTGGACCAGATCTCTTCTCCTCGTTGCGTTCACATTAGCCATCTGGTGTCTCTGACTGTAGAGTACACATTTAGCTGTCGGCCTCCAACTCATACATACTGTATATGGGTCTTTCTATAAATAAAGGGGCCAAAGTGTCAGGGTCAACATTTAAAAATGGTTTGATACACATTTAAATATGATTTTCTTGCAGGTTCACATGTGTAGTTACAGGGATATGCTTCTTGATAGGCACAAAGAGGACATAACTCCACGTAGCAACAACAAAACATCTACATGTCATTCAAAATGTCACTTGAAACATGGACACCGCTTCCTCTGTCCATGTTTCCTCCACTCCTTGCCTCTCCTTGAAAGTGCATTGGACCCCAGGGAAGGAACCTTCACTCCTCTCCCCCAATGTGCTTTGAGATGGAGTTGAGGAATGGAGGAAACAAGTGGAAAATCTCAATTGCATTTCCTTGATTCCTCACATTCCCTTTCCTCACCTCCTTCTCAAAACCCATTGGATAAGAAGGTGAGGGGGGAGACTTCTGACCCTCTCATCCAATGGGTTTTTGAGATGGAAACGAGGAGAGACTATGCGATGAATCAAGGAAATGCAATTGAGATTCTCCCAAGGACTGAGAGGGATTGATGAGTGCTGAGATAGAGAGAGCACCACCTTACCCTCTGATAGGCTTGGTGGAATTTTGGCGGTATTGCACTGACATGATTCGATTTGGCCACGTTGCCTGACACTGGCTTACAGGGAGGCTGTGTGTGTGTGTGCGTGTGTGTGTGCGTGTGTTTTTTTTTTCTTCGAAGGTGTTAATACATGATTACAATGGAAGCCTCTGTCATGGAAATTCAGTTGAGTGTGGTGTGGGGTTTAATATTTTCCCAGTATTTTACAAATATTCCAGCCCGAGAATAAACCACTTTTCTCCCGGGTAAACTGGAGAAATTTCCTGCCCATACCGGAAGTGTCATTCAAAATCATTATAAAGCATATAAATATGTCTGGATTTGATTAGAGCGTTGATCAGCCTGAAAATTCAAAACCCGATTCTACCTGAGCCATAAAATAAAATCATTTTTTGAGCCCTACATTAAAAAACCTTTAATGAGCTCAATCCCAAAAAAGCCCAAATGATTGTCCATAGATGTAGCCAAATATTTGGACTCTTGGGTAAACAAATGAAACTAGCTTCTGTCGGCAAATCGTTTTGAGTTTGAACTGTATTAATATACTGTATTGTATTATACTGTATTACTGTACTGTATTGTATTATACTGTATTACATGGACTGGAATTACACACGTCATACAAACCAGGAGAAAGAAGAAGAGAACATTTGATTCTGGTGCAGCACATGCGGCCTACAAAGTCACAAGTATAGGCTAGCAAATTTTATTTTAAATTTGAAATATAATAGGGCCTATTTGTATAATTTGGCCTAGACCAACTCCAATTTGCATACCGCACCAGATCCACAGCTGATGCAATCTCTATTGCACTCCACACTGCCCTTTCACACCTGGACAAAAGGAGCACCTGTGTGGGAATGATATTAATTGACTAAAGCTCAGCGTTCAACACCATAGTTCCCTCGAAGCTCATCAATAAGCTAAGGATACTGGGACTAAACACCTCCCTCTGCAACTGGATCCTGGACTTCCTGATGGGCCGCCCCCAGGTGGTAAGGGTAGATAAAGACACGATGATCCTCAACACGGCGGCCCCTCAGGGGTGCATGCTCAGTCCCCTACTCCTTGTTCACCTGTACTCCCTGTTCACTCATGACTGCACGGCCAGGCACGACTCCAACACTATTATTAAGGTTGCCGATGACACCACAGTGGTTGGCCTGATCACCGACAACGACGAGACAGCCTATAGGGAGGAGGTCAGAGACCTGACCGTGTGGTGGAAGGATAACAACCTCCCCCTCAACGTGATCAAGACAAAGGAGATGATTGTGGACTACAGGAACAGGAGGACTGAGAACGCCCTCATTCTTATCGACGTAGTGGAGTAAGTTGAGATCTTGAAGTTCCTTGGCGTCCACATCACCAACAAACTAACATGGTCCAAGCACACCAAGACAGTCATGAAGAGGGCACGACAAAACCTATTCCCCCTCAGGAGACTGAAAAGATTTGGCATGGGTCCTCAGATCCTCAAAAGGCTCTACAGCTGCACCATCGAGAGCATCCTGACGGGTTACATCACTGCCTGGTATGGCAACTGCTCGGCCTCCGACCTTAAGGCACTACATACGGTAGTGCCTTTGGCCCAGCACATCACTGGAGCCAAGCTCCATGCCATCCAGGACCTCTATACCAGGCGATGTCAGAGGAAGGCCTTCAAAATTGTCAAAGACTCCAGTCTCCCTAGACATAGACTGTTCTCTCTGCTACCGCACACTAAGCGGTACCGGAGCGCCATGTCTAGGTCCAAGAGGCTTCTAAACAGTGTCTACCCCCAAGCCATAAGACTCCTGAACATCTAATGAAATGGCTACCCAGACTATTTGCATTGACCCGCCCCCTTCCCCTTTTATGCTGCTGCTACTTTCTGTTATTATCTATGCATAGTCACTTTAATAACTCTACCTACATGTACATATTACCTCAATTACCTCGAATAACCTGTGCCTCCGCACATTGACTCTGTACCGGTACCCCCTGTATATAGCCTCGCTATTGTTATTTTACTGCTGCTCTTTAATTATTTGAAAAAAAATATGTCCGACAAGCTATTCTAGTCTAGCTTTTCCTGCATGGGACTCCAAGTTTTTTTTAAGGAGAGGTGCGTACATATTGCTTAAGAGATAGAGGCTTTAGTCTAGAAGCTTATTATGCATAACCCCTCATTAATTAGCTAAATATAAGGCTAATACTGCAATGAATGTATTACCTGAAAGAGGTAGGCTAGGACATCTATATATAGGGGTATATATAAATCTAGAACAGGATTGTCTATGTGCAATTTGAATGAAGTTGATGGAGCGAGAGAAAGACTGCCAGACAGTGCTCACGTGTGCACTGATTTGAAGCAAGGATATTCGAGTGATAGGCTGTTTTAAAACTCTGGAGCTGCAGTAAAAAAACAAAGATATATATTTTCAATTAAAAAACAAGTTGACCCCCGAAAGCCATATGGAGATGGGTAAATGAGACACTCATTCGGTCTTCATATTAATGTAGCATTGGCTACGCTGCAGCAAATATAGGCCTACCTGTCACAAGAAAAAAAGTTACCATGATGAGACAGATGATAGGTCTACATCAGTGGAAGCTGCTGAGGGGAGAACGGCTCATAATAATGGCTGGAACGGAGTGTAATTAGATGGAATGGAGCGAACGGAATGGTATCAAACCCATGAAAACCATGTTTTCGATACCATTCCATTTACTCTATTCCAGCCATTATTATGAGCCGTTCTCCTCTCAGCAGCCTCCACTGGTCTACATGCATTGTGAACTGCACTCTACACTGAGATGGGCTGTCTGTCCCCACCCTGAGCGTTGATTCATCATGCAGAGACTGTAGAGAAGCCAGATTTAGACATTGCATATCATTTAACAGTTCCATTCCACGCCATGCTGTTCATATAAATAAATTATTATAATATACCGGTTTCTCTCAGTTATTTATCCTGGGAAAAGGAAGTGGTTTTGGGCGGTAAATCTCGGTAACCGGGTTCCCGCCATTCAACCCTAGTGCGGTGTACCGCAGGGCAGCCTGTGTGTCTATGTACGTTGACGATTCAACAGTATACCCGTCGGCTGCAACAGTAAAAAAAGAAAATTAAGACACTTAACGTAGAGCTTCAGTCAATTTTAAAATGTTAAACTAGCAATAGGCTGGTGCTAAATACCTCAAAAACTAAAAGCATAATTTATGGGACAAATCACTTGATCAATGCTAAACCTCGTCGGGATCTATTATCGAATAATGTGGCTATTGAGCAGTTTGAGGAGACTAAACTGCTGCTGTGTAACCATAGATAGCAAGCTGTCATTGTCAAAACATATAGACTCAATGGTTGCTAAAATGGGTAGAGGTCTGTCCATGATAGGGCGTTGCTCTGCCTTGACATCTCAGTCAACCAGATAAGTCCTACAGGCCTTCGTTTTGTCGCACCTGGACTACTGCCCAGCTGTGTGGTCATGTGCTGCAAAGAAGGACATAGGTCAATTGCAGTTGGTCCAAAACAAAGCAGCGCGTATCGCACTTCGATGTACATGGAGGGAAAGTGTCAGTAACATGCACGCCAGTCTCTCCTGGCTCAAAGTTGAGGAGAGATTGACTGAATCACTGTTGGTCTTTGTGCGAGGTATTGATGTGTTGAAGGTACCGAATTGTCTGTGTTCAGTTGGCACACATTTCGGACACTCATCGGTACAACACAAGACTTGCAACCAGAGGTCTCTTCACAGTTCCGAGGTCCACAACAGAAGCTGGGAACCGCACAGTATTAAATAGAACCTTGACTTCATGGAACTCGCCTCACTGCACAAAGAGCACTGTGAAGAGACAGCCATTTTATATATATTGTATTGCAATTTACACTGTACCATGTATTAGACCTAGATATTGTGTGTATGTCCTGTACTGGTATGTAGGCTATGTGTGGAGTTGTAGGTGTATGTATTTCAGTCCTTCAGTAATAATGTTCTGTATTATGTCATGTTTCATGTGGATCCCAGGAAGAGTAGCTGGCGCATTTTCAGTGGCTAATGGGGATCCTAATAAATACCAAATGTGGGTGTCTCTGTACTTATTTGTGTGTGTGTGTGTGTATATGCAGTACATATTTGCTTGTGTGTGTATAAGTCTGTGTATACACTGAGTGTACAAAACATTAGGAACACCATGACATAGACTGACCAGGTGAATCCAGGTGAAAGCTATGATCTCTTATTGATGTCACTTGTTAAACCCACCTTAAGCCTTGAGACAATTGAGACATGGAGTGTGTATGTGCACCATTCATACGGTGAATAGGCATGACGAAATATTTAAATGTCTTGTAACGGGGGAATGCTTGTAGGTGCCGGGCGCACCGGTTTGAATGTGTCAAGAACTCCAACGCTGCTGGGTTTTTCCACGCTCAACAGTTTCCCGTGTGTATCAAGAATGGTCCACCACCCAAAGGACATCCAGCCAACTTGACACAACGGTGGGACACATTCGACACCTGTAGAGTCCATGCTTGGACGAATTGAGGCTGTTCTGAGGGCAAAAAGGGGGGTGCAACTCAATATTAGAAAGGTGTTCCTAATGTTTTGTACACTCAGTGTACTTGTGTGTGTGTGGGTGTCTGTCCAATGACAGAATAACTTGATTTTGCTACACACAGCCTAACTACAGACCACTGGTGTGATGCCTGTTGCTCAGAGTGTGAGCTCTTCGAAACCTAATTGTATAGTCTAGGAGCGTCTATGCACATGGAGGACTGTAGAAGAACATTGCTCAGCTTGCTGAAAAATACACACGCGCACATAGAAACAAACCACCCAGCCACCAAGCACACACGCACGCACACACAAACACACTAAACTCATTCATTCCCTCACTCAGACTCACTCAGACTCACTCACTAACTCACAGCTCTTTAGAGAAGTAACTTTCTGACTTTGGTGACATCAACAATTATTTCCACAACTAATTTTCCATTCCATCGAATTTCAGATGCCTGGTTTTATCTCAATCAAAAAGTGCAATCGCAAAATCTTAAACCCAAGCTTATCTCTGCAATTTGTTGATTTCTCATCAAAGGTAGGCTATGCCAGGAAGAATTTAATGCCAGGGGAGGAGGTTTTTAATTAAGATTATTGCTAATCAATGGAGAACTCTAATCACATTAGGGACTTGGGTTAGAAACATTCATCTCACCACGTACACTGATCTGGCCAAGTATTGATTTTTTGACATCTGTGATAAGATAGTCACTGCATCTATCCAGACCAAATAAGAGTTTAGATTAGTTTTCTTTATTTGCTCATAATTCATTCCAATAACAATTATGAAGAACATAAAAGTAGCATGTTGACTATGGCCTGGCTGGGTTAGCACTGCTGCAGCCTCCAGCACAAAGGACTATGATATTGACACAGGTTTGAATACGGCCTGTTGCCCACGACACAACCGCTATCTTTCCAAATTGTCATCTTTTCTCACTATCTGTTCAACAAAATCTGAAAATACCTGAAAATAGCTTTCAAATATATAGTCTTTAGGCGAGGTAGAAACCCTGACATGGTTACGGGGCATGGGGAATGATCAGAACACAAAGCATTCTCAAAACGTACTTGTGAATGTAGCTGATGACACATTTGTCTTTGTTTACATCTTTGTTTACATCTATTTCCGGCTCGTCTCCCGTCTCAGTCTCAGACAGATTCCATGATCAAGGACACCATTTCTACGATTCCCTTCCACGACCCTCTCAAGCTAAGCTACTGTGTCTCTCAAGCTATTGCAATGCCATTAGTCCACATTTTCTGTGGATTTAGATAAGAGCAATTCCATGGGAATGGAATAATGCTTCGACTCTTTCTACTTAAATATATATGCCAAACAAAAAGCGTAGGTGTCAAGTTTAACAAAGCATACAACTCTATGCACAATGACTCCTTTGAACAATGTCCACGGAAACATTTACAAAATCTAATTTAGTGGAAGAACTGTGCAGATGCAAACTTTGGTAACGGAATTATGTAATTACTGTTAAATATCTGCTCCAAAATACGATTAAAAGATGTCTGCAGAAAGAATGGGGTGTCAGCTATGACATATGACCTTGAGTTTGAGATAACTTATTTTGGTTATTGAACAACAGTAAGTGATGTGGATCTGCAACCGGTAACGGAATTACGGTAACGGATTAACATCATGGGTCCCCGATCTGTACTACACAGAAATGCACAATTATGGATATGAATGTCATTCTCCTCATGTTTGACAAGTTTGGACATCACAGCGCAACATAGCAGAGCACAGTAGAGTGCAGTGCAGTGCAGTACAATACAGTATAGCAGAGCAGTGTAAAGTAGGGTAGAGTAGAGTTCAATGCAGTACGGTATTGTATTGTATTGTATTGTATTGTACTATACTACAGTATTGGACTGTACTCTACTGTACTCTACTACTCACTGTACAGTACTCTGCTGTACTGCACTGTACTACCATTAATTAATATTTGACACCTCTTAATTTTTAAGATGGAAAATGGTTGAAAATTTAAACTGCTTATGTCTTAATTTCCCCAAAATATACACCCTTAGTTTTTATTTGACAACCAATTTGATATGCTCCTTTGAACTTCACTTTGGTGCTCATCGGTCCTTTTCGATGGAAATGCCCATATAGAATTAAGTAAATCGGGTTAGCTATCACTCAAGCCCGCAGTGACTCTAACTCAAGGTTTAGGGGCCTAACAGAGTCAACTATTTGCTTGTCCCCGACCCCCCTTTATCTGGAAGCGTCCATATTTGGGAGAGAGACACAGGGTTCACTCAGGGACCTGTCAGTCTGATTTCTCTATCCCTGCTAGAAATCCCGAATGGAAGTCAGTGGAACTCTCCTACGTTGGAAGCCTGGAACAAAGGACTTTTACAGAGAAACGGGAGAGAAATTAGTGATGGGAAGAGAGGAGGGAGAGAGAAAAATAGGAAAAGATATGGCTCCATTGCAAAGAGAGAGCTGATATGATGACATACCAAGACAGATGTTTTCAAAGGAGTGACGCTTTTTTTTAGATGCCCTGTTCTGCCTTTGTGGGAATAACAAGGACCTCTTGAAATTAGTCTTTCAAGTGACTATTTCTATGCTGTGTTTATAAAGCTATTTTAAAGACTTGTTTGAAGAGTCTTTGGTCCTTTACTTTCCAATGACTTTAGATGACCCCTAAACCAAAGAGCACCTGGGCAACTCTTACATATCTGTTCTGAATTAAGATTCAAAGATGTCTGGAGAAAGAATGGGGTGTCAGATATGACATGACACATTTTTTCTGAAAAAAATAAATAAATCACATTTTCAAACAGTAATATATTATATTTTCCAACGGAGGTATACATTTGGGTACGTTTTTTTCTCTCACCTGAGTAGCCTCGTTTCACTGCCAAAAATAAAATTAAACACTTTAGTGTTCAGCGAAATAACAACACAATGTTAAATACAAGTAGCCTAGTCAAATAATTAACATCTAATCACATAACATCCTTTCCATGATGGTGCCGGAGGGTGGGGCTGCCGTTGGCTCTCAACCAATCATGCTATCTTGTTTGTTTTTTCGCATTGTTCGTAACTTGCTTTGTACATGTTGCTGACCGAAAAGAGCTTCTAGACATCAGAACTGGGATTATTCATCTCAAATTGGACGAGGAGTTCTTCTTCAATGTGTTGGATGCGAGGGGTATACTGCAGACACCCGACCAGGCCCGGATCCCCGTGATTTGCTGGAGAAGGAAACGGAGATTTCAAGGCAAAAGATCAGGGTGCCTTGCGAGGATCAGGCGATGAGTGGCTAATCTGCCCTTGACTTCCATTCTGCTAGCTAACATTCAATCACTGGAAAATTAATGGGACCAGCTGAAAGCACGTATATCCTACCAACGGGGCATTCAAAACTGTAATATCTTATGTTTCACCGAGTCGTAGCTGAACAACGACATTAAGAACATACAGCTGGCGGGTTGTACACTCTATCGGCAAGACAGAACAGAAGCCTCTGGTAAGACACGGCAACTCGCCAGCATTATGACTAGGAATAAGACTTTCCCGAATTGGATCCTTTGTTGAACTTATCCCAGAGGCTGCTCCAAGATGCCGCCGGCGGAGAAGAGGTATTCGGAGTAGACTTTTAGTCAGGACCGCAGAGGAGAAGGTGAAAAGCTTCAACTTCCTGGGTGTACACATCAGTGACAATCTGAAATGGTCCACCCACACAGACAGTGTGGTGATGAAGGCACAACAGCGCCTCTTCAACCTCAGGAGGCTGAAGAAATTTGTCTTGGGCTCTAAGACCTTCACAAACTTTTACAGATGCACAATTGAGAGCATCCTGTCACAGCCTGGTATGGCAACTGCACCGGCTGCAACCGCAGGGCTCTCCAGAGGGTGGTGCGGTCTACACCACACATAACCGGGGGCACACTGCCTGCCCTACAGGACACCTACAGCACCCGATGTCACAGGAAGGCCAAAAAGATCATCAAGGACATCAACCACCCGAGCCAAGGCCTGTTCACCCCGCTACCATTAAGAAGGTCAGTACAAGGTGCATCAAAGCTGGGACCGAGAGACTGAAAAACAACTTCTATCTGAATGCCATCAGCCGTATACATCCCCCCCAAGCAGACACATCGATGGCTCTGAACGAACTTTATTTAACTCTCTGCAAACTGGAAACGATTTATCCGGAGGCTGCATTCATTGTAGCTGGAGATTTTAACAAGGCTAATCTGAAAACAAGACTCCCTAAATTTTATCAGCATATCGATTGCGCAACCAGAGGTGGAAAGACCTTGGATCATTGTTACTCTAACTTCCGCGACGCATATAAGGCCCTGCCCCGCCCCCCTTTCGGAAAAGCTGACCATGACTCCATTTTGTTGATCCCTGCCTACAGACAGAAACTAAAACAAGAGGCTCCCACGCTGAGGTCTGTCCAACGCTGGTCCGACCAAGCTGACTCCACACTCCAAGACTGCTTCCATCACGTGGACTGGGAGATGTTTCGTATTGCATCAAATAACAATATTGACGAATACGCTGATTCGGTGTGCGAGTTCATTAGAACGTGCGTTGAAGATGTCGTTCCCATAGCAACGATTAAAACATTCCTAAACCAGAAACCGTGGATTGATGGCAGCATTCGTGTGAAACTGAAAGCGCGAACCACTGCTTTTAATCAGGGCAAGGTGTCTGGTAACATGACCGAATACAAACAGTGCAGCTATTCCCTCCACAAGGCTATCAAACAAGCTAAGCGCCAGTACAGAGACAAAGTAGAATCTCAATTCAACGGCTCAGACACAAGAGGCATGTGGCAGGGTCTACAGTCAATCACGGACTACAGGAAGAAATCCAGCCCAGTCACGGACCAGGATGTCTTGCTCCCAGGCAGACTAAATAACTTTTTTGCCCGCTTTGAGGACAATACAGTGCCACTGACACGGCCTGCAACGAAAACATGCGGTCTCTCCTTCACTGCAGCCGAGGTGAGTAAGACATTTAAACGTGTTAACCCTCGCAAGGCTGCAGGCCCAGACGGCATCCCCAGCCGCGCCCTCAGAGCATGCGCAGACCAGCTGGCCGGTGTATTTACGGACATATTCAATCTATCCCTATACCAGTCTGCTGTTCCCACATGCTTCAAGAGGGCCACCATTGTTCCTGTTCCCAAGAAAGCTAAGGTAACTGAGCTAAACGACTACCGCCCCATAGCACTCACATCCGTCATCATGAAGTGCTTTGAGAGACTAGTGAAGGACCATATCACCTCCACCCTACCTGACACCCTAGACCCACTCCAATTTGCTTACCGCCCAAATAGGTCCACAGACGATGCAATCTCAACCACACTGCACACTGCCCTAACCTATCTGGACAAGAGGAATACCTATGTGAGAATGCTGTTCATCGACTACAGCTCGGCATTCAACACCATAGTACCCTCCAAGCTCGTCATCAAGCTCGAGACCCTGGGTCTCGACCCCGCCCTGTGCAACTGGGTACTGGACTTCCTGACGGGCCGCCCCCAGGTGGTGAGGGTAGGCAACAACATCTCCTCCCCGCTGATCCTCAACACTGGGGCCCCACAAGGGTGCGTTCTGAGCCCTCTCCTGTACTCCCTGTTCACCCACGACTGCGTGGCCACGCACGCCTCCAACTCAATCATCAAGTTTGAGGACAACACAACAGTGGTAGGCTTGATTACCAACAACGACGAGACGGCCTACAGGGAGGAGGTGAGGGCCCTCGGAGTGTGGTGTCAGGAATATAACCTCACACTCAACGTCAACAAAACTAAGGAGATGATTGTAGACTTCAGGAAACAGCAGAGGGAACACCCCCCTATCCACATCGATGGAACAGTAGTGGAGAGGGTAGCAAGTTTTAAGTTCCTCGGCATACACATCACAGACAAACTGAATTGGTCCACTCACACAGACAGCATCGTGAAGAAGGCGCAGCAGCGCCTCTTCAACCTCAGGAGGCTGAAGAAATTCGGCTTGTCACCAAAAGCACTCACAAACTTCTACAGATGCACAATCGAGAGCATCCTGGCGGGCTGTATCACCGCCTGGTATGGCAACTGCACCGCCCTCAACCGTAAGGCTCTCCAGAGGGTAATGAGGTCTGCACAACGCATCACCGGGGGCAAACTACCTGCCCTCCAGGGCACCTACACCACCCGATGCTACAGGAAGGCCATAAAGATCATCAAGGACATCAACCACCCGAGCCACTGCCTGTTCACCCCGCTGTCATCCAGAAGGCGAGGTCAGTACAGGTGCATCAAAGCTGGGACCGAGAGACTGAAAAACAGCTTCTATCTCAAGGCCATCAGACTGTTAAACAGCCACCACTAACATTGAGTGGCTGCTGCCAACACACTGTCAATGACACTGACTCAACTCCAGCCACTTTAATAATGGGAATTGATGGGAAATGATGTAAATATATCACTAGCCACTTTAAACAATGGCACTTTAAACAATGCTACCTTATATAATGTTACTTACCCTACATTATTCATCTCATATGCATACGTATATACTGTACTCTATATCATCGACTGCATCCTTATGTAATACATGTATCACTAGCCACTTTAACTATGCCACTTTGTTTACATACTCATCTCATATGTATATACTGTACTCGATACCATCTACTGCATCTTGCCTATGCTGCTCTGTACCATCACTCATTCATATATCCTTATGTACATATTCTTTATCCCCTTACACTGTGTATAAGACAGTAGTTTTTGGGAATTGTTAGTTAGATTACTTGTTCGTTATTACTGCCTTGTCGGAACTAGAAGCACAAGCATTTCGCCACACTCGCATTAACATCTGCTAACCATGTGTATGTGACAAATAAAATTTGATTTGATTTGATTTGGATTTGACTGTTAAATAGCCATGAACTAGTCGGCTACCACCCGTTTACTCAACCCTGCACGTTGGAGGCTGCTGCCCTATATACATATATATGGAATCATTGGTCACTTTAAAAATGGAACACTAGTCGCTTAATAATGTTTACATACTGTACTGCTTTAGTCATTTAATATGTACAGTATACTGCATTCTATTCTACGGTATTTTAGTCAATGCCACTCAGACATTGCTCGTCCTAATATTTATATATTTCTTAATTGAAATCTTTTACTTTAGATTTGTGTGTATTGTTGTGAAATGTTAGATACTACTGCACTGTTGGAGCTAGGAACACAAGCATTTCACCACAACCATGATAACATCTGTGAAATAAGTGTTTGTGACCAATAACATTTTCCTTAAATATTTTTTGCAAAATGTTTAAAGAAGGGTATAATATTATGAAGGACATCGTAAACAAGAACGGTAGAATGTTGTCACACAAACGACTAACAACAGTGTATGGAGGCATATGCTCAATACAAAATTATAAGCAACTCTATGCCACAAAATAGGAAAAGATAATTACTTAAAGAAGAAATGAGTTAGTCTGTCTGCCACCCAGTATCAATTGACAAATGTATAATTTTCACTTAAAGTCAAAAGGTTTGACTGTCACACCCTGATCTGTTTTTCACCTGTCCTTGTGCTTGTCTCCAACCCCCTCCAGGTGTCGCCCATCTTCCTCACTTATCCCCTGGGTATTTATACCTGTGTTTTCTGTCTGTCTGTGCCAGTTTGTCTTGTTTGCCATGTCAACCAGCTGGTTTTCCCTTAGCTCCTGGTTTTTCCCCAGTCTCTCTTTTTTCTCATCCTCCTGGTTCTGACCCATGCCTTGCCTGTCCTGACTCTGAGCCTGCCTGCCTGACCACTCTGCCTGCCCCTGACCTCAAGCATGCCTGCCGCCCTGTAACGTTTTGGACTCTGCCTTCTATAAACTCTTGCCTGTTCCCGACCTGCCTTTTGCCGACCCCTTGGACTATAATAAATCTGCCTCCTGTCTGCATCTGGGTCTCGCCCTGTGTTGTTATATTGACAGCAATACCGTATAAAATTAAAGCCAGTTGGGAACAGGTTTTTTCATGTCCCAATACATTGGCATTGAGTCTATGAACTGACAAATAAAACAACAATTGACACAATCTGTTTCAATTGAAGCTATTTTATAAAATAGAGTGGAAACACTAATTGGTCTACACGGACAAGTTCTGGCCTAGTCTCTCTGGATGGTTTGTCCTGTGTCAAATCAAGCTTCGGTAAGCTTCGGTGTCCCTTAAGGTTCTGTTTTAGGACCACTATTGTTTTCACTATATATTCTACCTCTTGGTGATGTCATTTGGAAACAATCAACTTTCACTGCTATGTGGACGACACACAGCTGTACATTTAGATGAAACATTACCAAAATTACCTACTCTGGAAGCCTGTGTTTCAGACATAAAGAAGTGGCAAATGTTTTACTTTTAAAATCAGACAAACCAGAGATGCTAGTCCTAGGTCTCAATAAAGAAAGATATCTGCTATCTGATCTGACAATTATTCTTGATAGTTGAACAGTCATCTCAAATAAAACTGTGAAGGACCTCTGCGTTACTCTGGCCCCTGATCTCTCTTTCGATGAACATATCAACAATATTTCAAGGGCACCTTTTTTCCATCTTCTTCACATTGCAAAAATCTAAAACCTTTTATTTTGCAGAAAAGCTAATCCATGCTTTTGTCACTTCTAGATTAGACTAAAGATTAAAACTGAATAAACTTCAATTAGTGCTAAACACGGATGCTAGAATCTTGACTAAAACCAAAACATTTGATCATATTACTCCAGTGCTAGCCTCTCTACACTTGCTTCCTGTTAAGGCCGGGGATGATTTCAAGGTTTTACTGCTAACCTACAAAGCATTACATGGACTTGCTTCTACCTATCTCTCCGATTTGGTCCTGCTGCACATACCTACACGTATGCATTCAACGGTCACAAGACGCAGGCTTCCTTATTGTCCCTAGAATTTCTAAGCAAGCAGCTCGAGGCAGGGCTTTCTCCTATAGAGCAACATTTTTATGCAATGGTCTGCCTATCCATGTGAGAGACGCAGATTCGGTCTCGACCTTTAAGTCTTTACTGAAAATGAATCTCTTCAGTAGGTCCTATGATTGAGTCTGGCCCAGGGGTGCGAAGGTGAACGGTAATGCACTTGAGTGATGAACCACCCTTGCTGTCTCTGCCTGAACGGCTCCCCTCTCTCCACTGGGATTCTCTGCCTCTGAGCCTACTACAGGGGCTGAGTCATTGGCTTACTAGTGCTCTTCCATGCCATCACTAGGAGCAGTGCGTCACGTTGTGCCAGGCTTTTTTTCGCTATACTCTGTGATCTTCCTGTCCGGTTTTACCGCAATAGTCTATGTGCCGGAGGGCTAGGGTCTGTCTGTTTTATCTGGGGTCCTGTGTGAAATTAAGTATGGTTAGTGTAATTCTCCCATCTCTGGCTATCTCTCATCCCCCTCCTGGAGGACCTAAGCCCTAGGATCATGCCTCACGACTTCATGTCTTGATGACTCCTGGCTGACACTGTCACCAGTCCACCTTGTTGTGCTGCTGATCCAGTTTTCTGCCATTTTTCCTGTGGCCATGGAGCCCTGACCTGTTCACCAGACGTGCTACCTTATCCAGGACCTGCTGTTTTCAACCCTCCCTCCTTCTCCCGCTCCCTCCCTCTCCCTCCCTCACTCTCTCGCTCCCTCTCTAGCGCACATGCTGTCTCGACCTCTGAATGCTCGGCTATGAAAAGCCAACTGACATTTATTCCTGAGGTGCTGACCTGTTGCACCAGCTACAACAACTGTTTGACCCTGCTGGTCATCTATGAACGTTTGAACATCTTGAGGATTAATGGTCATGTACTCTTATAATCTCCACCAGGCACAGCCAGAAGAGGACTGGCCACCCCTCAGAGCCTGGTTCCTCTCTAAGTTTCTTCCTAGGTTCCTGCCTTTCTAGGGAGTTTTTCCTAGCCACCGTGCTTCTACATAAGCATTGCTTGATGTTTGGGGTTTTAGGCTGGGTTTCTGTATAAGCACTTTGTGACATCTGCTGATGTGAAAAGGCCTTTATAAATACATTTAATTTGATTGAGGCAATAGATTACTAAGAGCGGGGTGGTATAATGATTTGTAACATCAATGCAACAGCTGTGCGCTCTGGGCACCAGTAGAGCCAAAGCGAGTGCGTCCATTTATTCACTAGATTTTATGTTTATCAGCTACATGTTCAGTTGGCCTAACTACATTTCTTATACATTCCGCCTTGGGATTCACTTAATTCATTAATTTCTATATTATTGTCCAACAAAGAGCTGAAAATAATAATTGAAAGGTACGTAATTATGGGCTTCACACACATAACCTGCTTATTTGTCTATCACTTTTATAAACTCGTCAATTGCCCATGTTTCTTCAACATTAATTCAACCAATTCATTGATATTTTTCATTGTACTTTTTATGGAAAAAAAAAGAAAAGATAATTGACACCTGCTGATATCATGTTGCTCACATTGGTGACACAATTTTCAATTCATATATCAATTTCTTCGTTACCATGCCTTAATCAGGCGAAAGTAAATAAAATAAGAAAAATAAGGTAGAGAGAGAGAGAGAGATCAACAGAAATAAAAGTACTGTGTGCTCACAATGTCAGCGTCTTATGCCTGAGGTTCACCAGATACATGTGCATTTTGTTTTACTGGATGCCCGCATTTTCCGTACTTGACACACGTGCTTCGCTTTTCAACTAGCTAAAAACAAGCTTGTTGGATGGTGTGTGTACATACGTTTGTACCACCCCACGATAAAGGAATGCATGAGTTGAAAATATTGAATACATGCGCTACACAGAACGTACCGCAGCCTAGCGGTTTGCGGACTCCTTGAACGCAGAGTTTGACGCATCTGGCGGACATGAGGCGTTAGGCTGTATAACATTTGATCTCTCCCAGTCTTTTTACACATATGGGCCATTTAAATTCTTCCCACCTACTAGGCCTTTACAGCCTATCAGCTACGGAGCTTTCAAAAAGAATTGTCCAGATGATAGCAATTGATAACTTAAACGAATAGATTAAGCCTACCAGTTAAAAATGGGTTGTCATTACGGCTGCATAGCCACTAGTCATTAAAGTGTTATTCATTTAGACAGATCGCCTGAGTGGTGCTGTGATTGTCTTTTCAATAGGCATGTGA
The DNA here is from genome assembly GCF_018296145.1 of Oncorhynchus tshawytscha. Taxonomy (NCBI): domain Eukaryota; kingdom Metazoa; phylum Chordata; class Actinopteri; order Salmoniformes; family Salmonidae; genus Oncorhynchus; species Oncorhynchus tshawytscha. The sequence goes on from NC_056430.1 coordinate 49,129,197, forward strand.
CTAAAGGCATTAACAACACATACCTTTCTCTTTTGTGTCTTTGATGTGGTGGGGTGTAATAGTCCATCGTTCACCTCATTTCAGAACTTAGACAGTTCAATAGTCCAGTGTCCCATCTGTCGTACATCGTCTATTGACAGGCTGTTTTAGTCTACACAGTTCCGTCTAGATCCGACGACCCTCATAGACCAAAGCTCAGATTCCTGACCTTGGATGGCCAGTCGTAGAACTTTATATTGTTCCCTATAGTTAAGGAACTTTGCAATGATGCCCCTTGGTTTGCTGATCGTGTCCCCTCTCGGGGACTGTTCCATGTGCTTGTTCGATTGTGGGAGCCTTTGTGAAGTTTTCCTGGCCCAGTAGTTGTTTCCAGGAATTCTTCCATTCTGGTTGTTCAACAGCATTTGGGAAAATGTACAAAATGAAGATTTGAATGGCAATTGAAGTTCTCCATCCCGTTTAATCTTTCAGTCAACCCCAAAATGATGTATTTTTGTTCAGCCACTATTTTCTGGAGATTTATTCATGCAATTTTCTCCAGGGTTAACCGATTTTCGGCCTCCTCCACGCATTTGCCCAGTTTAGTCATATCAGTTTGGATATTTTTTGTAATATCATCAGATATTGTCTTCATCTGCTTAGACAGTTTCTCATTACCAATGAAAATTTCTAAACTCACTTTAGTCGAATCGGCAACTACTTGGTCCGTTGTTTTGTTGTGTTTGTTAGTCTCTATTTCTCGATCTAGTATTTGCCATAACATGCAGTTGCCAACATAACGTTTCAGTTATTTCTTAATTTTAGAGTCAAGTTCTTTTAGTAAAGAAACGGAATGCCAAAAGGCTCACCTTCACCTGACCACCTCATGGTCGCCATATTGTGGCGTAGCCGATACTGCCTATATTGCAGAATGTTTGTCATTTTGCTGGCTCCTAACCAATTGTGCTATTGTGTGTGTGTTTTTGTGTTATTTGTATCTTCTTTTGTACATAATGTTTCTGCCACCATCTCTTATGACCGAAAAGAGCTTCTGGACATCAGGACAGCGATTACTCACCTCGTACTGGAAGACGATTTTTTATTTAATGAGTCGGACGCGAAGGATTTACAGACACCCGACAAGGCACAAATCCCTGTCCTTCTCATGAGAAAGAGACGGCGATATCGGGATGTAGCTCAGGGTGCCTTGTAAGGATCAGACGGCGAGTGGGTAATCCGCCTCTAACATCAGTCCTATTAGCCAACGTACAATCATTAGATAACAAATAGACAAGCTACGATCACGAATATCCTACCAACAGGACATTAAAAACAGTAATATCTTATGTTTCGTGGCTGAACGACGACATGGATAACATACAGCTGGTGGGGTTTACGCTGCATCGGCAAGATAGAACAGCTGCCTCCGGTAAAGACAAGGGGTGGCGGTCTGTGTATATTTGTAAACAACAGCTGGTGCACAAAATCTAATATTAAGGATGTCTCAAGGTCTTGCTCGCCTGAGGTAGAGTATCTCATGATAAGCTGTAGACCACCCTATTTACCAAGAGAGTTTGCATATATACTTTTCGTAGCTGTCTATTTACCACCACCAATTAATGCTGGCACTAAGACCGCACTCAATGAGCTGTATAAGGCCATAAGCAAAAATTAAAACACTTATCCAGGGGTGGCGCTCCTAGTGGCAGGGGACTTTAATGCAGGGAAACTTAAATCCGTTTTACCTCATTTCTACCAGCATGTTAAATGTGCAACCGGAGAAAAAAAAACTCTCGACCACCTTTACTCCACACACAGAGATAGGTACAAAGCTCTCCCTCACCCTCCATTTGGCAAATCTGACCATAACTCTATCCTCCTGATTCCTGCTTACGAAAGCAGGAAACACCAGTGACTCAGTCAATAAAGAAGTGGTCACCACATCAGTCACTGGCTTCATCAATAAGTGCATCAATGACGTCGTCCCCACAGTGACAGAACGTACATACCCCAACCAGAAGCCATGGATTACAGGCAACATCCACACTGAGTTAAAGGGTAGAGCTGCCGCTTTCAAGGAGCGAGACTCTAACCCGGATGCTTATAAGAAATCCCGCTATGCCCTCCGACCAACCATCAAACAGGCAAAGTGTCAATACAGGACTAAGATTGAATCGTACTACATCAGCTTCAACGGTCGTTTGAATGTGGCAAGGCTTCCAAACTATTACAGACCACAAAGGAAAGGACAGCTGCGAGCTGCCAAGTGATGAGCTAAATAACTTGTATGCTCACTTCATGGCAAGCAACACCAAAGCATGCATAAGAGCATCAGCTGTTCCGGACGACTGTGCGATCACGCTCTCCGTAGCCGATGTGAGTAAGACCTTCAAACAGGTCAACATTCACAAGGCCGCAGGGCCAGATGAATTACCAGAACGTGTACTCCGAGCATGAGCTGACAAGTGTCTTCACTGACATTTTATGTAGTCTGTAGTCCCAACATGTTGCAAGCAGACCACCATAGTCCCTGTGCCCAAGAACACTAAGGTAACCTGACTAAATGACTACCGACTCATAGAACTCATGTCTGTAGTCATGAAGTACTTTGAAACACTGGTCATAGCTCACATCAACACCATTATCCCAGAAACCAATAGATCCACAGATGATGCAATCTCTAATGCACTCCACACTGCCCTTTACCACCTGGACAAGAAGAACACCTACGTGAGAATGCTATTCATTGACTGCAGCTCAGTGTTCAACACCATAGTGCTCTCAAAGCTCATCAATAAGCTAAGGACCCTGGGTTCTAAATACCTCCCTCTGCAACTGGATCCTGGAATTCAGGGGTGCTTGCTCAGTCCCCTCCTGTTCTCCCTGTTCACCCATGACTGCATGGCCAGGCACGACTCCAACACCATCCTTAAGTTTGCAGACGACACAACAGTGGTAAGCCTGATCACCGACAACGATGAGACAGCCTATAGGGAGACCTGGCCGTGTGATGTAAAGACAACAAACTCTCCCTCAACGTGATGAAAACAAAGGAGATGATTGTGGACTACAGGAAAATGAGGACCGAGCACGGCCCCACTCATCAACGGGGCTACAGTGGAGCAGGTTGAGAGCTTCAAGTTCCATGGTGTCCACATCACCAACAAACTATCATGGTCCAAACACACCAAGACAGTCGTGAAGAGGGCACAACAAAGCCTATTCCCCCTCAGGAAACGGAAAAAATTTGGCATGTGTGCTCAGATCCTCAAAAAGTTCTACAGTGTCACCATTGAGAGAATCCTGACTGGTTGCATCACTGGCTGGTATGGCAACTGCTCAGCCTACGACCACAAGGCACAACAGAGTAGTGCATACGGCTCAGTACATCACTGGGGCCAAGCTTCCTGCCATCCATGACCTCTATACCAGGCGGTGTCAGAGGAAGGCCCTAAGAATGGTCAAATACTCCAGCCACCCTAGTCATAGACTGTTCTCTCTGCTACCACACACCAAGCGGTACAGGAGCACCAAGTCTAGGTCCAAAGGGCTTCTTAACAGCTTGTACCCCCATCTATAAGTCTCCTGAACAGCTAATCAAATGGCTACCCAGACTATTTGCATTGTCTCCCACCCCCTCTTTTACGCTGCTGCTACTCTCTGTTTATTATCGAAGCATAGCCACTTTAACTCTACCTACATGTACATATTACCGCAATTACCTCTAATAACCTGTTGACTCTGTACCGGTACCCCCTGTATAGAGCTTACGCTACTGTTATTTTACTGCTTCTCTTTAATTATTTGTTATTTTTCACTTAACAATTTTTTATTTAACACTTTTTTTTCTTAAAACTGCATTGTTGGTTAATTAAGGGCTTGTAAGTAAGCATTTCACTGTAAGGTCTACTACACCTATTGTATTCGGCACATGTGATTACTACCAATGTGCTATCATGAGGAGGATTATTTTGAGAGATCTCTTATGTAATAGAAATATATAATATACCTCTCTCTCTCGCTTAGAGAAGGGCTTCCATTAGCCAGTTATTGTGTTAGTTCTACCGTTAACTTTAATCAATTTATACCAGTGTTAACCAGCCTGCCACACACTAATAGAGACATCAACCCTGTTGACAATAACTAATCCATTTGCCGGTGTGTATCGGAACAATAATCATCCTTTACATTTTTTATATTGAAATATATTTTTTAAACGTAAAAGGGTAATAACACCAATTATTATAGGATCGTATAAGCCTATTCCAATAGAGAACCTAGGCATGTTTTTAATTATATAATCCTTTATATAACCCTATAATAAATCTATTCATATTTATTTATGTTTTATCTTAAAAGCTATTCGTTCCGATTCACATCAGCTGTCACGTTCTGACCTTAGTTCCTTTGTTTTGTCTTTTGTTTTAGTATGGTCAGGGCATGAGTTGGTTGGGTTGTCTATGTTAGTTTGTCTATGATTTTCTATTTCTGTGTTTGGCCTGGTATGGTTCTCAATCAGAGGCAGCTGTCAATCGTTGTCCCTGATTGAGAACCATATTTAGGTAGCCTGTTTTCCATTGTGTTCTGTGGGTGGTTATTTTCTGTTTAGTGTTGTGTTGCACCTTACAGGACTGTTCATTGTTTGTTTATTGTTTTGTTTTCAGTGTTCATTAAAATATTTAAAATGTGAACACTTACCACGCTGCACCTTGGTCCTCCTCTCCTCCCCCAGACGACAAGTGTTACATCAGAAAACAAGTTCCGCACTATGTAACAGCTTTAAAGTCATAATATACCCGACCTCTAGAACTAGGTAATATCATATCAAACTAAAAAAACAACGTTGGTATTTCTAATGAACAATCTTCAAATTAAATAAAGAAAAAATCATAAAGATAAAAGGTCAGCCTTACCCATCTTTTCCTTCCCCTAAATCAAAACCTGATATTACGTCCATATAGTCCAAATTTACATATTGCCTAAATAGAGAAAGGATAAGTTCATCATACCCATTCTGCATTACCATAAGTCCAACCTTATTTTAAGTCCACATAGTCCACCGAACATTCTGCTTCTCTGCTCGGAGCCTTTTGAAAGTGGGGTACAGGGCACATCGTCTCTCCACTATTTCATGGGGAAATTGTTCAGTAATAGAGAATGAGGTGTTCTTCAATTCCCTACCATTTTGTAACAATGCAATTTGTTGTGGGTTAGCATAGCTATGATCGGACCAGGGCTTCCCTCTGCTCTGCCATTGCAATGGTGAGCCCATTGAAAATAAATGGTTTCCACCTGTTCGTTTGTCATTTTGAGATGTTTCATGAACACCTTGACTTTTTCCTCCATTGACTGCTAGTTTTAATTTTGATCCTCCTTTATTCCCATTATAACAATATTATTTTTCATACTTCTGCACTTTAGATCAAGTAATTCAGCTTAGATTGTTTTATTATCATACCGTAGCCTCTCTGTAGTGTCTTTTAGGGAGTCCACGGTAGTTTTCAATATCTTATTTTCCACTCACATTTCTTCCATCATTTTATTACTGTTTTTAAGGCCTCAGCTTCCCCCAGTAGCCCAGGCAATAGATCCAGATTTTTTAACTGCTCGCTATTGTTTGTAAGCAATGCTCTATCTTCTGGAGAAATACTGTGTTACAGTGGGGTGAAATTGAAATATTTTTCTGTTTGCTAACTTAGCTAGCTAAACAACTACCGGTAGCTATATCTGTGACAAAAAAAATAGAAGAGGTTTTACAATCAGAGATAATTTGTATCTCGACTGTAAAACCTCTTCTCTTTTAAGTTGTAGATATGTCTAGCTAGCAACAACATTACAACCACCCACCTAAAGCTATGTTTACCAGAAAACCAGAAAACGTTCGCACATGACTGGAGTTGGCTAATTAGTCTGGTGTCTGCTAATTTGTAGTGCCCTGTGTAGCTCTAATTCAGATTTAACTTGTAACCAGAGACTAGGCCAAATGCATCAAGAACAGACAATGAACATTTGGCCATCTTGGCCATGTTCTGTTACAATCTCCACCCAGCACAGCCAGAAGAGGACTGGCCACCCCACATAGCCTGGTTCATCTCTAGGTTTCTTCCTAGGTTTTGGCCTTTCTAGGGAGTTTTTCCCAGCCACCATGCTTCTACACCTGCATTGCTTGCTGTTTGGGGTTTTAGGCTGGGTTTCTGTACAGCACTTTGAGATATCAGCTGATGTACGAAGGGCTATATAAATAAATTTGATTTGATTTTGATTTGAGATAGCACAATGGGAAAGGATACATCAGGGTTTGAGATATAAAGAAGCTAGTCATCAGCATAAAGAGAGACCCTTTGTTCGATGTCACCTCTGAACACTCCTGTTATATGTGGGTTGGGTCTAAATGCAATAGTGAGGGACTCGATGGCAATGGCAAAAAGCAAGGAAGACTTTGGGCACCCCTGTCTAGTACTTCTGAAGAGAGAAATATAGTCAGAGTGGGTGTTATTCGTCATGACAGATGCAATTGGAGAAGTGTATAGTAACTTGATCCAAGCAATACATTTTTTTTTGCCCGAAGCAACATTTTTCCAAATTATGAAAAAAGGTAGCCACATTCCACTCTATCAAAGCCTTCTCAGCATCTAGCGAGATTAGAATCTCTGGGAGCTTTGAGATAGATGTATTATACATAACATTAAAGAGTTGTCTGATATTTGAGAAATAATCTCTATTTTTTATAATACCTGTCTGGTCAGAAGAAATAACAGATGGTAAAACCGACTCCAAATGCATAGCTAAGAGCTTAACATCCACATTGAGCAGTGAGATTGGGCAATATGACCCGCAGGAGAGAGGGTTTTTATTATTTTTCAATATCAATGAAATTGAGGCCTGTGTTAAGGATTGAGGGAGAGAGACTGATTCAAAGGATTCAATAAATATATATTAATCAAGAGCGGCTAATTTATCCAGAAACTTCTTATAAAATTAGTTTGGGTACACATCTGGTCCAAAACATTTACCTCCTTGCATTGCATGTGCCACCTCTGAAATCTCTTCCATGGTGATAGGCTCCCCCAATTGAAGCTTGAAGACTGACTCAATTGTTGGGACAGTTAGAGTATTAAGAAATGTATCAAGAGCTGAGGGGTCAGCAGACTCTTCCGAAGTCTATAAAGAGGAATGGAAGTCCTTAAACTGGTTGTGTATTAGCTGGGGATCTGTTATTGCACCTGTAGGCATTTGAATTTGAGAAATTTGTTGAGCAGAGGAAGAATGGTGAAGTTGATGAGAAAGCAATTTACTTGCATTGTCACCATACTCATAGTTAGTATGTCTCGACTTTAGCAGCAGTTCATCAATTGGGCCTGTTGACAAGGTATCGAATTCAGCTTGTAAAGAGAGCCGATCCTTGTCCACGTTTGGGAATGGTGAGGTAGTGTAAATATTGTCTAATTGCAGTCTTATTTTCTTATTTTCTCTTTCAAATCTAGTTTATGACATGATTTGACCTCTAATGCAGGCCTTAAAAATCTCCCACAGAACAGATTCTGAAACGTCAGGTGTGTCATTAGTAGCTATCTGAGCAGTCAGAAAGTTGAGAAAACTTTAATCAGACAGCAAGCACATATTAAAACGCCAAGGTACACAAGGCTCAGTCCCACCACCAACGAATAGCTCTAAAGTCAGAGAGGCATGATCAGATATGACATTGGAATTGTATGAGCATGAACGTACAGAGGAGAGAAGTCTGTTGTCTAAAAAGAAGAAGTCAATGCAGGTATTTGTGTGATGGTCATGGGACAAAAATGTATATTCCCTACTAGTTGGATAGAAATAAAGGCCGAGGGTCTGTAATGGCAAACTCTTCAAGAAAAGTTTGTATAACCTTAGCAGACTTAGAGGGTGTGGTAATTTTGTTGGAGGAACGATCCAAAGTAGGATTAAGCCAGCAATTAAAATCGGCTCCCAAGATTAATAAGTGTGAGGTCATGTATGGAAGACAGAAAGTCACACAAAAAATGTGTCATCCCAATTTGGCGCATAGATCAAGGATCAAGGATCAATGGAGTGTTATAAATTATGCCAGTAACAATAATATATCTGCCCTTGGCATCTGAAATAACATTGGAAGAAACGAAGGGCACTGATATGTGTATCAGAATTGCAGCTCCCCTCGATTCATTTTGAAAAATGGAGTGATAAAGTTGGCCTACCCAGCCTTTTCACAATCTAAAGTGATCTGAAACTCTCAGATGGGTCTCTTGTAAGAAAGCAATCTGTGTTCACAGATGTTGAAGACGATGAAGTACTATACTACGTTTGACTGGTTGGTTCAAACCTTTACAGTTCCAACTAATGAATGTAAATATACTCACAGTCGACTGCCCAATTAGGTTGTTGAGTCATCCTTTGGAAATCTAGAGGAAATGAGTGTAATCTCTTAAATATAAGCGGAAGACCGAATCTGACATTCCAAAAAAATACAAAAATAAACTGTTGAACTACCTCCCACCCACTGTGGCATCTTCCCAAACAAGACCCCCCCACCTTTACCAAGTGGAGCATTGGGACAATAATATTATAAAATAGAAAAATATGTAAAAACATTTGGAAAGCACAGTTTACCAATAGTGCCAAGTAAAGTGACAACAGGGGGTTAAATCAAATAACATAGGCAGCGTGACAGCTTATGGCCTTGACAAAATAAAAAGGAACCTTTTCCACAAGTCTACATAGAAAACAATGAAAAAAATCAACACAAATGATGTACAGTATATATTATATGAATAGAGGTTTACTATGTCAGCTAACAATGAGGAAAATGTACTTATAATGCAAATATAAAACAGGAGGCACAGTAGTGATGGGCCTTACCTATTACACGCTGCACTGCAGATAGGCTAAATGTCCATCTCAGTGCTCTGGTTAGTCTGGCGGAGCAGTTCACGTCAAGTTCTTGTTGATAAAGTCAATTGCAGCTGTCTGGTCATTAACTTGTGAAGAGCTTCGCTTGGTCGTGTGATCCTGAGTTTGGCTGGGAAGAAGAGGCCAAACTTGACTCCAGGACAGGTGTGCAGAAGGCGCTTTGCGTAACCAAACTCCCCTCGTTTCTTGGCCACGGAGGCAGTGAAGTCTGGAAAGATGGACAGTCTCTTGCATCTGTACTGTAAGGGTGATGCTTCTCCAGCTCAGTGCAGGATCTGGTCCTGGACATGGTAGTAATGCACTCTGATGGCGAAGGTCCGTGAGGGGTCACACTCTCTGGGTCTAGCTCGCAGTGACCTATGGGCACGGTCTAAGAAGGGTTTTTCTTCAAGGTTAAGCATGTCCTCCAATAGTTGGGAAACAATGTCTGTTGGGTGGGTCCCCTCCAGACCCTCAGCAATGCCCACCAGGCGTATATTGTGGAGGCATTGACGTCCTTCTAGCTCCTCCCATTTTTCTTCAAGCGCTTTAACATCCGATGAGAGCGAATTCACTGTGGCCTGAAGGGTGGTTAGGTCATCACTGTAAGACACAGCAGAGGGCTCTAGTTCAAGTATGGTAGTGCCCTGTGTAGTCACTGTTGCCTGTAGTGCAGCTACAGATGATTTCAGTTCTTCTAAGGACATTTCTGAGCAGAGAGTTGTGGAGAGAGTGTCAATATCCGTGTCAAGTTTATCATATACTTTATGTCTCTTTTGAGCCCATCCAAAACTTCAGTGAACTCCAAAGCTTCAAACTTAGGACAACGTCCTGGCCATCGCTGTCCTCTCCCGACCTGGCGAGTTGCTTGGCGGGGTTGGTCGCCCAGGAAAACCTGCAGCTTTTATATTTTATTTATCCGAACTTAATTTAACTAGGCAAGTCAGTTAAGTACAAATTCTTATTTACAATGACGGCCTACCGGGGAACAGTGGGTTAAATGCCTTGTTCAGGGGCAGAACGACAGATTTCTACCTTGTAAGCTTGGGGATTCGATCCATTTTGGTTTCTAACCCAACACTCTAACCACTAGGCTACCTGCCACCCAAAAGCTTTAATGGGGCCTCCTTAGGGAGGCTCTCTTTTAGAGCGAGTGTCTCTTTTATTGGCCATTTCAGCAATTTGTGGAACAGTGAATAGTCAGATTATGTTTAGGAAATGAAGCTCAGCAATAGAAGTGAAGCTGTAGACTAGAATGAGGTTTTAAATAACAGAAATATTCTGTTTACTCAATTAGCGGCTGTGCTAACTTGCTGAGGAAAGTTTGACTGTTGAATGCAGCCTCCTTATGTCAAGTCATGTTTACAGCGATTATATCGCTTCTTTCACTATTATGAAGAGAAAAGAGATATTCTGCCTACCAAGGTAACCAAAACTGTCAGGAGCAGACAGATATGCTCACCTATCCAGTTGATAGCTCGTTCAGGAAAATCCAATGCTTTGCTGCAGCCTATTTAGCAATATTCCTTTTAGCAATTTACGGCCATTATTACCGTTTGGAAGAGCAACGGGATACAGAACTATGTAAACAATACTTAATATAGCTAAATTAATTTCTCAGGATAAGACCCAGATGCAGAAAATACGAATCACCATTGATTATTTACAAAACAGGGGGTAGGCAAATGACAGCTCAAGGGCAGGCAGAGGTCAGTAATCCAGGGCAGAGTCAGTAAGGTACAGAATGGCAGGCAGGCAGGCTCAGGGTCGGGGCAGGCAGAATGGTCAAAACCGGAAGAACTTGAATAATTTTCTTTGTACATTTTTTGGGGAAGCCTGGCTTGCCTTGGCATCCATGAATACACAAAATTGGTACAATTCTCTGTACTTGTGTGTCTCTTCACCTGAGACACAATCGGACACACTGAACTATACTACACTGTTCATACTATCTTTTTTGGGGGATGTTAGTTTTACCATATAACATTCTTGTTGAGTACCCAGTCCTCTTGAGTTAGCATTAAATCGTGTACACTCCCCCGTATTTAAGAATTTGACAAATAAACAAACGTTATCTGGATAACTGAATGTCTAGCCCTGTACAGCTTATATAAATATATTATGTGAATCCATAAGGACAGACACATTTTAAAGATTGATAGAAAATATCCATATATATTTTATGGTGGTTCTAAATCAGGGCTCTCCAACCCTGTTCCTGGAGAACTACCAACCCACTCCAACCCTAATCTAGCACACATTCTAATAATTAGATGGTTGATAAACTGAACCAGGTTAGTTACTAGTTACTAGTTACTGGGGAGCAAAAACCTATAGGATAATGTGTGTAGGCTAGTGACAAAGGGTTGTGAACACCTTGTGAAGGCAAGGTATGCACTGTATGCAAAGTGCATACATGGTTCACTGAAAATAAGGTCTTACAGAAGGCAGGCATAGGTTTCACTATCATCATCATTTTCTCAAAAATGGTTTGTGATACAAATGTAAAAACCATGCCAAACACCCTTCCTCCCAATTTAAGTTCCTATTCGAGAAGTTCCAGAACAATCTAAATATTATCCACCTATGCTGGCATGGAATCACCCTATTGGCAATAAGTGCCACTTCACACTTCACACCTTGTGCATCCGTCCGCACTGCAAATATAATTATGTCAATGAGGGCTTTGGATGTGTAGATCATAAGTCTATTTAAACAGTAGGTCAAACAGCTTTGGATGAGTAATCCTCTATAATTAGGCCCGGGTTCCATTACTGTTTGAAATCCTTTCAAATACTTGAGCTCGGCATTATTGAGCTTGCCTGGGACCAGTAGATTTTTTTGTAAAACTGCATAACCCTGCCCACCTGGCAGGCAAAAGCAAACGCTAAACGTATTTGAAAGGTTTGAAATAGTATTTGAACCCAGGTCCGCTGGGCAGATTACAGAGAGGATGAGAATTCTTTTTAGGGCAAGTGGAAAATGTGTGTGTGTTTATCTACTTGCAAAGATGGCATTGTTCCGACTGTTTGTTTTTATTTTCAATGTGCAGCTACTCTGTAAAATGTAACTCTGTCTCTCCAGTTAGCAGTATGTCTCTCTTGACAACCTTACAGAGTTTGATTTTTTTAACTAGGCATGTCAGTTACGAACAATTTTCAATGACGGCCTAGGAAGAGTTGGTTGGTTAACTGTAATGTTCAGGGGCAGAACAACAGATTTTTTTTTACCTTGTCAGCTCAGGGACTCGATCGTGCAACCTTTCAGTTACTAGTCCAACGCTCTAACCACTAAGCTTACCTTCCAGCCCAGAATAAATCCGCTTGGCAGTTTGACGCACGTCACATTCTCCACCGCAGTCTTCTGGTATCGAAAACACATCGCATCATAGATAAGACAACAAAGGCTGGATGTAAATCCACTTCACCCACTGCCCACTGGGGACGCCATGTCATTTCAAGATGGAAATGTGGGTAATATTTGGTAGAGACAATGAGATCAATGAGATTTCAAACTTCACTGTCACTATAATTTCAACCATCTAAAAGCACAAGCAAATTAGAATGGAAAATAAATGAAAGATGTTTGGTTTAGTTGTCATCTAAATGTGTTATCAATGCGCATTAAACCATTTAAAAGCACAACAAAGTTCAAATGGGAATTCAATGTCAGATATTTTGTATTTCTACAACTTGAAGGTTTTATCACTGTGCTTCATCTAATAGCACAACCAAATTACCTGGTTTGCAACTGAAATTACATTGAAAGTATATAGCGCAAGGAATCAATGATGTTTGAGATTCTGCATAGATTATTATAGCAATTGTGAAGATCTCCACCAATATCTGTATATATACAGTGCCTTGCGAAAGTATTCGGCCCCCTTGAACTTTGCGACCTTTTGCCACATTTCAGGCTTCAAACATAAAGATATAAAACTGTATTTTTTTGTGAAGAATCAACAACAAGTGGGACACAATCATGAAGTGGAACGACATTTATTGGATATTTCAAACATTTTTAACAAATCAAAAACTGAAAATTTGGGCGTGCAAAATTATTCAGCCCCTTTACTTTCAGTGCAGCAAACTCTCTCCAGAAATTCAGTGAGGTTCTCTGAATGATCCAATGTTGACCTAAATGACTAATGATGATAAATACAATCCACCTGTGTGTAATCAAGTCTCCGTATAAATGCACCTGCACTGTGATAGTCTCAGAGGTCCGTTAAAAGCTCAGAGAGCATCATGAAGAAAAAGGAACACACCAGGCAGGTCCGAGATACTGTTGTGAAGAAGTTTAAAGCCGGATTTGGATACAAAAAGATTTCCCAAGCTTTAAACATCCCAAGGAGCACTGTGCATGCAATAATATTGAAATGGAAGGAGTATCAGACCACTGCAAATCTACCAAGACCTGGCCGTCCCTCTAAACTTTCAGCTCATACAAGGAGAAGACTGATCAGAGATGCAGCCAAGAGGCCCATGATCAATCTGGATGAACTGCAGAGATCTACAGCTGAGGTGGGAGACTCTGTCCATAGGACAACAATCAGTCGTATATTGCACAAATCTGGCCTTTATGGCAGAGTGGCAAGAAGAAAGCCATTTCTTAAAGATATCCATAAAAAGTGTCATTTAAAGTTTGCCACAAGCCACCTGGGAGACACACCAAACATGTGGAAGAAGGTGCTCTGGTCAGATGAAACCAAAATTGAACTTTTTAGCAACAATGCAAAACGTTATGTTTGGCGTAAAAGCAACACAGCTCATCACCCTGAACACACCATCCCCACTGTCAAACATGGTGGTGGCAGCATCATGGTTTGGGCCTGCTTTTCTTCAGCAGGGACAGGGAAGATGGTTAAAATTGATGGGAAGATGGATGGAGCCAAATACAGGACCATTCTGGAAGAAAACCTGATGGAGTCTGCAAAAGACCTGAGACTGGGATGGAGATTTGTCGTCCAACAAGACAATGATCCAAAACATAAAGCAAAATCTACAATGGAATGGTTCAAAAATAAACATATCCAGGTGTTAGAATGGCCAAGTCAAAGTCCAGACCTGAATCCAATCGAGAATCTGTGGAAAGAACTGAAAACTGCTGTTCACAAATGCTCTCCATCCAACCTCACTGAGCTCGAGCTGTTTTGCAAGGAGGAATGGAAAAAATTTCAGTCTCTCGATGTGCAAAACTGATAGAGACATACCCCAAGCGACTTACAGCTGTAATCGCAGCAAAAGGTGGCGCTACAAAGTATTAACTTAAGGGGGCTGAATAATTTTGCACGCCCAATTTTTCAGTTTTTGATTTGTTAAAAATGTTTGAAATATCCAATAAATGTCGTTCCACTTCATGATTGTGTCCCACTTGTTGTTGATTCTTCACAAAAAATACAGTTTTATATCTTTATGTTTGAAGCCTGAAATGTGGCAAAAGGTCGCAAAGTTCAAGGGGGCCGAATACTTTCGCAAGGCACTGTACACACACATATATATATATATATATATATATATATATATATATATATATATATATACACATCTCCACAGACCTGCAACCTTTACATGATATAAGATTGAATAAATACTGTTACATTCGTTTGTAAGATAGCCTTAACTTCAGGTTATTCACTGTAAGACTGAATTGTGTTTGGATGTCAACACAACCAAATATCAACATTTTAAAGCATATCTAATGCTTAGATAGTTTCACCTGTACCACTTTCTTAATCCTATTCTTTAACTTTTTGGGGGTTTAGTTGGAGACTTGAATCCAACCAGTGGTGGGAAAAGTACTCAATTGGCATACTCCATTGTACTCACTTGTACTCAAAAGTACTCAATTGTCACAAGTAAAGATACCTTAATAGAAAACGACTTAATTAAAAGTGAAAGTCAATCCTACTGAATAAAAGTCTAAAAGTATCTGTTTTTAAATGTACTTAAGTACAGTGATGGAAAAAGTACTAAATTGTCATACTTGAGTAAAAGTAAAAAGTAAAAGTAAATACCGTACATCAAATTACTTACAGTATATTAAGCAAACCAGATGGCACAATTTTTTATTTTATTCACGGACAGCCAGGGGCTCACGCCACACTCAGACATCATTTACAAATGCAGTATTTGTGTTTAGTGAATCTGCCAGATCAGAGGCAGTAGGGATGAAAGCACATTATATTGATAGGTGCATGAATTGGACCATATTGATGTCCTGCCTGCGCATTTGAAATGTAACGGGTACTCTTGGGTGGCAGAAAAAAATGCATGGGAGTAAAAAGTACATAATTTATTTAGGAATGTACTTAGTTACTTTACTCGACTAAATCCAAAATATAATCTGTTAACTTGTCGACAACTTAATAGGCTATTTACTGTATCGCAAAAGTGATATTGAATTGTGTTTGGTTGTCAATGCAACTGAATATCAACATTTTAAGGAAATATATATATATATATATATATATATTGTCACGTTCTGACCTTTATTTCCTTTGTTTTGTATTCATTATTTAGTATGGTCAGGGCGTGAGTTGGGGTGGGCAGTCTATGTTTGATTTTCTATGATATGGGGATTTCTATGTTTCGGCCTAGTATGGTTCTCAATCAGAGGCAGGTGTCATTAGTTGTCTCTGATTGAGAATCATACTTAGGTAGCCTGGGTTGCACTGTTTGTTTGTGGGTGATTGTCTATGTTGATTGCTTGTTTCAGCACAGTTCGCATTAGCTTCACGGTTGTTATTTAGTTTATTGTTTTTGTATAGTGTTTCAGTGTTCAGTGTTTTCTTTATTAAAATTCATGATGAACACATACCACGCCGCATTTTGGTCCTCAGATCCTTCTCGCCTCTCCTCATCAGATGAAGAGGAGGACGACCGTGACATTATATATATATATATATATATATATATATATATATATATATATATATATTGTGCCTCTGAC
The DNA here is from genome assembly GCF_018296145.1 of Oncorhynchus tshawytscha. Taxonomy (NCBI): domain Eukaryota; kingdom Metazoa; phylum Chordata; class Actinopteri; order Salmoniformes; family Salmonidae; genus Oncorhynchus; species Oncorhynchus tshawytscha. The sequence continues at coordinate 49,145,025 of NC_056430.1, forward strand.
TTTAATTTCAGTTTGTCTAAAAATGTATAATTGATAGGTTGGATTCACGTCTCCATCTCAACCAAGAATCAAAGTTAAAGAATAGGACTAAATCAAATCATACTTTGTGCATTTACAGACTGGTTTAATTTAGTCCTATTCTGAGTTTTGTTTGAGATGGAGACGTAAATCCAACATATATAAATTATTAATTTGGAAGTAAGCCAGACTAACTCAGTGGCACAGATGGAGCAGTCCAAGCAAAATATATATATCCTTCAAATGTTGATAGTTGGTTGCATTGACATCCAAACACAATTCAATACAAAGTTTGTCAACAAATTAATAATTGATACGTTGGATTCACGTCTCCATCTCAACCAAAAATGTAATTTAAAGAACCGGACTAAATGAAATCTAATCAAACTGTTTAAATGGCCTTACTTTGATTTAGTCCTATTCTTCAACTTAGATTTTTAGATGAGATGGCGATGTGAAACCAACATATTAATGATTAACTTAAAGATTCAATTTGGAATCAACCAAAGCTTGAAAACACGGCTCCAGCCGCAGGACGCAGTCAAAGGGGACGAACCCGGGGATCAGCAGCAAACCAGTCACCCCTGCTGATGCGTGGGAACCTGTCACGCCAGCTGAGGCACGGGAACCTGTCGATCTGGTTGAGGCATGAGAGCCTGTAGCGGTTCCCGGATCAGACATCATTACTTTGACACAACAACAAAAAACTCACTGATGCTTCCCTTTGGTGAGACGTCATTACGCATTGATGCGTGTAATGATACTGTCACGTGTGCTCCCTCTCCGGCCTCCAGGTCACCAGGCTGCTTGTTATGGCGAACACCTGCCACCATCGTTACGCGCATCAGCGCAGAATTACGCCTCACCAAAGGGCAGCATCAGGGAGTTTTTTGTTTTTGTGTTGGAGGTGATGTCGGGTCTGGGTGTCCGAACCGGAGCTACCTGGTCGGGTTCCCTGACTCAGCTGGCTCGACGGGTGTCCATACCTCAGCGGGATCGATAGGCTCCCATGCCTCAGCTGACTCGAAAGGGCGCCATGCCTCAGCGGGTTCGATAGGCTCCCACGCCTCAACTGGCTCGATAGGCTCCCATGTCACGGTGGGTTCGATAGGCTCCCATGCCTCAGCTGACTCGAAAGGGTGCCATGCCTCAGTGGGTTAGGCTCCCATGCCACAGTGGGTTCGATAGGCTCCCATGCCTCAGCTGGTGAAGAGGTTCCCGTGCCTCATGCCTCAGCCGGTTCGTCAGGTTCCTGCACCTTAGCAGAGGTGACCAGTCCGCTCCTGATCCCCGGGATCATCATTTTGGTCAGCGTCCTGCGGCTGGAGCCGCGAGTCGGGAGGGTGTACTCTCACGTGTACTCCTTCTCCAGCATCTAGATCACCAGGCTGCTCGTTATGGCTCACACACATCACCATTGTTACGCACATCAGCACATAATGACACTCACCTGGACTCCATCACCTCTCTGATTACCTTCCTTATGTGTCACTCCCTTTGGTTCCTTCCCCAGGCGTCATTGGTTCTGTTTCAGTTTCATGTCTGTGCGTTGTTCGTGTTTCTTGTTTGGTATTATATTTCGTTCATTCATTAAATGTATTCACTCTCTGAACTTGATTCCCGACACACACGTTACACATTGGAGTCAACATGGGCCTGCATCCCTGTGGAACACTTTCGACACCCAGTAGAGTCCATGCCCTGACGAACTGAAGCTGTTCTGAGGGCAAAAGGGGGCGTGTGGAGCAACTCAATATGAGGAAGGTGTTCCTGATGTTCTGTACAGTCGGTGTATGTATTGTCTATTTTTAGTTTATCCCTGAATTTAATTGAAATATTAGCTGTTGATGACTTTGCTAATACTATATAAGCCTAAATAGTATCATTAATGATATATGACATAGAGTATGTTTAAATTATTTCATGATTTGGAAAGATTTTCAAAAAGCAAAAGTGAATATATTTAGTTATTACTGTAAGCTATTTATAATACCTTTTATATTATTGATCCTAATGACATAGGCCTAGGTGTAATTCAGCCGAGGTGATAGAGCAACGACCCTGGAATAAAAAACGAAATGTGTATGGGTGGAGAGAGGGATGGTTTTACAGGTTTACTTGCTCTGGAATGTCAGTACTGCATGTAATTCTTGGCTATCGTGCCATGGCTGTGTCAGAGTCGATTGTAAGTTAAACTTGTGTATTCCCTTATGGGCAGTGTGATGCCTAAGACACATTTTTACTAGCAGTCATTAGCAGCCGTTAGAATCTATGTTCCTTTTTCCTTCTTCCTTTGTTTGTCGGAATACAACAGGATATAATGAGGACTACATGAAATATGTATTGCATGTAATGGGCATAAAAAAAGGACTGGTCTTGCAATATATTAAGGTTGTTTTCTCTTCATTTTTTCAAAAATGTTCAAACAATTGAATCCAATGAACTGAGCAAGCTGGGTTTACAAGCCTATAGCCTTGCTAGGACTTTCTAAAACAACCTAAATGCCTGGATTACTTACATTTTGGTGAATCTCTTATAAAATGGGTTAAAGTTATGAACAGCAACCTAGATGTAAAATAGTAAATAATGGTTACTTCTCTGAAAGTATTGAGCTTTTAAGAGGAATAAAACAAGGTTGTCCGTTGTCTCCATATCTAAATATTATGGCCATTGAAATGCTAGCTATTAAAATTAGATCCATCAAGAACATGAAGGGGTTAGAACTCCAAGGGATAAATACTAAAGTGTCAATGTATGCCAATAACTAGTTTTTTATTTAGTCCGCAATCTGGATCCCGGCACAGTCTCATTGAAGATCTGGATCACTTTTCTAGCCTCGCTGAATTAAAACTTAATTATGAAAGTGGATCGTTAAAAAATATGGTGTTTACACTGCCTTGTAGTTCATCAATTAAATGGGCGAATGGTAGACATTAGTAGACATTCTTGGTGTTCACATCTCAAAAAATATTAATTAATTTAGCACAATTAATTTCAATAGAAAGTTTGCAAAAATAGATACGATTCTGCAACCATGCAACCATACTTGTCTATTCATGGAAAATTTGGTCCTATCACAGTTTACTTACTTAGTTTTTTAAAATCATATGAGAAAAATAAAATTTTATTTTATTTGGAATGCTAAGCCAGACAAAATTAAACATGCCAATTTAGTATATAATGAATATGAGTTTGGGGGTCTAAAATGATAAAAAATCAATGCTTTAAACCTCTCACTAAAAGCTTCACTGATACATAAGTTATACTTAAACCCCAAATATTTCTCCAGTATATTATTAAGAAAGGCTCATCCTTTGTTCAAAAATGGCCTTTTTGCTTTTATACAGATTACAACTTCTCATTTCGGACTAATTGAAAATGAAGTTTTGTTTAAAGTATCACCTTTCTTAAACAAGCCATATGAAGCTGGTTACATTTTCAGTTTTATCCTCCAGAAAAGATATAACAAATATTACAACAAACGTTAAACTCAAATATACTGTTTAATAAAAAAACATTCTTTATGGATAAAAAAGTGTATTATATTTATTAATGATATTATGAACAGAAATGGAAGAACTATGAAGTTATCAAAAATATATGTGAATATCTGCTCAATCCAAATGTACAACCAACTGATTGCAGCACTACCACAAAAATGGAGGAGGCAAGTGTAAAAGGGAGAAGGTAGGGAACTTCTTTGCCTGCCATATATTAAAGATACAAATTGGCTGAAAGGAAGTGGCATAAATAGAAATATATACCAGTTTCATTTGAGGACAAAATTGTTGACAGCAGTGCCAAACAGGATGCAAAATAAATGGGGAGAGATTTTCGATGTACCATTTGGCATATGGTTTATGAACTGGTTCAAAAACTACACTTGATTAAACACTTGATTTTTCAATTTAAATTGTTATATAAAATTATTGCCAACAACAGAATGTTAATGTTATATATATATGTTATATATGTTATATATATATATATAGATGGGGCATACAACAATCTCAGCGCTGTAGATTTTGCCTGCGAAGAGACAGAATCAATAGACCATTAATTCTGGTATTGCCCCTATGTAGTTTGTTACTGGTCACAGGTTCAGGAATGGTTAAATAGCGGTGTTTGAAAAGCCATTGTCAGTCAATAAATAATATAATAATACTCCTAGGAAAGGTTTCATCTTTAGCTCACAATCTGTGGATACTATACGATAAGAAAGGTTAAAAAAGTATGTAGAACATCACAGCACAAATGAAAATACATGGCACATGGAAACCAAACGAGGGTGGTCTATGGCAATAGGTGGGAAGGGCTGAGAGTGGCTGAGGGTTGGGATTAAAGAGCTTATGTTTGGTAATGTACTATTGTTATGTGAATGCTTTATATAAAAGTACCATGTACGTAAAATGTTGATGCAAGATGTGTATGTAAAATGTACAGTTGAAGTCAGAGGTTTCCATACACCTTAGCCAAATACATTTAAACTCAGTTTTTCACAATTTAATCATAGTAAAAATTCCCTGTTTTAGGTCATTTAGGATCACCACTTTATTTTAAGAATGTGAAATGTCAGAAGAATAGTTGAGAGAATTATTCTTTTCACATTTTATTTCTTTCATCACATTCCAAGTTGGTCAGAAGTTTACATACACTCAATTAGTATTTGGTAGTATTGCCTTTAAATTGTTTAACTTGGGTCAAACATTTCGGGTAGCCTTCCACAAGCTTCCCACAATAATTTGGGTGAATTTTGGCCAATTCCTCCTGACAGAGCTCGTGTAACTGAGTTAGGTAACTGTAGGCCTCCTTGCTCGCACACACTTTTTCAGTTCTGCCCACAAATGTTCGATAGGACTGAGGCCAGGGCTTTGTGATGGCCACTCCAATACCTTGACTTTGTTGTCCTTAAGCCATTTTGCCACAACTTTGGAAGTATGCTTGGGGTCATTGTCCATTTGGAAGACCCATTTGCCACCAAGCTTTAACTTCCTGACTTATGTCTTGAGATGTTGCTTCAAAATATCCACAAAATTTTCCTTCCTCATGAAGCCATCTATTTTGTGAAGTGCAGCAGTCACTTCTGCAGCAAAGCACCCCACAACATGATGCTGCCACCCCCGTGCATCATGGTTGGGATGGTGTTCTTTGGCTTGCAAGTCTCTCCATGCACAAAGTAGATGTCTAACTGACTTGCCAAAACTATAGTTTGTTAACAAGATGTTTGTGGAGTGGTTGAAAAACAAGTTTTAATGACTCTAACCTAAGTGTATGTAAACTTCTGACTTCAACTGTATGTATATGTAGCAGAAAATATGTAGAAAATATGTAAAAAAACGAATAGATATTTGTCCTCCGAAGAGGGGGAGCAGTTAATAAAACAAAAATATATAATTTTTAAAGAATCAGCTGTAATCGCTGTTAAAGGTGCTTCTACAAATTATTGACTCAGGGGAGTGCTTATGTAAATTCATATTTCTATATTTCATTTTCAATACATTTGCAAACATTTTTCTAGAATCATTTTCACTTTTTCATATTGTGTGTAGATGGGTGAGAAACAAATCTATTTAATCAATTTTAAATTCAGGCTGTAACACAAACACATACACACTACCCACAAAATCAGTGTTAATACAGATTCAATCAGACACAGTGCCTTCAGAAGTATTCATAATACTTCTGAAGGCACTGTATCTGATTGAATCTGTATTAACACTGATTTTGTGGGTAGTGTGTATGTGTTTGTGTGTGAAAAGGAGAGAGAGAGAGATTTTCCATGTATGCTTGTGTTCTTAAAGTGTACACCCAGCCCTCCATCATGCCTTCAAGGCTCAGTGCTGCTGTCCAATGCCTGTCCAGATGGGTCTCTGAACACACACCAGATGTGATCTACCCAGGGTAAACCAGAGGGGTCAGGGTTAGCGGTGGCGAAGCAAAAAAAACTTCCCCATTCACTTCATCCATCCTTCCATCCATCCCTCCATCAAAAAAACATCCCTCCATCAACATCCCTCCATCCCTGATTGGGAGCAACAGATACCAGGTGGTAAAACTCCTAAGGCAGACAGGAGTCACAGGTCATCCCTTTCTAATGGCAGATAATGGCATCGAAAGGGCATTTCGCTAGAATAGATAAGGAGAGAGACTGCCAGACAATGGGTCGTGTATGTGGGGAAAAGTGAAAGTTTAGCAGACAGATATGGAAGCTTTGAAAAAGACTACAGTCAAACATATCATTGTTGCTTTATAGAGAGAGCAAGAGAGAGAGATGTTGTGGCTTGTTGACATTGATGAATGGCAGTTATTTGGCTATTGGCAGGGTGATTCAGTGAGTGAGAGAGAGAGAGAGAGAGAGAGAGAGAGAGAGAGAGAGAGAGAGACAGAGAGTGTGCGTGCATGTGTCAGGATGAGGGAAATCTGGGCAGGAACATTTTGGTATTTGCTTTGCGTGTCGGCAATGACATACAGTTGTGACGCGCCAACGATGCTAAAACTAAGTGACCAGCATGGACCATGGCCTTAATCTAATTCATCCAGTCATTTGAGCTTAGTGAAAGTCAGCATATGGCTTGCGGATGCCGTGGGTTTAGCGACCCCTGTAGCCTCAGACCGCTACCTACTGTAGATAGCTACTTGCTCCAATTCCCTTGGCACAATTGCAGTGAAAGTAGCATTTTCCATAGGTATACAATGGGCTAGCATCTGAGTGCTAACTGAAGCCTCTAACTGTGAGATTCCGTGCTCCATTTCACTATACACAAAAAGCTAATGGTAGTTAGTAGGCCTTGTAGGTACTACTATATCTACTCCAATGGCCCATTGATAATTCTAACAATATAGCATCTGAAAGCTAACCACTGAAAGTCAATTTCCCTATGGATGTGGATGTGCAGACCCATTAGTAACTAAGTCCCTCACAATGGATTCAGATTTTTTGTGGCCCCCACCCCCATCAGAGTTGCCCATCTCTAACCTAGGTAGGAACTTGGTGACAAAGTTAATGGCACGTGACATTCAAGCAATACACCATTACATTTCCTTTCCTATGAGTGGACGCTGTGGCACTTAATTTGTGGTTGTTTGAAAGACTATTTATTGCAGAAAGATAACAAAATTAGGTATATAAACACATTCATTTGAACCCTACGTGGTGCCACAGCTATCTCTACATCAATGACAGGGAGTGAAATGTGTTCCGTGGGATACCCGAAGGCTCCATACCTGTTGGCTAAAATTTGTCCTGCACCATCTATTAGGACACTTGTCTAAGGCGTGAGTTGTTTCATGCACGTGATGTCAGGATGCACTCACTGTTCTAAAATGTGATTATAACGTAACAGCACAGTTAACAAGCGCTGCCTGCTAATTATCTATAGGGCATGTTTCAACTTGTCAATTTCAAATGATTTTCTAACAAGTTGAATTTTCTAACAACAGTTTGAATTTAGGTGTGCTCCGCCTTAATTCACATAGAAGTAGCCCATTTCTGCGTTGCGGACAATTTATGTTTGAAACTTTACTGAGGCAGATAAACTTCGCTCTTGAGGAGAGCCCACTGCACTTCACTCATGTTTGAGCAGATCAATATGCATATATTTGTGCAGTCTTGCAAGAATTGGAACATTTTCTTGCTGGCGTTCGCTTTGCCTTCCTTGTTGTTTTCCTTACACATGATAACTTTCGACATATGTGCGTTCCTATCAAAGTAAGTTCCTTATTTTCTGTACATCGTGTTATCGTTTCTACTGTAGGCGCATACAGTATGCACTGTATATATGTACTGTATGTATGGAGCATAATGTATTTACAGTTTTTTTCACGTGTTTTCAATTACTGGTGACAAATAATGCATTCTGAATGTTCTGAATAATATTTATTGTAATGGACACCTATGATGTGTGTAAAATACGTTTTTGAAGGTTGTACTGATTATAATGATCTAAGCTATTTGCCAGCTATGTGGGGTGCCATGTTTGTTGACATTACACAATGCATTCTGGGTGTCACATTTGTCAGACCAAAGATGTTAAGCTGTTATTGGTTGATGTGGGGAAAAAAACAAGCATGGCGGCTCGCAGAAACTACCCATCATCGGATTACTTTTGATTTCTAGAAAGTGTTGTACTCAATTATTTCGATCAATGGTGAGCTCACCCGTGATGTGATTAATTATAAATAGTCATTTCTAGTAGTTTGTCAGCCGAGAGTTATACAAATATGACCTTAGCGCTAGGACAAATGTAGCCTACATTTTTCCGGTTTGGATGATTGCGTTATGCTGTAGCTACTTCTGTGAATATCTGAATACTACATCCATAAACTGCTCACATTCTGGACATAACTCTGTAAAGACTGTGTTTGGGCAAAATGTTTCTGAAAGAAACAGCGTAGCCAGCTTAAATGCACCGGTTTGATCAAACGCTACAGGGACCACTGTAGAATGATCACACCCGTGTGTTGGTACGTGTGAAAAGGTTAACCATGGCAAGGGGACTTGGAACATGGACAAGTACAAATGGTCCAGTTATGCCCTCCATAAGCCAATCAAACAGACAAAACATCAGTACATAGACAAATTGGAGTCACAATTCAAACACGAGACACATATGGCAGGGAGTCCAGACAATCAAGGATTAGAAAGGGAAAACCAGCCACCTCGCAGACACTGACGTCTTGCTCCCGGCGAGCAAACAACTCCTTTGTTAGCTTTGAGGAAAACACAGTGTCACCGATGTGGGCCCCCGCCGCTCACGAAGGGCGTTGAGCTCGAATTCTCTGTGGCCGACATGAGGAAGACTTTTAAGTGTGTTAACCCTTGCAAGGCTGCAGGCCCAGACGGAATCCCTAGCCACTTCCTCAGAGTATGTGTGGGCCGGCAGGTTGCCTAGTGGTTAGAGCATTGGACATGTAACCGAAAGCTTGCAAGATCGAATCCCTGAGCTGACGAGGTAAAAATCTGTCATTCTGCCCCTGAACAAGGCAGATAATAGGCATTTGTTCTTAACTGACTTGCCTAGTTAAATAAAAGGTCAAATAAAAAATGTGCAGACCAGCTTGCTGGAGTGTTTACAGACATTTTCAATCTCTCCCTCTCCCAGTCTTTTGTCCCCACTTGCTTTAAGATGTCCACCATTGTTTCTGTACCCATGAAAGCAAAGGTAACTAAACAAAATGACTATCGCCCCATAGCACTCACTTCTGTCATTATGAAGTATTTTGAGAGGCTAATTAAGGACCATGTCACCTCCAACTTAACCAGCACCATAGGCCCACTGCAGTTTGCATAATGCCCCAATAGATCCACAGAGGACGCAATCGCCACTGTACTGCACACTGCTCTATCCCATCTGGACAAGAGGAATACCTATGTAAGAATGATGTTCATTGACTACAGCTCAGCCTTCAACAGCATAGTACTCTGGACGCTCACCACTAAGCTTGGGGACCCTGGGTCTGAACCTCGTCCTCTGCAACTGGGTCTGGAATTCCTGATGGGCCAACACCTCTGCTACATTGATCCTCAACACAGGGGCCCTACAAGGGTGCGTGCACAGCCCCCTCCTGTATTCCATGTTCACCCATGACTGCCTGGCCACGCACGTCTCCAACTCAATCATGATGTTTGTAGATGATACAACAGCAGTAGGCCTTATTACCAACAACGACAGACAGCCTACATGAAAGAGGTGAGGGCCTCTCCAGAGGGGGGAGCGGTCTGCCCAATGCATCACTGGGGGCACACTGCCTTCCCTCCAGGACAGCACCAGCACCCGGTGCCACAGGAAGGCCTATAAGTTCATCAAGGACCTTAGCCACCCGTGCCAAGACCTGTTCACCCCGCTAACATCTAGAAGGCGGGGTCTGTACAGGTGCATCAAAGCTGGGACCTTGAGACTGAAAAACAGCTTCTATCTCAAGGCTATCAGACTGTTAAATAGTCACCACTAGCCTGCCTCCATCCAGTACCGTGCCCTGAACTTTAGTCACTGTCACTAGCCGGCTACCACCCAGTACTCAAATCTGCACCTTAGAGACTGACACCCTTTCTATGTACATAGTCAAGGAACACTGGTCACTTTAATGATGTTTACATTCAGTTTTCCCCACTTCTTATGTATATACTGTATTCTAGTCCAGGCCTATCCTACTCTGATCAAAAATGTAAATGCAGCATGTAAAATTCTGGTCTCATGTTTCATGACCTGAAATAAAAGATCCCAGAAATATTCCATACGTAATAACCAAAAGGTTATTTTTCAAAAATGTTGTGCACAAATTTGTTTACATCCCTGTTAGTGAGATTTTTATCCTTTGTTCACATAATCCATCCATCTGACAGGTGTGGCAGATCAAGAAGCTGAATAAACACCATGATCTTTACACAGGTATTTGCACCTTGTGCTGGGGACAATAAAAGGCCACTCTAAAATATGCAGTTTTGTCTCACAACAAAATGCCACAGATGTCTCAAGTTTTGAGGCAGTGTGCAATTGGCGTGCTGACCACAGGAATGTCCACCAGACCTGTTGCCAGAGATTTGAATGTTAATTTCTCTACCATAAGCCACCTCCATGTATGGAGGTGGCTTATGGTAGAGAATTTGGTAGAGAATTTGGCAGTACGTCGAACCGCAGATCAAATGAAACCACGCCAGCCCAGGACCTTCACATCCGGCTCCTTCACCTGCTGGATCGTCTGAGACCAGCCACTCAGACAGCTGATGAAACCTGTCTGTAATAAATCCCTTTTGTGGGCAAAAACTCTGATTGTCTCCCCAGTGGGTCGGCCTGTCTCCCAAGTGGGTGGGCCTATGCCCTCACAGGTCCACCCATGGCTGCGCCCCTATATTTTTGTTCATTATATTTAACTATTTCTGTACATATACTATTCTCTCCTACATATTCTACAGATATACAACATTTTATTGTAGAAGAAACTATGAAATAACACATTTGTAATCATGTAGTTACCAAAACAGTGTTAAACAAATGAAAATATATTTTATATTTGAGATTGTTCAAAGTAGCCACCCTTTGCATTGATGACAGCTTTGCACACTCTTGGTATTCTGTCAACCTGCTTCCTGAGGTAGTCACCTGGAATGCATTTCAATTAAAAATTGATCCTTGTTATTAGTTCATTTGAGGAATTTATTTTCTTCTTAATGCGTTTGAGCCAATCAGTTGTGCTGTGACAAGTTAGAGGTGGCTTACAGAAGACAGCCCTATTTAGTAAAAGACACAAGTCCATATTATGGCAAGAACAGCTCAAATAAGCAAAGTGAAATGACAGTCCATCATTACTTTTACACACAAAGGTCAGTCAATCAGGAAAATGTCAAGAAGTTTCTTCAAGTGCAGTTGCAAAAACCATGAAGCACTATGATGAAACTGGCTGTCTTGAGGACCGCTCATGGAGTGCTGCTTTCTCATTCATAGAGTGGTGCTTTCAAAAAACTTTAGCAATCTTCTGCTCTAGGCTTCTTACCTGGTTATTCTCATCCTGCAGGTGGTCTGCAGTCTCCAAGAGTCTTTTTTTCTTTCCAACTCTCTTGTCACGTCGAGGAGTATGTTGTCTTTAACCCACATTTTCTTGATTAACTCAGCGGTTTCTTTGATAGCATTGCACAAAGATGCCTCAACGGTATGGAGTTTTGCAGCCCATTTGGGCAGCTTGGTTGTCTGATTCTTCAAGTTGGGTTTTAATTTTGCCATATTTCTGTGATGCTTTGTCAAGCTGTTCTTGAATGTGAATATTTAGCTCTCGGGTTTGGGTTTGCTCTTTGCAGTTGTGTTATTTCCCTGAATCCAGACTGCTTTACAACCCCTTTCTGGTTTTCTCCAGCTGTCCCCGCATGTCAGTCGCATCCTGTTCATGTTTTTCCTTTACCCTGCTGTACTGGATTATCATTAACCATAGCTGGCGACTATCATTCAGACCTAGACTGGAGAGGACCTTCACCAGGGCTGGAGCAGAAGGCCTATTTGGAAGGGCGGCAGTTGCTATATCTGCTGTTTTGTTGCTTATTGGGTCATTACTCAAAATGTTCCATTCTTTTGCATAGTTTGGGTTAATATCCTTGCATAGGTCGTCAATGAACTTCTCCATAACAGAGGGTTATTTCCATACAGCAGACATCTCAGGCATCCTTTCTGAATGTTTGGCCAGGGTGCTTGCTTTAGTTTAAGTTTTGAATACAAATATGTGAAGGGTGTCCTCTTAATTTACTAAGGTCTTATTAGAAATTGATGAGACGGGGTATACCGACATTGGATAACTGCATTTAGTCAATTACAGTATGCACGGTTGGCCTGTAGAAATTAGTAGGGCAATTTATTGATTAACAGGGGTATCAATAAGCAAAACTCTTTGAATCCACATGCCAGTGGTGTTATTGCTTTAATATTGTTCACTAGAATGTCTTACTTACAGTGGATCGCATTATGTCCGGTATATTAATGGGTTATTTGGGTTGTTTACAATTAGGTGACTGGCAATGAAAAATACTCTTCATTGATTAGTACTTGGCGGTTGGTCAACTGAGAACTAACGTATTTTTAAAGTAGTTTAAAATTAACTTCTTGGATATAGGGGGCGCTCTTTTAATTTATGGATAAAAAAAGTGCCCGTTTTAAGCGCAATATTTTGTCACGAAAAGATGCTCGACTATGCATATAATTGACAGCTTTGGAAAGAAAACACCCTGACGTTTCCAAAACTGCAAAGATATTATCTGTGAGTGCCACAGAACTCATGCTACAGGCGAAACCAAGATGAAACTTCAAACAGGAAATTAGCAGAATTTTTGAGGCTCTGTTTTCCATTGTCTCCTTATATGGCTGTGAGTGCGCCAGGAATGAGCCTGCCCTTTCTGTCGTTTCCCCAAGTTGTCTGCAGCATTGTGACGTATTTGTAGGCATATCATTGGAAGATTGGCCATAAGAGACTACATTTACCAGGGGTCCGCCTGGTGTCCTTTGTCTAAATTGGTGCGTAATCTTCAACTGGAGGCATTTTCCCATGAGATTCAGAGGAGAACGCACACTTCCACGAACGATATATCATCGAAGAGATATGTGAAAAACACCTTGAGGATTGATTCTAAACAACGTTTACCATGTTTCAGTCGATATTATGGAGTTAATTTGGAAAAAAGTTTGGCGTTTTGATGACTGAATTTTCGGGATTTTTTGGTAGCCAAACGTGACGCACCAAACTGAGCGATTTCTCCTAAACAAATAATCTTTCAGGAAAAACTGAACATTTGCTATCTAACTGAGAGTCTCCTCATTGAAAACATCTGAAGTGCTTCAAAGGTAAATGATTTTATTTGAATGCTTTTCTTGTTTTTGTGAAAATGTTGCATGCTGAATGCTATGCTAAATGCTACACTAGCTATCAATAATCTTACACAAATGCTTGTTTTGCTATGGTTGAAAAGCATATTTTGAAAATCTGAGATGACAGTGTTGTTAACAAAAGGCTAAGCTTGAGAGCTAGCATATTTATTTCATTTCATTTGCGATTTTCATGAATAGTTAACGTTGCGTTATGGCAATGAGCTTGAGGCTGTATTCACGATCCCGGATCCGGGATGGCTAGAATCAAGAGGTTAAATCATTTAAGCAATGTATTCAGATTCCAGTATCATACACTCCCTCTCTGTCACCAAAATTACTTTTATAACCACACTTTTAACAAATCAATGGGGAAATTATTTTCCTATCGATCACCCAAGAGGGAATAGAGGTTTTCATCCCCCTCTGGCGAATGTGACAGGGTAAATGTGTTTACTGATGATGTCTCATGTTGAACACTTTGGCTAAACAATTGGTTTAAACCTGGAACTGTCACGCCCTGACCTTAGAGCGCCGTTTTATTTTATTTCTCTATTTGGTTAGGTCAGGGTGTGATTTGGGTTGGGCATTCTATGTTGTCGATTTCTTTGGTTTTGGCCTAGTATGGTTCCCAATCAGAGGCAGCTGTCTAGTGTTGTCTCTGATTGGGGATCATACTTAGGCAGGCCTTTTTTACCACTTTCTGTTGTGGGATCTTGTTTTTGTTAGTTGCTCGTTTAGCGCTACATTACTTTACATGCTGTTTATCTTTCTTGTTTTTTTGGGTTGTTCATTTAATAAATTAAAAATGTACGCCTACCTCGCTGCACCTTGGTCTCATTCCGACGACAGCCGTAACAGGAACACACAGTCCAAAACATTTTAATTCATTCACTTCCACTCTGTTTTCCTGAAGCATGCAGTCATTCCCAGAAGCTCTAATTTTGACAGTGCTACAACCGATAGGAAAAATTCGATTTGGCTATTTCTGATAGAAAAATCATTTCGAAAGTGGGAATGCCCCCTATCCTACAGCCTACAGGAGAGGTGGCTCTATGGTCCCAGTTGCCACAATAGGTTATGAGAAATGCTATCAAAATATGCTAAAAACAAGATAAAGATGTATCTATAATGGTTGTAGATGCCGAAAAGGCTTTTTGACCTTCTTGAATGGCCTTTTCTATTCAAAACTTTGGAAGCCTTCAACTTTCCAGCTGAAATAACATGCTTTATGAAAATATGATATAAATGATATAAATATCCTAAAGCAAAAATATACACAAATAATATTTTATCTGAGCGACGAGCAATTCTCTAGCGACGAGCAATCCCGTATCCGGGAGCGTAATCATAGCCTCAAGCGCATTACCATAACGCAATGTTTCCTATTCATGAAAATCGCAAATGAAATGAAATAAATATATTGAAACACAAGCTTAGCCTGTTAACAACACTGTCATCTCAGATTTTCAAAATATGCTTTTCAACCAAAGCTACACAAGCATTTGTGTAACAGTATTGATAGCCTAGCATAGCAATAAGCCTAGCATTCAGCAGGCAACATTTTCACAAAAATGTCTCTTATGTCAATCTTCCAATGATATGCCTACAAATACGTCACAATGCTGTCGACACTTTGGGGAAGCGACAGAAAGCCTAAGCTCATTCGTTTTTATCTGGTTTTCGCCTGTAACATCAGTTCTGTGGCACTCACAGACAATATCTTTGCAGTTTTGGAAACGTCAGAGTGTTTTCTTTCCAAAGCTGTCAATTATATGCATAGTCAAGCATCTTTACGTGACAAAATATCCTGTTTAAAACAGGAACGTTTTTCATCCAAAAATTAAAATAGCGCCCCCTATATCCAAGAAGTTGAATGTTTTTTGAAAGGGGCACAAGACAGGGATGTCCTCTCTCCCCCCTTCTGTTTGCACTGGCAATTCAACCACTTGCAGAAAGAATTAGACAGGACTCGTAACAGGTATCAATATTGGTAAACATGAATATAAACTCTCTATTAGTTCCCCCATGGGGGCACCAAAATATGTTGTGACTTTTGGCTAATTAATATTCAAGACCATTTGCTGATGAATTACAGGAATAATTAATTGAACTGATTTATTGTTTCATTTGGTTATCCTATCCAAATTAATCTAAGAAGGGCACCATTAATGGTTGGATATAGAGAGACTCTTGAATGAACTATCAGCAGTTATAATTAACTGTTAATACTAATTAACTGTTAATAATCAACAATATTATTGTCGATTTTACCATATTCTCATTCTGAACACTTGTGGAGCTCTGGAACCTCAAGAACTCAATCGCTCGTAAATGAACTCAATACAACAAATAATTAATTCAAGGTTTTTTATTTACTACACTAAATAATTTGGACAATTAGGTAGCTGACAGATACAAGATAAAGGCAGGGTATAACGAAATACAACACAGTTATTGAAGTGAGAATCTCCACAGGTCAATAGAAATGAACTTCGATACTCAACTCAGGCAAATGTAAAAGTACATTCACAAGGCTTTGATATGATATGGTCTTAACAATTGAAAGAGAAATGTGAGAGGGCTACATCCTTCACTTAGGCTTTCACAACCATGAAATTATAGAGAGCTTCATCAACCAGGAATAGACAATGGGCTAGTTTGCATCCGGTGTAGACAGTGCAGAGACAGTGTTGATCATTAGTTTGTAAATTAGACCTGCCATCTTACAACACCCAATAAAAAACACTACTTTATACACACACAGTGCCACTTTCAGAGGAAATCAATTATGCAATGGGGCAATTTACTTTATTTCGATGTTGCCTGCCCAGTTGGATTCCACTAGGATGGGATGACGCCTCGATGGATTGCGAGGAAAAAATAGTGTTGTCCCCATCTCTCTCTCTCTCTCTCTCTCTCTCTCTCTCTCTCTCTCTCTCTCTCTCTCGCTCTTCTCCGTTCTTAGTCCAGCAAAGCAAAGTTTATAAGAGTTGATTTTGTTCTTTCTCCTAACCCAAATGGGATGTACTGTAGTCTCAAATGCAAACAGTGCATTCCTGCAGGAACCCCCTCTGGGATGATTCTTCGGTCTGAGTAGGATCAGTCTGTGTCAAAAGATGTTTGATTTCCAAGAAGATGGGATCAGTCATCTAATGGGCGAGGCCGCACCTTGCAGAAACTTGATCTGACATCTGTTTGCAAGTCCTGTAATTTATATGGAATCTCACAGAGGGCGGGCTCTGATAGGGTGGTACGGGACCGCATTGATTTTAAAAACTCAGCACATTTAGGTTCAGAGAGATACATCAAATTTCTTTAGAAGTGTTCCCAGAATGTTCCGTTCTGTACAAAAACTGTTTAACAGTCCCTACGTTGTAATACGTAGCCCATACTGTAGGTACCAAACATTTTAAATTACAGTAATATGCCAATGATAGGACAACCAGGGGAAAATTCGGACCTGCTCAGGGCCACTCAGAGTCGTAAAAGGCAAATAGCAGTTTGTTTGTTCTCATGAAGGCTTGTAAAAGAGGGGGGAGGCACCATCTCAAACAGAACTGTGAATCTTGGCCTGGAATGTGAGACTCAGGAATATCTGTTCAACATCACGCACTCCAAGTTAGCCTCCCACTGCTAACTGTAGTATCCGACTGCTAACTGCTGTCACACCACTCCCCCTGAGCGTGCTATTGAGCGCTACACCTGGCAACATCTGCAGCTTGCCTTTTCCCAATGCTAATCCCAGCCTGCTTCGCCCTCATTAAAACAGTAGAGCAGCGTTAATGTACAATATTCCCTCCTTCATCTGCAACAATTAGATACTGGAGACTGGCAAGCCATTACCTGTACTATCCCTTGCTCCACGTTAAAGATAAAGGACTATAAACTAAAGCTACTGCCTATACCCAAAGGTCTGTAGTAAGTAGCCTCTCTGTACAATACTATTTCAGATGAGTTGCCCGGTTGCAGAGCTGCATCGGGTTGTCATTGACAATTCCTCTGTGACGGTGAAAGTGAACAACAGTTCGGCAACACTTTTGTTTTGAATAATACGGGCGAGAAATTGTCATAGGTTCTGAGAGAATAATTATCTGCATAACCTAACACACTAGTATCATATGTAAATGTTCTGCCATTCCCTTACTTCTCATTACCCAGACAATAGCTCAGCCATCTATCAACATCTCACAACGCACCTAGCATGGATATAATCAGGTGACATTTCTAGGAGAAATATGCCTAATATATCTGTATGAGCATAATCGTTGCTGTAGGTCATAGAGGTCTATTACCTGTTCCCAATGATCATAGGAAATATATCATGGTTGTGGGTCACTGGGACACCAATCTTTTGCAAGCGCCTTTGTTGATGTAGGCATACAACATATGGGATCCATCATCAAACTCTTATAAACAGAGAAGAGAGGAGAGAGAGAGAGAAAGAGAGAGAGAGAGAGATAGAAAGAGAGAGGGAGGGAGACATTGATTTTCAGTGTTTGTGCCGAACCTAAAGCAGGTTGATGATATGAGATGAGACCTAGTCTGAGTACATCATCTGACCTAGTCAACCCAACATGGACACTAACAAGATCAGAAGTCCATCCTGCCTCCTCCACTGTACTCCACTCCCTGTCTGGCTAACAAGCTGTGAGCTACCAGCCCATCAGTAAAGGTACCAGATGTCAAATCCCATCCCATTCCCAATATACTTCTGTTCTTCCCTCAGCTGCCTGGAAACAACAAAAATGGACATCTACGGAGGAAAAACTGTAGGCAATTATAATTGCTGGTCGGCAATTGTCCCTCACTGAATTACTCCTATCTCAAAGTCTCAGATAAGCAATATTTGCATGATTTGCAATCAAAGCGTTTCCCCTCCCCATTCTCAGGAGAGTAAGTGTTCGTCTCCTCTGTCTACATGGTATTCTTCATCAGCGCTTTGTTTCTGCTATCTGTCGTTACTTGTTGCAATGGAAATAAACGATGGACTTCCTACAGCTGCAATGGGCTTCCTATGAGTTAGCAGTGAAACTGTGTCTGCGATGTGTCCCGATCTGGGTTTCCAAATGTAATGGTACAAGTATTGGTTTTAATTGAGGTCAACCTTGTTAATTGGCTCACAAACTAAATTAGTCGGCTGGAAAGTGAAAATGCAGAGCAAAGGGTGCAAGAAGTGAAGAGATTGGAGAGAAAATAGAAGAGAGGAAGAGCGGGAATGAGTCTGGCATACTATGAGCTAGAACTGGGAGAGGAAACACAAAAAAAGATGTCACATGTTGACAGACTGCATGAAAATAATTGCTTGGTTGTTGCATGTGTTTTCACCTGGACACCGGGGTAAGCTAAGGGGAGTTTTCTGGTAAGCGTCTGGAAGTTTGTGGAATAAAAATGAAAAGAGTCTGTGCACACTGCATGCTGTGCTCCCATGAGATTTATTGACAATGCTTCGGCCACTCAGGTTGGTCTTCACCAGGACTCCATTGAGAACAAACCCATATTGTGGAATAAGAACATAGCCTGGGTTTGATAGAGGTTAAACCTGTCCCTTTTGAGAGGGAATCAAATGATGAAGTCATGTTCAGGTCATGTTTCATTTTTTTTTAGCTTGACATAAATAGGCCTATAGATTCTGCACTTCTACTGCTCTCTGGCAATATAAAATAATTGAACTTAATTATGTATAATTTATTTCTCCAAGAGGGAACTTCAGGTTCAGGCAATGAGCTCTGAGTTCTAACACATTTTATCGTGAGGAGGCACAACGACAGTCACAAAGGATGAAGCACTGTATGGGATTCCCCTATAGGGGGATTCTCTGGTGGGTGGAATGGTGTGGGCAGTGGGTGATTGACAGGAGGTGTGATGGCTGATGGAAATAGTGAGGGAGCTGCAGAGAGTTGACAATCCGGCCACTAGGCAGTCCCCGCCCCATCACAGCAGGAGGGTGAGGACACATCATATCACATCCATCCATCGTGCCATATTTAAACAAATTATAATTACATTTATGTCTCTCAACCATTATGCTCAGCCTCAGACATAGAATTCTATGTCATTATATTCTTATTCTGTGTGCTCATCTGTATAAGAAGAGGTACTTCCTCATTCAAATGCATTGAATGAGGGCCCTGGAGTGGCACAGTGGTCTAAGGCAATGTATCTCATTCCAAGAGGTGTCACTACAGTCCCTGGTTCAAGTCAAGGTTGTATCATATCTGGCTGTGATTGGGAATGTTAGTAAGAATTTGTTCTTAACTGACTTGCCTAGTTAAATAAAGGTACATTGTTTTTTATATCTGTATGTTTGTTTTGCATGCAAATGTATGCATGGACATTACAGTATATACTGCAGAAACTTATTTTAGTAGTGTAATTACTCTTTGTGCAGGTCTAGGTTCAAATCAATTTCAGAAGTATCAACCGATATCTCTATGACAAAATATACACGTAATTGATTTTCTCACCAACTGACTTTGCTCTACAGAGACAGTATACTCTCTGTCCTTAGATGCCCCCTTGCCCTGACCGCCCAAATAATCCACCCCTTCTCCCCTGCCCCAGTGGTTTGTCCCAGTAGTTTGTCACAGTGTCAGTTGGTTTGTCCCCCTGTGACAGGCAGTGCCTGTTCCCAACATCTCCTCTCCTCTTTCATCCACCATCATTCTAAAAGCCCCGAGCGTACTGTTTGAAAAACAACATGCTGTTCCTATCTCTCTTGTTCTCACTTAAAGGAACAGTTCACACAAATTACCAAATGTCCACAGACTGCTTAGAAGGTAAGGAAACAAATAAACTATATGACGAAAGGTATATGCTTGTCGAAGATGTCATTCCAAAATCATGGGCATTAATATGGAGTTAGTCCACCCTTTGCTGCTGTAACAGCCTCCACTCTTCTACAGTAGGAAGGCTTTCCACTAGATGTTGGAACATTGCTGCGGGGACATGCTTCCATTCAGCCACAAGAGCATTAGTGAGGTCGGGCACTGATTCTGGGCGATTAGGCCTGGCTCGCAGTCAGCATTCCAATTAATCCCAAAGGTATTTGATGGGGTTGAGGTCAGGGCTCTGTGCAAGCCAGTCAAGTTACACACCGATCTCGACAAACCATTTCTGTTATGACCTCGCTTTGTGTACGGGGGCATTGTCATGCTAAAACTGGAAAGGGCCTTCTCTAAACTGTTGCCACAAAGTTGGAAGTACAGAATCATCTAGAATGTCCTTGTATGCTGTAGCGTTAAGATTTCCATTCACTGGAACTAAGGGTTCTGCACTCAGCGGTCCTGTTCTGTGAGCTTCTGTGTCCTACCACTTCGCGGCTGAGCCACTGTTGCTCCTAGACGTTTCAACTTTCAACTAACAGCTCTAGCAGGGCAGAAATTTGACAAACTGACTTGTTGAAAAGGTGGCATCCTATGCTGGTGCCACATTGGAAGTCACTGAGCTCGTCAGTAAGGCCATTCTACTGCTAATGTCTGTCTATAGAGTTTGCATGGTTGTGTGCTCGATTTTATACACCTGTCAGCAATGGGTGTGGCTAAAATAGTCGAGTCCATGAATGTGAAGGGGTGTCCACATACTTTTGTATATACAGTGTTAGTCATTTTGATATTTGGTGAAATATCCCTTTAACCACCAACATCGAATGAATCAGCAATTCAAAGCATCACTGATGTCCAAGCTACTGTGTTAAGGGCTACTGTGTTAAGGGCTACTGTGTTAAGGGCTACTGTGTTTTGTCTGTACCTCAGTGAATAACTAAAGAATGTTATTTTTTAGTGCATTAAGTTTTATACTGGAAGAGCAAAGCCCAGGAAGAAAGCAATGTCATTTCGGTCCAATCAAAAATAAGATATTTACATTATTTATCAATTGTCATTTATCAATTGTCATTCATGTCATTGTGAAATCAAACTGCAAGGTCAAAAAAAGGATTAGAGCAGAGGATCATGGTCCACTGTCTCCAAAATGAAAGGGACACCTCATTGCACATTATAAATTAGCCTGACTCTGTAGTGAGTGAACCTGATGTTACCTAAATCTGACCCCAGTTCACGTCAACAGTGTTTTCAAGGTCCTCCAACGCAAACCAATTTGTCTATGACCCAAGATGGCCCCCGAAAACACCAGGGTCATGTTTGCATAATGTCTGGTTTCCATACACCTCTTCGGTGTCAATGGATTTAGCCTTTCATAAAATGCAGAATACATGTTGTGTGATAAAGAAATAGGTTGCAGTTCAGTGTTTACCCACAACCCTTTCTGACTCGCCAGGTGAACCGTCCCAAAAATATATAGAATTAATTTTTTTAAAGGAAGGAAGGAATAAAAGGAAACTCCTGACCAGGGCTGAACTTAGAAGTTATTTGCCTGGAGCGATTCATAAATCCCCTATCGAAATGAGCAGCTTATTTCTGACTGAGATTCACTTTATTAATCTTATCAAATGGAATCCGAGCATAGAGATACTACAAAACAAACATCACGGGATGAAGACTTGAGAGCAGATGGCCTCGCAGATTTAAGGCAAAACACTGCCTACCCACTGGAAGAGAGAGAGAGAGAGAGAGAGAGAGAGAGCAGTCAGTGAAAATCACAGGAAGTATGAACCCTGCTGTTACCGCACGTTACGAGGCAGTGCACAGTAGCTCACAACACTGTCCCCCCCAAAATTCTACTGTCATTATGTGCATGTTGAAATCTCTGGAAAGTTCTGAATTATGTATAGGACAAAGCCAGGTGTTGAAACAACAACAACAGTGACAATATGAGAGGAAAATATGGCTCAGTTGGTAGAGCAGTTGGTTGGTATGGCTCAGTTGGTAGAGCATGGCAATGCCAGGGTTGTGTGTTTGATTCCACACTTGTGTAAAATGTATGCATGCATGACTGTATGTTGCTTTGGTTAAAAGCGTCTGCTAAATGGAATATATTAATATAATTCCTGACTAAAAAGAGTTTCCTTATATACACCTCACTTACAGAAGTATGTCTTCATAAAGAATTGACCGATGTTCATTTCTGACACTAAAACAGAGCTATTTCAGCCTCACTCAATAACTAGAACAAGGAGGCATGTTGGCTTGCAAGGGAAGGTGAACTCACAAGGCTAAGATATCAAGGTGAAATAAAACTGAAGGGTTTTATGTACATTCAATGACCTCACCGTTCGATGAAGCTAAAAATGAAAATATGAGAGCTACGGTAGTGTAGCTGGGTTCCAGGAACATCGAACAAGCAGTGTCGATAGAGGAAATAGCACTGACTGTTCAGCGTCTGGCTGGGGATTGACCCCCATTATGTCAACACAATTACTTCGCTGTCTGTTATCCCGACAGGTCAGCAAGGTGTGTACTACTGTAATGTATAGTAGGCATGAGCAAGAAGGTCACATAAATTAGGGCGGCCATTTTGAACTCTTTGAACAGGAAGTACCAACACATAATTTGCTGTCTAGCATTTTTATCATCACTTTGTAAAAATGTGAATCCTTTATACATTACTATTTAAGTATTAAGGTAGTCTGAAATTTACATTTTGTTTTGTATCCAACAAAATTGACCACTATATAGGAATCAATATATATAACTAAAGAGTAAACACTACAATAGCCAGGCCTCGAGGCATCCTAGCCTCATCCTATCCTAGTTTTGTTTAACAACACAATGCCACAGATTTGAGGGAGTGCGCAATTGGCATGCTGTCTGAAGAATGTCCACCAGAGCTGTTGCCAGATTATTGAATGTTAATTTCTCTACCATAAGCCGCTTCAAACGTGTAAACCACAGACCACATGTATGACGTCGTGTGGGCGTGCGGTTTGCTGATGTTGTGAACAGAGTGCCCCATGGTGGCGATGGGGTTATGGTATGGGCAGGCATAAGCTACGGACAACGAACACAATTGAATTTAATCGATGGCAATTTGAATGCACAGAGATATCGTGATGAGATCCTGAGGCCCATTGTCGTTCTATATATCTGCCGCCATAACCTCATGTTTCAGCATGATATTACATGGCCCCATGTCCCAAGGATCTGTACACAATTCCTGGAAGCTGAAATGTCCAAGTTCTTCCATGCATACTCAACAGACGTGTCACCCATTGAGCATGTTTGGGATGCTCTGTATCGGTGCGTATGACAGCGTGTTCCAGCACCCGCTAATATCCAGCAACTTCACACAGCCATTAACGATGAGTGGGACAACATTCCACAGGCCACCATCAACAGCCTGATCAACTCTATGCGAAGGAGATGTGTCGCGCTGCATGAGGGAAATGGTGGTCACACCAGATAGGGACTGGTTTTCTGATCCACGCCCCTACCTTTTTTTTCAGGTATCTGTGACCAACAGATGCATATCTGTATTCGTTTCTTAAACGGAAACAAACAAAACAGGTATAAAAAATACCTGAATTTGTCCAATGTAAACTCTTGTTTGCAACTGTTGGAGTAATGATTACACTTGCAGGCAAGAGTGTGCAAGGGGGTATTGAATGTGTCACTGTCTGTCCATGTGTCACTGTCTGTCTCCTCAAATGTTTCTCTCGACCTAATGTAAACGTTCATTCATAGGCGAGGTTGTAGCAACCTCATGATGGGTACAGGGAACATTTGAGTATCATGTAGTAGCCTAAACCTATCGCTGTGACATTGAACTGGGTGAATGGACAGTCATCCAATATTCTGTAATAGAAATAAGGCCATGCTCATGAGAATTGTTTTGTTGTCCTCCCTCATCATAAACAGCACTGACCGCCACTCGTACGACATCACAGCAGTACCAAGAAGAGTTCTGCCCAATACCAAAAGCGACACAACTATCTGTCTATGTCACATTGATCGGATTACACTACATTGCCATGTGTTGTTAGTTGCCAATGGAATACCAAAGCAGAGGAATGGTATGAAGAAAAAGGGAACCACAAGTTAATAATAGGCCCATTGTATCGTTCTAGTTGTCTTGACTCAGTGAAATGTCAACAAAGCCAGGCATTTGAAATAATGAGAAAGTAAAAGAGAACGACATTTTTCTCTCTATTTTGAGGGCTGCCACCAATAAACAGAAAATAAAATGTGTTCATTTTCAAACTCATTCTCTTTTATAGTTCACACTCTATTAGAAGTAGCCATTGATGAATACCGGATGGAGAAGGAACTGGGAGATGAAAGCACTGATCTAAGGTCAGTTTTGTGTGTTCTTCCCTAGATCATTAAGGTTAGGATTTATGAAGGCTAATCTGATCCAAGATCTGTGCCTTAGGACCAGAGCAACTTCTACCAAGAGCATTTTCCAAGCTGGAAATGCAAGTTATGACACATGACACTGAATTACAATGCCCATGTCTCCTTTGTCCGGTTTCGTCCTTCCGTTTTCTGTGGATCTGATTAGATTATATCCACGTTCTTCTTCCATCTGCGAGGGAGGGCACATGGGGACAGTTTACAGAACAGAAGCTTTTCATAGAAGCTATAACCACAAAGGCCGTACTCTGCATGTGTCCTCATCTAATAGCACAGATGATAAACTCAGCACATACAAGGACAACTGATCTGATTTGAACAATATCAATATCTATGGCCTCAGGTGAACTCACAGCAGCCAGATGATGCATTGTCAGCTAGGCCTCAGACAACCGTACACTCCACAGTCAACAATGACTCATTCACTCTCCACACACCTCATTGCATGTCTCAATGGTTCATAGTTCACAGGAAAAGAGAATTAAAAACTAGAGGGACAGCACACAAAAAAATATCATTTTAGATATGCCGTGTCGGGGAAATAATGTGAACCAACTCAAGAGTGCTTAGGCCTTTGGATAAATGAGCTATTTTCCAGTATCATTTTGAAAGGTTTGTTCAAATGGTTTAAACTATTATGTTCACGATATATTATATATGTGATCCAAGATGGCGTAGCAGTAAGTCGTCCTGTCGCATCGTGTCCCTTGTATATATCGTTTCTTTTTCGTTTTTTACATATTTTTCTTCGCATATCTCTTTAAAAACATTTTGCTAAACCTAAGCTTCCAAATACTCTCCTGCAACCCGCCTCACCCAATGTAGCTATTTTTCCTGAAGTATTTATATTTACTTCGGAACCGGAACCCCTCAACTGAAGCTAGCCAGCTAACCACCAGCTATGCTAGCGGTCTTCAGCTAACCGGTCATCAGCTAAGCTAACCTTTAGCTCGGAAAGCTCTCGCCAGTTCGAACAACGCGACTCTAACCAGAGCATAACGGACCTATTTATTTTTCATCCCCGGATTCATCCCGGATTCCCACCGCAAACGGAACATTTTTCAGCTGGATCTTCACAACTAGCTATCTAGCTAAACCGCAACCCCGGATGATTACTCCTGGCTAGCGCTTCCACCCACCTAGCGTGAAGCTAGCCCGGCCAGCGCACCTGTACTACCACCGTAGCATACTCCTGGGCTACAATACCCGGGCCCACGACCGGTCTATCGATGTCACCGCATGAAGAGGAATAAACAGACTCACCCCATCGCGACGTCCCCCAAAGGCCAACTCTCTAGCCCTCGCTATCTCCCTGCTTGCTAAACTCGGCCTGCTAACTGCTAGCTTGTCTAGCCCCGGTCCGCTAACTGCTACATTGTTTAGCCCGGGCCTACGAACTGTTAGCTTGTTAGCACAGGCCTGCTAACCGTCTGAATCGCCACGTCCCAAACACTCACCGGACCCATATTTACTTTCTATCTCTTCTTGATTTTTAATCTGTTTATACCTTTCCGGAAACCTGCCTCACCCAATGTGATACGGAATCGCTATTATTTTTTATTTTTAGAACACACTCAAGAACCTCCAGAAGCTAACCAGCTAACTAGCTACAAGCTATTTAGTCATTGTTAACTTTTTTTCAACCTGGATAACACTCGCCAGTCCAGCTTCCCTGCCCCATCCACCGCTGCCCCCTGGACACTGATCTCTTGGCTACATAGCTGATGCACTCTGGACTGTCCATTAATCATGGTACTCCATTCTGCTTGTTTATGTTTTATCTGTCGGCCCCGTTGCCTAGTCAACGCCATTTTACCTGCTGTTGTTGTGCTAGCTGATTAGCTGTTGTCTCACCTACTGTTTTAGCTAGCTTTCCCAATTCAACACCTGTGATTACTGTATGCCTCGCTGTATGTCTCTCTCAAATGTCAATATGCCTTGTATACTGTTGCTCAGGTTAATTATCATTGTTCTAGTTCACAATGGAGCCCCTAGTTCTACTCTTCATACCCCTGATAACTCCTTTGTCCCACCTCCCACACATGCAGTGACCTCACCCATTACAACCAGCATGTCCAGAGATACAACCTCTCTCATCATCACCCAGTGCCTGGGCTTACCTCCGCTGTACCCGCACCCCACCATACCCCTGTCTGCGCATTGCCCTGAATATATTCTACCATGCCCAGAAACCTGCTCCTCTCATTCTCTGTCCCCAACGCTCTAGGCGACCAGTTTTGATAGCCTTTAGCCGCACCCTCATACTACTCCTTCTCTGTTCTGCGGGTGATGTGGAGGTAAACCCAGGCCCTGCATGTCCCCAGGCACCCTCATTTGTTGACTTCTGTGATCGAAAAAGCCTTGGTTTCATGCATGTCAACATCAGAAGCCTCCTCCCTAAGTTTGTTTTACTCACTGCTCTAGCACACTCTGCTAACCCTGATGTCCTTGCTGTGTCCGAATCCTGGCTCAGGAAGGCCACCAAAAATTCAGAGATTTCCATACCCAACTATAACATCTTCCGTCAAGATAGAACTGCCAAAGGGGGAGGAGGAGTTGCAGTCTACTGCAGAGATAGCCTGCAAAGTAATGTCATACTTTCCAGGTCCATACCCAAACAGTTCGAACTACTAATTTTGAAAATTACTCTCTCCAGAAATAAGTCTCTCACTGTTGCCGCCTGCTACCGAGCCCCCTCAGCTCCCAGCTGTGCCCTGGACACCATTTGTGAATTGATCGCCCCCATCTAGCCTCAGAGTTTGTTCTGTTAGGTGACCTAAACTGGGATATGCTTAACACCCCGCCAGTCCTACAATCTAAGCTAGATGCCCTCAATCTCACACAAATCATCAAGGAACCCACCAGGTACAACCCTAACTCTGTAAACAAGGGCACCCTCATAGACGTCATCCTGACCAACTGGCCCTCCAAATACACCTCCGCTGTCTTCAACCAGGATCTCAGCGATCACTGCCTCATTGCCTGTATCCGCTACGGAGCCGCAGTCAAACGACCACCCCTCATCACTGTCAAACGCTCCCTAAAACACTTCTGTGAGCAGGCCTTTCTAATCGACCTGGCCCGGGTATCCTGGAAGGACATTGACCTCATCCCGTCAGTTGAGGATGCCTGGTCATTCTTTAAAAGTAACTTCCTCACCATTTTAGATAAGCATGCTCCGTTCAAAAATGCAGAACTAAGAACAGATACAGTCCTTGGTTCACCCCAGACCTGACTGCCCTCGACCAGCACAAAAACATCTTGTGGCGGACTGCAATAGCATCGAATAGTCCCCGTGATATGCAACTGTTCAGGGAAGTCCGGAACCAATACACGCAGTCAGTCAGGAAAGCTAAGGCCAGCTTCTTCAGGCAGAAGTTTGCATCCTGTAGCTCCAACTCCAAAAAGTTCTGGGACACTGTGAAGTCCATGGAGAACAAGAGCACCTCCTCCCAGCTGCCCACTGCACTGAAGCTAGGTAACACGGTCACCACCGATAAATCCATGATCATAGAAAACTTCAATAAGCATTTCTCAACGGCTGGCCATGCATTCCTACTGCCTACTCCAACCTCGGCCAACAGCTCCGCCCCCCCGGCAGCTCCTCGCCCAAGCCTCTCCAGGTTCTCCTTTACCCAAATCCAGATAGCAGATGTTCTGAAAGAGCTGCAAAACCTGGACCCGTACAAATCAGCTGGGCTTGACAATCTGGACCCCCTATTTCTGAAACTATCCGCCGCCATTGTCGCAACCCCTATTACCAGCCTGTTCAACCTCTCTTTCATATCGTCTGAGATCCCCAAGGATTGGAAAGCTGCCGCAGTCATCCCCCTCTTCAAAGGGGGAGACACCCTGGACCCAAACTGTTACAGACCTATATCCATCCTGCCCTGCCTATCTAAGGTCTTCGAAAGTCAAGTCAACAAACATGTCACTGACCATCTCGAATCCCACCGTACCTTCTCCGCTGTGCAATATGGTTTCTGAGCCGGTCACGGGTGCACCTCAGCCACACTCAAGGTACTAAACGATATCATAACCGCCATCGATAAAAGACAGTACTGTGCAGCCGTCTTCATTGACCTTGCCAAGGCTTTCGACTCTGTCAATCACCATATTCTTATCGGCAGACTCAGTAGCCTCGGTTTTTCGGATGACTGCCTTGCCTGGTTCACCAATTACTTTGCAGACAGAGTTCAGTGTGTCAAATCGGAGGGCATGCTGTCCAGTCCTCTGGCAGTCTCTATGGGGTGCCACAGGGTTCAATTCTCGGGCCGACTCTTTTCTCTGTATATATCAATGATGTTGCTCTTGCTGCGGGCGATTCCCTGATCCACCTCTACGCAGCCGACACCATTCTATATACTTTCGGCCCGTCATTGGACACTGTGCTATCTAACCTCCAAACAAGCTTCAATGCCATACAACACTCCTTCCGTTGCCTCCAACTGCTCTTAAACGCTAGTAAAACCAAATGCATGCTTTTCAACCGATCGCTGCCTGCACCTGCATGCCCGACTAGCATCACCACCCTGGATGGCTCCGACCTTGAATATGTGGACATCTATAAGTACCTAGGTGTCTGGCTAGACTGCAAACTCTCCTTCCAGACTCATATCAAACATCTCCAATCGAAAATCAAATCAAGAGTCGGCTTTCTATTCCGCAACAAAGCCTCCTTCACTCACGCCGCCAAGCTTACCCTAGTAAAACTGACTATCCTACCGATCCTCGACTTTGGCGATGTCATCTACAAAATGGCTTCCAACACTCTACTCAGCAAACTGGATGCAGTCTATCACAGTGCCATCCGTTTTGTCACTAAAGCACCTTATACCACCCACCACTGCGACTTGTATGCTCTAGTCGGCTGGCCCTCGTTACATATTCGTCGCCAGACCCACTGGCTCCAGGTCATCTACAAGTCCATGCTAGGTAAAGCTCCGCCTTATCTCAGTTCACTGGTCACGATGGCAACACCCATCCGTAGCACGCGCTCCAGCAGGTGTATCTCACTGATCATCCCTAAAGCCAACACCTCATTTGGCCGCCTTTCGTTCCAGTTCTCTGCTGCCTGTGACTGGAACGAATTGCAAAAATCGCTGAAGTTGGAGACTTTTATCTCCCTCACCAACTTCAAACATCAGCTATCTGAGCAGCTAACCCATCACTGCAGCTGTACATAGTCTATTGGTAAATAGCCCACCCATTTTCACCTACCTCATTCCCATACTGTTTTTATTTATTTACTTTTCTGCTCTTTTGCACACCAATATTTCTACCTGTACATGACCATCTGATCATTTATCACTCCAGTGTTAATCTGCAAAATTGTAATTATTCGCCTACCTCCTCATGCCTTTTGCACACATTGTATATAGACTCCCCCCTTTGTTTTCTACTGTGTTATTGACTTGTTAATTGTTTATTCCATGTGTAACTCTGTGTTGTCTGGTCACACTGCTATGCTTTATCTTGGCCAGGTCGCAGTTGCAAATGAGAACTTGTTCTCAACTAGCCTACCTGGTTAAATAAAGGTGAAATAAAAAAATAAAAAAATAAAAAAATATTATGTTTATATCGAAAGCCTTGATGAATGGACCTCTAAGAGGACAAAAAAAAAATGATTTAGCTTATTAAAGCTTATTAGAGAAGGTGGAGATATTACCATATTGCTTATTTCCATAGCTGCGGGAAGTAGGGCTGCTGAGGGTGCTGCACCACCACCTGATAAATCACATAACAAATATATATACAGTGCCAGTCAAAGGTTTGGACACACCTACTCATTCCAGGGTTTTTCTTTATTTGTACTATTTTCTACATTGTATAATAATTGTGAAGACATCGGAACTATGATATAACACATATGGAATCATGTAGGAACCAAAGAAGTGTTAAACAAATCAAAATCTATTTTATATTTGAGATTCTTCAAAGAAGCCACCCTTTGCCTTGATAACAGCTTTGCACACTATTGGCATTCTCTCAGCCAGCTTCATGAGTTAGTCACCTGGAACGCTTTTCAATTAACAGGTGTGTCTTAGTAAGAGTTCATTTATTTCCTTCTTAATGTGTTTTAGCCAATCAGTTGTGTTGTGACAAGGTAGGGGTGGTATACAGAAGATAGCCCTATTTGGTAAAAGACCAAATCCATATTATGGCAAGAACAGCTCAAATATGCAAAGAGAAATGACAATCCATCATTACTTTAAGACATGAAGGTCAGTCAATGTGGAAAATTGCACTCGCAAAAACCATCAAGTGCTATGATGAAACTGGCTCTCATGAGGAACGCCACAGGAAAGGAAGACCCAGAGTTACCTCTGCTGCAGAGTTACCAGCCTCAGAAATTGCAGCCCAAATAAATTCTTTACATAGTTCAAGTAACAGACATATCTCAACATCTACTGTTCAGAGGAGACTACGTGAATCAGGCGTTCATGGTCAAATTGCTGCAAGGAAACCTCTACTAACGGACAACAATAAGAAGAAGAGACTTGCTTGGGCCATGAAATACGAGCAAAGGACATTAGACCGGTGGAAATCTGTCCTTTGGTCTGATTTTTGGAAAGAAAGATTTTTGGTTCCAACCGCCATGTCTTTGTGAGACGCAGAGGAGCAGGTGTGATGGTGTGGGGGTGCTTTGCTGTTGACACGGGCAGTGATTTACTTAGAATTCAAGGCACACTTAACCAACATGGCTACCACAGCATTCTGCATCTGGTTTGCGCTTAGTGGGAATATCATTTGTTTTTCAACAGGACAATGATCCAACATGCCTCCTGGCTGTGTAAGGGCTATTTGACCATGAAGGAGAGTGATGGACTGCTGCATCAGAGGACCTGGCCTCTGCAATCACCCGACCTCAACCCAATTGAGATGATTTAGGATGAGTTGGACCACACAGTAAAGGAAGAGCAGCCAACAAGCGCATATGAGGGAACTCCTTCAAGACGGTTGGAAAAGCATTCTAGATGAAGCTGGTTGAGAGAATGCCAAGAGTGTGCAAAGCTGTCATCAAGGCAAAGGGTGGCTTCTTTGAAGAATCTCAAATAAAAATATATTTACATTTGTTTAACACCTTTTTGGTTACTACAT
This sequence comes from Oncorhynchus tshawytscha, assembly GCF_018296145.1. Lineage (NCBI taxonomy): Eukaryota > Metazoa > Chordata > Actinopteri > Salmoniformes > Salmonidae > Oncorhynchus > Oncorhynchus tshawytscha. Next base: position 49,176,733 of record NC_056430.1, read on the forward strand.
GATTCCTCATGTGTTATTTCATAATTTTGATGTCTTCACTATTATTCTATCATGTAGAAAATAGTAAAAAATAAAGAAAAACCCTTGAATGAGTAGGTGTGTCCAAACTTTTGAATGGTATTGTATATTTATATATACAGTATATATATAAACAATATATATATATATATATATATATATATATTTTTTTTTTTAAATTACCCCATCAAATTAGTGCACTAGGCCTTTATTACTCCTGTATGAGCAGAGTGGCCATGCTTATGCCTATACCTATCGAATCCTTTAACAAATATGAGAGGTGCTTTTGGGGGCATTGGTTTATTTCAAATTTAGCCATAGGGCCAGTGTAGCCACTTGTGGGGGAGGAGGACGAGGAGAGTGGGTTAAAAATGAAAAGGCAGGAGCTTTAAAAGCGTTGGGAGGGATTTGTTTCCAATAAGCCACCCACAGGATTAGAGCATGTTAATGCAATGCCTACAGCCTTTCACAGACTGGACACTGCTAACACAGAGAGAGAAACAGAGGGAGGAACGGAGAGAAAGACAGAATGTGAGAGAGTGAACACACGCACGGCAGCAGTGCAGAACATGCAGTGCACACACACGCTTGCACGTACACACAGACTCAGTCGAGGCCGGATTTCGTCATTCGTCACTCAGTACAATTCCAAATGACAGCTGGAAATTGGCTATGTTGGACCAAGAATACTGTACATGTCAACAACCATCAACTCTCACATTAGGAACACAGGGTAGGTAAAAGCCGATAAAATATTGATGCTTAGCGAAGCTAACGCACAATAGGTTCCCAGGAGAGGGTGAATCCCTATGGAGAAACCGCCGCAGCTCTGCTTCCTCGGCTACAGCTGGGCTTGCTACACCCCAGTAACTCAAAACCACAACTCAGACGGCATCACGTTAGAACAAGAAGAAAGTACATCAGGGAGGCATTCGCTGTCAAAGTGCGCAACACAACATAATGATAATTATGGCGAGGCCATCTCATGGCAGTCAATGGGAAGCCTGTAACATGACAGTAAAATGGAGAAGCCAGATGAACTGAGAGAGCTGGCGAGTGAATATGACACGGGGATGAGAAAGCATCCATGCATAACGTATGGAGTATGGACATAACGTATGGAGTATGGACATAACGTATGGAGTATGGACATAACATATGGAGTATGGACATGGTTCCATTTAGCCAAAGGTAAGACTGGAAGGTATACGCAGTGCTGTGGAGTGGTACAAAGGACTGGTGGTGTGGCTCTATACCTTGCGAGGGCTTCCTATGAGCTAATGTAAACAAAGCCAGTGTAGCATAACTTTATTTTCAAATGGGTTCGTTGCGTACAGTATAATTACGCAACATCCCCGGAAGAAAAGGTGATGGCATGGACTTTTGTGAAGCTAACCACTTCACACGCATCTATTGATTGTACGATTTCCTTTTTTCCCATCACATTGGTTTCCATTTGAAATGATAGTAAATGGCTTAACTTTGATTACATAGTATACCACAGTCATATGGGGAAAATTGCTAAACTCGCATGCAGTGTTCTCCTTCTAAATAACCCATGCGGATTGCAGGTTGGTTGCATCGGCACACAGTCCCCTCAAGAGAGATGAAATCAAAACAGAATAATAGCATCAGCAATTCATCAACTCCATAAAATGCAATGCAATAAGCCAAGCTCTCAGAGAAAACAATATAGAAGTGAGTGGGCTGATTGAAGCAAATGTAATAAGCCTCGGGGGAAACTAGATCATCTCTCATGTGCTTGGATATTGAATATTTCTCACAGAGTATCATTATGTGATAAATTGGCCATAGTTACTGGCACTCCCTCTGAAATGTCAATGTAGCCTAGCCTTTTGGTAGCATAGAGCTAGCCTTACAACAGTCTATAGATGGTATGTTTACGGCACAGCTATCATCAATTGCCACATATCTTCACTTTTAAGTGTAGCCACATTTTGTCAAAAGGCCTGCTTGCTTGATTGACATTGGAAAAGTGAGGTGGAAATGTACGTAATCATAGGTGGGCAGAAACTTGTATTCTTGGTGACAACCACACAATGACATTCTCATTAGTATGCATGTATATTTATTTACAGTACCTCTATTTACTTCGTTTCGCAATTCCTGTATGAGCACCTACAGGCACCACTCATACATTCAAGTAGAACAGCAACCACAGCTCACTGGTGCATTCCCTGAAGCACCAAGGCTACACTGGTACCTCCAATTTGGTCTCCTGCATCCATCTACTCTCAAAAAGCTTAAGCAGGGGTTCCGTTTGAAATGGTACCCTATTCCCTATATAGTGCACTTCCTGGTTAATAAAGGTAGTGCACTTTATAGGGAATAGATGAGTTGTTTTTCCCTTTCAATGCAGAGGATAGTGGAATAATCATACGACGATGACGATGTAAGGTGTAATTCTGCTGCCTTTCAGAACACCCTAATGTAAAAATCCACAGAAGTCTACAATTTGGCCTGGAAGGTTAGTGGGATTGGCTGATTTGACAACCAGAATGACTGGTTCAAATCCCTGGAGGGAGGAGCTCAAGCCTTGCTCGGAGTAAGTGAGACACTTGACTTTCCAACACACTGCCCTGGAAGGAACAGTTATGGAAATAACCATACAAATGATGGGTTCCTTCCTCCTTAACACGTCTGTGTATTTGTCTATTTCCCCCTAAAACGATTATGAATGTCTGTAATGGCTGTTCCAGAGGCCATAGGCCATGTGTTAATTGAAGAGCCCTCGAGCCCTGAAACATCACCATGTTGCTACATAGTGAAAGGCTCATATACTGGCCTCTCCTCTAAATGAACCCTATAAGGTGTAAGTGTGTGTGTGTGTGTGTGTGTGTGTGTGTGTGTGTGTGTGTGTGTGGATGTGTGTGTGTGTGTGTGTGTGTGTTTAGGATGCAGCGACATGCATTTATATGTAAAAGGGATGTTTGAGGATTGCAGAGTGCAGACATGTAGCATGCAGCTTTTCCTAATTGCTTGTTTTTTTTTGAAAAGAACAGCTCTAAGTATGTGGAGCTTCAAACCTCTGATGTTTTTTTTCAATAAGCTTTGAGCAAATTGTTCCCTGTCTCATGGCCTTTCATGTTCTGGGAATTCAACAGAGCGAATAATCAACGCAACAGCTGCTGAAAAATGTTGAATTGGTCTCTGAAGTGTGATAACAAAGTAGCCACTATCAATGTCCTCCCCTAGAAAGATTTAACACCCCACAGTTGCAAAGCCTAACTAGCCAGAGTCATGCTGCTATCACATGGTACCAATACCCAGATTCCTGTGTTCTTCCAAAACCAAAATGTATTTCATTCACTTCAAATAATCTTTAATTGATTTCTTGATCTTTAAAACATGAAAAATGGCTTGTTGTGAAACAATACAAAATATTAATGAACATCCCCAAGCAGTGTCAACATTTATTGAATTTGCAGAAGAGAGAGGAGAGTTCTTTTTTTTAATAAATGTTTCACTGCACTTGGGTAGTAGCTATACAAGAGAGACGATAATCTCAGATAAAATTATACATCTCTACAAGTGCTTTGAAAGAAATCCGAATCTAGCATAAGAAATGACTTGTTCAGTGGTGGAGCTCAGGGTTCTATCCCGAGACCCCTCAAAATGTTGAGTGTCGGGCTTGTTCAGTCAAGTTTTAAATGCTCTGTAGGATAACAAAACATGTATTTTCATCCCTGAAACAGCAGAACACTACTTCAACATGCATGCCCATCAATATCCAAGCCATTTATCATTGTATACACCACCATTTCTATTCTAATAAGTCAGGACAGGAGTGAACAAGAGATTCATCAGAGCTCGTAACATGCAGCGACAAGTTCCACCTTTCCTTAACACATGATTTTTTTCAGCTTGCAGCGATGCTCAATCCAAATTCCTCCTTTCCATCAATTTTCAACCTGGGCAAGGACAAAGCTAAGTGTGCAGGTTTACATTTATTGTCATGAATCTTGCCCTAGAAGCAGCTCTGCAGAGTGGTCACTAGCTGGCACAGCCTCAAAGTAATACAATCTGATTTTATACCTAACCCTAACCTTAACATTAACCACAACGCTAACCCTAATGCCTAACCCTTACCTTAAATTAAGACCAAAAAGCACATTTTTGTTATTTGTTATTATTATGATATAGACCATTTTTATTTTGCAGCTGGCCTATCTAGCAAAAATATCTCAGTCCTGCCTCCAGGGCAAAATTCATGACAATAAACGTCTACCTGCACTAACTGCCTCCAACTAGTGGCCCTATAAGCTAATTCCTCAGGTAGTTTCAGACTTTTCAGTAAATCCAGCATCAACCAAAAATAGGTTAGTGTCTCTTTGGTACTCAACCAGCAAGGAGGAGGCTAGACCCAAAGAGGAGTGGAGGTCACTTTGCCCTTTTAAAGACCAGAGACACTTTGTGAGAAGAAATTGGATATCCCTGCACACATACCTTGTTGAATGGTTTGGATAATCCGTCTTCAAAGACAGTGACGAAGTGGCCAAGAGAAAGAGATCCTGCAAAACAAAATGGAGGGAAAAATGTGTGACATTTAAAATACACATTCACATTCCTTTGTGATCCTTCTGTAGTTACAGTTTTTTTCGATTGCTAAACGACAGTGGGCACAACTGGAGTCACATGTGCAAAACTCTAACTACAGTCTGCACTACCAACAGTCACCTGAGCTAAACAGTTCACATCACCTGCAAAACTCATTCCAAGCAACACAACTCTTAACACATGGCTCAAAACACGCTCAGTGCAGCCAAACACTATGCACAACCCTCACTGAGATAACACACACTGTCACTCAGAACACACTGAGAGTAAAAACACTAGCATCAAACACCAATACAGAAAATACAAACTTTTCATCTTTACAGTTTGAACAATTTCAGTGACTTCATACAAAGTCATATTTTCTTCAAAGAAAAGAGTGACATTCTTTCACATGATTTATTACAATTTTTAGAACATAACAATTCTTTAAGGTAAATGAAAATTAGCAGTTTGCTTCAATAGTCTGTAGTAATTTACGGAATTACAGTAATGAGAAAAAAAGGTAGAAACTAAAAGTACATACTGTAATTCGAACAAATAATTGAGGGGCTAATCCTGCCTCTCTCTAGCATCAGGCCACAGGTTTTCTTCAACATCACATCTAATGTTTTATCTTGCCATGCACCTGGGGAAGAACCTTCTGGAGTGCCTTATCCATCCCTGGCAGTCCTCTGGACTCGTGTCCTCACATCCGGCACGCATGGCTTCCAAAAGAGACATTTGGTCATGTGGGTGGTGACCAAACACTTTCCACCTCCAGGCAGAGAAAAACTCCTCTTTGGGTTGAGGAAGGGTGAATATGCAGGCAGGTACAAAACCATACATCTGTGATGTGCTGCAAACCAATCTGTGACAGCTGCAGAGTGGTGAAAAGCAACGTTATCGCAAACTATGACAAAAACTTGGGGGTTTCTTACTGGCTCCCCCTGTTCTGCTGGCACTAGCTGAGCATAGAGCTGTTCTAGGAAAGCTATAAGCCTTTCTGTGTTGTATGAACCAATGAGTGGTGTGTTGAGAAGCAAACCATCATTGGCCATTGCAGCACACATGGTGATATTTCCCCCCCTTTGGCCTGGAACCTCCACAGTGGCCCTTTGACCTATAACATTCCTTCCTCTGCGCCGTGTTTTGGCAAGGTTAAATCCAGCTTCATCGATAAATACAAATGAATGTGGTCTTTCCAGTGCTTCCACCTCCATTACTCTCTGAAAAACAGTAAGTGCACAGTTTTACTGTAGAAATGCTAGTTTTTTTTTACTGTAAATATTTTGTATAGCTGTGTACGTAACCTCAGATGTCTTACCTGGACATATTGGTATCTTTGCTCTTTTACCCGTTCACTGTTTCTCTCGAACGGTACAGTATATAAATGTTTCATTGTATCTTGGTGTTTCTTTAGGACTCGAGCAATAGTTGTTGTGCTGACAGAATTAACATTTTCAAATATATCATTATCAGCCAGCACCTTATGTTGAATCTCCCGCAGTTTTATTGCATTGTTGACAACAACCATGTCAACAATAGCATTTCCCTGCGCATCTGAAAATATTTTTCCTCTCCCCCTGTTGGGGGCAGCCTTTGGGTCCTGTTGTAAAAATATATTTTACAGTCAAACTTACTGTAATATATATCTGTGTAAATATTCTATAATTGCAATACAAAATAGATTCCTGTAAAGTTTTCATTTACTGTAAGGATGTAACTCTCACCTGTTTGCATGATGGAAAATTTGCTGTGGATCCACTGTGGATCTTTGCAGATTGGGTTGCACCCTCAACCCTGCCTCTCTCAATGAGAGACCACGGTTCACGGCATGGTCTATAAGTGTAGCCCTTATTTCATCTGAAATAACAGCTCTTTGTCTTCTTTGTCTTCCTCCACGCATCCGCCCTCTCCCTGCCACCCTTCTCCCTCCACGAACCCATCTTCCTTGTTCCATTTCCAAAATGAGTCTTTCTGAGCTCTACCTATATATACTGTAATATGTGTGTGTGTTCACTAACAAGTCTAAAACAAGACACCTGCTTAGCCTTTCAGCTGAAATTGCAATCAGCAGTGTTTGAAAGGCACAAGGCTGAAATCTATTCCGTTTTGAATGTGTGATTCACAGTTTTGACAGCAGTGTGTTAGCATTTGAACAAAGTGCTGTAAATCCACAGTGTTGTGCAGGTTGTGGTTAAAGTCATGGGATAAGTGTGTAGAGTTTTGAAAACTGTGTTCAAGCAATGAAAAACGAACTAGAGTTTGGTCCACATGAACTGCTGCTGTGCAGACTGTAGTTAGAGTTTTGCACAAGTGACTCCAGTTGTGTCCATTGTCGTTTAGCAATCGGAAAAAACTGTAATAGAGGACTTTACAGGGAACAAGGAACCAAAGGATACAGACTTTGTAAGTTAATATTGCTGATTTGAATTTGAATTGGTTCTTCAAAGAATCGGCTAGCTTTAGCTTAAAAGGCAACGAGATGGCAAATAACACAAGACATAATGCACTTCATCGTCATCTACTGTCGTCAAACCCTACATATCTTTTCAGTAATTGTATTATCAACAGAATAAATTGAATTATCCAGCCATTTATTTGTTTTGGAAATCAATTAGAGACATCTTTCTGAGGTATGCGAATTGGAGCAACCTTAGAGATCAGACAATTGAATTAACAATCCAAACTTCTGATTAAGATCATCCTTCAGGAAGCAGTTAAGCTCTGTGGTTATTTTCCCTTTAAAAGAGGACCATTTTAAGTTTCATTTTGCCCAATGAAAATGTCTCACAATCTTGAGGATATCACATAGCATTGAAAAAGCATTGTTGACTGTAACAATCATTCAACTTCAAAACCAAGCCTTCAGGTGAGAAATAGCTTGAAGGACAAAAACTTAAAGAACGGGTACTGAGAGAAAGAGGATAAGAGCTGCCACGATAAGTCTATCATTAAATAACTGATTCAATGTCATCCTCTTTGGTGACACACACTGATAATTGATTGATGTTGGACACGTGTCACAGGCCCCAGATTGATAGAAAATGTGGCCCTACCAGCCCTGACCTTTGGTTGAATAGATTGCTACTATGGTAGCCTAAGCGTAAATGGGCTATGTTTCACCCTGGTTCCGTAGAACCTTCTCTGGGCTTGTACCCAATAGGGTAATCTAGGCCAGGTTGGGGCCTTAGCCTGCTATTACCCTGCGACCTGTGTGCGTGCATGTGTGCACCTGCATGCCTGTGTGTCTGTATGCGATTAGCACTTGTTCAATCAATGCTATCACAGTTTAGCCCTGTAAATCAAACAGAACATCAAATCAAAGTTTATTTGTCACGTGCGCCGAATACAACAGGTGTAAACAGTGAAATGCTTACTTACAGGCTCTAACCAATGGTGCCAAAAAAAGTATGTGTGTGTGTGTGTGTGTGTGTGTGTGTGTGTGTGTGTGTGTGTGTGTGTGTGTGTGTGTGTGTGTGTGTAGGTAAGTAAAGAAATAAAACGACAGTAGAAAGACATTTGAAAAAAGAGTAGCAAGGCTATATACAGACATCTGTTAGTCAGGCTTATTGAGGTAGTATGTACATGTAGGAACATGACCCCTTAAAGCCAATTTATGCCTGATTCGAAAATGTGGGCGGAGGCTTCGCTTCGTATGGAGGGTGTGATGCAATTGCGGAGCCTCCAGAGGCATGCAGAGGCCAAATCAAGCTCTGTACCGCATCGCTGTGTGCCTCTCAGTAAATGCGTAAGGCCATTTCACATACGGCCACATCAGAAATGGATTGACCAGGTAGAGCCTTTTAGAGACGCTCAAAAGGGGGATTTGAGCTTTCTAGCCTTTATAAATCGAATGTGTTGGTACATACGTAAACACAAGATGAGAGCCGTGATAATTTAATGATAGTGACAGGACCGATAGGATAAACTAGATAGAAAAGAATTTCAATCAATATTCGGACTAGACTGTATAACTTGTGACTAAAACAATGACAGCTTGTTGTAGGAAATTCAGTACTCAGCAGAGATATGGTCATTTCTTTAAACAATCATCTTTCTTTAATATTGATGAATCATTGAAATAGTAACCTAACCTTTACACAAATGCAGAGTACTATATATAGCTGACACTAACAATGCTCAATCATGGTTGGTTCAACCCGCCTCATGCAGACCAAGGAGCATCATAAGCCACTCTGGGTTCACCCTGTCATTTTCTGCACGTGGGTGTTGTCTTAACCCCACCCTGGTTTAGTTTCCTAGATGCAAAGGATGACTTAGAGACAATGAGGAATTGTTCTAAGCTCTTCCTGGCTATCTCTATCTCGGTTACACCCACCACATCTTGTCTATGTAATGCAGTCTTAACTCATTTGTCAGCTCAAGCCATCTCTGGTGACCATACGCCCAGATTAGCTGCAGGGAACTAGAGTGGAGACCATAACAACACAGACACTAACGGGACAGAAATATCCTCCTACTTGTTAAGTATTAATTGCTAACTATTAATATCAAACAAATCAGGTAAATGTGTCAATTTTCTATCACAAGCTCGAGGGAAAATGCTTAAGCCTGAGGGAGAGGAATATGTCGAAACATGTTTGGAAAGAAAGATAAACAAAGACTGAGCAGCGACCAAAGACGTACATATTGATCTCTGGTAGGGCGATATGGACAAAAACATAATTTCACAATATTTTTCTTTTTTCTTTCCCGTATAACAATATTTCATTTTTTTTTATTATAAAAGTTCTAAATATGTTTTATGAGTAGTTCATGACAACACCATTTAGATCGGAATTTTCATACATTTCTGCATTTCCTGCACTTTTGTTTCCATACTGTGCCACGTAGGGCTGCATGATATGGGCATATATAGACTGAGTGTACAAAACATTAAGAATACCTGCTCTTTCCATGACATAGACTGACCAGGTTAATCCAGGCGAAAGCTATGTCATGTGTTAAATCCACTTCAATCAGTGTAGATGGAGAGGAGAAAGATTAAAGAAAGATTTTTAATAAGCTGTGAGACAATTGAGACATGGATTGTGCATGTGTGCCATTCAGAGGGTGAATGGGCAAGACAAAATATTTAAGTGCCTTTGAACGGGGAATGGTTGTAGGTGCCACGTGCACAGGTGTGTCTCAAGAACTGCAACGCTGCTGGGTTCTTCACACTTAACAGTTTCCCGTGTGTATCAAGAATGGTCCACCACCCAAAGGACATCCAGCCAACTTGACACAACTGTGGGAAGCATTGGAGCCAACATGGGCCAGCATCCCTGTGGAAAGCTTTCGACACCTTGTAGACGAATTGAGGCTGTTCTGAGGGCAAAAAGGTAGGGTTCAACTCAATATTAGGACGGTGTTCTTAATGTTTTGTACACTTAGCGTAATGTATATATTTGAAAACATTGCTGTTTGAAGAAGCCACGGAGGAATTATTGTGTCAGGGTAAGAACCAAAGTGTTGGTTAGTGTTTCCTAGGGGACCCAAATTAGATTTCATATTATATGTTCTCTCTTACTTCATAGCTAGCTAGTTAACATAATCATGCTTCACCCATTCCTCTCCGATTTAGAATATACCGTTGAGGCCTCCTCGGTGGCGCAGTGTTTCCTCCGACACATTGGTGCGGCTGGCTTCCGGGTTGGACGCGCGCTGTGTTAAGAAGCTGTACGGCTTGGTTGGGTTGTGTTTCGGGGGACGCATGGCTCTCGACCTTCGCCTCTCCCGAGTCCATACGGGAGTTGTAGCAAGACAGTAAATACTAACAATTGGGGAGAAAAAGGGTGTAAAATGAAAATTATATACCGTTGCAAAAACATGCTGATCTAGTCCTACACCAGCACCGGTATTAGCTAGCTACATTTGCTCTAGCTAGTCAGCTAACTTGTGATTAGCATTAGCAGTTAACGCAATTTATTTTAGCTACAACTTGCTCAGAAAATAAAAAACTAGCTGTTTGCAGACAGTAAGATACACAAACTAATAGTGTAATTATAGAAAGCTTGTGGATTTATATTAAGAAGCAATGTGGAAAGCAGCACCTGACCATGCAGGCTGCAGAGTGAATGGCAAGGTGGCTCCTTGAGTGACATGGGGCAGGGCTTGGTGTGGGAAGCGGCATGCAGGAGGAGAGGGAGAGCGAGGACTCAAGTAGCAAACAGAGTACACTATGAAAACGGACATTACTCGCGCCGGAGTTGTGTATCACATTTAAGAAACCATTGAAATATCGTTGTAAAGGGTCGAGTAAAAACCCAAACCGGTCAGTGTATCAATACAGGTATACAATAGAATACGATATATCGCCCAGCCCTAATCTCTGGTTTACATTATTCTTCACAGGATAGCTTGACTAGAGGGTTTGTTTACCCATGTACTATATACATGTACAGTAGCTGACCAGCCATTGGGGCTCAGTGCAGATACTGTTTCCCGGGGGCATGGCTAACGCTAACCACAGTGCAGTTACAATTATCCAGGGCATCGCTAATGTTACCCATAGAGGGCCGGCCTTATAGCATGCAGAAGCCCAGTATGTGGTGGTCCATTAGCCTTATGGTACATTAGCCTAGCTCTCAACTGACACACATACTGCTCTGCTGCAGCAGTGCAGAGGGGCCGTCTGAACTCAACCACTCACAGTCCACTCAGAAATCTTAACTGCAGGGCACTCTCTCTCTGTCTGTCTTTCTTTATCACACACACACACACACACACACACACACACACACACACACACACACACACCACTTTTTATCACTCTACCTCGGTATCTATAGCATAAATAACCAAACTTCTTCTTGAGATGAACAAAAATACCCTCCACACTTCCCCGTTTCCTTCTCCTCCTCCATGCTTCTGCTCTCCTCTCACACTCAAATGACAGAGGGCACATAGAAAGCGGTTGCTACTCCGCCCGGGAGATCAGTGTGAATAAATCTATTTCCAGATAAACAAACAGAACATATAACCCCTCCTTTCTCTCTCCCTCTCTCTCTCTCTCTCTCTCTCTCGCCACTCCCGCCCACCCCCACCCCGGCTGTTAAAGGTGCTCAGGCACATGCAATGCACCATGGTAGATATGCCTCCATAATCCGTTTTGGATGGCCGGTCACAGTGTTTTTCTGTTCCCCTCTCTCTGCTCATCAACAGGCCTAGCCTTGGAGGTGGTCGGGGGGAGAAACATGTGGTTCATAGCTAGGTAAAGGCTTGAATCAAAAACATCAATCCAAAACACATTCATTCAAAACACAGACACTGGATGTGAGTGAGATCTGGAGCAGAAGGGAAATTAATAAGCATTACATTTAGGGGAGTTCTGGGACTGTAGAGATTATGGGGACATTTGTAAAGATTTTGTAGTTTGATGTTTTATTATGTCTAGTATTATTATGTCTTAGTGGTTTGCAAAGTCGTTTGATTTTACATTTGATTGTCTTCTGTTGCAAGACAGTCAAGTGAATTTTTAATAACAAGTCTCAAGGCATGAGACAAATTGAGCATATAACGTCGGGTATTTATAGAATTTTCACAGGGACAATAAAATATCACACGTGCCAACGCTTGATAGGTGCAGACATGCATTGCAACTATTACTCTGGCAACAGTGTGATCTAACTTGTTGGCAATAGAGAAGGTGTATAAAGATGTCGGAATTCAGATATTGCATCATTGTTCTAGAGCTATCACACAGTAAATCAAGGAGAGTTGAAATCACATAGTAAAAAACGGAGCGCTAAATTGACTACTGGAGTTATCTTAAGCCTAAACAGAGTGATACGCTCCCTGGAGTTAGTGCTGATAACTGGAGTTGATTGGGACTAAGTACTTTTCGCTCCATTAAGAGTAACCAGGATGTCACATATTTACATAGAAATGTGAGTTGTAGATATGTCATTCTCATTGAAAGCAAGTCTAATAAGCTATTTCTATATTTCCCATTCTTAACTTTTGTTTTTGAGTCGTTTACGTTCAGTTTTGTAAACCAGCTTCAAACAGCTGAAAATACAATATTTTTGGTGATGGAAAATATATTTCACTGTGGTTTAGATGGTACAATAATTCTCTACAGTATACTTGCTTCTTTTGTGACATTAACTGAAATTAGGCAAACTATTAGAATTTTTGCAACCAGAAACTGGTGGAACAATTTATGCATAGTGCAGGTTTATTTGAACAGTGAGAGACAGAATAACAACAAAAAAATCCAGAAAATGGCAAAACATTTATAAATTGATTTGCATTTTAATGAGGGAAATAAGTATTGACCCCTCTGCAAAACATGACTTAGTACTTGGTGGCAAAACCCTTGATGGCAATCGCAGAGGTCAGACGTTTCTTGTAGTTGCCCACCAGTTTTGCACACATCTCAGGAGGGATTTTGTCCCACTCCTCTTTGCAGATTTTCTCCAAGTCATTAAGGTTTCGAGGCTGACGTTTGGCAACTCGGACCTTCAGCTCCCTCCACAGAGATTTTCTATGGGATTAAGGTCTGGAGACTGGCTAGGCCACTCCAGGTCCTTAATGTGCTTCTTCTTGAGCCACTCCTTTGTTGCCTTGGCCGTGTGTTTTGGGTCATTGTCATGCTGGAATACCCATCCACGACCCATTTTCAATGCCCTGGCTGAGGGAAGGAGGTTCTCACCCAAAATTTGACGGTACATGGCCCCGTCCATCGTCCATTTGATATGGTGAAGTTGTCCTGTCCCCTTAGCAGAAAAACACCCCCAAAGCATAATGTTTAAACCTCCATGTTTGACGGTGGGGATGGTGTTCTTGGGGTCATAGGCAGCATTCCTGCTCCTCCAAACACGGCGAGTTGAGTTGATGCCAAAGAGCTCCATTTTGATCTCATCTGACCACAACACTTTCACCCAGTTGTCCTCTGAATCATTCAGATGTTCATTGGCAAACTTCAGAAGGGCATGTATATGTGCTTTCTTCAGCAGGGGGACCTTGTGGGCACTGCAGGATTTCAGCCCTTCACGGCGTAGTGTGTTACCAATTGATTTCTTGGTGACTATGGTCCCAGCTGCCTTGAGATCATTGACAAGATCCTCTCATGTAGTTCTGGGCTGATTCCTCACCGTTCTCATGATCATTGCAACTCCACGAGGTGAGATCTTGCATGGAGCCCCAGGCCGAGGGAGATTGACAGTTCTTTTGTGTTTCTTCCATTTGCGAATAATCACACCAACTGTTGTCACCTTCTCACCAAGCTGCTTGGCAATGGTCTTGTAGCCCATTCCAGCCTTGTGTAGGTCTACAATCTTGTCCCTGACATCCTTGCAGAGCTCTTTGGTCTTGGCCATGGTGGAGAGTTTGGAATCTGATTGATTGATTGCTTCTGTGGACAGTTGTCTGTTATACAGGTAACAAGCTGAGATTAGGAGCACTCCCTTTATGAGTGTGTTCCTAATCTCAGCTCATTACCTGTATAAAAGACACCTGGGAGCCAGAAATCTTTCTGATTGAGAGGGGGCCAAATACTTATTTCCCTCATTAAAATGCAAATCAATTTATAACATTTTTGACATGCGTTTTTCTGGATTTTTTTGTGGTTATTCTGTCTCTCACTGTTCAAATAAACCTACCATTAAAATTATAGACTGATCATTACTTTGTCAGTGGGCAAACGTACAAAATCAGCAGGGGATCAAATACTTTTTTCCCTCACTGTATATAATGAGTGTAAACATTACTCTACGTAATTTACTCTAGAAGACTGAATAACACTGCAGAGAGTTAAAAAGTAACATAGTTCTTTTCAATTAATATGGTAAAGAGTGAAATGCAATGATGCGGCAACACTAAATTGAGCATTTACAACTATGGAAAAAACAACTATACCTGCCAAAGTTAAATTTACTCTGTAATTGTTACTGTGCAGCTACCTTTTGAAACTACAGTACGTAACATGGTTTGATGCACTAATAAATCATTTTTTTCAAATTCCCAGCATCATGGAGCTACAATTGGCCTCATGTACACTGTGCTAATGGCGATACCAAACAAGAGTAACAGAGATAAAAGTACAATACGGCAAACTTAGCATTTGTGAGAAGTGTATGGGAGCCACCACTTTTACTAATGGCTAGCTACTACTGTATAAAGTAATCAGGTAGCCTCGCACAAGCAAGCCAGAACGGCTCATAGGAGCAGGAGCCCATCTCCTGTTTCTGTAGCGTGATGTACAGTACAAGTACTCCTCCTGGTCAGGACGGTAGTCTATTGCAGTGCTTTACCCACAATCTATGTACTTTATGCTGAGTGCTGAGCAGAGACGAATCGGGTCTAATTTTTTATATTCATTGGTTTGATCCGGCCAGGGATCAAACTCCCAACCTTCCAATCTCAGAGTAGACACTAACCACAAGGCCACTACTAAAGGCTAGCTAGTGCTGTATACATAACACTATATTAGTAGGTTTACAATATGTAAACAACCCTTCAAATGTCAGCGTAACCAGCAGGTGTAGCATCTCTCAGGTTTGCTGCCGGGATGGCCCTCCCCCGTGGCAACGTGGTAACAGTTGGTCACACTGCAGCCCTCTCTCGCAGAGAGGAGAAGAGGAAGGCCGACTGCCCACAGTCCTCAATCATCAGCCATACAGGATACCCTGCTGTGTCTGGCACACCTTCCCCATTCCCCCTCTTCTCCCTCACCCCCTTCACTACCTCCTCCTCCACGGATGGGCACCGTCTCTCTATCCTTCCCTCACTTTCTTTTAGAATGTTATTGGATCACAGTATACTGTAGCTCTCTCTCTCTTAAAAAACAAACACATTTTCACTTTGTATTTGAAATGTCTTCTATACACACATGCCCTTCTAAACGTCCCCCCCCCTTCTTGTGTCCTTTCTCCCCTCCACCCTTTATTCCATTCTCTTCCTCTCAATTTAAATGTTACACTTTAATGGCATGACTGTGATTACTGCCACCACCAAAGCGCGAAAATTTCACCACAAATGTTTGATACTGGCTCTATTGCTCAGTCTCTTAACCCCGCTCTACTTCTCCATTCCAACTCCCTGTCATCTTTCGCTCTCCCCTTTTCATCTCTCTCTTCTCTTCCCTCCCTCCCTCTCTTTCCCTCCATCACCCCCCCCCTTCCATCTCTCTCAGAACCTTATTCTCTCCCATGGGCTGAACATGTGAATCCCCTGGAGTGCGTCTGTGTGTCTGTGTGTGTCTGAAATATTCATGTCTCTAGGTAGAGGGCACCTCCAGCGCACTCCGTGGGAGGTGGATGCCATGCTACTGGGAGAGGGAGGACTAGAGAGGGGAGGAGAAAACTGTCAAAGAGGGAGAGAGGGGTGAGCCTATGTAAGATGGGATGATGTCTGGGTGTGTGTGTGTGTGTGTGTGTGTGTGTGTGTGTGTGTGTGTGTGTGTGTGTGTGTGTGTGTGTGTGTGTGTGTGTGTGTGTGTGTGTGTGTGTGTGTGTGTGTGTGTCATGTGTGCGTCCGTCATTTGTGTGTGAGCATGTGTGTGTGTTTACAATTGTGTGTGTGTGTGGTAGGTGAACGTATATCTGACACACTTATCTTTAGTGAAATATGAATGTGATACTCGCTCAATCTCCCACTCTTTTAACCCCTTTCACGTTGTATCTGAGCGCAGTAAAATAAACTATCATTGGTGTCCCCTTCAGTCAGTTAGCCCAACACTAGCACTGCACAGTAGCATTTACAGCATTTACATTTATACCAGCCCATCCGTAACAGTGCTTTTGGAGAATGTCTGCTAAATCTCTAACCTTGCTGACATCCCCATGGCATACCAAAAACACTTGCCAACTAGCTTATGCACTCTCCTGCTTCCAGCTCATATGGTGCCTCTTTAGAGCTTGTCTATAGCAATGCCTGTGTTTTGTTCAGGGGTCTTCTTCACTATATCGGCTGTACTGTGGGGGTCAGATCATCTCCCAAACAAGCCCCAGCTTTGTGGAGAGTCACAATGTTTTTGATTATACACCCCCACCATCTCTGCTCCCTCTCTCTTCCTCCATGTCCCTCGCTCTCTCTATTTCTTCCTCTTCTTCCATCTCTCCCTTCTTCCCCTTCTTTCACCTTCTCTCTCTCTCTCAGCTGTCGGTGAGTAGTGCTGCAACGGGCGACACTAGCGCAGAGGTGCCCTTGGCAAGAGCAGCGGAGCTTCCAGCGATCGTCATGGAGACCAAATCTGGTTCAAGCTAGGCCGTGGTTGAGAAAGAGAGCGAGGGAGAGAGAAAGAGAGAACAAAGAGGTAAAGTAAGAATAGCTAGTTAAAGGATGAGAGGGACCAGAGATGGCAAAGAAAGAGAGGAGAGATGAAGAGAAGGTGGAGGAATGACAGAGGAGAGATGAAGATTGGAGGATGGATGAAGGTGGGAAGAGAACGAAGACAGGGAAAAAAAGACAGAGAGAGAGGGAGAGGTCTGACAGATGAGGAAAGAGAGAGAGTTGGCATAGACAGCTCTACCGTGGAGCTTCTGCTTTCCAGTCCCACCCTCCCTTCCTCATCAATCTGTTCTAGATTACTATAATACTGCCCCAGCCTCTCTCTCTCTCTCTCCCTCCATCTCCCTCCCCACTCTAACCCCACCTCCCTATTCTCCCCCCTCTATTTCTCTTCCCCCTCTCTCTCTCCCTCTGTTACTACCCTTCTCCTTCCCTCTCTCTCCCCCTTCTCTCTCTTCCTCCCCCTCTTTCTCTTCTTCCCCCGCTCCCTCTATCCTCTCTCTCCCTTCCCCTCCCTCTCCCTCTGCCAAGTGCTCAGTCATGGCTGGGTGGTCTTTAAGCAAATAAAACGGCTGCCCCGCTTTTAAATCTCTTCTCTTAAAAAGGGAAGCAATCACATTTCATCAGATGTAAAGCTATGCTACCACACTTTCAATTTTCCCAAAACCTTTTTTTTTGTTTAAAGGGATCTTTAAGTCCTATTTGTGCCATGAAAAGCTGCACATCCTAATCTAAGGGGGAAATGCAGTCCTGGTCAGAGGGCAAGCTGGCTTTCAATCATATCAAGCCTTTTTGACAAGAGTTTATATGTAGTGTTCTTTCATTTGTACTTGTTGTTGCTAGGGAGACAAGATAATT
Source organism: Oncorhynchus tshawytscha (assembly GCF_018296145.1). Taxonomy (NCBI): domain Eukaryota; kingdom Metazoa; phylum Chordata; class Actinopteri; order Salmoniformes; family Salmonidae; genus Oncorhynchus; species Oncorhynchus tshawytscha. The sequence goes on from NC_056430.1 coordinate 49,194,403, forward strand.
AAACGTGCATTTGAACTGTCTGTATTGAGCTATTCACATGTTTTGGGAAAATAATGAAGCCTATTTGATTGGGAATAACGTTTTATTGTCCTGAGGCATTACTGGAGAGTGCTGCACCATCAATTATGGATACTCTCACAGAGTACAACAGTGAAGATGGTGTACAAAACCTCCATTGTGCTTTTCAGATTACTACACCTTGAGAGTTATATTAGTATATTAATATATTCTTACAATAGATGGTAATACTGACTGTATTACATTATCAAACATTATTTAAAATAGAAAACATTATAAGTGCCAGGGCTAATTTGAATAAATAGCGACTGTAGGGCTAGGCTAGGAGGGTCAATTTCATTTGAATTTGGTCAATTGAAAACCCTCAAAGAAAACAATGGGTGTTTTTTCAATTGATGAACATAATGGAGATTTTTGAGACATTTAATTTGACTTTAGTTTGAGCAATAGCTACTCAACTCTTGTACTGAAACCCCCTGAAGTATTCAATAAATGTGTCTCCTTGTCTGCCCTCTCACTGCCCAACTTCTCATATCCCCTTGTTCTCAGAGCCCCATTCAACCAAAACCAGAAACCAGGCATTCTTTACACCCAGCTAGAAATACTCAGAGATATGAAGTTGTAATCCCTGTTGTTTTACACCTTCAATAAATCAATCACATGTGTTTTCTAAAGCCCCTTTATCATCAGCAGTTGTCACAAAGTGCTATAAAGATACTCAGCCTAAAACCCCAAAGAGCAGGCAATGCAGACGTAGAAGCACAGTGGCTAGAAAAAACTCCCTAGAAAGACAGGAACCTAGGAAGAAACCTAGAGAGGAGCCAGGCTCTGAGGGGTGGCCAGTCCTCTTCTGTCTGTGCAGGGTGGAGATTAAATGAGTAGACCAGATTATTCTTTAAGAAGGCCAGATCTTCCTTCAACAAGTAAAATAACAACCACAGTGGTTATAGGGTGATGCAGTTCGACACATCAGGTGTAAATCTCAGTTGGCTTTTCATAGCCGAGCCTTCTGAGGTCAAGACAGCAGGTCCAAGCCTTTTTGAGTCCCGGAAATCAAATCAACATTTTTGCAATTCATGGAGAATTGTGAATTATTCAGGCTGATCACTAGAAATAGACTTCGATTTCAGACGTTTGAAAAGGTCTTGAGAACGTTAATATATGTCTTCCTCGGCGCTTGCCCAAAAAATGAAAACCTATTGCCCAGCACTGGTGCAAACTCATGCTGCTCAGACCGAGGCGTGCTCCTCTGACCACTGTGCCACAGCATTTAACAATGCTCTAGCAAGCTGACAGAAAACTTGATGATACTTTTGTTTGAAGTCTTCCCCAAACCATAGCCCTAATCTCAACCACTCAGAATTAATGCCTAAACTTAACTTGAGTTGTTTCTATTTTAAATATGCAGAATTAACCCTGTAACTACACAGAAGTAATGAGTAAAAAATGTACTTGTGTCCATAATACGTCAAATTTTGAAGTGAAACTATGAGATCTTGTTGGAATGATCCTGTCGTAGCTGGATTATAGGGCCCTGGTAAAAAGTGGTGCACTTTGAGGGGAATAGGATGCCATTTGGGACACACCCACAGTCAACATCCATGTCAACCCACTCTTTCCTGTCTGTGGATGCCTGGCTGGCCCTGCTCACACACGTCCTGTAGCATAACCTTTTGATACCTCAGCACTGTGTAAATTACACAACGTGCTGAAGAGCTGAGTCATTCATACAGCCAGCTGAGTTTTCTTCAGACGCACCTATATGGGGTTTCATGTAAGGTGCTGACCGACTGACACACAAACTCCCAAGTGTGCATTCACAGTGCACACACATACACGTGCACTCACTTGTAAGCATGCACACATACACAGACACATGTTCAAACAGGTGAACACACACATGCACACACACACACACACACACACACACACACACACACACACACACACACACACACACACACACACACACACTTGCAAGCATGCACGCGCAGTATACATGCACACATAATGTTCATGTGTGCACACACACACACACACACACACACACACACACACACACACACACACACACACACACACACACACACACACACACACACACACACACATAACGAAATCGGGAAATACTCTGGATACATTAAGTGACATGATAAGAATTCCAGGAAATTGTGGGGTAGGTGCAACATAAGACAACAACAAAAATACACGGGTTTGAGTGAGAGGACTGACTGGTGTCTTCTCTTTCATGACTCAAGGAAGAGTCTTCAACTATAAGGTGTTTTTCTGAGCTCTCCTTGCTGTGCCATTGAGGAACTAGAGTAAGCACATGTGCAGTTGTTTTGATTGGATTTACAACCCTGCATCCCCGCCATCACACAATTACTGTTGTTGTTTACTTAATCCAAAAAACTGTCCATTATAAATCGCAATCTGGGTCAGGTGGGCATCATTTGAAAGCTTGTTCCATTGCCGACATGACGAGCTAAGTTATAAAATACAATATTACAGTGTTAGGCTTTCACAATGCAATTCAGGGAAAACATATCATCATTTTGGTGCGCATAGAAAGGAGTCATGAGTGCATTCAGGTGCATGTGCCGCGCCAAATCTTCTTCACGATAGACAAACATATGCTCATTCTGTTCAGAACAACCCAGGGTATGACACCATGTCATCTTTTTCTCCTCAATTTTGTGATATCCAATTGGTAGCTACAGTCTTGTCCCATCGCTGCAAATTCCGTAACGGACTCGGGAGAGGCGAAGGTTGAGAGCCGTGCCTCCTCCCAAACAAAACCCAGCCAAGCCACATGGCTTCTTGACACAATGCCTGCTTAACCCAGAAGCCAGCCACACCAATGTGTCGGAGGAAACACCGTACACCTGGCGACCGTGTCAGCGTGCATTGTGCACCGGCCAGCCACAGGAGTTGCTAGGGCGCGATGGGACAAGAGCATCCCTGCCGGCCAGGCCCTCCCCTAACCCGGATGACGCTGCGCCGCCCCATGGGCCTCCCTGTTGCGGCCGGCTGCGACAGAGCCTGGGTGTATGGCTCGCTTGCATGACATCAAAGCAGTATTTATTTTAATCCTCAATGTCTCGTCTTTCAAAATACATAGAGTCCTCTTAATTTACAGAATGTCCCTCACTCAGACAACAAAACATTTGCAGAAGTTGCCCAATTAGAGGGGTGGGATGTGGGCAAGTTCAGAATGTCTGTCTGTCAAAACCTAAACAGCACTGTGAAGCCAAGAGCCAGAGCGTCATGTTACTGTACAGCCACTGCATTCCAAATGAAACATTTATCAGTGGCCAAATCTGCCATTTTCAACCCGTATACGAGTATGAGTATAAAGGGCTAATCTCCCTGTGGAGAAATGCTTGTAAAACTAGCAGATCTTGGCCCGTATCCGCAAAGCACCTCGGAGTAGGAGTGCTGATCCAGGATCAGCATCGCCTTTGTACATGACAATGAATAAGATTGCATTGACAGGAGGGATCCTGATCCTAGATATGCAGCCCTACTCTGAGACGCCAGGGCCTGTATTCATAAAGCCTTTCAGAATAGGATGGCTGCTCTTTGTTGCTTGTTTTTTCTGCTGATACATTTCAGTACGGCTTTGACAGTCAACAGGCAATTACAAGATATAAAAGATCAGTAAATAAATGGGAAAATTACGTTTTTAAATCTATGCTTCATATGAAATCTATTGTTCATGTCCATGTTGCTAATTGCTCATCATTGCTCCAGTCTCATACCCCACTCTGTTGCCAGCAACATCGCTCAGCAATATATCCCTCCCCCCAAAAAAATTCCAGTTTTTCATGCAGCTTTAGTCTTCTCTCACCACCACTGTTCCAGCCTGTGGTCTTGGCTCGTCATAAGGTCAATGCTCTCAGCAGGGTGGCAGGACATGCCATCTGTGGACAAACAGTTCCTCAGGGCGGTGTGAGTGACTGTACTGTATAGGTGTTATACAGTTGTTTACCTTCAAAGTGACCCTAGTGAACCCAAAGAAACAGCTGGGGACTTTTTCTAATGACCCCTGGTTGACCCCTAGGGTCTGTGTCCACAGTGTTGAAGAAATTACCAGAGGTTACATCTCAAACAGGTTTCCCTTCCTCCTTTTCTTTCCTTTTATTCTGCACTGACCCCAACAATTGGTGGCAATGACGTCCTTCTGACATTGTTTGTGAGCTCATGGTCAAGTTGGAAACTGATGTAAAATGAAGTTTTTAGACGTCTTTTTAGCAAGCAGAAAAAGAGCTTGAAAATTGGTTGTAATCTAATCTGACCAGCTAACAACCAAAAGATGACGTCTAGATGTCGTCATGAAAAAAAAATGTCTTTACCTGGTTGTAATCTACATCGTGTGTATGTGTGTGTGTGTGTCTTGCATGCATGCAAAGAGTGTGCAGGTGAGAGAGAGTATGTGAGTTCACATCTGTGTCTGTTTGAGCCTGTGAATATGTGCGTCTTTCCACATGTGTGTGAGTGTACGTGTAGGTGTGTACGTGTGTGTCTGTTTCATCAGCACTTGTACACGGTCTGAATGGAACCAGACAGGTTGAATAGGGTTGTAATTTATAACTGCAGGCCACACTGCTAGAAGGCTAGGATGTCCACGGGAGACGGAGCGAAAGATGGAACTAGCATCTCACGATGCTGCTTTACCACTAATGAAGAACACTGGAAGGCACCTGCTCTCCTTGAGACAGAGAGAGAGAGATGGAGGGAGGGGAGGGAGGGAGGGAGGGAGGGAGGGAGGGAGGGAGGGAGGGAGGGAGGGAGGGAGGGAGGGAGGGAGGGAGGGAGGGAGGGAGGGAGGAGGGAGAGAGAGAGAGAGAGAGAGGGAGGAAGAGAGATGAGAGTGGGGACGAGAGAGAGTAATGGAAGGAGAAAGAGGGTAATTGAAGATGGGAGGGAAGGAGAGAACAGGAAGGAAAGAGATGGGGAGAGAGAGAGTGCGCAGGGCGAGAGTGAGAGAACGGTAGGGTGTGAGAGAGGGGGAGAAAGATAGAGACACACACACACCAACAAGCTTCCCAGATGGATAAATACTGAGCCAACACAGAGGAGGAAAACTATTAAAACTTCCTGTTACAACAGGCTAAAGGTACACTCAGCACAATTACTTAATCGAAAACAATGGGGCAACTTCCTACTCACAGATGACAACACCAGCAGAATTCCACTTTGCTAAGACTATAACTTCTGGTGCTTTACTACAAGTTTGTCTGTTTTTTTTGTGTTTGGTGCCGAATGAATATGACCTAGGTTTCATGTTCAACGTAACTCAACTGTGTGGATATGCACAGACATGCACATTTACACTACAAATGCAAGCATGCATCCCACACTCGCACATATGCAATTATACTGAACAAAAATATAAACACATGTAAAATGTTGGTCCCATGTTTCATAAGCTGAAATAAAAGATCACAGAAATGTTCAATATGCACAAAAAGCTTATTTCCCTCCAATTTTGTGAACAAATTTGTTTACATCCCTGTTAGTGAGCATTTCTCCTTTACCAAGATAATCCATCCACCTGTCAGGTTTGGCATGTCAGGAAGCTGAATAAACAGCATATTTTTTACACAGGTTGTGCTGGGGACAATAAAAGGCCACTCACACAGTTTTGTCACACAACACAATGCCACAGATGTCCCAAGTTTTGAGGGAGCATTCAATTGGCATACTGGCTGCAGGAATGTCCACCAGAGCTGTTGCAAGATTATTTAATATTCATTTCTCTACCATAAGTTGCCTCCAAAGTCATTTTAGAGAATTTGGGCATACGTCCAACTGGCCTCACAACCGCAGACCACGTGTAACCATGCCTGCCCAGGACCTCTACATCTGGCTTCTTCACATGCGGGATTGTCTGAGAACAGCCATCCGGACAGCTGATGAAACTGAGGAGTATTTCTGTCTGTAATAAAGCCCTTTTGTGATGAAAAACTCTGCTCCCAAGTGGGTGTGCCTATGCCCTCCCAGGCCCACCCATGGCTACGCCCCTGTCCAGTCATGTGAAATCCATAGATTAGGGCCTAATGAATTAATTTCAATTGACTGATTTCCTTATATGAACTGTAACTCAGTAAAATCGTTGAAATTTTTGCATATTGCGTTTAGATTTTTGTTAATTTTAAATACTGCTGAAATCTACAGCAAATTATTTTGAATTCAAAATGGTTTTGCATGATAAGATTAGCAACACAAACATTGGATACAATGAATTTGAATTATGCAATTAAATACTGCTGAAATCTTCAGTCAATGATTTGGTCTTCCAAAGGTTTTTGCATGATAAGATTAGCTACAAGAACATTGGGTACAATGAATTTGCATTAATAAGAGCCAAAAATGGAACCCGTGGGCCAAATCAATAAGAATTACATGGAATTATCTCCACCGTCTCTCACTGCCGGCACAGACAACTTCAGGAAATTAAGTGTTAAGCTCACGTGCTAACACATTAGCACCCATAAGTCACATTTTACAACTTTCAAACGCGACCATGTTTCACAGACTATGCTATGTTGTGAGATATTATAGTGTAATGTTAAAATGTACGGAAGAATTTGATTTAAAATGCCTCCTGAAAATACTTGTCTGTCACACCCTGATCTGTCTTTGTGCTTGTCTCCACCCCCTCCAGGTGTCTCCAATCTTCCCCATTATCCCCAGTGTATTTATACCTGTTTTCTCTGTTTGTCTGTTGCCAGTTAGTTTTGTTTCGTGAAACCTACCAGCGGTTTTCCCCTTGCTTCTGTCTGGTCTAGTTCCTGTTTTCAATTTTTTTCCCAGTTTTGACCATTCTGCCTGCTCTGACCCTGAGCCTGCCTGCCATTCTGTACCTTGCCACACCACACTGGATTATTGACCCCTGCCTGCTCTAACCCTGAGACTGTCTGACCTTGACCTGTCGTTTTGCCTGCCCCTGTACTAGTAATAAACCTTTGTTACTTCGACATTGTCTGCATCTGGGGCTTACCTGAAGCGTGATGCTTGCCTGTCAGCTGCCATCTATTGTTGAGGAACAGGGCAGACTTCAATCAACCGGTTTACGCAAAGACAACTAAGAATTTATACATATCACTAAATTAATCCAGAATAGCTGTATATTCAGTGAACTATTCCTTTAATAGTGAGTAATTTGCTCTAATGTCATCATTGTTATATGGATCCAAACATGCATTCTCATAGTGCATGGAGATCATTCTTTTGTCTCAACCCAAAACCTAGGGTCGAGATGTTTGATATAAAGGAAAAAGGGCCTTGAGTGTTTTGAAATTGGCATGAGATGGCTCTATTGAATGTCGCACCAATGAATTGAATGAATCAATTGACACATTTGCTTGTCGAACAACCCTTTTGTTGGCCACACACATAAGGCCGTTGTCTCCGGATATTCTAATTAGTCGCTTTGTCTGTCTGCATTCGACCTCGCCGCCACCTCTTCCTGGGTCAAGGCTTTGCCTGGTTGCAGGGTTCTTCAGACCGTTTATTATATAGCTTGCCTGTTGCAATGGATCAATAGCAAAGTCCTAAAAGTACACTCCTGGCAGCCTAAAGCAAATGCTCAAAGTATTTGACATATTTCAAATAGTAGAAAAGCATTCTGGTACATTACTGTGACATTCGAATGCATCATGTACTGTTAATGGCATTATATTCAATCATTACATCACTTTCTTCACCATAAAAGAGCTGTGCCAGTTAAACTAGGCATTATGACAGATGGACATTTACATTCGTATGATGACATGAGATAAAACTCACCTTTCATCCAGCTTTATGCCATTTTTACCACAGCCCAGCATTATGATTGAACTGCTTCCAGTGAGACGATAATGTGTCCATTACTGTATCAATGAAAGCATTTTCACCTTCAACAACTCTGATATCAGTTTACAACTGGTGATTTATCCATAATGCTTCATTTGAGCCGGATCCTGCCGCAACAGGATCTGGCACCTCTCCGTTTTGGACTGTTTTGTTCCGGAACCTATTTTGCCGGATCGGGTAACTCTCGTTTTCTCTCACTTTTTGCAACGTAAAATTTTGAATAAAAGCGACCATAATTCACCTGCCCCCCACAAAAAAAAGGTCATTTGAAAAAGTAGACTTTCAGCCCGGGCCTAATATTCTAAGAGTTGATTCGGGTTGGGCCGCCCTGGTTTATGGTTTGCACAAGATTGTAACCTACTCTATGTGTGAGACCAATGGGTGGATACGGCCTGCGTATCTCACACGACTATAACGAGATTCATTTTCTATGATCTCTCTCCCTCTCTGCTCTGATAGCCATGAGCCTGCAACTCTCATCTCTCCAGTGTTGCACTTCATCATTTATTTCCTTATAGAATCATAGCGAAGGATTCTGAAGGAAATGCAGCACCCCTGATAAATTGAAATAGATTTGCCAAAGTTATAGAATTACCGATGTCTGTCAGATATAAATTAAATCATTCTGAATAGCCTATTACACCATGAGAAGCCCTATAATTTAGCCACAGAGGAACAATAGCTTATTTTAACAGCCCAATAACAAGGAATAGCCTAGAGTCTGTAACGCGCGGCAGATCTGTTAATGAACAAACAGCATGCAGACAAAACAGGCCTTTTGCAATATTTCAAATACAATCGAGGGAAAACACAGGTTGGAAAGCAACTGCCTCCTGCTGAAAAGAGAATATTATGCTGTAGGCTACCAAAATATTTGATAAACGTCCAAATTTTGAGCGTGAGTGAGCTGCACATCATTGGGTGAGTCAGTGAAACTGGAAAGCATTTTTAGGACTATAATTTCCTCCACATAATGTAACCTACAATATGTGTCTCCACACACCTAGGCCTAGGCTATTGATGGACTCAAAGACAAGGTCGTTTTTATTGATCTCAGAATCTCAATTTGTCAGTGTCAAAGTAGCCTGCCATTTAGATTGTTTGTGCGGTATTAAAAATGAATCTGCCAAAGTCTCCAGTCATGTAAAATGACGTAGAATTGCATGAAACGCGTTTGTAAAAGGCCATATTTTTCCCTGACCCTAGGCCACAATTTTTTTTTCTCCCACGTGTGCAACTTCTGTAAGTGCCTCTACTCTACTGCTCTATGCCACTACGTCAATGTGACGATATACATGCAATGATTTATTATACAGGTGATTTCTTTTTTTCAGATATCTCCCCTATCGCACTCGCTTTTTGTTCCGGCACCTCCTGATAAAGAAAATTCAACACTGCTTATCCACTTACGTGCGACCGCTGCGTCCCTATATAGATGAATCCTTTTTTCCACTGGGCCTTTATATATGCCCCCCTCGTAAAACTATGAGACAGGGTCTTTGATGACTACTTTCTGCACAGCACAAACAGGAAGTGTGCCACCAGGCGCTGCCGTCAAAGTGACATTCTGACACCAATGTCAACTCGCAGCGTAACTAACTTCACAAACCTTCCCTCGGGTTCAAATGTCACACTGGCACACCAAATCACTGATCTCATTTGAAATGCCATGCATGGGACTAGTTGCAATCTTTGAAGCTGAGCTCCCTATGCGCGCTGTAACCACCTTCCCCTGGGAAACAGCCTCCCTCTATGATGGTTCCTGTAATTTAGGATGAACCGGGTCTACGTATTTAAAATGACCAAGCAGAAACAGCCATAAGCCATGGCTATATGGAACTCTATTCCACATAAGGTAACTGATGCAAGCAGTAGAATCTGATTGAGAAAAAAACCCCCAGATAAAAACAGACCTTGTGGAACAGCGGGGACTGTGAAGAGACACAAACATAGGTGCAGACACATGCATAGATACACATGATAACATAGGCAGTATACACACATGTATACATGGATTTTGTGTTGTAGATATGTGGTAGTGGAGTAGGGGCCGGAGGGCACACACTTAGTGCGTTGTGAAATCTGTTATGAGTGTATTGTAATGTTTTACAAAATTGTGTAACTGCCTTGGCAGCAGCTAATGGGGATCCATAATCAATACAAATACAAATTGTGTAACATCAAAACCCCATTGCAAATAATTCACAGCAGTTCCACAGAACCTTTAAACAATGACCTTTACCATATGTTAAATATGAAAAGTATGCAAGGCTAACAGTAAGCTCTCAAAAAAGACATGCAGCGAAACAGGAAATCTGATGTTTCCTCATGATGTCAGAACTGTTCCAGGTCATAATATGGGTTAAAAAATACAGACAGTGGCAATTGGGGGGAGAGAGAGAGAAACAAAGAGAAAAGTGGAGGTAGGGAGGGGGAGACAGAGAAAAGAAAGGAGAAAGAGTAAGAGAGCGAGTGAGAGGGGGATGGAGAGAGAGAGAAAGAGAGAGAGAGAGAGAGAGAGAGAGAGGGTGTGTGAGAGAGGGAAAAGGCGAGGGAGGGAAAGAGGGAGGGAGAGAGAAAGAAAGAGTTAGCGAGAGAGCTCAGGTATCCTGGTGTAAGCTATCAATCACAGAGCAGGGATTTGAAACAATCAAACGTTTCTTCTTCCAAATAATCCACCTTTGATAGGTTCATATCACACAGATCAATGTGTTTGTTGAGCTTTAGTTGTTTCCAAACTGCCTTTACGGTCCTCATCAGAGGAAATGCTGTGACCAACAGGTACAGTCGCGTACGGTCGCACTCCCAATCTCCACCTGCTTTATTGGTCTAACAAAACCTGTCAAAATCTGTCATCGGTCGAGATTGAACGGAATAACCTCCCGATTGTAATTTTCTTCCTCCAGTCAATTCCAGTGAGGCAGGGAAGAATATAGCTGGGCTATTTTTGGTCAGGGCTTTCTTTGGGGTGTGTTTGTGTGTGTGTGTGTGTGTGTGTGACAGCGGCCATATCCAGCCCTTCTCCTTCACAGGAGTGATGGCCACCAGACAGCTTTCCAATGTCAATTTTTTCTCCTTTCTTCGCCCCACATCTTCCTTCACCTCCCTCATTACCTCTTCTCTTCTTACTCCTGCAACCTCTCCACCCATCTCATTTTACTCCTCCCCATCTCCAACCATCTCATTTTACTCCCCCCTCTCCTGTCCTCTTATCCACCTCTCCTATCTCAACCTGTCCATCACATCCCATCCTCTTCTCTTAAACTCCCCTATCCTCTACTACTCTCCTCTTCCCTCTCTTCCCTTCTCTTCTCTCCTCCCTTCTCCTCCTCTCCACCTCCTCAGCTGAGTACCAGTCCCATTTGCACTGACAGCTGCAGTACTCAGGCAATTAGGTCAGGCCATGGCCTATTTAAAGCCTCCTTGAAGAAGAGTGAAGGTCCTACATTTTGTTTGGCACCCCGGGATGATCAAAGACTGCAATAACTTCTGCTACATTGTAAGCTAACTATGGCCCTGTCCGAATACCCGTAGGCTACATTAGTCCTTGCGCTCTGAGGAAAGAGTGAGCTAACACAAGCAGTCATGTTTAACTAACTCCCTGCTGATAGAAACCATAGTATGAATTAGCTAATAGCAAATAAACCATTTTCTAAAAGTCAAAAGAAATCCGATGTGGGGTAGAGTTTGTGCTCGCCACCATATTTGTTTTTCCGCGTCAATGATAAGAAGAGGTGACAAGATGAGTTGGGCCTGTTTGCAGTATGCAGAAGTTTACTCAAAAGACGAGTGAACCATCCCTTCACCTTGTTTTGTTAACCCATTTGGTCTGACAGACATAGTGTGGCAAAAAAGTATTTAGTCAGCCACCAATTGTGCAAGTTCTCCCACTTAAAAAGATGAGAGAGGCCTGTAATTTTCATCATAGGTACACTTCAACTATGACAGACAAAATAAGAAAAAAAATCCAGAAAATCACATTCTAGGATTTTTAATGAATTTATTTGCAAATTATGGTGGAAAATAAGTATTTGGTCACCTACAAACAAGCAAGAATTTTGGCTCTCACAGACCTGTAACTTCTTCTTTAAGAGGCTCCTCTGTCCTCCACTCGTTACCTGTATTAATGGCACCTGTTTGAACTTGTTATCAGTATAAAAGACACCTGTCCACAACCTCAAACAGTCACACTCCAAACTCCACTATGGCCAAGACCAAAGAACTGTCAAGCATGGCTCCACATATAGCTGGCAATTAGCTTAGCATTAGCTCATTATAATCAGTACAACCATCAAAAAAGTATTTTACATAATAAGTGTACATTAAATATATGCAATAATCAGAATGCATGATTTGTCACCAGTACTTAAAAACGTGAACAAAACAGGAAATAAATAAAGAATTACCACACAAACCATTTTCTGATGATGACTTGGTGCGTGCTGGCAGTCAACCACGTAACCTCAAAGCCATTCAGTGTTGTCGTTTATGTATGTCACTATTGGACTCATAGGTAGTATTAGCAATGTCTTTCAAAAGGAGGCAACTCACAAATGTGGAAATTCTGGAGATTTTTGTAAATTCTGACAATGAGTCTGTGTATTTCACAGAGTCTACACTTGTTTCTTACGAAGCATGTAACAAACAAACTTTGATTTGATTTGTGAAGACAGGATTTATCTTGGACATTATAGTCTACACAGGATCCACCACCAACATCCAACATTATGAGGGGCTTGGGGTGTCTGTGTCCGTGGTGTTGACCATGCTGGCTCCTCATCTTGGGAAGGCTCACACTTTGTATGTGGTCAATTGGTACAGCAGTCTCACACTCTTCCAGCATCTGCTCTCCACAGCACAGGGGCCGGTGGCACAGTGCAGTCGAACAGGAAGGGGATGCCGGCATTCAGAAGATGCAGAGAGGGGAGGTGGGAAAGTGGGATGACAAACGAGATGTCCATGTCCTCTCCACTGTCCATGCATTAACTTCTTGGATATAGGGGGCGCTCTTTTAATTTATAGATAAAAAAACGTTCCCATTTTAAACAAGATTTTTTGTCACGAAAAGATGCTTGACTATGCATATAATTGACAGCTTTGGAAAGAAAACACTCTGACGTTTCCAAAACTGCAAAGATATTGTCTGTGAGTGCCACAGAACTAAAGCTACAGGCGAAACCAAGATGAAACTTCAAACAGGAAGTGAGCCAGATTTTTGAGGCACTGTGTTCCAATGTCTCCTTATATGGCTGTGAATGCGCCAGGAACGAGCCTACACTTTCTGTCGTTTCCCCAAGGTGTCTGCAGCATTGTGACGTATTTGTAGGCATATCATTTTTCTCAGCCAAACGTGATGAACAAAACGGAGCGATTTCTCCTACACAAATAATCTTTTTGGAAAAACTGAACATTTGCTATCTAACTGAGAGTCTCCTCATTGAAAACATCCGAAGTTCTTCAAAGGTAAATGATTTTATTTGAATGCTTTTCTTGTTTTTGTGAAAATGTTGCCTGCTGAATGCTAGGCTTAATGCTATGCTAGCTATCAATACTCTTACACAAATGCTTGTTTTGCTATGGTTGAAAAGCATATTTTGAAAATCTGAGATGACCGTGTTGTTAACAAAAGGCTAAGCTTGAGAGCCAATATATTTATTTCATTTCATTTGTGATTTTCATGAATAGTTAACGTTGCGTTATGGTAATGAGCTTGAGGCTATACTTATGATCCCGGATACGGGATTGCTCGTCGCAACAGGTTAACCATGTTGGCCACAAGAAAATGTAAACTGTGTGCTTGACCATAACCTCAAAATAGGGGCAGTGGATAAGGCGGACAACAGCTTTGTGGAATGCGCTCAGAAAATAACATTGCTGTCCTCAATGGCCACATAGTTCACCGCCAGCTAAAATATGAGATGATTACTGAACAAGGTTATTTTGTAATTGGACATAGAGTTCGCATACAAATCCCATGCAGTTCCATTATGAAATTACACTCAGTGGACAGTTTATTAAGTACACCCCGTTCATGAAAACGGTTTGTTCTTACAGACAGTGATTCACGTGGCCTTGGCTTGCTATATAAAGCAGGCAGACAGGCATCGAGGAATTCAGTTACTATTCATAGACACGGCAGTGTCTAGGGTTTACCAAGAATGGTGCAACAAAAAAAAAACTGTCAGAGGCAGTCCTGTGGGTGAAAACAGCTCCTTGATGAAGGAGAATGGTTGAAGGAGAATGGCAAAAATCATGCAAGCTAACAGGTGAGTCACAAACAGGCAAATAACAGTGCAACAGTGATGTGCAGAACAGCATCTCAGAACGCACAACTCGATGGTCCTTGTCAGGGATGGACTATTGCAGCAAACGCCCACACAGGGTTCCTCTCCTATCAGCTAAAAACATGAAGAAGTGGACACACGATCACCAACACTGGACAATTGAGAAGTGGAAAAATGTTGCTTGGTCCGATAAATCCCGGTTCTTGTTGCGTGAGTCCATGGCCCCATCCTTCCTGGTGTCAACAATACATGCTGGTGGTGGTGTAATGGTGTGGGGAATGTTTTTCTTGCACACGTTAGGTCACTTGATAACAATTAAGCAATGTTTCCATATCCCGAAGAAATCAGGCTGTTCTGGAGTCAAAGGGGGGCCCGACCTGGTACTAGAGGAGTGTACGTAATAAACTGGCCACTGCATGTATAATGACAATATCTCACCCACTTACCCCCTCCCTCTTCATCCTCCCCACTCCCTCATCCTCCCCACTCCCTCTCCCTCATAGGTGAGGTGAAAACCTACTAAAAGTAGAGAGAGAACCTCATTAGAGTTTAATAAGCTAACATACAGAATTATTTTAAGATGGTTATACCATGTATCATTTAGATATTTTTTATGTAATTTTTAGAACACCTTAATCTATCAAAAAAAAAATATATATACAATTTTTTGATAAAATATTGAATTTACTACTGTTACTACTATAACCCATAGAAACACGTTGAATAACACATTCACAAACAGCAAAAAGACAGTCAAAAAATGTATCATAAGGAATACAATTTTCAAGTGTCTTAGATATAAGAAAGCTCAGGAAATATTTTTTGTTTTTTTTGGACACATATTTAACCCCTTATTTTTGTTTGCACAAAACTACCTCCATACGTCCTTTTGTTTGTTTGGGTTACCTTCAGAGTCCCGTGACACTCATAGAGCAAAACAGAGAACACCATTGTGTTTGTGACAGTTTCCTCTTTCATAGAAGTTTGTAGGCCGAACCATTCGGATGCTAAAGATGTTTTCATGAGAAGACCGGTTTTCAGGATGTCTCATTGTCTGACAAACACTGCTCTAACTCAGTCACCTTCCACCGCAGATGTGGATGCCCACCGTAGGCAGATGTGGATGCCCACCGTAGGCAGATGTGGATGCCCACCGTAGGCAGATGTGGATGCCCACCGTAGGCAGATGTGGATGCCCACCATAGGCAGATGTGAATGCCCACCATAGGCAGATGTGGATGCCCACCATAGGCAGATGTGGATGCCCACCGTAGGCAGATGTGGATGCCCACCGTAGGCAGATGTGGATGCCCACCATAGGCAGATGTGGATGCCCACCATAGGCAGATGTGGATGCCCACCATAGGCAGATGTGGATGCCCACCATAGGCAGATGTGGTGGATTGAGACGCGGCCCATGATATCTCCAGCTTAAACTGACGCATTTTTATGAGGATTTTTTTTCTTGTGTTACTTAGATTGAAGCACGGGTGCGTCAATAGACTCTTAAGGATTAAAGTTTAAAGTACAGAATGAAGAGGATTTTTTTACAGTAGTGTACAGCTTACAGTAAGTTACCATAAAAACAATAGGATTTTTAGTTACAGTGAAAAAATGGTATACCTGTAAGAAAGTGGTAAATAAGGGGCCATTTGAAAGGCGGTCATATAAACATTGCCTTGTATTTTTTTACAGGTACATCTTCTGTCTGAAATGGGTATTGGTTGGAGGAAGCAGGGAGTTCCAGATAAAATAACTCCACCCAACCCGTTCCCCTTTAACAGCACACCATGTGCAAATCTAGCAATTCCCACCTTTTTCAATTACACAGGATGCTTTAGGCCCTTGTTATTCCAGGAGACTGGAAGGAATGAGAGTCTAAAGAAGACACCAAGGCCAGGTCTTTGCTCCCACATTTTTGTCTTCTGCCTTTTTTTTGAGAATTTATGAAGCTTCTGGCATTCTCCCGCCAGCTACATCACTTTAAGGCTGATCCTTACAGCTCTCTGAAAAATAGTGTGTGAAGAAAGCACCATTGACCTTAACTAGATTTATTGAAGTGATTCCCTTCAGCTCCAACCGCCGCTACTCCAGTACAAGTTATGTAGCGGCTTCAATGTTGCTCTCCTCTTCTGAAATCAATCGATTTACCACGCTTGTGATTTAGCACTATTCTCTACACCAGACTCGCTGTCTCTCTTTGTCTGCCTGTCTGTGAACAGTGGTGAACAATGCCATGCTAAACCACTTTCATGATGCTTGATAGATGGCTAGGCTAGGATATCAAGTGCACCTGTATGTCTACATGCACACATAATCAAGCAATATAATATCATAACATATATAACCATTCTTGCCCTATTTAAGATGGTTGCATAATCCCATGAATGCAGTATAACGGGAATGACTAGTCCAACACAAATCGAGAGTGATTTGGACTAAGTGCATACCATCCAGACAGATTACTCATACTGTCTTTCTCCGGAGTGCCATTTGGATGCTTTGAGCATAGCATAAGCAAAGATTTCACTCAAACATGATTTCTTTAATATGTCCAGTAATGGAATGAATTTACTGTATATAGGCCAGATCCAAACCCACAATATGCGTACATCATCTCTGTATGCCTCTGCAGAGGGGTATTCAGGGAATCAGGTCACAAGCATTTTATATTATCGAGATAGCATACACTAAACATTTCCTGTTGTTTTTATGGTAACTTAATGGCTGCCAGTTACCTGTAAGTTACTGTAAAAAAAGTACAGTATGTTACTGTAAATTCCAAATAAACTTTTGTTTAACAGTACATTTATTAGGAATCAAGGTAAGACCCAAGTGCAGGCTGTGTGACGTAACAATGTTTATTGTAACAACAGGGGCAAGCAAATGACAGGTCAAGGTCAGGCATGGGGTCGATAATCCAGACTAGAGGCCAAGGTACAGGATGACAGGCAAACTCAGGGTCAGGTCAGGCAGAGGTCAGTAATCCAGAGGTGGAGCAAAGGTACAGGACGGCAGGCAGGGTCAGGGTCAGGGACAGGCAAAGTGGTCAGGACAGGAAAAAAACAGGAGGATGAGAAAAAGGGAGACTGGGGAAAAATAGGAGCTGAGACAAAATGCTGGTAGGCTTGAACAATCAAGACAAACTGGCACAAACAGACAGAAAACACAGGTATAAATACCCAGAGGATAAGTGGGGAAGATGGGCGACACCTGGAGGGAGTGGAGACAAGCACAAGGACAGGTGAAACGGATCAGGGTGTGACAACATTAATGTAAACTTTACAGTAATGTATGTGAAACCAACGTTTCTTTAGAATTTATGGTAACATAGATATATTTTCTTCAGTAATTTACAGGTAACTGGCTGCCAGTAAGTTACTGTAAAAACAACAGGATTTTTTTTTACAGTGAAAAGAGGTATACATTTCATGTTATCGATGAGAATTGTCATAACTGATACCTTCAATTTAACTCGTTGATAAAAAAAATGCACGTGGGATAAAACTCTTGACGGTAGAATGATCTCATTTCCCTTTAGTTCATATTCATTATATCATATTATTATGACAATTGTATAGTATTAGTCATGGCACTGTACCACATCGAGATATAACTGCTGTGACCTACTTGGCATTGGGAAGGTTAATGACATGGACAGTTGGAATCCCAGCACCTGTGATAGAAGATCAAACCGCATGGATGTTTCACAAAGGGATGCGACTGCAGGCTGAAGGCTCTGTCTGTGTGTCCACGGGGGGAGCTATAAAAGGCATGGGGTAGACACGCAAACAACTGTCATGTCTTTTTCTGTCTGAAACCCTCGCTCTGTATTGCTACACAATGGACTCCTATTACAGAGCAAGGGACTTGTCGTTGTGACCTTATAATCCCACCCCCTGACCCCAAAACCCTACAGCAGATCAAATGGATAAAAGTACATTTCTGCCGATTACCTCGTGAGAAATCCTATTCTATCCCAACCTATAGCTAATCTTGGGAATGATGGAGAAAAAAAAAAATCGGCACCGGGAACAACATTTGTGGTTCACTATTTGCAAGCCTTTACAAGCAAAACAGAACTCTTTCTCTTTGATTCACCGATCACCAGTGGGTGTTCAACATACACCACTGACATTAAGGTGTCCATTCAAGACTGACATAAAGCTAACCCCGGTCAAATATATTCCCTCTATAAACCTTCTTAAATGCAATCAAAGCAACAATGGTCCAGTCAAAGAAAAATGACAAGCAGAAAGGGGATAGGGGGTTTAGGTTGGAAGGAATTAGCATCAAAACCCTAAGCTCTTGATGTCATTATGATGTCAACGGATGATGTCGTTAAAGCTGTTCTCCTCGGCTGTAAACCATAAGGGTCGTCTGATAGGATGAGGAAAGTTATCAGGAAGTGGCTATGATTTAACTGACATGGATGGGCCCTTAAATCTTCCATGACTAGATTATACTCAGAGGACACATGGTTATACTCAGCTAGAAATGAAAACAGGGGAAGTTTGACATGATCTTTTGCCTTGAAGGACACAGATTAGATTAACTGGCAATGGAAATAGAAACCCAGCTCTTGAGGAAATAATTGACTTGGTCATACTAAAGTTTGGTTGCTCAACTACCCACACACGTGCATGGTTAAGGTATGATTCAGATTCAGTGTGTTTAATGGTCACATGTACAGGGTTGCAGGTGTGATTGTAAGGGTTGCCAGGCTGTGATGCAGCCCAACAGTATGCTCTCCATGGTGCTCCTGTAAAACACAGTGAGGGCCCTCTGGGACAGTTTACATTTCTTCAGCATCCTGAGGTTGAAGAATCGCTGTCGTGCCTTCTTTACCACGATGCCCGTGTGGTTAGACCATTTCAGCTTCTTTGAGATGCGCTGTAGGTGAGGAATTTGAAGTTATTGACCGCCTCCACGGCGGCCCTGCTTGATGAGGATGGGGGGGGGCGTGTTGTGTTTTGTTAACGTTGAGGGAGGGGTTGTTTACCTGGCACCACACTGTCAGAGTGTCCTATCTCCTCCGTGTAGGCTGTCTAATCATTGTTGATAAGCAGGGCTACTACTGTTGTGTTGTGAGTAAACTTGATTATGGAGGTGGAACTGTGTGAGGCCACGCTGTCGTGGGTATACAGGGAATACAGGAGGGGACACTATGGTATGTGATGTTAGAGGCTGACTTTACAGCATCTTTGTATCTGCAGAGGCTTGAGATTAGATGTAGAAAGTTGCCCCTGGACATAGATCTAGGATCAGATTATCCAACCCCAAATTTGGCATGGGCAAATTTTTTGAATGGTTTCAGAGAAAACACATAATTTTTTTAAATGTTTAAAAAAATCCAATATTGTTGTTTTCAATAGAAAGAATAAGAAATATTGTTTAAGAAAAAAGCCAGAATCTCAATTGGTGGGAGTGAAATAGAACAAGTCACATCTACTAGATTCCTCTGAGTTCTAAATAACGAAAAGTTATCCTGGAAAGATCGTATTCAATTTGTCTGCAGCAAAATGATGAAATATGTTGGTATCATCAGAACCATCAGCACCTATGTCTAAGAAACTCAATATCGTGTCTATTTACAACATTAATGCATGCCAATTATGCACTTCCATCTACAAATACTCATACCTCCCAGACAGTTAATTCTGAAATCCACCTATATAACACAAGACACTGCGATAACCTTCACCCTCCCCACTTCCGCACCTCACATAGTCAATTCTCTATCAGATATAGAGGTACCATACTCAATGGGCCAAGTCTGTGTTGCCCAGCAACAGCACCAAAACATCACTGCTCTAGAGGAGATCTGCATGGAGGAATGGGCCAAAATACCAGTAACAGTGTGTGAAAACCTTGTGAAGACTTACAGAAAACGTTTGACCTCTGTCATTGCAAACAAATGGTATACAACAAAGTATTGAGATAAACTTTTGTTGTTGACCAAATACTTATTTTACACCATAATTTGCAAATAAATAAATAAATAATCCTACAACGTGATTTTCTGGATTTTTTTTCTCATTTTGTCTGTCATAGTTGAAGTGTACCTATGATGAAAATTACAGGCCTCTCTCATCTTTTCAAGTGGGAGAACTTGCACAATTGGTGGCTGACTAAATACTTTTTAGTCAGCCAGAATATCTCAATACCTCTCTCTCTCTCTCTCTCTCTCTCTCTCTCTCTCTCTCTCCATTAATGGATCGTAGAGCACCACAGAGAACTCTGGCAATAAGGCTCTCAGCCACTCGCTAGATTCAGGAAACACATACACACATATACGTATGCATATACACACCCACAAAAACACACATGCATGTATGCACATACTGTATACGCACACACAAAACACACATGCATGTATGCACATACTGTATAAGCACACACAAAACACACATGCATGTATGCACATACAAATACACACACACCCTCCATTGAATCTCTGAAGCTTCTGAAGAAACTTTTTTCTGACAAAAAAAAAAATCTGAATTCAGCCTGTGGAGACAAAAAAACAGATACACAGCAATATCGGTTCCTTGATTTATTGGCACCGTGAAAACTCACGCAGGAAAAATGCACATGGAATCTGTGCCTTACAAGACAATCAATGTGGAACACCTAATCATGGATCGTAGCTAATTTGTTTCCTCTGTGTTTTCTTCAGTGGTGTCAAGCTATTACAGTTTTTCTCAATTGCTAAAACACAAATTCTGAAGCCTTGCTCCATTTCCTGAAAACACTAAACACAAAACCTCATCTTCAAGCACTATTTACATAACCTCTGACTCCTCTTGCAAAACTAAACATTTGCCTCAAAACAGTTTTATCTGTGTTCAAAATCAAACACGTTCAAAATCAAAAACATGTTCTATCATAGTAGCTCAAAATTGATCAGAAATTACTACTCTGCTTTGCTCTTTGCAATTTTGTTTTTTGTTCTTCCTCCTCCTTGTACCCCTATTTTTACAGTACTGTGCCCTGCATCTCACAAACTTGTCCTTTGTCTCTGTGATACTGTAATTCTATGAACCTGCAACCAGTCAAAATCTATTGAGCAGTCAGTACTGTTACAGTTTTTTCCAACTGCTTACACAAGTTTTCAAAACTGTCTCCTTTTTTTCAAAACTCTACACACAATTCCCAAAACTGCACACACTAAATGCAAAATGCCTCACATCTCCTTCAAAATGTAACACTGCATTCAAAATGCCATAAACACATGTCAGAATGAAGCATTTGCATCAAATGGCAAACACTGCTTTCATAATACTACATTTTTGGATATAGCATGTAAACACTGTTGTTTTAAATCTAAAACTCTTTGGTCTTTCATAGGCTTATATCTACATTTCAATACAATGTTCTACAGTGAAAGTAATCTGCTGAGAGGGGTAACAAGTACACAGTAAACACCAATGCAATGTAGAAATAGAGAATATTTATTAGGCCAAACATTACTGTTGTATACAGTAGCATACAACAAAACCATAAACATATGTAAACCAAAAGTATATTCTTCAGAATACAATAAAGAACACAATTGTGTGTGTGGCGTCCCAAGGGGGCAGTACAGGAGGGGGGGGGGGGGCAGTCACCAGTGCTAAGCTATGCTTCATCTCTTCTCCGGCCTGAGTCTGGCTACGATACTTCGTCCACATCACAAGATAGGTTTTCTCTTGCCAAACATGGAGGGAAGTATCTCCTAGCATGGCGTATCCATCCTTGGACAGAGGCAACCTCTATGTCCCCACATGGAGGGAAGTTTCTCCTAGCATGGCGTATCCATCCTTGGACAGAGGTAACCTCTATGTCCCCGCATGGAGGGAAGTATCTCCTGGCATGGCATATCCAACCTTGGACAGAGGCAACCTCTATGTCCCCACATAGACCATATTTATAATTGCAGTCTCTTGTACATCTGTAAACAAATCAAATCAAATCAAATTTATTTATATAGCCCTTCGTACATCAGCTGATATCTCAAAGTGCTGTACAGAAACCCAGCCTAAAACCCCAAACAGCAAGCAATGCAGGTGTAGAAGCACGGTGGCTAGGAAAAACTCCCTAGAAAGGCCAAAACCTAGGAAGAAACCTAGAGAGGAACCAGACTATGTGGGGTGGCCAGTCCTCTTCTGGCTGTGCCGGGTGGAGATTATAACAGAACATGGCCAAGATGTTCAAATGTTCATAAATGACCAGCATGGTCGAATAATAATAAGGCAGAACAGTTGAAACTGGAGCAGCAGCACAGTCAGGTGGAAGTTGAAACTGGAGCAGCAGCATTGCCAGGTGGACTGGGGACAGCAAGGAGTCATCATAAACAAGCATCCTCGTCCTCCATGATGTCTTTGCCTTTCCACTCTGTACAGAATTCAAACACAGTATGTGTTCAGCATTGGGAACTGTAAACAATGTACAAAAACATGTAGTACAGCATGATAACCAACCTTATTCATTCAATGCAGTGCAGTAAATGGATGGCTTAGAGTTACAAATGTTTATGCAATACTATGAAGTCATACGTATTTTACAATACATTACTGTAATGCTAAAATAGTCATTAGATAGTTGCATACCTGTTCTCATTTCTGAAGGTTCGAATTATGGACGCCACTGTAAATCGACTCAACTCTCAGTCCAGCCTCTCTCATGGTCAAACCGTGGTTGATCACATGATCAACAAATTTTGCCCTAATCTCATTAGAGATGCCTCTCCTTCCTTCTCTTCTTTGCCCTCGTCCTCTTCCTCTCCCTCCTACTCCTCTTGCTCTCTGTCCATTGTTGGTGTCCATTGTTCAAAAACAGGTCATCTGACCTTTGACCTATTTATAGGCCTATACTACAGTAAAGCAGTGATTGGTTAGTGATCAGTTAAGCTATTAGTGTTTGCACATGTGAGGAGTGTGTGTGTGACCTGGTGAATAAGTGTAGCATTTTGATTGGTTGTGCTTGGAAAAGGAAAGCAAGTCACTTCCTGTTAGATTTTTGTGTTTTAGGTAGAGAATTGTGCGTAGTATTTTGAAAAAAGTGTTTTATGCAATTGACAACTGAGTCAAAGGCTGAGAAATAGCTTATGGTTTTTCACATTTGGTGTGTAGTTTTGCACTTTGAGTGAGAGGTTTCAAAAATCGTGTGACATGAAAAGATTTTGTGTGTAAGCAGTTGGAAAAAAACTGTAATAAATGGAAAGCACAATGTTCAGGGCCATACAATTTGTCCATTGTACAGTATACAGCCTATAATGCACTGTACTAAAGTATCCATTCTCAGACTTTCTCCTTCCCACCTTCAACAACCTGTTTGCTCTCTGAACGGGCTTATATTGGTTGTGTCGCATCATTTGAAACAGGTTAAATCCATTTTGAGTGGTTGTGTTCAATCAATGACATGTGTTCTCTATTTGTTTTTGATTGTTGCCACTTGTGTTTACCAGTATGGATGACATGTGCATTAGAGTGCAGAATGTGTTGAGAATGAGAATGTGTTTAGAGTTTTGCTGAAAAGTCTAAGTGAGATCTGCAAATTGTGTTTTACCATGTGAAATGGTTTAAGGTATTGACAACAGACTGCATAATTTACTAAATGAGTCCAGGCTACTGAGAACTTTGTTCAGCCAATGGGTTTTAGTGTTTTAGCAATTGAGAAAAACTGTAATTGTGGCACATTGTTTCTATTGTTCTCCGGGTGCATGTAGTCAAAGTTAATATGCCATATGTGCTGGGGAATTTGCTCTATAGCTAACTATCAGGTTCGACAAAGCAATTAAAGGGTTTGTCGTACACAGAGCTTAGCAAGGACACACCATGTGTCTGCCCCACTGGAAAACACAATAAGGGCAACGTCACACAAAGGCTGCATTTAGACAGGCAGCGCAATTCTGATATTTTTCCACTAATCGGTCTATTGACCAATCAAATCAGATCTTTCCACATCATATCTATTTCAGTGCTGATTTGATTGGTCAAAATACCAACTGGTGAAAAAAATATCTGAAATGCTGTCTAAACACAGTCATGCATACATAGGTTCAAATAGTATTTGAAGTCTTTCAAATACGTTGTGTTAACTTGAGCTTAAATGCCATATGGGCAGAGTTTCAAGTATTTGGAGTATTCCAATGGTTCCCTTAAGCCAGGCAAGCTCAAACAAGCACCGATATAGCAATTGAAATGATTTCAAATAGTATTTGAACCCAGGTCTTAAATGTCACATGCAAAAAAAAGTGTGATGGGTCTGCCCTCAAAAAGATGTTGCATTAAGCTTACTTAATTTTTTCATGTATTCTTTTCACTAAATGTTACACACAAAACAGTAAATGTAGGCATGCACTTCGACTTTCTTTACAGGAAACCGCGTCAAATTTCACTACTATAGTGCTAAAACACACGTTAACAACACATGCTTATGAAGGCATCAGGAAGTATTATGTCACATTATGCTATTATGATATGCTATGCATTCCTTATAGGGCCCTAGACTGTAAAGCTGCAACAGCGTTATTGAGAGTCAGCAACGTGCTCTGACAACTGCATCTCAGTCGCTCAACAGCCCAATCAGATGACACTATGCAGTATTCTAGTCACAGACACCGTCGGTTAATTGATTCTGTTCACCTCAATAGACGGGTTGGTTGTTTAGCAACAAAACCAACGTGTGCGCAACGTATGGGGCAAAACAGACAGGGTTGGCTTAGACGGTTGACAATGTGAAAACTCTATTTTGCCTCCAAAGTTTATTGAAAACAGAAATACTTGTTGCATCTCAAATACATAGTTTTAGTTGTTGGTTGGCTAGCTAACACATTTTTGCCATATTAGCATAGACATGACATCAATCAAAACCCCTCAAAACAGGACATGATGTCAATAACAAGATACAACAAGCTGAAACGAGCGACGTACGATTCCCCACACGGCAGCTTGTTGCTAGCTATCTGATTATTTCTGTGATGATGTCAGCCAACCTGGTTGAGGCAGGTAGCCTAGCAGTTAAGAGCATTGGACCAGTAACAGAAAGGTTGCTGGTTTGAATCCCTGAGCCGGCAAGGTGGAACAAAAATAATACCCAACATCTGCTCCCCAGGTGCTGAGGATGTCAATTAAGGCAGGTCCCCTGTACCGCTCTAATTCAGATGAGTTGGGTTAAATGCAGAAGGCACATTTCAGTTGAATGCCTTCAGTTGCACAACTGACTAAGGTGTCCCATCGATGGGGAGAGATGCCATGCCAATGTTCCCATAACAACTGGAATGAGTAAGGTAGGGCACATCTCTAATTTCTTATCCAGCAACAGTTAGAATGAGGGCTTTCAGTAAAAAGAAAAAGAAGAAATAAGAGAATCTCAGTCCAATTCTCTGATAATTATTTCACCTCCTTGCGAGACGGATCTAAAACGGTGTCCTCGGATTCGTGCTAATGCTCAGAAAAGAGTTGCATACCAGGCCTATATCTCACCTTTGGCACCACAATGCATTCTATGTAACGGTCACCTAAGGACCGGTGATGCATCTGTCGAGAGGTGACCATTCTCTCTCCATTAGAGTTAGGGATGTGCCGAGCCTTCCAGAAACAGGCTGGCTAGTTAGCGTCCAGGCTATCATTCAAACTAGGAAGAAAGGCAATTTGATTGAGGCCATTAAGAGAGAGGAGAGAGGGATCTGCATTTTAATGTACGTTGTTGGAGTCTGGAATAGACTGGTCATTAGGTTTGGGGAGAGAGATAGAGGGATGGAGAGAGAAAGAGAGAGAGGGGTATGAGAGGGAGGGAGAGAAACAGGAGAGAGTTGAAGAGAGTGCCAAGAGGCAACAGATAGGCTACAGTATTGAGTTGGGACAGTCATGGTTAGGAAGACCAATGTGGGCATTTCCTTCTAAAGCAAAGCCTATATTGGGGGTTATGTGGTACCATGACTTGTCAAAATCGATTCTCCGGGTGACATGGAAGACTGATGGGGTGAGGTGGAGACAAATTAACAATCGGAGGAGAGTGAGAGGTGTTTTTTCTTCCTCTCTAACTCCGCCTTTCTCTCTCTCTCTCTCTCTCACTCTCTCTCTCTCTCTCTCTCTCTCTCTCTCTCTCTCTCTCTCTCTGGTGTCTCTATTTGTCACAGCCTTGAGTTAAAGAGGCCATGGTCAAACCTCTAAAAATACTCCTCTATCTAGGTAGGGTGGAAAGGGAAAGAAAGAGGGATGGGGGGCCGCTCTCAGAAACTTGAAGGACTTAACCTTCTACTGCAATGGGCTAAATCAGGGTCACACAGAGTGATTCTTGGTAGTCTTAAACAAATCTACTTTGAAACAAAAGGTATACACCTCACACTCATGGTTATGGGCTTAAAGGACAGATGACACCTGTACTATGAAGATATTGAGTTGAAATGAATTACATTTTGAGTTTGCATCCCAATATTACACTTTATATACATCACAGAAGACTGAACTTTAACAAAACTGTTTAACATCGAAACTGGAATTTGGGTGGGTTTTTAATTCTGAAATTCTGAGAAATATTATTAACATTCCACCCATAAGGCCACTAGGCAATTTGACAGCAGGAAAGGCCTACCATGCTTAAGTTTGTATGGAAGTCCTAAGTAACATGAAGTGATAAACTAGCAATGCATACTAATGCTATTTTGGACATTAGGACACATTAGAAAATGTTTGAATAGGTCAGTTGCAAAAGTCTCTGCTGTGCTGTCAATGATTGGGGATCTGGTAGGCTTTATAGCCCAAGCAATCATACTGTTGCACATAGCAGAAGCCTTCATCACACCCGGACAGGACCCAACTGCTTCCTCCTCCTCCACGCTCGTACACACACATAGACATAGCAAAAAAATCCAATACCAAGTCATCATAAGGCTATTTCACACTCCATTGGCCCTCATCCATTATAGATTGGCATGGTTACTTGCGCACGTCTCTGCTGCGGTGTCAATGATTAGGGATCAGATATTCTATTAGGCTGGCCTGTTAATCAGATTGAAGTGAATGGGTCCCACTCACTGTGGTGCTGAAGATCTGACTCTAGCTCAGACTTTGTTACAAATAGTATTTAAATCAATTTCAAATATTTAGCTGGAATTGATTAGCTTGCCTGGTGCCAATAGAATAGTTGCAAAACTGTAAAACCCCGCCCATCTGGCACTCCAGGGCAGGCTAGAGCAAATTCTCAAAGTATTTGAACCCAGGGATGCTCCAGGTCAGTACAGTATTTGAACCCAGGGGTGCTCCAGGTCAGAAAAGTATTTGAACCCAGGGATGCTCCAGGTCAGTACAGTATTTGAACCCAGGGATGCTCCAGGTCAGTACAGTATTTGAACCCAGGGATGCTCCTGGTCAGAACAGTATTTGAACCCAGGGATGCTCCAGGTCAGTACAGTATTTGAACCCAGGGATGCTCCAGGTCAGTACAGTATTTGAATCCAGGGATGCTCCAGGTCAGAACAGTATTTGAACTCAGGGATGCTCCAGGTCAGTACAGTATTTGAACCCAGGGATGCTCCAGGTCAGAACAGTATTTGAACCCAGGGATGCTCCAGGTCAGTACAGTATTTGAACCCAGGGATGCTCCAGGTCAGTACAGTATTTGAACCCAGGGATGCTCCAGGTCAGTACAGTATTTGAACCCCGGGATGCTCCAGGTCAGTACAGTATTTGAACCCAGGGATGCTCCAGGTCAGTACAGTATTTGAACCCAGGGACGCTCCAGGTCAGTACAGTATTTGAACCCAGGGATGCTCCAGGTCAGTACAGTATTTGAACCCAGGGATGCTCCAGGTCGGTACAGTATTTAAACCCAGGGATGCTCCAGGTCGGTACAGAAGCATCATGGGACACCGAGTATTATCAGCAAGGTCACCCGTGATACAAGTCAGTATTCAATGTCCATCCTTGTCTGAGAACGTCAGGAACTGACGTGGAAACCGGTCACTAGGGCCAATAATGAGCACGCTTACCTTCAAGTAGGTTTCAGTTTTGCTAGTCTGTTGTAGATGGTGAAAAGGGAAAAGCATCTGCCTTTGGATCCAAAGGTTGTGCGTTCAAAATCATTTTTAGAGATTTTTGTTTTAAGCCTGTCCCTAACCTTAACCGTTACCTTAACTAGTTAATGCCTAAACTAAACCCTAACCTTAAGAATTCTGAGTTAATGCCTAAACGTAACCTTAAACACATCAACAATTGTCGTCTGGAACAACTTCGACATTTGATGTTTGAGAAACATGGATGAACGTTTAATTGTGACGTGAGACTGTGAGAGCTGGTAGATTATAATATCGTGATTGGATGTTGAAGTCACTCTCTCTATTGGAAAATTCATTGCAGATGTACTGTACAGGTAACTGAGAGGGTGCAGGTAGCGTACCGGTGAAGATTGTTGGGCCAGAAACGGAAAAGTAATTGGTTTGAATCCCCGAGCTGACTCTGTGAAAATCTGTCAATGTACCTTTAAGCAAGGTACTTAACCTTAGTTGATCTGGATAAGAGTGTCTGCTAAATGACTAAATTGTAACTGCCAAAATAACAGAATCACTTGATTAAATGAGGAATAGCCTGCAAAGTATATTGAAAGCATGTGCTTCCGCACAGGTGTGGTTCCTGAGTTAATTAAGCAATTAGCATCCCATCATGTCATGTATGAATATGCTGGGCAGGCCATTATCATAGATATTATGGCTAGGGCCCCCATATATATATATACAGTATATATATTACTATAAGTATTTATACATTCCTGCTACCAGGGACTGCGGTTGAAAATTAGCCGGCTGGCTAAAACCGGCACTTTTACTGAAACGTTGATTAATGTGCACTGTCCCTGTAAAAATAAAATAAACTCAAACTCAAACCAGTCACTTTTCAGCCCTGTTTACATGTATTCAGGTATCCTACTACCAATCACTTTGTATGTATAAACCCACCTCAACTACTCCAGAATCCCCGCACATTGAATAAGGTACTGGCCCTGACCTGTATATATACTGAACAAAAATATAAATGCAATGTAAAGTGTTTCATGAGAGGCAAAAAAGGTCTCAGAAATTATCTATGAGCACAAAAAGCTTCTTTCTCTCAAATTTTGTGCACATATTTGGCTACATCCCTGTTAGTGAGCATTTCTCCTTAGCCGAGATAATCCATCCACCTGACAGGTGTGGCATATCAAGAAGCTCATTAAACAGCATGATCATTACACAGGTGCACCTTGTGTTGGGGACAATAAAAGGCCACTCTAAAATGTGCAGTTTTGTCACACAACACCACAGATGTCTTAAGTTTTGAGGTAGCATGCAATTGGCATGCTGACTGCAGGAATGTCAACCAAGGCTGTTGCCAGGTAATTTAATGTTCAATTCTCTACCATAAACCGCCTCCAACATGGTTTTAAAGAATTTGTTAGTACGTCCAACTCGCCCCACAAATGCAGACCACGTGTAACCATTGCAGTCCAGGACCTCCACATCTGGCATCATCACCTGCGGGATCAGAACAGCCATCCGGACAGCTGATGAAACTGAGGAGTATTTCTGTCTGTAATAAAGCGCTTTTGTGGGGAGAAACTCATTCTGATTGGCTGGGCCTGGCTCCCCAGTAGGTGGGCCTATCCCCTTCCAGGCTGTGCCCCTGCCCAGTCCTGTGGAATCCATAGATAAGGGCCTGATGAATTTATTTCAATTGACTCATTTCCTTATATGAACTGTATCTCAGTATAATAGTTTAAATTGTTGCATGTGGTGTTTATATTTTTTGTTCAGTATACCTGCATTCTTGTGTTTTTTTAAATAATTAACTCTCATCGTGGTCCTTGCGTCATTTTTATTTGTACTTTTATTTGTTATTTTTTCTATTATGATCTCTATCATTATTATCACTGCATTGTCCCAAGGTAAGAATTTCACTGTACTGTTCTACACCGGTGCACGTGGCGAATAAACTTTGAAACTCAAAACATTAGTTAACTCATGTGTGGCCTGTGGTAGTCGAGCAGTCACTGCCGCTGCCTTTCTAGCACCCCACCTCTCCTCCTTGCTCTCCTGTCTTTCTTCACTGTCTCTGGCTAGAGGCCAATGTACTTGGAAAATCGTTTAAAAAAAAACAACAACTCACATACAGTATAACAAAACAAGTCCTGCAGTATGGAAACACCCAAACACACAATTCATTTAAACCATATTTGAAAACTAAAGAACCCCTGTCCACCTTCTAGGCTTAACTCTTTCATTTAGCAGCTAGCCAAAACCCAGCCTTATCACTCGCTAGCACCGCCCCGATCTGAGACCTGTACTTTCTGCCTGTGTGTAGAATTAACAACCTTCTCAGCACAGCAACATAGACCAACCCCTGCCATGCCATGAGTTTTGGCATCGTGCCAGTCTTGTTTCTCAGAGATGGGCGGCTCGCGTCGCTATTAACGGCCTGGCAGGTAACTTGCACCCTTAGCGCCCGTGACTAAGCAGATCCCCCACACACGCACACACACACACCTTGGTGAAGACAGACGTTTTAATTAGAGGCATATCGCTTCGTGTTGGGATGACTGGGGAGTACTTTATTGATGTCAAGAGTCTCTTACTAACTGTATTCCCATCCAGTCTCCACGGAGACCCAGGAGAAGTCTGAGAGGGAGAGAAGGTTGGAGAAGACAGCAGGACCACACTCCAATCACCAGAGTTCGGGAAAGAACCCACAGGGAATGAGGCAGGAGTGCACGATAGCACCACTTGTGTTCTGCAGTCCTGCTGGTTTTCAGTTCTGCAGTGCTGCTGGTTTTCAGTTCTGTAGCACCTGCTGGTTTTCATTTTCTCCTTTGCTTATTTGATCGGTGGATGCTATACTGGTTTGGCTAGAGTCTACCCCACCTGGTTTTCCAGGTACAAATCAGTCTATGAGGCAAGCACAGAAATCCGGAACATAACTGTGCGCCGCAGAGGCAAACAGACAGCCAACCTGTTTGTGTCATATATGTATGTGTCTATGTGTACTGTACTAAATATCCACAAACAATGAAAGGCCTATAAAGTACATGATGCTACTGTAACAAAGTAACTGACCTTGAGAAGGTAGCCTACAATCTCAGATGCATAGAAAATATATATTTTTTTAAATTAAATAACAAATGTACAAAGCTAGTGATCATTTTAAGGGTACAAGCCTGAAATGTTCTGTTACCAACAAGAAGAGACAATCAATGGCAGATAGCTTCATTTCACACCTAACGACAAATGTTTAGGAAAAACGCTCGATACAATTCACATTTTCCTTCCGGGCAAACAGTGTTCTCTTTGAGTTCTCAGACTGCTGATTAATTCTGTTCAGCATGAACTATCGCTGTGCAACACTAACATCACTTCCTTTTCAATATTCTTTGTTGCATCTCTGTTGCATTTCAACTGGCTCATTAGAAGCCAAGCTAGCCTCTCCTGTCAGTGCTTAAACATCTTTGGCTGACTTTTCAAAACCCCAAAACATCTTTTCGCATACTGAGAATGGCTGTTTGACATTTTCACAGGCTAAATTATTCACTCTTTTGACAAGACGTGGCAAATGCTCAGGAAAGTAATTTAAAGTCCAACGAATGTTTTTGCTTTCAAGCTAGGAAAAATGATTCACCCCAGGTGGGCCTAGTTTGAAGTCAAACAAAGCAAAGCTGTGATCTTAATATGGTATAGCTTTACTGGAAGGATATATTACACCAAAACAAAGCACACATATTGATATGAAGTCATAGTTTGTCTTTTTTCTCTGCAGATGCTTGGCCTACGATTAGCACAAAAGCAGAGAGGGAGGACATCTTACCTCGAGTAAGGTTGTTTAAATGGAAACAGTGGCTACTTAATCTGTTTTGTGTAAGCTTCAAATTCCAAGTGCTTCCTCTGCATATGAATCCTCCTGTGCTTGCTTCCCCTTTCCTTCCGCATCCCTCAGCCCGGGAAGTCAATATAATGACTTCCAACATTATTTCTCTCTTTTCCCTCTCTTGTCAGATATCCGTAGTAACTCACATCCACAACCATCACTTTGCAATGGATGCACTAACTAATTAATGGTTTCAAAATCGACCAGCTCACGAGAAAATATAGAAAATGTTTGCAAAAGCTATCTCGGGGGAATGGGAGCCCTGGATTTCTTTCTTTATTTTTTATTTCACTCTCAGAATTCAGCTTTTTCTCATTGATGCAACATGGTGTAATCTAGCTGTCCATCTGAGAACTGGAATGCACACCTCCATCTCGGCAGATATTCAATACAGCATGAGCTATACATAATGCATGTCCTGCCCCTGCCATATACTATCCTATGAAACCAAGCCTCTATGCGCAAATCAAGGACATAGTAATGACCTGCCCTTATACTCCTGGGGTTAGGAGATATGAGCTTTATTTTTACCCATTATGTAGGTCACTGTAAAACAATTGGAGTTAAATATAGATTTTATATAAGAATGGGCACAGCAGGGTTTGGGGCAGGTCATAATGTAAACAAACATTCTAAACACTGAATCGATATACAAAGAATTATGCCGGTAAGGAATTAGTGTGGTATAAACATCACCAGTTAAAAGCTTATTTAAAACAGGGTTTGAAATTAAATGTTGTTTGTTAACAATATGTCAAATTTGTTTTTGTTTTTCCATGGTACATAATCAGAAATATTTCAATAGATATCGCTTCCATTCCCCCTCCTCCAGGTTTGGTGAATTGACCAACCAAACGCTCAAGACTCTCATGGGCAAGTCCCTTGATTGGTACCAGGAATGGTGGGAGAACAACGTGAAGGTAATTCTCTTTGCAGACAACAGCAGCATCCAGGCCGAGTACGGACGGGAGCCGCAGCTATTGACTGAGGTAAACAATGCAATTGTATATACAATTACTGCATAAACTGTAGTCTTTCAATTTTGTGATTGACTTAGTGTTGTTTGTCTATTGCTATTTTTGTATAATGCACTTTCAGATCACTGAATCTCCACCTGATGTGGTGGAAGTTGTCGAACCAGATCAGAGCGCCTCCGAGGACCACCTTCAGGCACGGACTGAGAAGGATGTGGATGTTTTTGACCAGGTAGAAATGATAGCCTGCTGTTAATTTCTTTTAAAACGCTGCACTAATCCATCACATGTTCTCACAGTGAAGTGTTTGCTTGGTTACCTCTCCTACTTTTTTTCTTTTAACTCTGCTCCTGTTCTCCAGGACCGAGGGGTCCTGCCCAACACCCAGACGTGGATCCACCAGATGTCCTCCATTACCAACCACCCTCCAACATTTCATTACATCATCTACAGCTACTGTTTGTTGTCATTATCTGCTAAGAAAGTTTTCCCGCTCTATGAAACTGGGCACATAATATGTGAAATACACAGATGAACTAAAAACACTAGCACTTCAAATACTCAGAACAAAGAGAGCGACAGTGCCTGGACTTTGAAGTCTCCCTCTTCAAGGTGGTCACTATTGTAAGTTGTAAGATGTCCTTTGACGGCCTTTATTTGTTCCACATTATTCATAGTTGTACCCTCGGGACCTACAATAGATACATATATGAGCTATGCAAGGTCATAATGGAGGACTCCTGAAATTGTAGATAAGGGAAGTGCAGGATAAAATAAATGCATGACAGCCAGACAAGCCAGTGTATGAATGGAGTGGGAAATTAGCTGACTTCCTGATCTGTAAGGTAAGTCACTTGAATGTGTCAAGCAGATTACACGTTTTCTTTTGCCATTTCCCAAAACGTAGCAACGTTTAAGACGTGGACTTCAAGTTGTCATGTTAACAAGGTACACAAAAGTAGTTTGCATGAATGTTTTCATTTAATTAGCCGAACGCAACTTGTTTAAACAGGAAAATTGTCGTGGAAAACGGCCTGGTTTGCAGGGCGATGATGAAAAGAACGTGATTTAGACTGTAACGATCTCCAAAATTCGAATCGTTAGGCCGTCACACCGCTGATATAGCAACGGACGCTAATAGTTTATCGAATCCCGTTGTGACGTAGAGGGGGACACTATTTGGCATGACAAGGCCCCTTACGGAAAACCACATGAATTTCACATGATCACATGTGAGGTGTTCCAAAAACAAGCTTTCACATTTTCCATGTGAAATCATGTGCTTTTGCTGTTAGGAGCGCTATAGCGCTGAACTTCGGCAATGCTTAACCTATGACTGACCCCATTTGCAAGAAGTGAGACACTATAAAACACAAATGGCTCCGAGCCTCCTAAGCATGCTTTGTGTCCCGAAAACTGAAACAAAATATTATAAAATGAAATAAAAATGTTTTTATACAACTAATACTAAATAAAAACATAAACAAAACTGAATTTCAAATCAAATTTGACATGAGTGCAGCCAGAGAGAGAGAGTGAAAACGAGAGTGAAAACACGAGTGATAGAGTGAAAACAAGAGTGATAGAGTGAAAATGAGAGCGAAAGAGAGACTCAAAACTGCCTGCAAGCTTCCATAGCCTGGCAGCTCTCTTCTCTTTTCCAGACATTTTTTTTTCTAACTGAAGCCACTAATGCAGTTAGGCCACGCTATTGAGGTCATTTGAAAAAAAAGCCCATGTTCAAAGGGCGCCGGCGCTAAACCCAATGTTAATTTGATGGCATGAAAGACACAGTGACCTAATACTGTAGAGTCGGGAACATTATGGCGCACATACTATTCAGTGCCAAACATAACTCTCATCCTCATGCCAATCTCACTGTAGAGGGAGAGCTGCTGAAGTCTATTTGATATAATGGACTACATATAAATGAATGGTGTGGGAAAATGCTATAGATTTATCTTGATTAGCGGTCTATCTTTGGCCAGGTGCGTGGTGGGTCTGTCACTCTGTGAATTAGATGCGGTGACTCATTTTGCCTCGTAGTATAAATTACTCTATAATTGTGGGACTGAGTCTGTGCCAGAGTGAGGACATGGTCATCATCTCTAGTTAGACGTGTCATCGTTGCTCCCTTCCAGAAAACATGTGAATAACTCTACATCCTCATCACACCCTTATACCCTGAGGGTGGTAGGATAGGTGGCTTCATGGGTTCTATGTCACTGACAAAGTCACAGGGGGAGGCAAGAGAAGTTAGTTACATAATGTCAGGGCCGGCTCCAGGCATAAGCGACATAACCTTTTGGAACTCAGTCGGGGTCTCAACTTACTGTTGAAAGTTAGAATAGTAAAATACAAGGTTCAAGTTTGAAATTTGGTTGCGCTTCAGAAGTTTTTCTCTTGTTCTGTCAGTCACTGACTGACAGCCACTCAATTAGCCATGTCAGCTAACAATTTTTAGATTGGTAAATTAGTCTAGCCAGTTATCTAAACATGTAGTAATCGTGACCGAATACTGACAGGGCACGTGCCCAGGGGCCCTGATTCCAGGGGACCACCATCGATTTTGTTAGTCACTCTCACTCAGATATCGTTAACATGGCATAAGTCATAGCTAAATGTGTAGAATTGCAGGAAATTCATTATAAAATTGTGACATCTTCTCTCTGCCTCTTATGTGCCCGCTTGGTGCCCCCCCCCCCTAACCCTAACCCAAATCTCACTTAAGCCCCCCCAAAAAGCTCCAGCCGGCTCTGGATAATGTATCAATCTTCAAAGTAGGTGGACATATGGTACTCTGGCCCATGAACGACTCATAGGTGTTGAAAGCAGGCAAGCATTGCTAACAAGACTCACATCAGTGCCACCTGACAACCCAGCGTGTGGTAAGCTCAATTTTTCCCCCCTGCCCAGTTTGGTTTCATCCAAGGATTGCAATCTTTTTCAGGCTGCGCAAAACAATAAATGGGCCAACTCAAAAACCACGGATAAGGCTACTGCAAGGATCAATGTTGACATTGTAACAGCTCTCGCACTTCCTCCTCTTACCTTCAAAACCAAACGTGCTTTTGTTTCACTTGTGCTTTCAACAGCCAGGCAATTTGCTCCGCATGAGTAGGCTAGATGCTCGATAGCATTTGGGACTGCATCTTTTAAACTGTGACCACACTTTGATCATACAAGTTTCATTGGCATGCGCAAAATAAAACTAGGAGAACTGTACTGTATCTCAATAAATTACTAATATTACACTTTTTCCTCCTGCATTCAAATTGGTCGTCGCCCAACCCCCCTCTCTCGCCAATGGAAAAACCTCTCTATGTTCAACATTATTGCTCATATTATTTATTTCATTGAATAGTGATGATCGCTATAAATGAAGCTTCATACGGATGGACAACACGACTAGGCTACATGTCACACAAGCGGCTGAAATAACCCACTTTCTCTCTCTCTCTTTTTTTTACATGTGTCAACCGGCATCAATTCATTCCTGTGAATTCAAAACACAATGATTCAAACCCCATCTACAGTCTAGACTACTGCAGTCAGAATAAATGGATGAAAAACACGTATGCAGTCGCTGAATAACATTATAACTGGCTTTCTCCACACATATAAACATGAATATTCCTGTCATGTTTTTGGTGAGGCTATTTGCCGAAACAACAAACGCCACATAACACAATGAATTCAACATTTTTTGAAATCATACCTTCTGGGTCATCAACTTTGCTATTTGTCGGTCTGTAGAGAGGTTTAACAGACTTGTTATCCTGGTCTTATTGGCGATAACTTGCCGAGTGGGGCTCTTTTTTGAGAGTAAAAAACGCTTATAAGCACGAGTATGATAAACGGACGCGGTGCTCCAGTTATTAAATGACACACTTCATCGACGTCGAGTCTGTTATTCGTCCGTGCTGTCTGTCTCTCTCCGCTTAGGTGGAAATGCGAGCGCCCCGGTTCACAGCGATCCCCATTACTGAGAAGTTAATTCACGTTTGCATAAGGGAGACAGCCTAGACATGGGCACTGTGAGGCAAGGTAGTTGAGGCAGGGAGATGGTGCACTTGGGAAAACAGAGCGGAGGAGGGTGTGTGTGTGTGTGAGAGAAAGAGAGATAGAGAGAGAGAGAGATGGGGGAACGGGGACATAGAAATTATAATCAGCACCATGGACAGCACACTGGGCGTCTAGACAGGAGCAGGCTACTTTGCACTTGCTTTGATCGGTGATTTACATAAGGACTGATGATGAGGACGGAAGAAAACATGGCAATAAAAAAATACTCAAGTGATTTTATTTCTTCTTATACATTTATTTTTTTCTTGTACGGTACCGTAAGATGACGCCGCTATTAGATGGCCATATAACAACAGAATGGAGTAATAGGTTAAGAGCAGAGTAGGATGTTAAATAAAAAACAAGTGTCACGTTTGATATGTGTTCCCTGCAGGAGGTCAAGCACACACACACACACACACACACACACACACACACACACACACACACACACACACACACACACACACACACACACACACACACCTCAATATCATATCACTTCTGGGTAACAATTAAGTAGCTTAATGTGATTGTTTTCAATTGAAAAGGTCAAAAAATAAAGAAAAAAAACGTACATTTTCTCAAGAAAGAATTTGGTTAGGACTGTCTGGGAATGGTCTGACATTTACCAGATATTTACCGGACATTTACTAGATACTGTGAGAAAGCATTGACAGGTGTTGGAAATGCTGCAGGAATCATGCCTAAAACTAGAAGGCAAAAGAGTAGGAATGTGTGTGAAGGAGTAGAAAGGTGATTAGTGATATTATTATATTACATTTACATAAGTATCCAGACCCTTTTCTCAGTACTTTCTTGAAGCACCTTTGACAGGGATTACAGCCTTGAGTCTCCTGGGGTATGATGCTTCAATCTTGGCACACCTGTATTTGGGAAGTTTCTCCCGTTCTTCTCTGCAGATCCTCTCAAGCTCTGTCAGGTTGGGTGGCGAGTGTCACTGCACAGCTATTTTCAGGTCTCTCCAGAGATGCTCGATCGGGTTCAAGTCCTGGCTCTGGCTGGGCCAGTCAAGGACATTCAGAGACTTGTCGCAAAGCCACTCCTGCATTGTCTTGGCTGTGTGCTTAGGATCATTGTCCTGTTGTATGGTGAACCTTTTGCCCCAGTCTGAGGTCCTGAGCGCTCTGGAGCAGGTTTTCATCAAGGATCTCTTTGTACTTCGCTCCGTTCATCGTTCCCTCAACCTGACTTGTCTCCCAGTCCCTGCCGCAGAAAAACATCCCCACAGCATAATGCTGCCCCCACCATGCTTCACCGTAGGGACGATGACAGGTTTCCTCCAGACGTGATGGATGATATTCAGGCCATAGGGTTCAATCTTGGATTCATCAGACCAGAGAATCTTGTTTCTCATGGTCTGAGAGTCCTTTAGATGCCTTTTGGCAAACTCCAAGTTGGCTGTCATGTGCCTTTTACTGAGGAGTGGCTTCCATCTGGCCACTCTACCATAAAGGCCTGATTGGTGGAGTGCCGAAGAGATGGTTGTCCTTCTGGAAGGTTCTCCCATCACAATCCTGTCTCTGAGCTCTACGTAGAGAATCCTTCCACCTCATGTCCAATCAATTAAATTTACCACAGGTGGACCCCAATCAAGTTGTAGAAATATCTCAAGGATGATCAATGGAAACAGGATGCACCTGAGCTCAATTTCAAGTCTCATAGCAAAGGGTCTGAATTCTTATGTAAATGACGTATTTCCGTTTTTTTAATATACATTTGATAAAATTTCTATTTTTTATGAATTTCTATTCTGAAAACCTGTTTTTACTTTGTCATTATGGGGTATAGTGTGTCGATTGATGAGGAAATAATGATTTAATACATTTTAGAATAAGGCTGTAACATAACAAAATGTTGAAAAAGTCAAGGGGTCTGAATGCACTGTATATTCACTGCTGTCAGGCCCATCTGTTTAATCACACAGGCCTGTTTGATAGAGTTAACACGCACACAGCCATGGTGCACTTCCAATTTACAGAGCCCCATCAAATGCTTCAGCCAAATGTTAACATCTGATCTGGCTGTCATTGGTGTCAATGAAAGGCCTTTCGCATTGTGCAACGTTAATTAAACATCAAATCCTTTGCCCTTTTTTGACTAGAGAGAGGTAGACAGGGAGAGTACACAGAGAGAGAGAGAGAGAGAGAGGTAGACAGGGAGAGTACACAGAGAGAGAGAGAGAGAGAGAGAGTAGACAGGGAGAGTACACAGAGAGAGAGAGAGAGAGAGAGAGGTAGACAGGGAGAGTACACAGAGAGAGAGAGAGAGAGAGAGAGAGGTAGACAGGGAGAGTACACAGAGAGAGAGAGAGAGAGAGAGAGAGGTAGACAGGGAGAGTACACAGAGAGAGAGAGAGAGAGAGAGAGAGAGGTAGACAGGGAGAGTACACAGAGAGAGAGAGAGAGAGAGAGAGAGAGAGAGAGGTAGACAGGGAGAGTACACAGAGAGAGAGAGAGAGAGAGAGAGAGGTAGACAGGGAGAGTACACAGAGAGAGAGAGAGAGAGAGAGAGAGAGAGAGAGACAGAGAGACAGGGAGAGTACACACAGAGAGAGAGAGAGAGAGAGAGAGAGAGAGGATGAGAGAGCGATATAGAGAGAAAGCTGATCACTCAGAGATACTTTTTATTTGTATATGCTGGTTCTGTTTCTTTTGGGCAGCTGGAACGGATTCAAATGAAAAAAGGAAGAAAAAAAACTTGTGTGCCTTGGATTATGTCATCATGTAAGTACTCAGATTAAGTTTGGGTATTAAGTTTGGGTATAAAGGAAACAAAAGTAATTGACTTTGATCCAAATATCAATAGATACAATACTATCTTGTTGTGCATTATGGGTGTGCTTGCTTTAAACCCTTGAGCATGTCTATTTGATTTCAAAGTACTGAATGTGTTTAATCCGCAACACAAAAGGGCCCAAAAAAATACACGCTTCTATAACATCTCAAATAATCCTATTCTCAACAGTAGGCTTGAGTCAAAAGATGGCAAGCGAGCCTAACGACTCACAACCAGTGACTTATTCAGACAATGGAAGTAAAAATAATAAGTAAAGCCAGGAAAGCCCCAAAGAGATAAGAGTGGGACGCAATATGAATGCACAATGTATTCCGACCTCATTGTATTCGCCCCCAGAGTGATTCTTTCACAGCTATGTATTTCCACTGTCAACACCTCTCGAATTGGATGTTAGAGGTTCTTTGAATTCTTCTCAGCTCGTTTGCTTAATTATCACCCCCAGTGCTGCACTTTTAAATCTGCAAACAAGTCTATTCTGAGTGTGGGAGGTGACTTCGCAGCTGAGAGAGGATGCCTGCCTCAAGTTATTTTCTCCCCTCGTCTATTTCCAGTTCACGTGAAGAAGGAACAAAGGAGAATCACACGCAGTCTCTTAACTGGCACAAAGAGAGTGCTGTCTGAGAGCCAATCGCGTGGCTTCAGTGCTTGGCCTCCACCTATGAGGTCGTAACCCAGAAAGTGGACAATACACTTCCTGGGTAACCCCCACTCACACATGCTGACACGCACACACAGGGAGAACACTTATTAGTTGCGTCCTTCATTTGTTAATAACCATAATAATTACTCAACCATGTCGTCAAACAACCAGGTTCTTTTTATCCTAAGATCATAGGTGTCACAGCTGCAAAGTAAGACTCCCTGAATCCTCCTCATATCGGTCGTTAGTTTCCAGACACACACAGCACAATGCACACCTTGGCTGCAACGCCCCAACTGACAATGAATGACCTTTGCCTGGGTCGGGGAGCAAGAAAAGACAAGACTCGCATCCAAACCACATCATTGATCTCTCTTACACTCTGAGAGGTCAGCCCAATTATTATCAGTGTGTAGGAGAAGCACAGAGTCAGGGGGAGGATGAGGAGGAGTGAGGACTGATTATGGAGGTCTGTCTTAAGACAAGGCCGGGAGATGAGTTATATAGATTTTTCTCTTCCCTCCTTCTTTCCTCCTCTCAATCAGACTGGAAATGCCAGCGAAACAGATGTTAGAAACATTTGCCATCTCTAGCTCAGCCTCCCTTGCACCTACGCTCGCTCTCTTTCTCGCCTTGTTGTTACTCTCTTTCTTTTTCTCCAGTGTGATTTGTAGACACTCCACATCCCCCCTGTCTTCTGTCACATGAACACACACACACACACACTCACACCGGTCAATTCCATTCCAATCCCAGTCAATTCAGAAAGTAAACCAAATTCCAATTCCACATTTCCTCGCTGAAAAACAATGGAGAGAATTCTAATTTCAGTGTACTTCCTGAATTGACTGTCACTGAAATTGACCCCAACCCTGCTTATCACAAATGCTGGAGGGAGGGAGTAGGTTAGTACTGTCTACGTCCTAGGTTTGCCAATGATTATTCTATCAGTACATGGAAATAACGACCGCACTATAGGGGAATTGAGGACGTTTTTATAGTCTCTTGTCGAGAAGCTTGGAGCAGAGGAGCAACAATGAAGGTAACAGAGTAGAGAGAGAGACAAAGAGATAGGAGAGAGAGAACCCATATTCCACTGTGACTAGCATTGCAGAGGTAATGCCAACTGAGTGTAATCTGGCTTTGAGCAGCGAAGCTTTCTGACAGGAACGCTTTTATCCTGATTAAACACCTATCTCTCCTAGAGAGACACAGAAGTAGAGAGAGAGAGACAGAGAGAGAGAGAAAGGAAGGCGGGAAAGCGGGAGAGAAGGAAAATGGTAGAAAATGGTAGAGAGAGAGAGGGTTGGATGGAGATAGAGGAAAGGTAGAATGAGAGGAAGAGGGATGGAGAAAGAAGGGCTCAGAAGGAAGAGGATAAAAAGGGGAAAGAGGGATAAAAAAGGGATGGAGAGAATATGCAAGCTCACCATATGAGATGAGTCTCTCTCCCTCTCTTTGAGCTGTCACACACACACACACACACACACACACACACACACACACACACACACACACACACACACACAGTATCAATACATGAATATCTCAATGTCATATAATTTCTGGGTAACAATTAAGTACCTCAATGTGATTGTTTTCAATTCAGATGGTAAAAAAATAAACAAAAATAGCTTCTTAGCAAAGGACAATTGGGAGTGGTCTAAGTGGGGAGGGGGAAATTGAAAACTAGCTGTTATTGGTAAAAAGGTTTGGACCTCTTTCTCATTGGTCGATTGATTATTTTTGGTGATATCACCAGCCAGGCCAAAACCCCATCCCACCAAAACAGGCTGAAACTATTTTCAAACAGCTGTACACTGAAAGGGCATTATCCTAATTTTTACAATATTTCACAGTATTATTCCAACCGCATGGTGTGGAAATATATATAGAACACAGCAATTTCACGTTTTTGACTGTTCTGGGTCTCTAACTCTAGCATGGACATGCACAAAGCAGGGGGAAAAAGGCTCAAAACTAAATCTGGGAAATTGAGGCCAGAAACATTTGTAGCATGGGATAAAAGAGGTGGAACTGTCTAAGTGGTAAAGTGGTCGGTTAACATTATCTAACATTACCTCCGGCTTTCCTTGACAGGCTAAAAGGCCAAAATGGCTGTAAACTTCAAACTCCTTTCTCAAATGTTTAATTAGGAAAGTAAACTAAGAACAAATTCTTATTTACAATGAAGGCCTAGGAGCAGTGCCTTGTTCAGGGGCAGAACGACTGAT
Organism: Oncorhynchus tshawytscha; assembly: GCF_018296145.1. Taxonomy (NCBI): domain Eukaryota; kingdom Metazoa; phylum Chordata; class Actinopteri; order Salmoniformes; family Salmonidae; genus Oncorhynchus; species Oncorhynchus tshawytscha. The sequence goes on from NC_056430.1 coordinate 49,237,171, forward strand.
TTTTACCTTGTCAGCTCAGGGATTTGATCTAGCAACACTTTTGGTTACTGGCTCAACGCTCTAACCACCAGGCTACCTGCCACCTCTAATTTAACAAGACTAGTGTTGGCCATAGTTATTGTCCAGCACCAGGCCAATGCAGGATTAGCTGCATGTGGTGTAAGGGAAGATTAACAGATGGGATTTTTGACCAGATGAGGACTATTCTGTCCTGCACATTAGCACATTAACTAATTGTGATGACGTGCCTCACTCACTTGACATGTGCCTCCAACTGAAGCACACGTGGTGGCGGGATGGATACTAGGCGTCACTACAGATCCTGGTTTGATCCCGGGCTGTATCACAACCAGCCGTGATCGGGAGTCGAATAGGGCGGCACACAATTGGTGCAGCGTCGTCCGGTTAGGGGAGGGTTTGGTCGGGGTAGGCCGTCATTGTAAATAAGAATGGTTCTTAACTGACTAACCTAGTTAAATACAGGTTAAATAAAATAAAAATACATGTAAAAAAAAAAGCTGCCTGTTTCTGTTTATTGGAGAAAAATGTGTGAAAATGTGTGAGAATCTAATTAGAAAACAAATGAAAACCGTCCACCCTCTCTACACCTGTTTTATATCTGCACCTGTTTTGATATTGCTTTGCCTCCGATTATAATACCATAAACACAATTACCTTCTTACATTGGCATTAAATGCATCTGCGATCTTAAACAGATGCTACTCACTATCGGACCATTCCAACCCACTTCCTGTGTTACGCATAAACCTTCCACAAACCCTTTTGACAACCATGTTTCTTAATGGCTACATGTAATGCACATAGTTCTGGAACTGAGGATGGTCATATGAGTTGGCACACTGCTGGTAAATATGCTGATGCCTATAAGCCTGCGTAATGGCGTGGCAGGAGATATGTCAATAAGGATATCAGTACACATAGACTGAAACACGCGTGTCATGTCTATCAGTGTGTGTGTGTGTGTGTGCGTGTGCTAACGTACACAGTGTGTCAGTTAGCGTGTATAATGGCACAGCACACAAGTGAAGATTGGAGATAGTGGGGAGGCTCGCACGCTGAGGCAGACCCCAGTGAGTACTAGCTTCACGCAGTGCTTGCAGCTCATGTCCATGGGGAGAGTGTGTGTGTGTGTGTATGTACGTGTCCGTGTCTGGCGCAGTGGAGGTTGCTGAGGGGAGGATGGATCCTAATAATGGCTGGAACTGAGTAAATGGAACGGCATCAAACACATGGAACCCACATATTTGATACCATTCCACCGATTCCGCCCCAGCCTCCCCAATTAAGGTGCCACCAACCTCCTGTGGTCTCCAAGACTCCTCAAAGGTATCTGTGTCTGTGTGTTTGTGACATTGAGTGTGTGCATGTGTGTGCGCATGTTATTGTCTGTACTAGCATGTGTGTGTGTGTGTGTGTGTGTGTGTGTGTGTGTGTGTGTGTGCGTGCTTGCGTGAATGTTTGTATCTGTGCTAACTTGTGTGTATGCTGCTCCAGCACTCATCAGACATCTCTCCTAATCTCACGTTAGAGACAGCTGGCCCCCCAAGGGACTCCACACTGTGTGTCTAATGCAAATGAGACAAATCCAGAACGGAGTGTGATCACACTGCTTACAGTAGGACATGTAGGTCTATTTCAGGGATGCGCAACGGGGGCCTGATTGGTGTCACAATTTTTCCCCAGCCCCAGGTAACACACCTGACTACAATAATCAACTAATTATGATCTTCAGTTTAGAATGCATTAGTTTAATCAATCAATCAAATGCATTTATAAAGCCATTTTTACATCAGCCGATGTCACAAAGTGCTATACCCAGCCTAAAATCAGATGTGTTTCCTAGACGGGGAAGCAGTGTGACACAACTCCGGCCCTGAGGACTGTAGTTGCTCATCCCTGACCGATATTCTACCAGAAACATCCATTTCACAATCATGATTAGCATCTAGAGAGAGGGAAATGATGTGTTATTTAGTCTGTGATAGATTGGTAATGTGAAGCGAGTTGGTCATTTTATAGGTAGAATTTACTGCCAACACTTTACTTAAAGTAACTGTCCTGTGAAAGTCTGATTTTTAAAAGCTCACATTCTGTTTTACCCAAATCATGTTGTGGACTCGCCCCTTACTTGTACAGTGGTTCCTCCTTTAAAAGTTGCAAGCTTACACCGCGGGACTTATAGGTACCCAGCGTCACGGCTTCATTGCTCCAGACCACCACAAGGGGGAGTTAGAGCACTCACTATGCACTTGGGTCCCAAGGTTTTTATATGACCAATCATATCGAGTGGTTCCAATGATGAATTTGACACGAGCCACCCGGTCCCTGGGTGAAGATGGCTGACAAAACATTACGGTGGAACCAAATGTAAGTAGTTGTAACGTCATAACAAGTCAAGCAAAACATTTACAATTGAGAGGAATATGTTAGTTAATGTAGAGATAAATGTTTGTTAAAGTTAATTTACATAAAGTGCTATTTAGCAAGTTAGCAAATCTGACTAGCTAACATTAGCCATCTAGCTAGCTAATGTTATGACATGAGAATTAATGTGTAATTCGTGTTGTTTAATGTTTTAGGGACTCCTGAGAAAATCAGCAAACCAGGCTGTTGTTTTGTGAAACAGTGGATGTAAAGAATCTAGCTAGCTAAATATAGCATTTACAGCAAATTGAATGTACAATTGTGTAAGCTTGCCTTGCAATGCAGCTGAAGTAACGTAGCTAGCAAACTATTTACTTTCATATTGTGTGGTGGAGGATAAAAATAACTGTATGCCTATGGATGTGTAGCGAGCTACAGTATGTGGCCGATCTGTGTATGGACCCTAAAACCTTTGGTATGAATACTAGTTCAGAACCTATCTATGTGTCTCACCACTTGGTTATTGCAAGGCTAACCCCCGGGGAAATCATGACTTGGCAGCAACAGATAGCAACAGATAGTCCAGTGTAAATCTGAAAATTAGCAGCTGACATCTTAAGTGTTTTTTAATTAATGCATGTGAGACTGGTTCCATGTACAACAAGACAGGCAGAGAGGAAGAGAGAAAAAGAACACAGAACAGTCTATTTACCTCTGGTTATGGACACTTTTGCCAGCAATAAAGCTTCCACAGCCTGTTCCTTCAGATAGTGAACATCTGGCAATATCAACATTTTTGACTCCTGGATCAGCTCGCTCTCTGAAAGTAAAGAAAATGATTTACATTTTGCAGATATGAAAACAATAACTGAGATATGACCGTTCAATCTAAAGCAGCATATGTCATTTTCAGGATACGTCAATACAGCACAGAAAGCTTAACGCCAGACTGGTATTGTGGTTGTTCATTAGGTGATGGGAAATATGCAATGATACCTGCACCATCTACATGCTGAAAAGACTCCAGAACTCTTCGTCATTGTACACGATGGCACATTGCTCTGAGACTTCCTTTGACCATTCTAAAGCCTGCATGGGGCATCCTTGCCGTAATGACCCTGACTTTCTGGTCTAACTCTTCATCTGACATATCAGAATAGCATTCCCTGACAGACATATTGTGTTCTTTCATCCTGTAAAAAAAAGCTAACCGTTACACTGTCATGAAATATGATTATATATCGACTATGAAACCTATGACTTGGCCTTCTTATGAGTGGCCATGAAAGAAAGTTAGATTAATTCAGCTGAAAATGGCGAGAACAGGCATTCGTAACTAAATGCTTTTGGTTAGCTTAATAATAATTGCATAATTGCATGATTTATCAATCCCGGTATGTATGTATGTAATATAAACTCAGCAAAAAAAGAAACGTCCTCTCACTGTCAACTGCGTTTATTTTCAGCAAACTTAACATGTGTAAATATTTGTTCCAAAGACATGTGACTAACAGAAATGTAATAACGTGTCCATTGAACAAAGGGGGAGGGTCAAAAATAAAAAGTAACAGTCAGTATCTGGTGTGGCCACCAGCTGCATTAAGTACTGCAGTGCATCTCCTCCTCATGGACTGCACCAGATTTGCCAGTTGTTACCCCACTCTTCCACCAAGGCACCTCTAAGTTCCCGGACATTTCTGGGTGGAATGGCCCTAGCCTTCACCCTCTGATCCAACAGGTCCCAGATATGCTCAATGGGATTGAGATCTGAGATTTTCGCTGGCCATGGCAGAACACTGACATTCCTGTCTTGCAGGAAATAACGCACAGAACGAGCAGTATGCCTGGTGGCATTGTCATGCTGGAGGGTCATGTCAGGATGAGACTGCAGGAAGGGTATCACATGAGGGTGGAGGATGTCTTCCCTGTAACGTACAGCGTTGAGATTGCCTGCAATGACAACAAGCGCAGTCTGATGATGCTGTGACACACCACCCTAGACCATGACGGACCCTCCATCTCCAAATTGATCCCGCTCCAGAGTACAGGCCTTGGTGTAACGCTCATTCCTTCAACGATAAACGAGAATCTGACCATCACCTCTGGTGAGACAAAACCGCGACTCGTCAGTGAAGAGCACTTTTTGACAGTCCTGTCTGGTCCAGCAATGGTGGGTTTGTGTCCATAGGCAACATTGTTGCCGGTGATGTCTGGTGAGGACCTTCCTTACAACAGACCTACAAGCCCTCAGTCAAGCCTCTCTCAGCCTATTGCAGACAGTCTGAGTACTGATGGATGGATTGTGCATTCCTGGTGTAACTCGGGCAGTTGTTGTTGCTATTCTGTACCTGTCCCACAGGTTGGATGTACCGATCCTGTGCAGGTGTTGAGGGAAAGGAAGGAGATGGTAACAACAACAATTTGTTGTAAGTTGGGGAGGGGGGCTAATAGCTGAACAATAGACTATTCAACCTTTACTAAAAAAGTCTAATAGGATGGGGGGTTCAAACTGGAGCGGCAGCACAGCCAGACCTTCAGACCTAGGCTATCCAGACCAGATGTGTTAGAGGCAGAGAATCCCAGTGGAGAGTGGCAGAGACAGCAAGACAGCAAGAGTGGGTTGAGACAGCAAGGGTGGTTTGTTGCTCCAGTGCCTTTCCGTTCACCTTCACACTCCTGGGCCAGACTACACTCAATCATAGGACCTACTGAAGAGATGAGTCTTCAATAAAGACTTAACATGATGAATTCTAATTGCAGTCGCTGTACTCAGAACGATCGCCTTACGACGAGGATAGCTGTGCTGCAAACCCAGCTTCAGATGCAATCGTTAGGCAAGGGTAAATTCCGTGTAGGAAGGATGAAACAGTGTCTGTGCCACCAGTAAGTACAGATAGTAGTATAAATCCCCTCGCACGGTCCCCGCAGCCGGACAACTTTCTCAAGGCTTCTGGAGGGAAATGTTGTAGGAATGCTCAACCGGTGTCACTCATTCAGTCGAGGGAAACTTTCAACCGGTTCTCCCCATTAAGCAGCGAGCCGAGCCTTCTCTGGTCTCTACTCCTCCCGTCACGGGGTCTGAGACGCCGAAGGCTCCCACCATTAGCTCTGACAAATTGAAAACCCTAGTCATTGGTGACTCCATTACCCGCAGCATAAGACTTAAAACGAATCATCCAGCGATCATACACTGTTTACCAGGGGGCAGGGCTACCGACGTTAAGGCTAATCTGAAGATGGTGCTGGCTAAGGCTAAAACTGGCGAGTGTAGAGAGGATAGGGATATTGTTATCCACGTCGGCACCAACGATGTTAGGGTGAAACAGTCAGAGGTCACCACGCGCAACATAGCTTCAGCGTGTAAATCAGCTAGAAAGATGTGTCGTATCGAATAATTGTCTCTGGCCCCCTCCCAGTTAGGGGAGTGATGAGCTCTACAGCAGAGTCTCACATCTCAATCGCTGGTTGAAAACTGATTTCTGCCCCTCCCTCTTTCTGGGACTCACCCACACGAGAACACGTTTTCATTTACAACTGCGACCTGGCCATGATAAAGCAAAGCAGTGCGACAAAAACAACAACACAGAGTACACATGGGATAAACAAATGTACAGTCAATAACACAATAAAAAAATCTGTATACAGTGTGTGCAAATGAAGTAAGGAGGTAAGGCAATAAAAAGGCCATAGTGGAGAAGTAATTACAATTTAGCAATTAACACTGGAGGAATAGATGTGCATATGAGGATGTGCAAGTTGAAATACTGGTGTGCAAAGGAGCAGAAAAACAAAAACAAAATATGGGATGAGGTAGGTGGTTGGTTGGATGGGCTATTTACAGATGGGCTGTGTACAGCTCCAGCTATCAGTAAGCTGCTCTGACAGCTGATGCTTAAAGTTAGTGAGGGAGACATATGTCTCCAACTTCAGTGCTTTTTGCACTTCGTTCCAGTCATTAGCAGCAGAGAACTGGAAGAAAAGGCAGCTAAAGGAGATGTTGGTTTTGGGGATGACCAGTGAAATATACCTGCTGGAGCGCGTGCTACTGGAGCGGGTGGGTGTTGCTATGGTGACTAGTAAGCTGAGATAAGGCAGAGCCTTACCTAGCAAAGACTTATAGATGATCTGGAGCCAGTGGGTTTGGCAACGAATATGTAGCGAGGACCAGCCAACGAGAGCATGCAGGTCGCAGTTGTGGGTAGTATATGGGGGTTTGGTGACAAAACGGATGGCACTGTGATAGGCTGCATCCAATTTGCTGAGTCGAGTGTTGGAGGCTATTTTGTAAATGACATTGCAGAAGTCAAGGATCGGTAGGATAGTCAGTTTTACAAGGGTATGTTTGGCAGCATGAGGGAAGGAGGCTTTGTTGCAAAATAGAAAGCCAATTCTAGATTTAATTTTTGATTGGAGATGCTTAATGTGTGTCTGGAAGGAGAGTTTACAGTCTAGCCAGACACCTAGGTATTTCGTTTTACTAGCATTTAAGAGCAGTTGGAGGCCACGGAAGGAGTATTGTATGGCATTGAAGCTCGTTTGAAGGTTTGTTAACACAGTGTCCACAGAAGGGCCAGATGTATACAGAATGTATGCAGAATGTATACAGAAATCCTCCAGACAACAACCATCTCACCATTCCCTTCTATTTTAAATCCTGTGGTTTGTATCTAAAAGTTGCATGTCAAGAGGAAAGGTACACTGTAGCTGTTGTTGAGTGATATAGATAACATCAGTAGCTTGCCTTCTGAAGAAATAGATAGCAACTGTAGTTAGGTAGCTAACAACACACACACACACATACAGAAATGTTTTCATCAAACTAAAAGTAAATAAAAACTAGTAAATCAAATCTGAAAACTAACTTACAATAAACATTTTTTTAAATTAAACTAATAGAAATGAAAACTAACATGAAATTTGAAAATTATAATAATCTTTTCAACACACACACACACACACACACACACACACACACACACACACACACACACACACACACACACACACACACACACACACACACACACACACACACACACACCCACACACACACACACACGATAGGGTGTGTTCTAAAACAACACACACACACACACACACACACACCCACACACACACACACACACGTTCACACACACACACACACACACACGATAGGGTGTGTTCTAAAACAAGTTCAAGACAGCTGCAGAGAGAAGTGGGGTAGATTGTGATAAAATAGTCTTCACTGGGGCTGTCTTTCAGTTACGCTGACAATGTATACATCATTAGAGGACTAGATTTGAATATCAACAGCCAGGTATAGTCTTTAGCAGGGACACTACGGAAGAAGACGTAGGTGTCTCCTAGTATAACACACCAGCTGGAAATCTGTGTAAATTAGCGTGAGATTGTTGTAGCGTTGCGAAATCAGACATTTGTGGGTGGGCGAGAGGGAGGAAGTGTATGCTTACATGTTTGCGTGCGTATTATTATATTAGAGAATGTGTCAGAGCGTGGCATTTCACCTTTAAAAAAGCAATAAGTGGCAGTCGTATCTTCAGCAGCTTCACAACATGAGACTTACAGTTTTTTTCGATTGCTAAACTACAGTGGACACAACTGGAGTCACATGTGCAAAGTTCTAACTACAGTCTGCACAGCAGCAGTTCATGTGGACCAAACTCTAGTTCGTTTTTCATTGCTTGAACAGAGTTTTCAAAACTCTACACACTTATCCCATGACTTTAACCACAACCTGCACAACACTGTGGATTTACAGCACTTTGTTCAAATGCTAACACACTGCTGTCAAAACTGTGAACCACACATTCAAAACGGAATAGATTTCAGCCTTGTGCCTTTCAAACACTGCTGATTGCAATTTCAGCTGAAAGGCTAAGCAGGTGTCTTGTTTTAGACTTGTTAGTGAACACACACACATATTACAGTATATATAGGTAGAGCTCAGAAAGACTCATTTTGGAAATGGAACAAGGAAGATGGGTTCGTGGAGGGAGAAGGGTGGCAGGGAGAGGGCGGATGCGTGGAGGAAGACAAAGAAGACAAAGAGCTGTTATTTCAGATGAAATAAGGGCTACACTTATAGACCATGTCGTGAACCATGGTCTCTCATTGAGAGAGGCAGGGTTGAGGGTGCAACCCAATCTGCAAAGATCCACAGTGGCATCTGTAATGCGAATTTTCCATGCAAATTTTCCATCATGCAAACAGGTGAGAGTTACATCCTTACAGTAAATGAAAACATTACAGGAATCTATTTTGTATTGCAATCATAGAATATTAACCCAGATATATATTACAGTAAGTTTGACTGTAAAATATATTTTTACAACAGGACCCAAAGGCTGCCCCCAACAGGGGGAAGAGGAAAAATATTTTCAGATGCGCAGGAAAATGCTATTGTTGACATGGTTGTTGTCAACAATGCAATAAAACTGGGGGAGATTCAAGATAGAGTGCTGGCTGACAATGATATATTTGAAAATGTTAATTCTGTCAGCACAACAACTATTGCTCGAGTCCTAAAGATACACCAAGTTACAATGAAACAGTTATACACTGTACCGTTCGAGAGAAACAGTGAACGGGTAAAAGAGCAAAGATACCAATATGTCCAGGTAAGACGTCTGAGGTTACGTACACAGCTATACAAAATATTTACAGTAAAAAAAAACACTAGCATTTCTACAGTAAAACTGTGCACTTACTGTTTTTCAGAGAGTAATGGAGGTGGAAGCACTGGAAAGACCACATTCATTTGTATTTATCGATGAAGCTGGATTTAACCTTGCCAAAACACGGCGCAGAGGAAGGAATGTTATAGGTCAAAGGGCCACTGTGGAGGTTCCAGGCCAAAGGGGGGGAAATATCACCATGTGTGCTGCAATGGCCAATGATGGTTTGCTTCTCAACACACCACTCATTGGCCCGTACAACACAGAAAGGCTTATAGCTTTCCTAGAACAGCTCTATGCTCAGCTAGTGCCAGCAGAACAGGGGGAGCCAGTAAGAAACCCCCAGGTTTTTGTCATAGTTTGTGATAACGTTGCTTTTCACCACTCTGCAGCTGTCACAGATTGGTTTGCAGCACATCACAGATTTATGGTTTTGTACCTGCCTGCATATTCACCCTTCCTCAACCCAATAGAGGAGTTTTTCTCTGCCTGGAAAGTGTTTGGTCACCACCCACATGACCAAATGTCTCTTTTGGAAGCCATGCGTGCCGGATGTGAGGACACGAGTCCAGAGGACTGCCAGGGATGGATAAGGCACTCCAGAAGGTTCTTCCCCAGGTGCATGGCAAGAGAAAACATTAGATGTGATGTTGAAGAAAACCTGTGGCCTGATGCTAGAGAGAGGCAGGATTAGCCCCTCAATTATTTGTTCGAATGACAGTATGTACTTTTAGTTTCTACCTTTTTTTTCTCATTACTGTAATTCCGTAAATTACTACAGACTATTGAAGCAAACTGCTAATTTTCATTTACCTTAAAGAATTGTTATGTTCTAAAAAATTGTATAAATCATGTGAAAGAATGTCACTCTTTTCTTTGAAGAAAATATTACTTTGTATGAAGTCACTGAAATTGTTCAAACTGTAAAGATGAAAAGTTTGTATTTTCTGTATTGGTGTTTGATGCTAGTGTTTTTACTCTCAGTGTGTTCTGAGTGACAGTGTGTGTTATCTCAGTGAGGGTTGTGCATAGTGTTTGGCTGCACTGAGCGTGTTTTGAGCCATGTGTTAAGAGTTGTGTTGCTTGGAATGAGTTTTGCAGGTGATGTGAACTGTTTAGCTCAGGTGACTGTTGGTAGTGCAGACTGTAGTTAGAGTTTTGCACATGTGACTCCAGTTGTGCCCACTGTCGTTTAGCAATCGAATAAAACTGTAATAGAGCGGACATCCAGATTTGCCCTTTTAAGTGTACTCATGAGTTACCAGTCAATTTGCCAAAGCCAGTGGTTTCATTCTACTCATTCTATTTCTAGGATGCCAATAACCGTAGGACGCTATTTGGATGGAAAGCATAACCTTACACCACACCAGTACTGCATTTATTGCGCAGCATAAGGCTTCATGTGGTGGCTGCATTAAACATATCCTGCTGAACATTCTGTTCCCTCTCATCATTGCCTAGAGATCCTTGAAATCATACTGTACTACATTTTCTGAGTGACACTTGTAATACTGTGTCTCTGCATACACATGTGTGTGTACACACACACAGGAACGCACACACACGCCACCCATGCTGTGCTTCCTCCGTGGAGTTTACACACTCTGCCCTCCCTCTGTGTTAGGCTTGATATAGGTGATATCCCAAATGACACCCTATTCCTTATTTAGTGCACTACTTTTGACCATAGGGCCCATAGGGTTTGTCAAAAGTACTGCGTGATATAGGGATCAGAGTGTCATTTGGGACTCAAACTATATCACGGCTAAGACAGCCTCAGCCTTGATTCTTTCCCCATGCCCTCCTATTGATTTTCCAAATTCTCTCTGTGGGGGGCTTTAAGGTTGAGCTGATACACATTGTGTGCGTGTGTGTGTGCGTGTGCGCGTGTGCGTGTGTGTGTATGTGTGTGTGTGCGTACGTGTGTGCGTGCGTGTGTGTGTGCGTGTGCGTGCGTGTGTGCGTGCGTGCGTGCGTGCGTGCGTGCGTGCGTATGCGTGCCTGTGTGTGTGCGTGTGCGTGTGCATGTGCGTGTGTGTGCGTGTGCGCGTGTGCGTGCCTGTGTGTGTGTGCGCGTGTGCGTGCGTGTGTGCGTGTGCGTGTGTGCATGTGTGCGTGCATGCATGTTTGTGTGTGTGTGCGTGTGTGCGTGTGTGTGTGTGTGCGTGTGTGTGTGTGTGTGTGTGCGTGTTGTTTGTGTGTGTGTGCGTGTGTGCGTGCGTGATTGTGTGTGTGTGTGTGTGTGTGTGTGTGTGTGTGTACGTGCGTGTATCATACACAGACAGCCAACGCTGCTTTTTTATTGTTTACTATTTATTGAACTATCCACTTCATATTTGTAAATACAGTCCATTAGTACTATGCACTCTTCTACTACCTCTGTTTTATTTTTACTTGACTCTTTTCATTATTATTATTGATACTAATACTTCATTTTAAGGGGTCTTTCTTACAATGTGATTACATGTGTAATTACACCGTAACACGTATTGTAGTTAATTGTAACAAATCATAGTTACACTGTAATAGCAACATGTAACTGGTGGTAATTACAGTCTGAAATTACAGAGGTGTCACAATGAATGCTTGTTACGTGCTAGTTACAAATGGGCAAGTTTCCACTAAATTCACCAATTTAGTTTTTTGTTTCTTGTCAGCTGCATCCCAATTCTGTAATAACTGTCACAAGACTGTACTCTCGTGTGGACAGATGTGCTGGGTGTTCGAGATTAAAGGTTGGGGCTCAAAAGGCTCTAATTACCTACCCGTGAATGCGCATTCTTCCAAATCTCCACTCAATGCTGTTGCTAGCACTTACCCCCCTGAAAGTGTATCTGGGTTAACATGATTGAGTTTACAAAAATAGACCAGATATAGGTCAACCTCACTTAACATGTACATTACCCATGATGACAACCTCAACCTCCTTGCCATCCAAGTGAGAGGATAAACCCACAAGTACACAACAGAGTACATGTAATATCTGCATGAGTACAATGTAACTACTAAGTGTGACGCAGGATTTAGCTAGTTAAAATGAAGCATATCTTGAGGGGAACTTGTAATTAATGTGTGCTTATACACTGAGTAGGAACACGTAAAATGCAAACACACACGCACAGTCATGAAGAAGGTACGACAGCACCTATTCACACTCATGAAGTTGAAAAAGTTTGACATGGGCTATCAAATCCTAAAAAAGTTTTGTGCTCGTCGAACATCTCATTCCAAAATGATTGGCATTAATATAGAGTTGGTCCCCCCTTTGCTGCTATAAGAGACGTTGGAACATTGCTGAGGGGAATTGCTTCCATTCAGCCACAAAAGCCTTCGTGAGGTTGGGCACTGATGTTGGGAGATTACGCCTTGCTCGCAGTCGGTGTTCTTATTCATCCCAAAGGTGTTTGATGGAGTTCAGCTCAGGGCTCTGTGCAGGCAAACCATTTCTGTATGGACTTCGCTTTACGCACATGGGCATTGTCATGCTGAAACAGGAAAGAGCCTTCCCCAACTGTTGCCACAAAGTTGGAAGCACAGAATCGTCTAAAATGTCATTGTATGCTGTAGCGTTAAGATTTCCCTCCTCTGGAACTAAGGGGCCTGGCCTGCACCATGGAAAATAGCCCCAGACCAATATTACTCCTCCACCAAACTTTACAATTGGCACTATGCATTAGGGGGCAGGTAGCATTCTCCTGGCATCTGCCAAACCCAGATTTGTCTGTCTGACTGCCAGATAGTGAAGTGTGATTCATCACTCCAGAGAATGTGTTTCCATTGCTCCAGAGTCCAATGTTAATGAGCTTTACACCACTCCAGACGATGCTTGGCATTGTACATGGTGATCTTAGGCTTGTGTGCTGCTACTCGGCTATGGAAACCCATTCATGATGCTCCCGAAGAAAAGTTATTGTGCTGAAGTTGCTTACAGAGGCAGATTGGAACTCGGTAGTGAGTATTGCAACCGAGGTCAGGTGATTTTAATGCGCTACGTGCAACAGCACTCGGCGGTCCCATTCTGTGAGCTTGTGTGGCCTACCACTTCGTGGCTGAGCCGCCATTGCTCCTAGACGTTTCCATTTCACAATAACAGCACTTACAGTTGACCTGGGCAGCTCGAGCAAGGCAGAAAGTTGACGAACTGACCTGTTGGAAAGGTGGCATCCTATGACGGTGCCACGTTGAAAGTCACTGAGCTCTCCAGTAAGGCCATTCTACTGCCAATGTTTGTCTATGGAGATTGCATGGTGGTGTGCTCAAATTTATACACCTGTCAGCAACTGGTGTGGCTGAAATCGCCGAATACACTAATTTGAAGACGTGTCCACATACCTTTCTATATATAGTGTATGTACCATTGAGAGCATCTTGACTGGCTGCATCACTGCCTGGTATGGCATCGCCCTCGATCGCATGGCACTACAGAGGGCGGTGCGGACAGTCCAGTACAACACTGGGCCTGAGCTCCCTGCCATCCAGGATATTTATATCAGGCGGTGTGGAAGGAAGGCCCAGAAAATTGCTTGAGACTCCAACCACCCAAGCCATAGACTATTCTCTCTGCATCCGAACAGCAAACAGTACCAGTGCAAGTCTGACACCAACAAGCTCTTGAGCAGCTTCTATCCCCAAGCAATAAGACTGATAACAAAACAGCTACACAGACTGAGTTAACCTTGTATCTTTATTGACCTTTTGTTTGTATTTTTGCACTGTCTCTATGCACACTCACAGGGCCCGACACACTCACACACACACTCACTCCATCATCATGCACACTCACATATAATATGCACATCAGTGGTGGCTGGTGACTTAAATAATTTAAGAGGATGGGAGAAAACACAGTACAGGTGCAGAGCACACAGAGAATACAAAGTATGTTTAAAAAATTGTCAAAAACCTACCATTTTAACCTAAAGCATTTCAAATGAAAGCAAATTAAATCAAATGTTATTTGTCACACGCGCCGAATACAACTGGTGTAGACTTTACAGTGAAATGCTTACTTACAAGCTCTTAACCAACAATGCAGTTTTAAGAAAATACAAAAAAAGCAAGAGATAAGAAAAACAAATAATTAAGGAGCAGCAGGAAATAACATTAGAGGGGCCTCAGGTACTTGAGGTAATTATGTACATGCAGGTAGGGTTACCAGCAGCGTGGGGGGGGGGGTCTTATGGCTGTCTTAGCTGTCTTATGGCTTGGGAGTAGAAGCTTGGAGCTCCAGTACCACTTGCCTTGCGGTAGCAGAGAGAACAGTCTATGACTAGGGTGGCTGGAGTCTTTGACCATTTTTTGGGCCTTCCTCTGACACCACCTGGTATAGAGGTCCTGGATGGCAGGAAGCTTGGCCCTGGTGATGTACTGTGCCGTACGCACTACCCTCTGTGGTGCCTTGCGGTCGGAGGCTGAGCAGTTGCCATACCAGGCAGTGGTGCAACCATTCCGGATGCTCTCGATGGTGCAGCTGTAGAACCTTTTGAGGATCTGAGGACCCATGCCAAATCTTTTCAGTCTCCTGAGGGGGAATTGGTTTTGTCGTGCCCTCTTCACGACTGTCTTGATGTGCTTGGACCATGTTAGTATGTTGGTGATGTGTATGCCAAGGAACTTGAAGCTCTCAACCTATTCCACTACAGCCCCATCGATGAGAATGGGGGCGTGCTCGGTCCTCCTTTTTCTGTTGTCCACAATAATCTTCTTTGTCTTCATCACGTTGAGGGAGAAGTTGTTGTCCTTGCACCACACGGTCAGGTCTCTGACCTCCTCCCTATAGGCTGTCTCATCGTTGTCGGTGGTCAGGCCCTCTACTGTTGTCATCAGCAAACATAATGATGGTGTTGGACTTGTGCCTGGCCACGCGGTCATGAGTGAACAGGGAATACAGGTGGAGACTGAACTCTGATCCCCGTGTTGAGGATCAGAGTGGCAGATGTGTTGTTACCTACACTTACCACCTGGGGTTGGCCCGTCAGGAAGTCTAGAATCCAGTTGCAGAGGGAGGTGTTTAGTCCCAGGGTCCTAAGCTTAGTGATGAGCTTTGAGGGCACTATGGTGTTGAACGCTGAGCTGTAGTCAATGAATAGCATTCTCACGTAGGTGTCGTTTTGTCCAGGTGTGAAAGGGCAGTGTGAAGTGCAATAGAGATTGCATAATCTGTGGATCTGTTGGTGTGGTATGCAAATTGGAGTGGGTCTAGGGTTTCTGGGATAATGGTGTTGATGTGAGCCATGACCAGCCTTTCAAAGCATTTTGTGGCTACAGACGTGAGTGCTATGGGTCAGTAGTCATTTAGTCAGGTTACCTTAGTGTTCTTGGGTACAGGGTCTATGGTGGTCTGCTTGAAACTTGGTATTACAGACTCAGGCAGGGAGAGATTGAAAATGTCAGTGAAGACACTTGCCAGTTTGTCAACGCATTCTCAGAGTACACGTCCTGGTAATCCGGCCCAGCGGCCTTGTGAATGTTTACCTGTTTAAAGGTCTTACTCACATCGGCTGTGGAGAGCGTGATCACATAGTCATCAGAACTGCTGATGCTCTCATGCATGTTTCAGTGTTACTTTCCTCGAAGCTATCATAGAAGATTTTCAGCTCATATGGTAGGCTTTTGTCACTGGGCAGCTCTTGGCTGTGCTTCCGTTTGTAGTCAGTCATACTTTGCCATCCCTGCCATATCCAACGAGCATCGAAGCTGGTGTAGTACGATTCCATCTTTGTCCTGTATTGAAGCTTTGCCTGTTTGATGGTTTGTCGGAGGGCATAGCAGGGGTTCTTATAAGCTTCCAGGTTAGAGTCCCACTCCTTGAAAGCGGCAGCTGTGCCCTTTAGCTCTGTGCAAATATTGCCTGTAATCCATGGCTTCTGGTTGGGGTATGTACGTACAGTCACTGTGGTTTGGACGACGTCCTCGATGCACTTATTGATAAAGCCAGTGACTGATGTGGTACACTCCTCAATGCCATCAGAAGAATCCCAGAACATATTTCAGTCTGTACTAGCAAAACAGTCATGTAGTTTAGCATCTGCTTCATCTGACCACTTTTTTATAGATTGAGTCACTGTTGCTTCCTGCTTTAATTTTAGCTTGTAAGCAGGAATCAGGAGGATAGCGCTATGGTCAGATTTGCCAAATGGAGGGCGGGGAGAGCTTTGTACACGTCTCTGTGTCTGGAGTAAAGGTGGTCTAGAATTGTTTTCCCTCTGGTTGCACATTTAACATGCTGATAGAAATTGGGTTAAACTGATTTAAGTTTCCCTGCATTAAAGTCACTGGCCACCAGGAGCGCAGCCTCTGGATGGATCCACCAGATCCACCAGGAGCGCAGCCTCTCTCATCACTATTATGTTGATTGCTTAATTCCAGTTAATAATTTTGGATTGAAATGGTCTAGGCAGCCTAGCAAGATGGACAGGGCACATAGACTGTTATTAGCAGCTGCTATTATTAGTAGTCTACAGTTCATCAGACTGAACAATCGTCTCGTTTTCATCCCATACAGCATATCAGATCTCTAATGTTTAGGTGTAGCCTAGGCTGCTGCAACATTCATGTAATGAGTTTTTGCTTGTGTCTGTCCGAGTGATTGTGTTATTACCTTTGCAAAATAAATACCAGAGGAAAGTGGAAAGCCTAACAATGTGCTTCGTCAATCTCTCTTCTTAATCCCACTTTTAATGGATGATGTGATGGAAACAATCAAATAATTCTGAATTGATTTCGACATCCCTGAGAAGATAGAAAGTTCCATATGGTCAGTAAGTAAAGCATCATAACATGCAATTACCTCTGCAAGCTCTTTGTAGTTTCCCTTGCTAGCTGAACTTTCCCTCTCAAAACAAAGAACCCCCATAACACTCTGTGGCACAACCCCATTACACCATGAGGACATCCTCCGGAAGTGGTCATAATTACCATTTAGGTCTATGGAAAGGGGTGAGGCCTACAAGCCTCCTAGGTTTTGTATTGAAGTCAATGTAGCCAGAGGAGGACGGTGAATAGCTGTCCTCCGGCTCCATCATTGTGTTGGCCAAGAGTGTGTTGTTGAGACTACAGTAGACCATTGTAAAACAATGTGTTTTAATCAATTATTTGGTGATGTGAATATATGTAGTATGGTTTAATCTAAAATGTTTTAATGTTTCACTGTTTTGAATCTTTTCAAAACAGTGAATGTTTTGAATCTTTTGGAAATTTGCTGAGTAGGATGGTCCTCCCTTCCTCCTTTGAGGAACCACCACTGATGCGCAACCATTTATCATTTATACTGACTATACACACAAGCACACCCACACACCTACAAGCTGCTGCTACTCTGTTTATCTTATATCCTGTTGCCTAGTCACCTTACCCTTATACATATCCACCTATATCACTCCAGAATCCCTTCATATTGTAAATATGGAACTGACCCTGTATATAGTATGCTTACTTACTTACTTATTGTGTTCTTCATATTTCTTATTATTTCTCGTGTTTTTTTTCAATTATTACATTGTTATTGATTATTGCATTGTTGGGTTTTGAGTTTGCAAGAAAGGCATTTCACTGTACTAATAAGCTACATGTGGCTACATTGAAAATAAATTAGCTAACGTTACTCAGCACAGTGTGTTGATATAAGTGGCTAGCTGTCACGCCCTGGCTGCCTGAGGCGGTTCTCAATCAGAGTCAGGTGATTCTCGTTGTCTCTGATTGGGAACCATATTTAGGTAGCCTGGGTTTCACTGTGTGTTTGTGGGTGATTGTTCCTGTCTCTGTGTTAGTTTTCACCAGACAGGCTGTATTAGGTTTTCACGTTCCGTTTCTTGTTTTGTATTGATCGTGTTTTGTCTTTATTAAACATGTATCGAACTAACCACGCTGCATTTTGGTCCGACTCTCCTTCGACGGAAGAAAGCCGTAACAGAATCACCCACCACAAGAGGACCAAGCAGCGTGGTGACAGGCAGCGACAGCAACAGCAGCGAAAAGAGGAATGGACATGGGAAGACGTTTTGGATGGCAAAGGTTGTTACACTTGGGAGGAGATACTGGCTGGAAGAGATTGCCTCCCATGGGAACAGGTGGAGGCACTTAGGAGAGCAGAGGCAGCCGGAGATAGGAGCCGACGATACGAGGGAACACGGTTGGCAAGGAAACCCGAAAGTCAGCCCCAAAAATGTCTTGGGGGGGGGGGCTCAGGGAGAGTGTGGCAGTCAGGGTTCAGACCTGAGCCAACTCCCCCTGTTTATCGTGAGGAGCAGCGATCAAAGGACTTCTGGACTTGGGAGGAAATATTGGACGGAAAAGGACCCTGGGCACAGCCTGGTGAATATCGACGCCCCAAAGAAGAACTGGAGGCGGCGAAAGCGGAGAGGCGCTGGTATGAAGAGGCAGCACGGCGACGCAGATGGAAGCCCGAGAGTCAGCCCCAAAAATGTATTGGGGGGGGCTCACAGGGAGTATGGCTACGCCAGGTAGGAGACCTGCGCAAACTTCCTGTGCTTACCGGGGGGCTAAAAAGACCAGGCAGGCACCGTGTTATGCTGTGGAGCGCACGGTGTCTCCAGTGCGGGTGCATAGCCCGGTGCGGTACATACCAGCTCTTCGTATTGGCCGGGCTAGGGTGGGCATCGAGCCAGGTAAGGTTGGGCAGGCTCGGTGCTCAAGAGCTCCAGTGCGCCTGCAGCTCCAGTCCGGTCTATCCAGTGCCACCTCCACACACCAGTCCTCCGGTGGCAGCTCCCGCACCAGGCTTCCTGTGCATGTCCTCTACCCAGTGCCAGCACCACGCACCAGGCTTTCAGTGTGCCTCGCCTGTTTAGCGCCCCCGCCTGTTTAGCCAGAGCCTTCCTCCTCTCCAGCGCTGCCGGAGTCTCCCGCCTGTTCAGCGCAGCCAGAGCCTTCCTCCTCTCCAGCGCTGCCGGAGTCTCCCGCCTGTTCAGCGCAGCCAGAGCCTTCCTCCTCTACAGCGCTGCTGGAGTCTCCCGCCTGTTCAGCGCAGCCAGAGCCTTCCTCCTCTACAGCGCTGCTGGAGTCTCCCGCCTGTTTAGCGCAGCCAGAGCCTACCTCCTCTCTTGCGCTGCCGGAGTCTCCTGCATGTTCAGCGCTGCCAGAGCCTTCCTCCTCTACAGCGCTGCTGGAGTCTCCTGCCTGTTCAGCACAGCCAGAGCTGCCAGTCTGCATGGAGCAGCCAGAGCTGCCAGTCTGCATGGAGCAGCCAGTCTGCATGGAGCAGCCAGAGCTGCCAGTCTGCATGGAGCAGCCAGAGCTGCCAGTCTGCATGGAGCAGCCAGAGCTGCCAGTCTGCATGGAGCAGCCAGAGCTGCCAGTCTGCATGGAGCAGCCAGAGCTGCCAGTCTGCATGGAGCAGCCAGTCTGTAAGGAGCAGCCAGAGCTGCCAGTCTGCATGGAGCAGCCAGAGCTGCCAGTCTGCATGGAGCAGCCAGAGCCGCCAGTCTGCATGGAGCAGCCAGAGCCGCCAGTCTGCATGGAGCAGCCAGAGCTGCCAGTCTGCATGGAGCAGCCAGAGCTGCCAGTCTGCATGGAGCAGCCAGAGCTGCCAGTCTGCATGGAGCAGCCAGAGCTGCCAGTCTGCATGGAGCAGCCAGAGCTGCCAGTCTGCATGGAGCAGCCAGAGCTGCCAGTCTGCATGGAGCAGCCAGAGCTGCCAGTCTGCATGGAGCAGCCAGAGCTGCCAGTCTGCATGGAGCAGCCAGAGCTGCCAGTCTGCATGGAGCAGCCAGAGCTGCCAGTCTGCATGGAGCAGCCAGAGCTGCCAGTCTGCATGGAGCAGCCAGAGCTGCCAGTCTGCATGGAGCAGCCAGAGCTGCCAGTCAGCCAGCCAGTCTGCATGGAGCAGCCAGAGCCAGGATCTTGGAGCAGCCAGATCTGCCAGTCAGCCAGGATCCACCAGTCAGCCAGGATCTTCCAGATCCGCCAGTCAGCCAGGATCCGCCAGTCAGCCATGATCTTCCAGATCCGCCAGCTCAGCCAGGATCCGCCAGTCAGCCAGGATCTGCCAGAACCACCAGCTAGCCAGGATCTGCCAGAGCCTACTACCTGCCTGAGTTTCCTCTCAGTACTGGTCTTCCTCTCTGTACTAGGCATCCTCTCAGTGCTGAGCTTCCCTCAGTGCTGAGCTTCCCCTCAGTGCTGAGCTTCCCTCAGTGCTGAGCTTCCCTCAGTGCCGAGCTTCCCCTCAGTGCCGAGCTTCCCCTCAGTGCCGAGCTTCCCCTCAGTCCCGAGCTTCCCCTCAGTCCCCTTCCCCTCAGTCCCGAGCTACCCCTCAGTCCCGAGCTACCCCTCAGTCCCGAGCTACCCCTCAGTCCCGAGCTACCCTCAGCTACCCCTCAGTCCCGAGCTTCCCCTCAGTCCCGAGCTACCCCTCAGTCCCGAGCTTTCCCTCAGTCCCGAGCTTCGACCTCAGTCCCGAGCTGCCCCTCAGTCCAGTGGGGTCCTTGGTGAGGGTTATTAGGCCAAGGTCGGCGGCGAGGGTCGCCAATCAAAGGACGCGTTACAGGGGGACTAAGACTTGGTTGGAGTGGGGTCCACGTCCCGAGCCGGAGCCGCCACCGTGGACAGACGCCCACCCGGGCCCTCCCCTATGGGTTTTAGTGTGCGGCCGGGAGTCCGCACCTTGGGGGGGGGGTTCTGTCACGCCCTGGTCTTAGTATTTTGTATTTTATAATATTATTTGGTCAGGCCAGGGTGTGACATGGGTTTATTTTGTGTTGTGTTTATGTATGGGTTTTTTTTCGTAGGTTTTGGGATTGTGGCTAGTAGGGGTGTCTAGCATAGTCTATGGCTGCCTGAGGCGGTTCTCAATCAGAGTCAGGTGATTCTCGTTGTCTCTGATTGGGAGCCATATTTAGGTAGCCTGGGTTTCACTGTGTGTTTGTGGGTGATTGTTCCTGTCTCTGTGTTAGTTTTCACCAGACAGGCTGTATTAGGTTTCACGTTCCGTTTCTTGTTTTTGTATTGATCGTGTTTTGTCTTTATTAAACATGTATCGAACTAACCACGCTGCATTTTGGTCCGACTCTCCTTCGACGGAAGAAAGCCGTAACACTAGCTAGACACCTGATGTCTGTGCCCCGCGGAAATATGACTAGCATTATAACAATCCCCATGAAAATCAGTCAGTTTTTTTTTCTCTTTTTTTGCATTAGCTGAGTCTCAATCTATTGCATGCGCATATGTCACACTATCGCATCTGCGGTGAAAGGCAGACAAAGTTAGAGAGGTGTTTGTCAGACCATGAGGCTTCCGTCTTCTCATACAATCAACCCCCGCAAGAGTATTGGAACTCGTCTGAAGTCGTTAGAGTCAATCTGCCAACCTCTGTCTGTAGCGTCCGAACAGTTTTGGGTACACACTAATATGACCCCTCTGTGGAAAGGTAAGACTCTCACGAACACGTACAGTTGTTTTGCTCTAGGACGCCCACAGGCCTTGTCTGATGGTCCCCCGGTACCAGTTTAAAAAATGAAGTATACAGTGGGGCAAAAAAGTATTTAGTCAGCCACCAATTGTGCAAGTTCTCCCACTTAA
The DNA here is from genome assembly GCF_018296145.1 of Oncorhynchus tshawytscha. NCBI lineage: Eukaryota > Metazoa > Chordata > Actinopteri > Salmoniformes > Salmonidae > Oncorhynchus > Oncorhynchus tshawytscha. The sequence goes on from NC_056430.1 coordinate 49,258,770, forward strand.
AAAGATGAGAGAGGCCTGTAATTTTCATCATAGGTACACTTCAACTATGACAGACGAAATGAGAAAATAAAATCCAGAAAATCACATTGTAGGATTTTTTATTAATATATTTGCAAATTATGGTGGAAAATAAGTATTTGGTCACCTACAAACAAGCAAGATTTCAGGCTCTCACAGACCTATAACTTCTTTTTTTTCTCTTTTTGTCTGTGCTAGTTTAAGTGTACCTATGATGAAAATTACAGGCCTCTCTCATCTTTTTAAGTGGGAGAACTTGCACAATTGGTGGCTGACTAAATACTTTTTTTGCCCCACTGTATATACACTCTTAGAAATAAAGGGTTCCAAAATGGTTCTTCGGCTGTCCCCATAGGAGAACCCTTTTTGGTTCAAGGTAGGACTATTTTGGGTTTCATGTAAAAACCTCTGTAGAAAGGGTTTTTACATGGAACCCAAAAGGGTTCTACTGTCGTGGAAATTCTACTCATGGGACACTGGAAGTCAATCTTAAATGAATCATTGTTTATTAACAGTTAACTGGAGAGTTTCTAACAAACTTGATGCAACATAGTACATGTCTGTCAGGAGCTCTACCGGGGAAGTCCCGTTAGTTCTTTTATATACTGCAGAAAGTCATATTTGCATGGTTTAACTTATTCATCATTGATAATTAATTCATCAGAAATGTTTGCTTCATTCATGTGACTGACCAGCTAATCCTATGGGGACAGATGTAGAACCGTTTTAGGTTCTAGATGGCACCTTTTTTCTAAGAGTGTAGAGACTGTTTAGTGCCAAAAATAAGGGGTTAAATACAGCTAGCTAGCATAGTTGGTAGGCCTAACAAAAACACCAGCTAACATTTTCTAGCAAGTCTAGGCTAGCTGGCAAACGCTAATTAGCTAACTAACTGCCTATGCTAAATCGTCCAGCAGAATTTCATGTATCCAAAAAGCTAAACAAATAATTGCAATGAAAATCTACTTTCTCTCTCCTATGTTGACATCTTTGTTTCTTTCGAGGCAATCTCTCATGTCTGGATTTTGCATACCCACCTTTTTCTTGACTCCGTTCTTTGCACACTGTCACATGACGTAAGTGTCAACACATGTGGGCACACTCAATGTCGTCATTATTTGAAGCGCGTTGCGCAGATGGGCTGATCTTGACATGATGCCTCCTGGGATAAATAAATAGTTTTATCAATGCATCCAAAAGTGAGAATGTTTCTCATAAGTAATACCTTTACATGATGGAATAATAGTTTGTCTTATGACCATTTAAGTGCATTTCTAAACCATTATTCAACCAAGCTTAATAGGCTTACATTTTGGCAAGCACGAATGATGATCTCACAATTTCAACCACAACCATTTATTAATGTGTCTAATATCTAAATGTTTAATTGCCAGTTAAAGTAATTGACCCATTGTCAAATGCACAGTTTAACATTTTTACAATTTAAAGTATTTTTTGATGTGAAATTTTGAACCTGTTTTTGCTACAGGTTGTACAGGCTGAAATGTGGTGCGTTGGGATGCTATCGGAGTCTTTAACATTTGTAACAAGCATAGTAACAAGCATTTGTTACCCCTCTGTAATTACAGACTGCAATTACTACCAGTTATACCGTATGTTGTTATTACGGTGTAACTATGAATTATTACACTTACAATACTTAGTGTTATAAGGAAACCTCAAAATGAGGTGTTACCTTATTGGTAATTATTTGAATGTACTACAATGTTGAGGGAGCTAGCACATGCATTTCGCTACACCTTTTATACCTGCTGTTAGTGGTGTATGTGACAAATACTTTTGTTCTTTTTTCGTTTTTTTCTTTCTTTTTTTTCTTTTAAGGGGTGGATCAGCTTAATATTGCGGAAAGATTGTTGCTTCCATCAGTGTAATTGTCTGCATCATTTCCAATCCCCCATTAATATGTTTTTGTAAATATAAATATTCATAAACATACACATATGCATACATATACACATATATACATACCTATGTAGACATACATACTTTTTTTTAGAATATACCTTTATTATTCCCCGCAAACCCTACCACCCTTCCCCCAATTGGAGTAAACTAATAAACAATAACACTTAGGTTATCTTGATATTAGTCCCACTCTTCATCTCCATTCAACCCTCCCATCTATCTCTCAACACCATCCATTTTGTGACAAATACATTTGATTTGTGTGTGTGTTCACATTAGTTTTTATTTCTATTCATTTTGGGATTTTTATTTGATATTCTGTTTAGTTTGTTGGATTTCAGATTTGATTTATTCGTTTTTATTTACTTTCAGTTTGATAAAAACATTTCTATTTCATTTGAATATTATTTAGTTTTAGTTTTAGTGTTAGGGATAGAAAGTAGCCTATGCTTAGGAGGTTAGGAGCCATTTATGTGTTGTAGGATTATAGTTTGTGTTTTTTTGGGATGTTACTTCATGCCACTGGGGGGGCAGTAATAAGGTGATGGACAAAGGTTAGGTTACGTTTAAATTATAAATCAATCTTGGGTCGTGTTCCAGAGCTCAGACGTTGCTGAAGCCTGACAGGACTACAAATGGGCTACGAATGGCCTACACGGTGGGAGTTATACAGTATGTGTGTGAGTCAGGAAGGGGGGCAACAAAATACTGTATTTAATGTAGAACCTATTACATTTTTAACACATAAGATAAGCATTTTAACCCTTCACAAGCCCATAATGCACACTGTTTGATTGTTGCCATCGATTGGGCAATGATGAAGACCCTAGCTTCTGAGGTGGTGGCCGGTAGGTGGTTATCATCAGTCAAGTGATAATGTGCATACTCCACATGAAACAATATCTAAGACTATCTAGAGGGGATGCAAACCGTGCACGTGTGGGTAAAATATGGAGAGCACTGGTTTTACCGACCGTGTTAAGCTACTTAGCATTTTTGCTATGGATGCTATTGCAATCACTCAGTGACTACAGCTACAAGAATAATAACAAAGAATTAAAGCCGCAAAAAGCATTTCTGGGTTTCAAGCTGTGGGTCCACTGTGCCGCCTTCAGGACACATCACCCTAGGATGAGCTACTTCTGTAGTCCTTACCACTCTTGGCAAATCAGAACTCAATGTCAACCAAGTCATGCAAAATGCTTTTAATTTATTTTCGACAAGTTTCAATGATATTGACCACTTTAGATGTCTGCTTACTTACAAGTCTACCTAAAACAACGTGGCTGCCACGAACCAATAAATAAGCTTGCGTTAACATTTTGTCTTGTCCAACACCGCCACCATGCGGCCAAACTCAACCATACTCTACAGGTTAGCTAGATTCACCACCCTGAGCGTGTGTGCCAAACTTCATCACTCTGAGTCAAACAGATAAAGAGACATAAACATGTGCCCGTTTTTGTGCCACCGCGTGATCGTGCTTATATATGTTGAGTCTGACAGTGTTCGGAACATGTGTACACATTTTAGTCACTATACAAAGATCCTTGTCTGATATGTATGCATTTATGTGAGAGACCACGCCCACATGAATGTTCATTGGTCAATAGTGGCCATGTTGTTGTTTTTTTTACCAGCGCTGATATACTGTAACAAGGATTGGACATGTGAAAGTAAGCCCAGTGCTTTCCACCATCCACCATGTTGCTTTCACCCATCCCATCTTCTCAAAACAGTGTGAATGAAGCAAACAAAGAAAGGAAGGAGACAAGGACAGGATTAAGAAAGTCCGTTTACACCTGACACATCACCTACTGTTACATAATACTGTGCGTCTATATGGTGTCATTAGAATAGTATGTAAAAACAGTGACATTTTACCATAACTATACAGTATGCAGGGGTGAAAGTAGATTTCATTTCTTACTGGTACGGGACACCCAAGTGAGCACAATAAAAAAATGTAATATTACAAAAAATGACACGGTAGCCTACTCTGCTGACACTGACAAACAGATCAATAAAAACAATGTTGTCTGATCCATATATTCGGCCTACGAAAAGGGGTGTCACAAACACAATATGATGTCCATTTATTAACCTGGAAGAGGAAACTATTGTCCAAAAACAAACAAAAGTGGCACTGACCCAATGATAAAGACAGTGAACATGCACACTCACCGGGTGACATTAGCCTTTTGATAACTAAAAGACAGAATGAAGTCTTTTCATTGTCATCTCTTTACAGCAATAGCCATTTGCTTTCAGACAGTTTTTCCACAATCGTATTTTTGAATATTGGGATATAACGATCTGGGTGTCTCTAGTTTTCACTGACAGTCACAACTCAACAGTCATCTATTTGGTATTTGCAGCATGCACTGTGCATATTGTGGGCCCACCTATTGCAATTTGGATTTCAGATTTCTTTATATAAATACAGTTCATTTGGAAAGTATTCAGTCCCCTTGACTTTTCAACAATTTCATTACGTTACAGACTTATTCTTGTGACAGGTAGCCTAGTGGTTAGAGCGTTGGACTAGTAACCAGAAGGTTGCAAGATCAAATCCTCGAGCCGACAAGGTAAAAATCTGTCTTTCTGCCCCTGAACAAGGCAGTTAACCCATTGTTCCTAGGCTGTCATTGAAAATAAGAATTTGTTCTTAACTGACTTGACTAGTTAAATAAAAGGTAAAATAAACATTCTAAAATGTATTAAAGTCAAACATTTCCTCATCAATAGCCCATAAACAGGTTTATAGAAATGTTTGCAAAATGGATTAAAAATGAAAACATTATTTAAATAAGTATTCAGACCCTTTACTATGAGTCTCAAAATTGAGCTTATCTGCACCCTGTTTCCATTGATCATCTGTGAGATGTTTCTACAATTTGATTGGAGTTCACCTGTGGTAAATTCAATTGATTGGTATGACAGTTGACAGTGCATGTCAGAGCAAAAACCAAGCCATGAGGTCGAAGGAATTTTCCATAGAGCTCCAAGACAGGATTGTGTCGAAACACATATCTGGGAAAGGGTACCAAAACATTTACGCAGCATTGAAGGTCCCCAAGAGAACAGTGGCCTCCATCATTCTTAAAAATAAGAAGCTTGGAACGAACAAGACTGTCCCTGGAGCTGGCCACTCGGCCGAACAGAGATATTGGCGGAGAATTGCCTCAAGGAGGTGACCAAGTGGACACTCGGACCGAGCTTCAGAGCTCCTCTCTAGAGATGAGAGAACCTTCCAGAAGGATAACCATCTCTGCAGCACTCCACCAATCAGGCCTTTATGGTAGAGTGGCCAGATGGAAGCCACTACTGAATGAAACCAGGATTGAACTCTTTGACCTGAATGCCAAGTGTCACATCTGGAGGAAACCTGGCACCATCCCTACGGTGAAGCATGGTGGTGACAGCATCATGCTGTGGGGATGTTTTTCAACGTCAGGGACTGAGTGACTAGTCAGGATCAATGGAAAGATGAATGGAGCAAAGTACAGAGAGATCCTTGATGAACACCCACTCCAGAGTGATCAGGACCTCAGACTGGGGTAACGTGTTATATTCTCCTACATTACTTTCACATTTCCACAAACTTCAAAGTGTTTCCTTTCAAATGGTTTCAAGAATATGCATATCCTTGCTTCAGGTCCTGAGCTACAGGCAGTTAGATTTAGATCTGTCATTTTAGGCTAAATTGAAAAAAAGGGTCCGATCCTTAATAAGAGGTTAACTCACCTGCGCATTCATTTTCATTGTTCTTTCTTTCTTGTTCCTTTTCCTTACAATCCATTATGTACAATTGCACTAAATATTATTGGAATCATGCAAGATTTTAAATCCCAGCAGTCTTTAAAATGAGCAAAAGTTTTCCAAAAGGTGGATTTTAAATATATATTTATTGGAATATAATAATGAAATGGAATATAATTAATAACATTAAATAACATTGGAATATAACATTTAATAACAATAAATCATAATTTAACTATGTAATTCAGTGTAACATTGATGTTGCATCTCTTGTGCTCTGATATTGCACAATTCTAATTTGTAAATAGGTCCAAAATGAAGTTATCCCCAGTCAGATTGGAGCACAACTCATGAGCCCACCTTCTGCAGTGCGCACACCTAATCCAGTCCCCACCTGTGACTGAAAACAGCTCCTCACAGAAAAGACACTCCGCATCCCCTTCTTTGGTGGCTGATGTGGCTTGATGTGTTGCAACAACCTTATTTGAGACAACTTTTTATAGAAGAACCTGCTTCGTTTTCTTACTCGCGCTCTTTTCTTCTTGTTGATGTTTTTGTCAAACCTTTATCTCCAGCAACCTTTTTTTTAAGGTGAGGCTGTTAGTACAGCCACAGACTCCGCCTTCCTCTTCCTAGGCCTCAACTCCTGGAGCCTCAGCCTGGGGGAAAACTCCAATAGAACTACTGAGGCTGTTGGTTGTTGGTTTAAGAAAAAACAAACAACAAGAACACATGAGTATTGGTACAATAAACACTTCTAATTACTATGTTCAAGTACACTAACGTTCAAAAGTTTGGGGTCACATAGAAATGTCCTTGTCCTTGAAAGAAAAGCACATTTTTTGTCCATTAAAATAACATCAAATTGATCAGAAATACAGTGCAGACTTTGTTAATTTCTATTGTAGCTGAATTTAAAAAATATATAATATCTACATAGTCGTGCAGAGGCCCATTATCAGAACAGCGCAAACAGCTGCCAGTTGAGGACTTGTGAGGCATCTGTTTCTCAAACTAGACACTCTAATTTACTTCTCCTCTTGCTCAGTTGTGCACCAGGGCCACCCACTACTCTTTCTATTCTGGTTAGAGCCAGTTTGCACTGTTCTGTGAAGGGAGTAGTACGCAGCCTTGTACGAGATCTTCAGTTTCCTGGCAATTTCTCGCATGGAATAGCCTTGATTTCTCAGAGCAAGAATAGACTGATGAGTTTCAAAAGAAAGACATTTTGAGCCTGTAATCGAACCCGCAAATGCTGATGCTCCAGATTACTCAACTAGTCTAAAGAAGGCCAGATTTATTTCTTATTTAATCAGGACAACAGTTTTCAGCTGTGCTAACATAATTGAAAAATAGTTTTAAAATGATAAAAAGTTGGAACACAGGAGTAATGGTTGCTGATGGGCATCAATACGCCTATGTAGATATTCCATTTAAAAAATCAGCAGTTTCCAGCTACAATAGTCATTTACAGCATTAGCAATGTCTACACTGTATTTCTGATCAATTTGATGTTATTTTACAAAAAAATAGCTTTTCCTTCAAAAACAAGGACATTTCTAAGTGACCCCAAACTTTTGAACGGTAGTGTATATATTCCCTAAAATGAATGCTGAATTTTATTTCTTACCAACATTTTGAGCAAGGGTAGGCTGCAGGTGGAGATTGTGGCAGAGGTAGATGTGATGGAGGTAGAGGTGGCGGCAGTAGAGCTGGGGGCCGTATCGGTGGAGGTGGTGGCGGCGGTGGTATAGCACTGTGGTTGAATGGATTCTTTGCATTGAAAATGACCGACAAAAACAATACATCAGTGTTAATACAACACTTTCTACCATGTACAGTACATGCTGCTTCTGCTACTTTTCGTTAATTTAGATTACTTACCAGTAATGGGCTCAGGCTCCACCAGTAATTGGCTCTCTTCTCCTTCAGACTTCTTCGTCTTTGGACTTTATATGGAGGTTGGCATTCAACTTTAAGGTGCATTAACACCATCAACTGCACTGGAGTGTGGACCTCACCCACGTATATGCTCCTAATAACCAATGAGGAGATGGGAGAGATGGGACTTGCAGCGCATAAAGTGTCACAAATCGATCCAATTTCTATTTTAGCGCCTGGCTACGCAGAGGCTTGTTAACGTGCGCGAGCAGTGTGGGTGCAATGATTGAATAAGATGTACAGTACCAGTCAGAAATTACTCATACATCTGCTCATTCCAGAGCTTTTCTTTATTTAATTATTTTCTACAATACCTCAAAACTATTAAATAATATATATGGAATCACGTAGTAACCAAAAAAGTGATAAACAAATCAAAATATATTTTATATTTGAGATTCTTCAAAGTAGCCACCCTTTGCCTTAATGACAGCTTTGCACACTCTTGGCATTCTCTCAACTAGCTTTATGAGGTAGTCGCCTGTAATGCATTTCGATTAACAGGTATGCCTTGTTAAAAGTTAATTTGTGGAATTTCTTTCCTTCTTAATGTGTGTGAGCCAATCAGTTGTGTTGTGACCAGTTAGTCCATCATTACTTTAAGACATAAAGGTCAGTCAATTGGAGTGCGAGGGAGAGGTTTGTATGCGTCTCTTTGTGTGGATTAAAGGTGGTCTAGTTTTTTCCTCTGGTTGCACATGCTGGTAGAAATTAGGTAAAACGGAGTTTGCCTGCATTAACGTCCCCGTCCATTAGGAGCGCCACATCTGGATAAGCATTTTCATGTTTGCTTATGGCCTTATGCAGCTCATTGAGTGTGGTCTTAGTGCCAGCATCGGTTTGTGGTGTTAAATAGAAGGCTCCGAATAATATAGATGAAAAGTCTCTTGGTAGATAGTGTGATCTACAGCTTATCATGAGGTACTCTACCTCAGGTGAGCAATACCTCAAGAGTTCTTTAATATTGGACATCGCGCACCTGCTGTTACTGACAAATAGACACACCCCCACCCCTCGTCTTACTAGACGTAGCTGCTTTGTCCTGGCGATTCACGGAAAACCCAGTCAGCTCTATATTATCGGTGTCGTCGTTCGTCGTAATGTCCCATTGTTAAGATAAACTGGATGATCTACGATCGAGACTATTATCCATTGATTGCTCTTTGGCCAATAGAACGGATGGTAAAGGTAGTTTACCCACTCACAAAGCACCCTGACCTCCACCCCCCGTATTTCCATCCTTTCTTCACGTAAATAACAGGATTTGGGCCTGGTCTCAGGGAAGCAGTATATCCTTCGCATCGGACTCATTAAAGAAAGAATCTTCATCCAGTTCGAGGTGAGTAATCGCTTTTCTGATCTCCAGAAACTCTTTTCGGTCATAAAAGACAGTAGCAGCAACATCATGTACAAAATAAGTTACAAACAATGTGAAAAAACAAACAAAATAGCACAGCTGGTTAGGATCCCGTGAAAAGGCAGCCATCACCTCCGGCGCCATGTTAAATCAATTGAGTTCTATTTTGCAACTAGGGTACTGTCAAAAACGTTTGCCTCAATGTGTTTTATGATGTATGACATGCACAATGATGTGCCCAATCTGTGATTTAGTGCATTATTATTGGGTAATCACAATAAGACTCCTCAATAACCTATTTCCAGCCATAGGTAAAAGTGGGGTAAACAAAAACAAAAAAAGATTTAAACATTTCCTACAATTCTACAGTGTTTATTTACAGGGGGGATCCATATTTATGAACAGAACACAACCATTTTTCTTTGGTTCTGACACAAATTATATTGAACTCGAGTCCTCAAATGAAAAAAATATGTATTTTTGGAACACAATGCCAGCAAACAATTTGTGCATTTATCTAGACCTATATACCAACAGTGTGCAACAATGCCTAATTTGTCATAACCATCCTAATGGCTAATTTGCCCCATATATATTCAGTCAATAAAAAAGTGCCATTTAAGATTGATTTATTGAAACCATAATATCAACTATATTGTGGAATACAATTTTCAAAAAGGCAGTAACCTCAGTAGTGGAGCTTGCTTGTAGGATCCTATGGCTGTGCAATGGCATAGCCTTACATTTCAAATGTTTACATTTGAGTCATTTAGCAGACATAGCTAGGTGAGACAATAACACATCACATTCTTATCATGTACATTTTCTCTCAACAAAGTATTTATCAGCAAAGTCAGTGCTAGTTGGTAAAGACAAGTCATTTTTTTTGGGGGGGGGTTGTAAGGTTTCAGACATTTTCGAAATGTAGGCAGGAACTCCTATCCTGACGTTAGAGGGAAGCTTGTTCCACCTCTGGGGTGCCAGGACAGAGAAGAGCTTTGACTGGGTTGGGCGGGTTGAGCGGGAGCTGCAGTCCCGTGGGGTTGGGAGGGCCAAGAGACGAGAGGTTGCAGAATGGAGTGCCTTGTTTTGTTAAATTAGCAGACAAGACACTCACAAAATAACACATATTTCTAAGCACATTCCACCAAATAATTGTTCAGTATTTGAAAAAAAATGTGATCTCTGGTTAAAGATCTAGTTTTGATGTTCATCGAAACTCATGCCAATCCCGTCATCTGACATGGACTTTTTTTTGTTTGAAGAGCTGTCTCAGCAGCATACACATTTGATGAAACGAGGATAGAAATTGATTATTTGGTCAATATTACTTACCAAGCAAAGCAGAGCTCTTTTATCGAGGTACAAACTTCCTGTTCTTTTTCATTTTACACATACTGTAGGCACATGCAGCTTGGCTACATTGTAATGCCCCGTTCACATAGTGACGTATTTCATTACACTGGTTGTCATCTTCATGGAGTCTTGCCCCGCTACTGAATGGACAAGTGTTTGTTACGCAAAATGGAGGAGAGCCTGTCTCTCATCAGAGAAGGCATTTATTTTAGGAGATTGCAAAATATGACCATTCGAGACAGGATAAATAAATTGTTTCAGGTGATAAGACAGGTTTTTGTTAAGTTAACTTTTCCTCAACTTGTTTCTCTAATGTTATTGCAAGTCAAGCTAGATTACACTGCAGCTAGCTAGCTAAAAGCTAGGTGAGGTTGAAGACACCATTGTAGCCTGCGAACTCCACTTAACAATTATCATCAAAAACAAACGTCGTTACCATCACTATCAACTTCAACAGGAGGCAAAAGTTATATTATATAATTGGCTTAACAGGCAATGTGTATTATTTAACATTACTATTAAAATAGTAATGGGTATAAGAATGGGTAATTGTTTACAAGTTGCTAGCTATCCCATGAAGCCATCACCAAATACCACATATTTGTTATCTTCTTCTGTTTTGTTAACTTCCTGTTCTTTGACAGACTGGCTGGACCGAAGAAGATACAACATTTCACAAAATGTTAAAGTATGCGGTATCTGTCTCGGAACCTTCAACAGCAAGGGGGCATTGTATTTTCACTCCGTTGTGAACGTCTCCATTGAAATGCATGACATCTGGCTCAACATAATTGGAGTGCTTAAAGGCTCTGCATGTTCAACCTGAAATCTGTAGTGGGCCGTATAGATTTACTGCAGAAGTCAGGGCATTTATACTTGTTGCACTTCGCTGTGCAGAGCAGAGCTGTTGTGAAGGAAGTTGTCAAGGAAGGGAGTTTGGGTTTATACTGGACCACACGTCCCCATCTACCATCAACCAATCATGTCCTCCGCATTGTTACAAAATTTGGGATGCGCACGGCGATGCAGTACGGAGCTCAATTTGGCCTCTGCATGCCTCCAGAGGCTCTGCAAGCTTAAACTGTTTTAAAAAAAATGTGAATGAGGCACTCGCATATGCATATGGTGCTCATCCAGGATTGTTTATTTTGTTACTGTATGAAAACATTTTAACAACGTGATTTAACTGATTAATGTTGTGAAACTAGATGGCAAAAACGCAGAATGGTGTTAAATGGCTGTAAACCGATTGGAGAGAAAAAGTAATTAACAGATTTAATCATGTAAATAGATTTATTTTGCAGATGCCTTTTTGATTTTAAACGCCAGTAGTGTAACTGGTAGTGATGGTATGTTTGATATCGGAATTCCGAGGCATGCGTCAAAATCGCAGTTAACTTGGAAGCAGTGTGCCGATGCTTGTATCACTTCATCAGAAGCGTGATCAATAACGTCCGAAGCTTTGTTTTGTCGATCAACCACCTGATTGGTTTGGTATTGGTTTGGTGGAAGACAAAAAGGCTACCCTGTGCACGTGCTATTCTTTTGACCAGCAGGTGCTACTAGTGTACAACGTGTTGATCAAAGCCTCAAGTAATTAACCTATTTTCGACACAATTGGCTGGAAATGCTCAATGCTTCAGGAAGCTTAGTTTCCCCATCACTGTCAACTAGTGCTTTCTAACTGCACTGAACCAAAACAGTGGCGGGAAGGGAAGGAAAGCCTTCCAGTGGGCAAAACTATTCATGTTGATGCCATGGGGGGGAGGGGATGTAAATAAGTTTATTATATAATATGTCAAATGGACATATCTATTTTAAGACAGACTTGCTCAAAACATGACTAATCATTGAAAATGACAAATTACTCAATGGGTCATGATACTTTTCTGGTAAAAAGCTGGGTGTGCAAAAGTATACGTTTGCACTCCTATTTCAAAAGCGGGGATGCGGCTGCTCCCTTTGCTCCATTGCTCATGTGCTTATGCGTGGTAATATATCTCTAGGAGCTGATCCGTCGTCAGTATTGTGTAATAATTATAATGTTACGGTAAGATTTGAACGGAGAAAGCTGATCTGAGAGCAGCGCTGGTTTTCTTTTGAACCTATCAATATCAACACGTGGTCTAATAACGCACTTAGAGAAAGTTCTCTCTACATGCTTGTTTGGGATACACAAAAGTTGGCTCATAACATCGCAACTGGGATACGAGACCCAGGTCTTTAGCCATAAAGGTGGATGTTGATGTTTTTGACATTGTTCATTATTCTGTTTCTTCGTCCTGTCCATAATGTTGTTTGGAAATGTCTGTCATGGAATCAATCTTACATGATTAAGAAAAAAAAGAGCAGAGAGGACAAAGTAGGACGTAAAAATATGCTTGAGTGGAGACCCACTTCCATTTCTCAGGGGAAATACCATATCCTACCTTCTTTCATTGTATAGTGTCTAGTTAAACTTAGCTTAGTGTGTACAGGTAGCCTAGCTCAGAGTGGCTTAGCATAGTGATTAGCAGGATTAGCATAGAAACTTGTTACGTGTTACTGTAGCTATGAAGCAAACTGGCCTCGGCCCAGCTGAGGCACTGACTGCGGTGAGGGGTTGCCATGTGTGGTTTGGCCCCTCTCTGAACGTCTGCCAGTAATGAACGCTTTAAACAACAGGGATTAGGACATGTTTAACTAGCCTACATCTCAGCATGATCAACACAACAGGGGATCTGTGACCACCACATGTGTGGCTAAGATGTGGAGACATTCTAAATAGGAGTAGGGTTATGTTGCCCCTAGATGCTGATCCAGTGTCAGTTTAGCATTTTCCCCACTAATTGTTAGGGTTAGGATTGGGGAAGGGGAAGCTGATTCTAGAACTGTATGTAGAGGAAATGTACCCAGGGGCGTCTACATAAAGTAGAGAACATATACTGAACACAAATTTAAAGGCAACATGTAAAGTGTTGGTCCCATGATTCATGAGCTGAAATACACATTTGCATTTTATTGATGTCAATTTGAATGCACAGGGATACCGTGATGAGATCCATTGATCCACCGCCATCACCTTATGTTTCAGTATGAAAATGCATTACCCATGTCGCCAATTGATAATGTTTGGGATGCTCTGGATCAATGTGTACGACAGCGTGTTTCAGTTCCCGCCAATATCCAGCAACTTTGCACAGTCATTGAAAAGGAATGGGACAACATTCCACAGGTCACAATCAACAGCCTGATCAACCCTATGCTAAGGAGATGTGCATGAGGCAAATACACAGCATGAGACAAATGGTGGTCACACCAGATACTGACTGGTTTTCTGATCCATGCCCAAACCTTTTTTTAAGGTATCTGCGACCAACATATGTATATCTGTATTCACAGTAATGAAAATCCATTGATTAGGGCTGAATGGCGCCGGACAAAATGGCTGCCGTTTTACGGGCACCTAACCAATAGTGCTATTTTGTGTGTTTTTTCGCGTTGTTTGTAACTTATTTTGTACATAATGTTTCTGCCACCGTCTCTTATGTTCGAAAAAGGCTTCTGGACATCAGAACAGTGATTGCTAACCTCGAACTGAAGAGTTTTTCTTTAACGAGACGGACGTGAAGGATTTACTTGAGATATATGACCAGGCCCAAATCCCCACCATTTGCATGAAGAGAAGACGCCGATACAGGGGACGCAGGTCGGGGTGCCTTGTGATAATTTGTCGGCGATCCACCCTATTGGCCAACGGGCAATCATTGGAGATTAAACTGGATGGGCACCGTTCAAGAATATCCTACCAATGGGATATTAAAACTGTGATATCTTATGTTTCACCAAGTCGTGGTTGAACGACATGGATAATATACAGTTGGCTGGTTTTTCTGTGCATTGGTAAGACAGAACAACTGCCTTCGGTAAGACAAGAGGTTGACGGTCTGTATCTATTTGTCAATAATAGCTGGTGCACAAAATCAAATATTAAGAGGTTTGTGGTGGCAGTCTGTGTCTATTTGTCAATAATAGCTGGTGCATAATGTCTCTTATCTCACCACCACTAATGAGATGGGAGTTCTTGATGCATGTCGCGTCGGAGCTTCTCGAAGTCAACAGTGCCCACCTCATCTCTGTTGTCACATCCAACCTGAGTCAATATTTGGTTTTAATGCAGACTAGAGCGCTGCTGAATACAGCTTCACACAAATATGAGCTGCTGAAGGGTACCATGAGTTTTAATGCTCTAATGGAGACGGCAGGGTATTCCCTTTGAGTCAGGAACCAAAACTCCTCCTCTTGACCTGTGAATGCGTTCACTGCAGCATTTGGTCACATGACATCTCAAAATGCCACACTTGAATCATTCCTACTCAAGCGCAGCGTTCAAGTGGGGCCTTTCCACACAATCTAAAGGCACTCTGGTTGGATTTAATCTTTTAGATTTCAGTAACTTTTATTTCGATTTTTTAGGCTAACCACATTACAACGATTTTGAGATACAAAGACAATATCTATATACAGTACCAGTCAAAAGTTTGGACACACTTACTCATTCAAGGGTTTTTCTTTATTTTTACTATTTTCTACATTGTAGAATAATAGTGAAGATGTCAAAACCATGAAATAACATACATGGAATCATGTAGTAACCAAAAAAGCACTTGATGGTTTTTCCCGACTTCACTTGAAGAAACGTTCACATTTTCCAGATTGACTGACCTTTATGTGTTAAAGTAAAGATGGACTGTCGTTTCTCTTTGCTTATTTGAGCTTGTCTTATACCAAATAGGGCTAAATTCTGTATACCACCCCTACCTCATCACAACAAAACCGATTGACTCAAACACATTTAATTGAAATGCATTCCAGGTGACTACCTCATGAAGCTGGTTGAGAGAATGCCAAGAGTGAGTAAAGCTGTCATCAAGGCAAAGGGTGGCTACTTTGAAGAATCTCAAATATAAAATATATTTTGATTTGTTTAACACTTTTTTGGTTACTACATGATTCCATATGTGACCCGATTCAGGAAACTGGGCGTATGTCGCAAGTCAAGATATTTTTTTAATCAAAATGTGTGTTTTGTTTTGGCAGAAATGCCTTCTCAAACATGTGAACTTTCATGTGCCTTCATATCAAACTAGTATGTCATCTGTAAATAAGAAAACAAATGTTAAATTATGAGCCTAGTTGGTTTAGCCACAGAGAAAGTCAGTAACCTTCCCGCTAGACATGATTGGCCGAGATAATAAGTGGGCTGGAAATGCCGAGAGATGAGTTTGGATTGGGCTGCGGTGTTGCATCTTGTGTCAATAAATTTAGCTGCTCGTAATGCCTAGATAATGCTTTCTCATGCATTTTTTAAAAGTTATAATATTAGCCATGGAGAACTGCAAATATGTTGCTACTGCTCTCAATAACATTGCTTCCCTGAATTTATCAGGCGCTATCGACAAAGGTCAGTGGGAAAAAGTTGTGATGGACTACTTTCTGGATGGCGAATGCTGACTCTCTCGAAATCAGTTCAACACAACGCAACGGGCCAAACAAGCTGTGAAAACTAAACTGAAACAACACAGGATGTCTTATAAAAGGGGTTGCAGTCTGCCGTGAAGCTTTCATCCATGTATACAGTTAAGAATCTGGCTACAGATTCAGATATTATACATTTCTAATTTTGTCAGAAAGTTGTTTTCATTACAAGCTAAAGCTTTCTTGTAGCTAGCCAGCTAGAGTTCGATGGCTGGCTTGCTAACTAACATTAAACCTAACGTTATTTGGTTAACTTTAGCTTGGTATGACAATCAGTTTGTTTTGCTAGTAACGTTACTCTATGGATTGGGATTATAGTTCATTTTTTAGCTAGCTAATGTTAACGTGACATGTCTAAACAAAAGATCCCAAGTTAAAGCTTGCTGTTCGCTAGCTAGCGTTAGCTGAGGTTAGGTGGCTGGCCTGCTCATTAGTGATGTTTTCTCAGAATGCCATTTCGCATTGCTTGTTACAGCCTAATGTTATCTAGCTAACTAGCTAACTTTTTGACAAGATCAGGGAGTTTTGCGACAAAGAGGCTATGGACATCACATGCCCTGCACCAAAGTCAAGGGCAGGACAGAAACAGACTCTCCAAATATAGATCCCTTGTTTATGCGTGGTTTGGACAGACCAGTCATCAGCACTATCTGCAGTGCCTCTATTCACCTGACTCTCTCCTAACACGCACGCCATACGTTGCTGCCATTATATTTTTTGTTTATCCCGCTGCTCAGCCACTTTACCCCTGATTGTATGCATATACCTCCCTTGTCTATCACTGATATCGTTATTGATATTGTTCTTGTACATACTGTATATTTTATTTATGTTGTTACTATCTATTTCTGAAATTGCTACTATGCAAGTAACCATTTGGCTGTGCCGTTTACACCTTCTGTAGTGACCATCCACTTATCCACTTAACTCACCCCGGTTTCAACTCAGGTCTTAACTTATGTATGGAATACTATGTGATAATTGCATGTATAACAGTGTATAAAGTATGCTAATGTACTGGTGTGAAGGCATTTGGGCAGTGGTGTAAAGTTTTTAAGTAAAAATACTTTAAAGTACTACTTACGTAGGTTTTTGTGGTATCTGTTCATTACTATTGATATTTTTGGCAACATTCACTACATTCGTAAAGAAAATAATGTACTTTTTACATTTTCCTTGACACCCAAAAGTACTCGTTACATTTTGACAGGAAAATGGTCCAATTCACACACTTATCAAGAGAACATCCCTGGTCATCTACTGCCTCTGATCTGGTAGACTCACTAAACACAAATGCTTTGTTTGTAAATTATGTCTGAGGTTTTGAGTGTGCCCCTGGCTCTCCGTCCAAAAAAAAAAAGACACAAAAAAAAGACAATTGTGCCATCTGGTTTGCTTAATATAAGGAGTTTGAAATGATTTCTATTTTTACTTTTGATACTTAACTACATTGTGCCCCTGGCTATACGTCAATAAATAAATAATACATAAAAAAAGACAATTGTGTCTGGTTTATGATAAGGAATTTGAAATAATTTATACTTTTACTCAAGTAAGACAATTTAGTACTTTTTCCACCACTGGATGTGGCTGGGGGTTAAAGCAGTTCTTTCACATGACCCATCAATTTAGACAACTGTGTCTGGGTAAGTGACATCTAACATTTATTCAATATTTTTATCTGGACACTTTGTTTCCCTGGAATTTTTCCTTATTGTAGACTACTACCACTTAGGCTTAACCTTTCCTGTGCTGTTTAGCACATGACCTCACATGAGAATCCTTAAAGAGATGGGTGGGGCTGGGTTAAGAGGGCGTGAACAATGCTGAATGGGTGTAGACAAAGAGGAGTTCTCCAGTAGGTACCAAAACATTCAAATGCCCTTTTCTCAAAAGTGAGTTTACAAGTGTATCAACGTTCAAAGCAGAAATACTTTCCCATTGTTCCTCAAAAATGCGGTGTATGATATTCCATTTTGTAGTTCTGAGTCTCTACTTTTATCCAATGTAAAAATAAAAAATAAATCAGATTTTGCTACATAAGACCGAATCCAGGTGGTGAGTCACATATGTGTTATTTCATAGTTTTCACTATTATTGTACAATGTATAAAATAGTAAAAATAAAGAAAAACCCTTGAATTTGTAGGCGTGTCCAAACTTTTGACTGGTACTGTATATATATTTTCATTGTTAAGACTATGTCCTCAAAACTAACATTTTCATCTAATAGCTCTGTCTATGAATTTGAGATTGGTTACATTTCTCCAACCCCATCAATGCGTCAGCTGTTTACCAAAACAGTTACTGTTTTGTTGTTTGAACTGCATATTGCCCCTTTAATATTTGTCCTGAATGTGTATTGGGCTACACATTCTTGAGACTTAAGAATTGATGTAGGACTTATGATCCCTAAC
This sequence comes from Oncorhynchus tshawytscha, assembly GCF_018296145.1. Taxonomy (NCBI): domain Eukaryota; kingdom Metazoa; phylum Chordata; class Actinopteri; order Salmoniformes; family Salmonidae; genus Oncorhynchus; species Oncorhynchus tshawytscha. The sequence goes on from NC_056430.1 coordinate 49,277,063, forward strand.
CTCATACAGAGAACTTAGAAAGCAAAGGCTGCTGTGTAAACAGTGTTTGAGTTGTTCCATTAAAAAAAAATCAAATACAGTCACTTTATGTCAATGTAAATGTTACAGAGTGATCTATATTGCCATCTACTGTTGGTTTAGGGATGTATTCCCATCTACTGTTGGCTTAGGGAATTGCGTTTTCATGGGACTGCATTTTCTCAAAAGAGGCTCACTGGTAGAAATAAGGTAGGAAAAGCATTTGACAATGTGAACTACATTTGACAATGTGAACTACATTTGACAATGTGAACTACATTTGACAATGTGAACTACATTTGACAATGTGAACTACATTTGACAATGTGAACTACATTTGACAATGCGAACTACATTTGACAATGTGAACTACATTTGACAATGCGAACTACATTTGACAATGCGAACTACATTTGACAATGCGACTAATTGATTTTCGATGCATCTACGCTCTTATTGGGGCAGACAATTAATATGTTATTGTACCCATTGGTCAAAATGTGCATTTTCGATTGGACACCCGACACATTGTCAAAACATCATCCTCCTCCCTCAATAGCTTCATGAATAGACTAGGGGTCCGCCTAAGGAACTAAACTACCCAGTAGCCTCCTCCATGTAGCATAGTGTAACACACAACATACCAAAACATGTTGTTTTCTGAGCAGTTTATCATGTTCAATTTGTAATTAGTATGCTTTGTTTAATTGATTGAACAATCTGTTTTGTACATATACAGTCAGGTCCATAATTGTTTGGCAGCCTTGATAAAGATGAGCAAAAAAATATAAAAATACATAATACAAATACTGATCTATACTGTAAACTACTTTTTGGGGGATATTATTTTCTGCTCATACAATTGTTCTGAGACAGAGATTTTGTTTAATAACAAGTGTTTTTTTTAAAGAAATCTCAAAAGGATCAGGGCATCATGAACATTGCCCAGGACATCTTTGCCAAAAACCTGGTTTCCTCTGCCAGGAGGCTGAAACTTAGTCACAAGTGGATTTTCCAGCAAGACAATAACCTCAAGCACACAGTAGAATCCACTAGGAAATGGTTTATTAACCACAAAATAAATGTTTTGCAATGGCCATTTCAGTCTCCGGACTTGAACCGAATTGAAAAACTGTGGATTAAATGAAAAAGGGCAGTCCATAAGCGCAGATAAAGGATATCAAGGATCTGGAAAGATTCTGTATGAAATGGTCTACAGTAAGAGCCATTGCAATGTGTTCTCCAATCTCGTAAAACATTTTAGAGATGGACTCAGTCCCGTTATCCTCGCAAGGTGAGGTATTGAAAGGTATTTAAAAGATGGGTGCCAATAATTTTAAACCCTATCTTTTCTTGTTGTTCTAGGCCTAGGTTCTATAACAGTAGTCATTGCAGTCAAATACGTTCCTTTAACTCAGGACTTTTTGTTAAAAAAAAGACTGTTCTGAACAGAGTGCACATTCGGAGGTTCAGGAAAATGTTGGCCTTTTTATAAACGCATTTCATGCAAAACTACATTATTTTAGACTGGAGACAGAGCAAAATCTTTTTTTTAAGAGTGTAGACATTACCAGAATGACAGGTTACTGTGACAGTGACAAACTGAGATCAATAAGAACAACCTCGTCTTGAATGCACCAATAGCCTAGGCCTATAAAAAGAGGGGAGACAGACAGATTGTACAATATGACATCCGTCTTGTCTGGTTGAGGACGTTATAGTCCTAAAAAAATATTTCCAGAGGCATCTCACCCAATGGTAAAGACGTTGAAGGCTGGGATTCTGGGAATATGTGCACTCACCTGGGATGGATGTGCTCCGCTGGTCGCTCAATATTAGAAGTTAAGAAATGATTTATGTAGCCTAACTACAGACAGATTAGATTCTTCTCTTTTGAGCAGTAACCATTTGATTTCCAAACTGTGTTTTTCCGTGATTGTATTTTGAAATATGAGGTCAATTTTGGCTACTGTTCACTGAAAGCTCAACTCCACAATCAGCTGTTAGATATAACGCAGGCTGCCCAATTTGCAGGCTGTAGCCTATGCGCTGCACTTGTGATTAAAAACAATTCACAGGTATTTTAAATCCTCTTTGACAAAATTATCCTGCCTGGTGTAGTATTTTGAATAATTGTATTTATTTATGTACAAACAGGTTTATATATATATATATAATTGTGTCAATTTTACATTTACCAGGGGGTGCTGCAGCACATTCAGCACCCTTACATGTACTTACAGAGGTTATATAGGCATCTCGCTAGCGGGACAACTTCCGGTGAAACTGGAGGGCACGCAATTTTAATAAATAATCATACAAATTATGGATATTAAACATTTAGGTACATACAAGTGTCTTATATTGGTTGAAAGCTTCAATTCTTGTTAATCTGCGGTTGATCTGTTCTATGTACACTATCTCTATGCATTCCGTTCTTAAGTTTTATTTTTTCATCTTTTACTTTCGGTTTTGTACATCAGCTCCAAACAGCTGAAAATACAATATTTTAGTTATGGAAAAGATACAGTGCCTTGCGAAAGTATTCAGCCCCCTTGAACTTTGCGACCTTTTGCCACATTTCAGGCTTCAAACATAAAGATATAAAACTAGCAAACTCTCTCCAGAAGTTCAGTGAGGATCTCTGAATGATCCAATGTTGACCTAAATGACTAATGATGATAAATACAATCCACCTGTGTGTAATCAAGTCTCCGTATAAATGCACCTGCACTGTGATAGTCTCAGAGGTCCGTTAAAAGCGCAGAGAGCATCATGAAGAACAAGGAACACACCAGGCAGGTCCGAGATACTGTTGTGAAGAAGTTTAAAGCCGGATTTGGATACAAAAAGATTTCCCAAGCTTTAAACATCCCAAGGAGCACTGTGCAAGCGATAATATTGAAATGGAAGGAGTATCAGACCACTGCAAATCTACCAAGACCTGGCCGTCCCTCTAAACTTTCAGCTCATACAAGGAGAAGACTGATCAGAGATGCAGCCAAGAGGCCCATGATCACTCTGGATGAACTGCAGAGATCTACAGCTGAGGTGGGAGACTCTGTCCATAGGACAACAATCAGTCGTATATTGCACAAATCTGGCCTTTATGGAAGAGTGGCAAGAAGAAAGCCATTTCTTAAAGATATCCATAAAAAGTGTCGTTTAAAGTTTGCCACAAGCCACCTGGGAGACACACCAAACATGTGGAAGAAGGTGCTCTGGTGAGATGAAACCAAAATTGAACTTTTTGGCAACAATGCAAAACTTTATGTTTGGCGTAAAAGCAACACAGCTCATCACCCTGAACACACCATCCCCACTGTCAAACATGGTGGTGGCAGCATCATGGTTTGGGCCTGCTTTTCTTCAGCAAGGACAGGGAAGATGGTTAAAATTGATGGGAAGATGGATGGAGCCAAATACAGGACCATTCTGGAAGAAAACCTGATGGAGTCTGCAAAAGACCTGAGACTGGGACGGAGATTTGTCTTCCAACAAGACAATGATCCAAAACATAAAGCAAAATCTACAATGGAATGGTTCAAAAATAAACATATCCAGGTGTTAGAATGGCCAAGTCAAAGTCCAGACCTGAATCCAATCGAGAATCTGTGGAAAGAACTGAAAACTGCTGTTCACAAATGCTCTCCATCCAACCTCACTGAGCTCGAGCTGTTTTGCAAGGAGGAATGGGAAGAAAATTTTTTTCAGTCTCTCGATGTGCAAAACTGATAGAGACATACCCCAAGTGACTTACAGCTGTAATCGCAGCAAAAGGTGGCGCTACAAAGTATTCACTTAAGGGGGCTGAATAATTTTGCACGCCCAATTTTTCAGTTTTTGATTTGTTCAAAAAGTTTGAAATATCCAATAAATGTTGTTCCACTTCAAGATTGTGTCCCACTTGTTGTTGATTCTTCACAAAAAAATACAGTTTTATATCTTTATGTTTGAAGCCTGAAATGTGGCAAAAGGTCGCAAAGTTCAAGGGGGCCGAATACTTTCGCAAGGCACTGTATTTCACAGTGGTTTAGATGGTACAATGATTCTCTACAGAATGACTGCTTGTTTTGTCACATAAACAGAACTATTAGAATTTTAGCAACCAGGAAATGGCGGAGCAATTTCTGCATATTGCACCTTTAATTATGAGTTTTAGGTCACACTTTATTTGGATAGTCCAGATTTTCTTTTGATAAGCAACTGCTTGCTAAGGTTACTGTTAGGGTTAGGTTTAGAATAAGGGTTAGAGTAAGGATTAAGGTTAGGGCTAAGGTAAGGGTTTAGGGTTAGAATAAGGGTTACGGTTAAAGTTAGTAGATTACTTAGTTGAAATGTTACTGATAGCCTATAAAGAATCTACAGATAGACTATCGTAATAAAGTGTTACTGAGTTTTATCACTACCTGCAATGACTCAAGATCCCGCCCCTGTTGTTCTCTCGCTCTCTGAGCTGCACCTGTTACACACACAACGTATGTCGCTGCAGCTGTGCATACTGCCTCAAAACCAAAAAGGCATACGCAGTGTGTGGAAACCATTCTCATCATTTGGCATTTCGAACGCTTAAACTTTCAAGAGAGGAAAAACCAAGTGACAAGGTAAATAACTATATTCACTTTGTGTATCCTATTATTTTGTACAGAAAAGCTCAGTCTACATAAAAAGTTTACAGGACATTGAAGTTTAGGTAACTAATACTTTGGGAGGTTATAGTTATTAGGCCTATATCACATCTTTACCACAAAAATGTGTGTTTTCTTGTCCAAGAGCTTTAGCTACAGAACCTTTTACTGTTGGGCATTGTTTGGCTCTGAATTGGTATGTGAAACAAAGTGAGAGAAAGTGTTTTTAAATATATTTCGTGTTTATAAATATGAACAAGTCCACACACACACACACACACACACACACACACACACACACACACACACACACACACACACACACACACACACACACACACACACAACACACACACACACAAACTCTGGAAATACTCAGCCTCAGGCACAGTCTGTCTTTAATAGTCACAGTCTTTTGTATTTTTTCTTGTTAATATTTGATAAAGGGTGTCACCACTGAGGTTTTCTTTGGTGTTAAAATATTTATCAATTAATTTACTCTGCTTGAGTACAAGGAATTTCAACGTTATAGTCGGTGGGAGTGTTAGGCAATGTGGAGGTGAGGCTCAAGCGTCAAATATTGACAGTGCTTTCCTTTTTTCATGTTCTCCACCATTTTGTGATTTTGAAAAGTTGTTTCTTTCGTAAGACACATGGACTTTGAGTCAAATGGGTTATGTGGTGCAATAAATGTCACTAGTGTGAGTTTAGTGGTGGAGGGATCACAGAAAATAGGATCCTTTTGTATGTGTGGTAGTGATCAGAGATGTGGCATGTCAAAGTGGACTTACTTCGTGCAATGTGTACAGGGTGGGAACAATACTAATGACAGTGCCTACAATGGACTTGAATAGAGCTAAATTATCTGGGAGCGATTTATCCTGATGTGGGCCCATTGTTTTTTAATGCTGAATTCACGAGTACCACTTACTGAGCTTATTGCAATTGACCTTGTAATGAATTGTTAAACCAACTCTTAATTCAAATGACTATACTGAAAATGGTAATGTACTGGCTTTCTAGAATCACCACAATGTAATGAAAGCCAAAGCCCAAAGGGCGAGGTGCTAGTAATATATTATGGATATTTAATATTATTTTGTTCATATCCCTAAGCCTCCTGTCATTCATGAGGTGAACTTTAATAAAAGGATACATTCAATACCCCTCTTTTGCTGTACAATAGCCGCACTGATCATTTATTTTCTGAATAGGGGGCCTTTCTCAAATGGTTGGGAGTCGTTCAATGCCAGGTCAATTTCAGCTTTGTGTTAAACAGAGAGCCAGCATGAACCGCTCATTATTTCTATTCATCTTTCAGATAACAGCGCAGTTAGGCCTGTACCGTATATGACATTTCAACATGTCATTTGGCCTATGAACACTAGTTCCTATGAACACCAGTGCCTATGAACACCAGTGCCTATGAACACTAGTTCCTATGAACACCAGTGCCTATGAACACCAGTGCCTATGAACACCAGTGCCTATGAACACCAGTGCCTATGAACACCAGTGCCTATGAACACCAGTTCCTATGAACACCAGTTCCTATGAACACCAGTTCCTATGAAAACCAGTTCATGGCTCAATGCTGGGCCTGTGAGCAAACGCCATTATATAGAGTCAATATCTTTGTGACACTCAGACTTGACTTCAGTTGTATATCAATATTGTGTTTGTGAGATTTGAGCTGTCTCATAGAAACACCCTTACATATGAGTGGTTAGTCAGAGGATGGGCAAGGCTGGGCATATGTACCTAAATAAATACCAAAGTGACTCAGCCAAACGTCATTCCCCAAATGAGATAAGAGATCTGACTGCATCACCGGATAGACCTTGAATAAATTGCTTACTAACTTAACAGAATTGGCCAAAACAACCATCCACAATGTCAATTCGGGGAGAAAAAAAAATCTTTCAGATATATCAAGTAGGCAACAATCAGCCTTCTTTCTCTGCAACAAGTCCCGCTGAGACTGAGGCTGTCCTAATATGGACACCGGACTCTCCATTTGACAATGTCTGTCCCAAACTCATTTCCCCCTTGATGGCTTTGGAGGGTTCGAGGGTTCCTTGGACGGAAAGCCTTTAAGCTCAGCATAAACACAGGCAGACAGGTGTGTCAGTAGAGCCTTTAAAGACACGCATGCACAGGCCCTTGTGCTTTTTAACAGGAGACAACAGTAGATAGTGTCGTCATTTTGTAGACTAATGGTAAACACACACACACAGACAAGTGCAGGCCTGGGTACAGTTTTCTGATACATAAATCAGAATAAAGTAGGTGCATCATGGCTTCAAAGTATGGCAGTTATACAGTACCAGTCAAAAGTTTGGACATACTTACTCATTCAAGGGGTTTTCTTTATTTTTGCTATTTTCTACATTGTAGAAAAATAGTGAAGACATCATAACTATTAAATAACACACATGGAAAAATGTAGTAACCAGAAAAGTGTTAAACAAATCCAAATATATTTTAGATTTTAGATTCTTCAAAGTAGCCCCCTTTGCCTTGATGACAGCTTTGTGCACTCTTGGCATTCTCTCAACCAGCTTCACCTGTAATACTTTTCCAACAGTCTTGAAGAAGTTCCCACATATGCTGAGCACTTTTTGGCTGCTTTTCCTTCACTCATCCCAAACCATCTCAATTTGGTTGAGGTTGGGTGATTGTGGAAGCCAGGTCATCTGTTGCAGCACTCCATCACTCTCCTTCTTGGTCAAATAGCCCTTACACAGCCTGGAGGTGTGTTGAGTCATTGTCCTGTTAAAAACAAATTATTTTCCCACTAAGCACAAACCAGATGGGATGGCATGTCGCTGTAGAATGCTGTGGTAGCTATGCTGGTTAAGTGTGCCTTGAATTCTAAATAGATCACTGACGGTGTCACCAGCAAAACACCCCCACACCATCACACCTCCCTCTCCATGCTTCATAGAGATCATCCATTCACCTTCTCTGCGTCTCATAAAGGCACGGTCGTTGGAACCAAAAATCTCAAATTTGGACAGGCACTGATTTCCATCGGTCTAATGTCCATTGTTCGTGTTTCTTGTTCCAAGCAAGTGTCTTCTTCTTATTGGCGTCCTTTAGTAGTGTTTTTTGTTGTTGCAGCTATTCAACCATGAAGGGCGGATTCACACAGTCTCCTTTGAACAGTTGATGTTGAGATGTGTCTGTTACTTGAACTCTGTGAACCACAATTTCTGAGGATGTTAACTTAATGCCCGATATGGAAGCACCTTAATAAACGTATTCTCTGTGGCAGAGGTAACTCTGGGTCTTCCTTTCCTGTGGCAGTTCTCATGAGAGTCCGTTTCATTGTAGCGATGGATGGTTTTTGCTACTGCACTAGAATAAACTTTCTCTTTGGTTATTTGAGTTGTTCTTGCCATAACTTCTTAGGGCTAGGTGTCCAACTTCTGGTGAAACTGGAGGGAGCGCAATTAAAATAAATTATCATAAATATTATGGATGTTAAACATTTATGGACATATAAGTGTCTTTTATCGGCTGAAAGCTTAAATTATTGTTAATCTAACTGCACTGTCCAATTTACAGTAGCTATTACAGCGTAAACATGCCATGCGATTGTTTGAGGACGGTGCCCACATCTAAATATTTTACACCGGCACAGGTTTCATACATTAACATATAACGATTAAATATTTACTTACTTTTTGAAAATCTTCCTCTGATTTGTCATCCAAAGGGTCCCAGCTATAACATGTAGTGTAATTTTGTTAGATAATATCCTTCTTTATATCCCAAAAATTATGTTTAATTAGCGCCATAGATTTGAGTAATCCACTCGTTCAACTTGCAGAGAAAGGAATCCGAAAATCTACCCCTAAACTTTGTTCCAACAAGTCAAATTTCTATTTACTCCTCAGATACCTTAAAATGTAATAAAACTATCATATTTATTTCGGAAAGACGTATGCTCAATAGGAAACTAATTTTAGCAGGTGCGTAATGTCTTGGTGTGCGCAACCACGAATTTCCAAGACTGTGTCCCTCTACTAAAACTGATATTTGTATTTGAAGTTACAAACCTGAAACCTTGAACATAGACTGCTGACACCCTGTGAAAGCCATAGGAATTGCATCCAGGGAGCTCATTTTCAATATGACTTTTCTCTTGCATTTCTAAGAGGATGGTCTCACAAAAAAAATACATTTATTGTTGGCTTTTCTTTGGATTTTCTCCTACCATATCTATTAACTAAAAGACAGCCACAGTGAAGACTGTTTTATCACAATCTACCCTGCTTCTCTCTGCAGCTGTCTTGAACTTGTTTTAGAACACACCCTGTCAGGTGTGTGTGTGTGTGTGTGTGTGTGTGTGTGTGTGTGTGTGTGTGTGTGTGTGTGTGTGTGTGTGTGTGTGTGTGTGTGTGGGTGCGTGTGTGTGTGTGGGTGCGTGTGCGTGTGCGTGTGTGTGTGTGTGTGTGTGTGTGTGTGTGTGTGTGTGTGTGTGTGTGCGCGTGCGCGGGTGCGTGTGTGCGCGTGCGCGTGCAAGCGTGTCAAGTGTGTGTAAACATTACTCCTGCAGGTTCTTTGTTACCAGAGTCCCTCTGTGGTCTCCACAGCTGCAGACGGATCGGCTCCAAACACACACACATGCAGACAGTCACACACAGGTGAGGGATGGTGGCTCCTTTACTCAGACCAAACCCATGTTAGGCAACCTTTGTGACCTTCTAGAAGGCTTTAGTGCAGTTCAGTTGTGTTCAGTTCAATTCAATACAGTCATTCTCAATGTAGCTATTCAGAACTTTTTACTTCACAATTTGAACGGCCCTATTGAACAATAATATGGGACCCTGCTTTGCAAGACAGGCTACATCATTGGAGGCTGCAGCACAACTATGATTAGGATCATTAATGGGCATTTCTAATTACCTTCACGTACTAATTTTATTTACTTTTTTTTTTATTCAACCTTTATTTACTCCTTCTAACTCAAAATTACAAAGATAAATTGATAAATTGACGAAGTTTAATTAAACGCTAAATTGATTACATTTAGTGAATGTGTCTACAATTGTCTAAACGCATTTCCTTGAATGACACTTCTTGTCATCGTTAATTACCCTGTCTTCTTTAACATTGTACACACACAATTCTGTAATAAATTTAAGCATACGGATTGCCATTCGTAAAGAGACATATTTACGGTAATAAAATAACATGCCGTTTAGCAGGCCCTTTAATACAAAGTGCCGTACAGTACAGGACAGCGAGTGCAAAACGTTTTATGTTGTCCCGATGAGAATCACACTCCCAACCCTAGCAGTCCTCGCACCATGCTTTTACCATGCTCTCACCATCTCAGCCACGCAGAACCCGGTCCATTTCTAAAGGAATACAGGAATACAATATGCATTGAGTGGGTGTCAAAACCTTTACACAGTGGATATAATATGCTACCTAGTGTTACAGTGGTATGAGTCTTCAAGAGTAGTGCTTTGCGTGTGCTGGTGTATGGCAGTAGGGGGGTATGGGTGTGCCTTGTATGTTTATACAATGTTTGTTCAGTATGTCAGTATGTGCGTGTCTGAGTTTACCCATGCCAGGCTGATCTGTGTGTGTGTCTGTTTGGGGTGTGTAGTTGTGTGATTACAATATATCATTTATGTTGTCGCAGGATGTGTGTGTGTGTGTACAACGTTTCTTTACTGAATTTGTATTTCCGTGTCTGCAGGCTACCTGGCAGTATGAGGTTGTCCGGTGTTTAGTTTAGTTTAGTGTGTGTGTGTGTGTGTGTGTGTGTCTGTGTGTGCGTGCGTGCCTGCGTGCGTGCGTATTCAGTGTGCATCTGGCAGTGGGTGTGTTCAATGTTTAGTTTGGATGTGTCAGGCTGACTGGGCTCCCTATCTTCTGGACACAAACAATTGTGTTATTGATGTCTGAGGCACCCAACATGGTGGCCAGTAAATCTTGTTCATGTGTGTTGCGTCTGGACTGGACTGTTGCTACACTGAGGCTCTGGGTGCAGCCAAAACATCTGCTGCATGCATCCCAAACCACAAACCACAGAGACAGGGGGGTTGAGAGGTTGTAGAGCGAGAGTGGGTGCCAGAATAGAGGGAGAGGTATGGTGGGTGGGGTGAAAGAGTGAGAGTAAAGTTGAGAGAGAGTTGTTTCTTGGGCCAGTAAAGCCTTTTGTATTGAAATTGAGAGTGGCCAATGTGGGTGTGACAGAAATATTAAGATAAGGACATGGAGTGAGACTGTTGAACAGAGGGGGAAAAGAAAGACGCATGCAGAACAGAGAGGGCGGGAGAGACTTGAGAAAATAGAGAGATACAGAGTGATTTTCACACCCTTTACATCTCTCGGTCAGGGATTAGCAGCTCCTCTCTGTTTTTAGAGGTGATAAATCACCAGGAGATTAGCAACTCCTTCCCATACTGCGCTCCCTTCCTCAACAGCTGGCCTGTCAGGCCCTGTACACAGCCCACAACATACTACAATGGGGAGAAGGGACGTGGAGGAAGAGGGGAATAGAGGTGGAAAAGATGGAGATAGTGGGAAAAAGAGGGAGTGAGAGAGGCAAGGGCAGAGAGAGAGTCAGCCTGATACACCAACCACTAGGTACACTGGGAAAAAGAGAGAGAGAGAGAGAGGCCCTGTCCAGACAACCCCTAGTATGGAGTGATTTCAGTGCCAACATAAATTGTTTTTGAAATCTATCATTTAAAATTTGTATTTGGATAATGAATTTGAATTTTATATTTTTGAATTTGTAATGCACAAATTGAATCCATAAATGAACTTGTATTTCACATTTTGAAACTGAATTGAATGAATATTGCATTCAGTTGAACAATTTAATTTCAATTGAATTGACTATTCCAATTCAAAATGTATATATTCAGGTTCAATATGGTAGATATTTGCATTCATTGCATGTGTGTCAAGTTTACAAAACCTCATTTCAAGTTAATCAAAGTTTCATACATTCAACCATTCAGATGCGTCCGTATTCAGTTCTCTAAATTCAGTTCTCTAAATTCAGTTCTCTAAATTCAGTTCTCTAAATTCAGTTCTCTAAATTCAGTTCTCTAAATTCAGTTCTCTAAATTCAGATTCAAAACCAGAAGCAACATCCGTGTACTTTCCCAGCCAGGAAAGGTACAGTAGAGCAGAACAAAGTCAATCAAACTCTCTCTGTGGTAAACAGAAACCTCTGGCAGTTTCTGAAGCCAATGTGGCATGGTACATTTATTTTCGACCTATGAATTTGGCCCCCCAAGTTTTCAGAGCAAATTATTATTATTATTTGTTATTTTTGGACATTAAAGAGTATTAAAAACACCAGGAAATCAACTCGAAGTCACCTAAATTGTTTAATTCTGTTCCCAAGTATTCTCACGCATAATAGATCATATACAAATGTAAGCAAGGTTTGAAATTATTATGTTTTTGTCAAATATTATATCTGTTTGGGCTTCTTGGGTTCAATTTGCAGTCTATAAATGATTTGTAATTATGTTCTAATATTATTTTTAATCGGCCCGTGGCTGAATATAGTTGATGATCCCTGCCCTAGGCAATTGTGCACAATTATCCAGGCAGCCAGACATACTAAGTGTGGGGGATGGTGAGAGAAAGAGCGAAAGGGTGGATAGCGGAAGAGCGACAGCGGTGACAAATGTCTGATTTGCAGATGTCTAGAATACTGTTAGTGACTCAGAAGAATTTGTATAGGGGTGTTATTGTCTTTGATTTCCCCAGTACACAAAAACTCAATTTACTCATAAATCAATGTAATAAGATGATATATAAATGAACAAGTATGCAGTTTTCATTTCAGTCACGCCTGTTTTTGGATGTTCTGTATCCACAAATGTTATTATTATTGTGACATTATCCTTAATTTTGTGTTTGTACGTGCACGTGTGTGTGTGTGTGTGTGTGCATTTGTGTGTGTGAGTGTGTGTTTATCTGTGCGGGGGCATGTGTGCGCGTGTGAGATTGACAATGAAGCTACAGTATTCTTCTATTAGCAATAAGATAAACAGTCTCAGCACATCTTCAGAGTGCTTGTATTTGGCCCGTCTGGGAGTAATGCTAACAACATTTGTTGGGTGTGAGAAGGCTGAGAGAAGCACGGAGGCTGCTCCCCTTTAAACCCTTCACACCTGCTGCCCTCTACATGAACTGAAAACATGACCGTCTCTCACTAAGGTCTGTGTTTGGGCCCTGACTTTCCCATGGCCTAACAGCAGAGACATTGTGAAATGTTTTCACATGCTGCTTTCCCAAACACCATTGTGTTCCCAGCTTTGCTTATTCAGCCCCAGTGCAGCTAGCAAGCATGTGCCTTCTTAGCTAGCAAGCTGAGGTCCTCTTAGCTAGCTTCTTGGGTGTTCTGTTCCGAGTTTGCCTCAGCTCAGTGACTGCACTGACTGTCCAAAGATGTTCATGTCATTGTGTAAGGCCGGTTAATCCGTTTTTTTTACAAGACCACGTTTTCCAAAAACTGTTAAACATCTACTCTGAATTAAGGTTCACAGATCCCCGCAGAACGAATGTGGTGTCAGCTATGATATAACATCATGAGTTGAAAAAAATCTATTTTAGTTATTAAGCTATAGTAAGTGAAGTGGATTAACACCCGATAACAGAGTGATGTTAAACATAATGACATCATGGGTTCATGATGCATAATTCTGAAAGTAATCATCTTCATGGTGATGTATCCTGAATAGGTACACAAATGTAGAAAAATGTAATATCCTCCTTTGCATGTTCGGGAATGATTCTACACACTGGCTATTATTCTAATGAGCTCCGATCCCAAACAAGACCACATTTGGTTCGTCCGGACCAGACCAAATCTGTGCCAACTATAGACATCTATGTTTCACAAGTTTGGACATCACAGTACAGCACAGTAGAGCACAGTTCAGTACAGAAGGGTATAGTTCAGTACAGTGCAGTAAATTATACTGCGGTCTACTCTAGTGTGCTCTACTGTACTGTACTAACTTATACTTTTATTTACTGTGCTGTGCTCTACTGTACTCTACTGTGCGGTCCAAAGTTGTGAAACGGACGTCTATGATTGTTTCAGATTTGGACTGACCAAATTTCTACTACTTTTCAACATCCATGGACATCCGGTGTCGGTCGGTGCTCAGTGAGTGAGATGACTGGTGTTACAGTAAATGGAAAGAGAGGGGGCTCATGGGTAGTTGTCAGTAAGAGCCGAGAGAGGTGACCTTAACTGGAGAGGGAGAGGAGAGAGAGTGAGAGAGAGTGGGTCCAGACGGTTTTCACACTCTTGCTTTGATCACCAGATGACAGAAAGACAAAGAAAACAGTTATGAGCTAAACATAACAGTATGCCAGCAGCGGGTGACCCAACTGTGGTTTGTGACTACTATGAATTCCCAAGAATTTGTTCTTAACTGACTTGCCTAGTTAAATAAAGGTTAAATGAAAAAAAAAAAATTGTTATCAGGAAAAAACGAATTTGTAGGTCTACCTTCACTTGTTACTTCTGTGTACTTTCATTATCCTTCCTCTCCTAATGAGGGACAGAAATGTGAACATTTCTTAAAGACGTGGGGTTTTGGTAAACAGAATGACAAGACACTCGGCCATATTTTCTTAAACTTGAATGTTGATATTAGTTGTCAGGGGTCTTAACTTCAACATGATAGTGTTTTGTATTGCTAATATATTTGAAGACTTTTTCTGCTAGATGTTTTCTAAGAACCCTTTTCCATCTGTTTGACCAGAAATCAAAGCTTTTGCTTATTCCAAATGTTTTGGATGGAAAAAGTATGGGGGAAAAAATATAGACTCTTTGCTTTCATTTGACAGAAAATGTTATATTCTTCTTTGAACTTCACGTTACTGCTCATGGGGCATTTTGTTTTTTTACATGGAAATACGTATATCTATCTCAGGTTGTTCTTTTCACATCAATGTTAAAGTGTCAAAGGAGTTTAGGCTAAGGAAATATGACCCATTGATTCAACTCGGCATGTGGCATTGATTTTATAAGGCTGCGCTCATTTGGAGTTGTACGGCCCGTCCGCATTTAGGAAAACACACTAGTACGGCGGGTTATAGGGGCATGACATGCAGGTGCACAAACACAGGCACAGTTTCACACTAAGAACTATGTGTGGGTGTGTGTAGCGTGTGTGTGTGTTAGAGGGTGTGTGTGTCTCGTCACAGGCAAACTTTGTTCCTTGAGGTGTTTTATCTGTTTCTTAAAACTACGTTTATTGCTTGCCAAAGTTACCTGAGGTGGAAGAGAATTCCATGTCATCGTTGCTCGATACAGTACTGTGTATGTCCCGGCCTCTGTTCTGGACTTTGGGACTGTAAAGAGACCCCTGATTGCATGTCATGTGGGGTATGTATGGGTTTTTGAACAGAGAATTTGGTATGTTCAGCATGTCAATACTTCTTACAAAGACCAGCAGTCAATCTGTCCTCCCCTCTGAACTAGGAGAGACTGACATTCATGATATTGACATTGGCCCTCTGTGTACATTCAAGGGCCAGACATGCTGCTCTGTTCTGGACAAGCTACAGCTTTTCTAGGTAATTTCTTTGCAGCACCTAACCATACAACTGGGCAATAGTCAAGATCCGACAAAACAAGAGCTTGCAGCAAAACGTGTTTGTGAGAGTCTCAAATTTTCATAGAAGGGTCATATAGGTTAAATGACCTGTTAAGGTTTTCTTCCGTCGAAGGAGTGGAGGACCAAAATGCAGCGTGGTTATTTCGATACATCTTTAATAAAGATGATAACGAACAATACAAAACGTGAAAAAACCAAACCAGCCCTATCTTGTGCAAACAAACACAGAGACAGGAACAATCACCCACCAAACACTCAAAGAATATGGCTGCCTAAATATGGTTCCCAATCAGAGACAACGATAAACACCTGCCTCTGATTGAGAACCACTCTAGGCAACCATAGACTTACCTAGACAACTATACTACACCACAATCCCATAACCTACAAAAACCCCAAGACAAAACACACCACATAAATAACCCATGTCACACCCTGGCCTGACCAAAATAATAAAGAAAACACAAAAAACTAAGACCAGGGCATGACGTGACCATATCGATGAAGACGCCCTGATGTTGCATGTTTTGTCTACAAGGCCATGACTATGGTTATGGACAATGTCGAGAAGAATGCGGAAATTATTGTGCCTATTACAAATGTTCACTATTTCAGTGACGGCTGTGCTGGACAGTACAAGAATTGTAAATAATAATAATAATAATAATAATGAATTTGTGCCACAATAAGAGTGATTTTGGAGTGAAGTACCTCTGGTCTTTCTATGCCACAATCCGTGGAAAATCACCATACGATTGGATAGGAGGAACAATAAAATGTCTTACAGCAAGAGCAATCAAATTATTACTGCAAGACAAGTGTGTGCATTTTGCACAGAGGAAATCAAGGTATATTTCATAGAACAGGACACGGAAACTTTGTGCATAGAACTCAGTGAAAGACATGAGAACACAAGAACACTGCCAGGAACCACAGCTTCCATCACTTTGTTCCACTCTCCAAAAGCCTCATAGGTGCAAAGAGTTTCCAGTGACACAGATTATGCCATTAAGTTTGACTTGGTCCTTCGAAAACCCATAGATGAGTAGAGTGGTGAATGTGCGAGGGCTTTCAAGTTATTCAAGCAAGGTCATTTTCTTGGCCAAATAGTTATGTACCAAAAACAAGCATCATCTGCACCTTTAAGGCACCAGCCACTGCAACTGGTCATCAATATAATTTGAGATGTAGCGACATCACTGCACCAGAAGAAAGAAAGTGAAATAATTTAATGAAAAATGAGTAGTCTTCAATGCCGTTTTCATCAGATTTTATTTTAGATGTATTCATACAAATAAATTGTTCTAACTAACTCTTAAATCTACGTATATAAATAATTATAATCTGAAGGTTAAATTTTAAAATGACACTGGGGGGAGGAATTCAAACTTAACCTAATGGCAGGAACAGCACCATCTAGTGGTCAGAATCTGATAACATCAGGTTGTATGATGGGCCATAAACGACTTCAATGAGTCATTTCTCTGAACAGGAGAAAGAAAAAATCAGATTTACAGGGAATACATTTACAAAGGATGAAGAAGCAATACTCCAAGCCACAGCCCATACCACTTGTCAGACATAGAGAACTGATACTGGGTTGTTGGGATGGAATTGGTGTGGGGTGTGGGAGATCTGTGGGTGGTTTTGGGGCCATTTCTTTGTATTCCTTGTGTCTAACACATTGTTAGAAAAGTTTGGTCCAAATCAGATGTTAGGTACGATACTTATTCAATGTTATGTGAATTCTATCAAATAAAATGGCCAATTTGGCGCAATAAATTAGCTTAATTTCTCAGAGATCAAATAACATTTCAACAATTGTAGCAGGAATACTTATCTTATCTGTTTCTAACTACAGAAATGATTTCAGAACAATCTGAGAGGATGTGTGTTATGGCTTGCTGAAATGAATTGGAATGACTCAAAACTTCACCTTTACAAAATTATCATCCTTTTCTTTTATTTATTAGGGAATTTTATGCATGAATATAATGGCAAACAGTTTGTTGCCATCTAGTGCCTAAGTTTGCCAACTTTTCCAATGAAATAGTCATTAAAATAATTGGCAATGTCAAAAGATGGAGTTGAATTATTCTTTCTGCCCATAATTGAATTTAAAGTAATCCAAAGCTTTTTCCCATCATACTTTCTATAATTATCTTTCTATAGATATCTTTCATTATCTTTCATAATACAATATCTTATTTTTGTTCAGTTTAGTCACATCATTTCTCAATTTACACAGTAAATTGGCACATGTCTGCCAATCAGATGAGCTGACCGACTTATCTGCCACTTTTGCTTCATTTCTCATCAATCCAGGGGGCCTTAGCAGATTTTAACAGTCAGTTTAGGTACATGCTCATTGATAACTGGAAGAGAAACAATTTCATAAATGCGTCAAGTGCTGTGTTTGGATGCTCCTCATTACACACAGCAGGACAACAAATCTTCAACATAGGAATCATTACAAAACCTTTTGTATGATCTCTTATACACTACTGTAGGCCTAGCGTTTTCGAACCATGGCTTTTATGGATGTAGCCACTCAATTAATGGTCACTAAATCCAATGGGTGTGGATACAGCTTCTGAACAAAGTCCAGCACCATTAGCAAATATATGATCAATACACTTGAATTATGTCGTTCCTGTACTGTTTGTTAACACTCTGGTAGGTTGATTAATAACTTGAGCCAGTTTACAGGCACTGGTTACAATAAGAAGCTTCCTCTTGAGTTGACAGCTTGATGAAAACTACTCTATATTCAGGTCACGCAGAAAATAGACCTCTTGACATCACACACATTATCAAGCATTTGACACATATTACCCGGATACTGACTGCTAGCACTTGGTGGCCTACATCAGCACTGATACCCATGCCCATACAAAACTCCTCAGGGACCAAAAATAGATGGAATAGCGTGTCTCTCAAAACCTACCCCTGCATTAACCTACTTTAACACACACAGCCTATATAAAATACCCAAAATCTATGTCTCTCTTCCCATCTTTAGGAACTAGTTTTCTAGACTGCGGAAAGTTTGTAATGTATCTAGTCTTCTTCAGCCAGAGCATGCATGGTGCATTAATCTCTGTGTCAGATCCACCAAACTCACGCAGATTTCAGACAATGCTGCAAATTGGAATGGTTGGCTCTACTGTTTTCTGAAAGATCATCTTAGAAAAATAGAGAAAAACCAAGAATTCCACCAAACGTGGTTTTGGTGTTTCTAATTACACGAATAAAGTATAATAATCATGTATTATCCTCAGCATATATAAACTGTTGTGGAATTAAATATGGGTGTGACATGATACTGTACTCTATGTTGACAATGGATGTCAGGGATTACTTACTGAGGCCTCACGTATGCAAACAAATTTAGCTAGCATTGTTCAGTCAAATGTACGTTTCTGGACCTGTTAGCATGGTCTTAGATAGCAAGGTCCTTTTTTATTACTTAAAAATAAAATATATCTATTTTCACGTAACCTTTATTCAACTAGGCAAAGAACAACTTCTTATTTACAATACCAGCCTACTCTGGACGACACTGGGCCAATTGTCTGCCGCCCTATGGGACTCTCAATCAGGGCTGGATGTGATACAGCCTGGAATTGAACCAGGTACTATAGTGACACCTCTTGCCTGAGAGATGCAGTGCCTTAGACCACTGGACCACTCCAGAGACCATTATGATGGAAAATAATGTTATGTATGATGTGTAAGTATAACGTGATCCATCTCTGCCATGGCAGACCTGAGATTCGATCTAGCATCCCAAACAACTCACTCGGAAGCACTGTCCATGTCATTGACCCATAAAATCCAAGGCATTTATTGGTCCATGATGACAACTTAAAGTCTCGGGAAAGACATGTCTCTGTGCAATGCTAACTTAGCCACACGCCATATTGCACGTGACATTGCTAAACAATGCATTATTTTATACTTCCTGTCAAATAATGACTTTCATATATATTGGCATTGGTGGTATTTCTAAATGATGCATTCTTCTATACTTCCTTTCATATACATTGGCCCATAATATCTCTGCGACATTGTAATAGTAAGGGATAAACCGGAGTTTAAACCAGAAAAAATGATGTCTCATTATAGAAAGTGAAGACCTTACTGTGAAATACTTACTTACAAGCCCTTAACCAACAGTGCAGTTCAAGAAGAGTTAAGCAAATAAACTAAAGTTTAAAAAAATACAAAATAATAAAAAGTAACACAATTCGAGGCTATAAACAGGGGGTACCGGTACCGAGTCAGTGTGCGGGGGTACATATTAGAGGTCATTTGTACATGTAGGTAGGGGTGAAGTGACTATGCATAGATAATAAACAGCGAGTAGCAGCATAGTACATAATAATAGTCCGGTGGCCATTGTAATAGTCCGGTGGCCATTGTAATAGTCCGGTGGCGATTTGATTAATTGTCTCATGGCTTAGGGGTAGAAGCTGTTAAGGAGCGTTTTGGTCCTAGACTTGGAGCTCTAGCACCGCTTGCCGTGCGGTAGCAGAGACAACAGTCTATGACTTGGGTGACTGGAGTCTCTGACAATTTTATGGTCTTTCCTCTGACACCGGATGAGCGATGGCCGAACGGCATAGGCAAGATGCAGTAGATGGTATAGAGTACAGTAGATACATATGAGATGAGTAATGTAGGGTATGTAAACATATAAAGTGGCATTGTTTAAAGTGACTAGTGATACATTTATTACATCCATTTTTTTTTTATTATTAAAGTGGCTAGAGATTTGAGTCAGTATGTTGGCAGCAGACACTCAATGTTAGTGATGGCTGTTTAAC
This sequence comes from Oncorhynchus tshawytscha, assembly GCF_018296145.1. Classification (NCBI taxonomy): domain Eukaryota; kingdom Metazoa; phylum Chordata; class Actinopteri; order Salmoniformes; family Salmonidae; genus Oncorhynchus; species Oncorhynchus tshawytscha. Next base: position 49,297,160 of record NC_056430.1, read on the forward strand.
AGTCTGATGGCCTTGAGATAAAAGCTGTTTTTCAGTCTCTCGGTCCCAGCTTTGATGCATCTGTACTGGCCTTGCCTTCTGGATAGTAGCGGGGTGAACAGGGAGTTGCTGTCATGACCATCATATAAATAATTGGACCAAGACGCAGCGGCGTGAGTAGAGTTCCACATTTTAATGACAGTGAAAATTCCAAAACAACAAAGATATAACGATCGTGAACTACATAGCGCACACAGGCACTCATACAAAACAATATCCCACATAGCAGGTGGGAAAAAGGACACACTAAGTATGATCCCCCAATGAGAGGCAACGATATTCAGCTGCCTCTAATTGGGAACCACACACGCACACCAACATAGAAATGTAATACCTAGAAAAAACCCTAGTCACGCCCTGACCTAAAACACCATAGAGAACCCAGAGGGCTCTCCATGGTCAGGGCGTGACAGTGGCTCTGGTGGTTGTTGTCCTTGATGATGTTTTTGGCCTTCCTGTGACATCGGGTGGTGTAGGTTCTGGATGGCAGGAAGCTTGGCCCCAGTTATGTACTGGGCTGTGCGCACTACCCTCTGTAGCGCCTTACGGTCAGATTTGTGAAACATGATAGATTTATGGAATTACAAGTACAGACAGAGTATATTTGGGAAACTTTAACTTCATGGTATATCACTCAAGTCTGGTTTTTAGATAGTTGACAGCAGGGGTGCCATGCATGGCAAATATCTGAGGGGGCACAAAGTACGTGAGGATGGCTTGGGGGAGGGTCAGCTTTTTCCTTCAATCTAGAGTCATAATCATTATGCTTAATTTCATGTAAAAAAAAACGTGTTTATTGTTCTCCATATCTAAGCATACCTCTTGAGCTGTCTGTATCCCCTTCACTGTTTATTTTTTAATTTTTTAAAGAAAGTAAATATGCTTCCTTACTAAAATCTGGGTAAAAGATTGAAAGGAATGTGAGTCTTATTCAGTACATTTAGTAATTGCTTGCTTTTCTAAACTCTACCAGTCTTGCCAGTCTTGCTACTCTAACTTGATTGATACTCTGAAATGGCTTCTTGGTAGCGAGGTTGGAAGATTGGAAAACTATCTTGGCTAGATAAAGCCAATGTCATAACATTGCTAGGTGGCTAGTAGTATTACAGAGAAACAACAAATTCAACAAAAATATATTATTATTCATATTTCAAATACAGGACAAATCTGAGGGGGCACGTGCCCCTGTGCCCCTTATGGGCATGACACTTCTGGTTGACAGTCTACTATACCAGACTGAACAATGAAGTTATCAGGAATCAAGGTAAGACCCAGATGCAGACCATGCTGAAGTAACAATGTTTATTACAGCAACAGGGGCAAAGGTACAGGACTGCAGGTGGGTTCAGGTCAGGCAGAGGTCGGTAATCCAGAGGTGGGGCAAAGGTACAGGAAGGCAGGCAGGCTCAGGTCAGGCAGAGGTCGGTAATCCAGAGGTGGGGCAAAGGTACAGGAAGGCAGGCAGGCTCAGGGGCAGGCAGAGTGGTCAGGCGGGCGGGTACAGGGTCAGGTCAGGCAAGCGTCAAAAACCAGGACGACGATAAAAGAGAGACTGGGGAAAAGCAGGAGCTGAATACAAAAACGCTGGTTGACTTCACAAACAAGACGAACTGGCAACAGACAAACAGAGAACAGAGGTATAAATACACAGGGATAATGGGGAAGATGGGCGACACCTGGAGGGGGTGGAGACAATCACAAAGACAGGTGAAACAGATCAGGGTGTGACAGAAGTACAGGCACGCAAATGTAGGCATGCACACATAGGCACAGACACACACACACAGACACACACACGCAGGCAGGCAGGCGCACATACATAAATGCAGAATTCCAGGCTGTTTTACTCAACCCTCAGGAATGCACTCCTTAGTGTTTCCCAATATGACCTTTATAACCTATAAGAAACACAGCGAATGACACACTAGCAGTCCAAACAAGTCTCTTAATCCCTGTAAGACCCTCTTAAAAGAGGTATGCCCCATGTGAATACCTCACACAGAATCACATCTGGAGTGAGGACAGATAGTAGACGACGGTCTGCTCTACTGCCTGCTGTCTGTTAAGAGAGAGAATGTAAGTTGGTTTTCATTATGCACCAAACGGAAGATAACGGACTGAAACAGGATGGGACTACCAATAAGAAGCGCTAAATTTCATTGTCCGTTGCAAACCTTTTGCGGTAGAGTGCCCTAATGAATACGACCTAGAAGGTCTACATCACCACTATGACACCCCAGGCCAAGAAGGATATGTTGTCATAGTCTATATAGCTGCAGATCTCCAGACAGAGATAACAAGACACTCTGTCTGGAAAAAGTGAACTGAGAAGGGGAAAACAGATAGCATCAGAGGAAGAGGCAAAGCGACAGGGATAAATGGGCCCAAAATCTTTCTTCTCCATCAGGTGGCGTTTTTACTTTTTTGTATGGAGGTCAATGGGTGTCGAATTTGGTGAATAAAAAAGGTAATGGCTTATTTGCTACATGTGCCTTATTTGATTGAATACAAGTTCCGTAATGATTAGGTTGTTACAAGTGTGCTGATATAGGTAGGACATGTGACGTCCTGACAACTTTGAGAGAAAAAAAAACACTTTCAATCAGAGTTGTGCCTGGTCGTCACTTGTTACCACAGCTACAAAATCATAAACCCTGCCTGTTTCTACGTCTCCTCTTATAAGAGCGGCTGCCTTTAAAAAGCAACACATCCATTTGAAAATGGCCTATGTGACATCGATATGAGTCAGAAACAGTTATTCTAGTATCAAAAGGATACTTTTTGTCATAAAGTCCATGCTTCAGAACGGGTAAATTAAGGTTGGGTTTTGATTTGACAATGTTTATTTGCCTACTAACATGGGGTGAACAGCTGCGGTGATTGATCTCTATCCGATAGCATAGACCCCGTGACAGACCTGGCCAGCAGTTCCGACTTTGTTTACATACAGTAAGCCAACTTGTCGCACATTTTTTTACTTGAGAAATACTGGACCAAACACCTTAGTTAGATGTCAAATTGCGCAACTAAAACAACCTCTGCAAAAACGTAAATTAATTACAGATTTCTTAAGTTTATCTTATATTCATTCGGGAGATTTTGAGGAAGTGCCTCATGGGAGACAAACATCATTAACCAAATGTGGAATCGGTCAGGAAACACACCTCCAAAACTCAAATCCCGTTTTTTCAGTGGCTCTTTAAAATGTGCTTTTAAACCTAACCCTAACCACAATGCTAACCTTATGCCTAACCCTGACCTTAAATTATGACCAAAAATAATTTTTACGCTATAGCCAATTTTGACGTTGTGGCTTTGGTAACTAGAGTGCCTGTTGTTCGCACGCGTACACTGAGTGTACAAAACATGAAGAACACCTGGTTAATATTAAGTTGCACCCTGCCTTTTGCACTAAGAACAGCCTCAATTTGTCAGGTCATGGGCTCTACAAGGTGTCAAGATTCCACAGGGATGCTGGCCCATGTTGACTCCAATGCATCCCACAGTTGTGTCAAATTGGCTTTATGCCCTTTTGGTGGTGGACCATTATTGATACACACGGGAAACTGTTGAGTGTAAAAAGCCCAGCAGCATTGCAGTTCTTAACCCAAACTGGTGCGCCTGGCACCAACTACCATACCCTGTTCAAAGGCAGTTCAATATTTTGTCTTGCCCATTCACCCTCTGAAAGGCACACAAATAATTAACATCCAATCACATTAACTGTTACTCTCTCGCGGGAAACCTCGCGCAGACACTTAGAAACGAAACATGCCCGTTTGAATAAGCCATAGGAGTTTGTTGAGCGAGAATTAAGATGACTTTCAAGTATTAAGACATGTACCCCTGTATATGATACCTGTAACGTGCAATGAGTGAAGAGGTGTGGAGTCAGGCGCAGAGAGCAAAAGGATGTGGGAAAAAACACGCTTTAATGTCCAGGAAAAATAACATGAACAAAAGTAGGAAAACAAATGAACAGAAATATTAACGGACAGCGCGAAACCCAAAATGCAAACAAAATACACTCTAACACAAAACAGACGAACAAGCCCGCACGAAACAGAAACGGGCTGAACAAACTTAAATAACCCCACCCTAACAACCAAACAAGAAACAGGTGATACCAATTAGATATAACCAAACGAACACAGAACAAAGGATCGGTGATAGCTAGTAGACCGGTGACGACGACCGCCGAGCGCCACCCGAACAAGAAGGGGAGTCACCTTCGGTAATATTCGTGACAATACCATTAATAAGAAGCAACAGATACCATTAATAAGAAGGAGCTAGAAGCGTCTTATATGGTGAGCTACCGAGTGGCTAGGACAGGCAAGCCCCGTACTATTGTGGAGGACTTCCTTATTCCTGCCGCCGTGGATATGGCTGGGACAATGCTGAAGGAAAAGACGCCCAAAGAATAGACAGACAATATCTTCATCAAACAACACTGTTTCACGACGCATCAGTGACATGGCAGGAGATGTTTTGAAACAATTACTGCTTCACATACAAGCCAGTGAATTCTATGCATTACAGCTGGATGAGTCAACAGTCATGGCGGGCCTGGCACAGCTCCTGGTATGTGTCCGTTAAATTCATGAGGGGTCTATTAAGGAAGACATCCTCTTCTGCAAACCACTGGAAACCAGGACAACAGGAGCGGGTATTTTTAAAGTACTGGACAGCTTTGTGACATCAAATGGACTTTGGTGGTCAAGATGTGTTGGTATCTGTACTGATGGTGCAAAAGCCATGACAGGGAGACATAATGGAGTGGTAACGCACGTGCAAGCAGTTGCTCCCGACACCAGTTGGGTACACTGCTGCATCCACTGAGAGGCTCTTGCTGCCAAGGGAATACCTGACAGATTGGAAGATGTTTTGGACACTATAGTGAAAATGGTTAACTTTGTTAAAGCAAGGCCCCTGAACTCTCGTGTATTTTCTGCATTATGCAATGATATGGGCAGCGACCATGGAACGCTTTTACAACATACAGAAGTGCGCTGGTTATCAAGGGGCAGAGCATTGACATGTTTTTTAAAAATTGAGAGACAAGCTTAAAGTTTTCTTTACTGGCCATCGTTTTCACTTGTCTGACCGCTTGCATGATGAGTCTCTCACACGAATGGCCTATCTGGGTGATGTTTTTTCTCACCTGAATGATCTGAATGTAGGATTACAGGGACTCTCCTAACTATATTCAATGTGTGGGACAAAATTGAGGCTATGATTAAGAAGTTGGAGCTCTTCTCTGTCTGCCTCAACAAGGGCAACACATGGGTCTTTCCATCATTGAATTATTATTTGTGTGCAAATGAACTCAAGCTTATATAGTGAAGCACCTGTGTGAGCTGAGAACCAATTACCCATGTGAGAGTGGATTCTCGGCCCTCACTAGCATGAAAACAAAATATAGGCACAGACTGTGTTTGGAAAATTATTTAAGACAGAGACTCTCTCCAATTCAACCCAACATTGCAGAGTTATGTACATCCTTTCAAGCACACCCTTCTCATTAACCTGTGGTGAGTAATTCACAATTTTTTAAGAACAAATAAGGTTTTATATGTAAGATGGCTAAATAAAGGGCAACATTATTGATTAGTATATAATCATTTGTGCCCTGGTCCTATAAGAGTTCTTTGTCACTTCCCACGAGCCGGGTTGTGACAAAAACTCACACTCATTCTTATGTTTAATAAATGTATCGTGTGTGTGGCAGGCTAACAATGATGAGCTGACCCTGGTGCTAGAGGGGGTACGGAGCTGGAGGTTGAATGTTATAAGGGTTACGGGACTATAAAAGGTTTGGGAACCACTAAGAATGAGTGATTTGAAGTGGATTTAACAAGTGACATCAACAATGATCATAGATTTCACCTGAATTCCCCAGTCTATATCAAGGAAAAAGCAGGTGTCCTTAACGTTTCGTGCACTCAGTGTATCTGATAATGTGACTTGACTATTCCCTGATGTCTATCCTGTCATCTCACCTAAAGTTTTACACACACACACACACACACACACACACACACACACACACACACACACACACACACACACACACACACACACACACACACACACACACACACACACACACACACACACCCTGAATTGCAATTGCAGGGTATGGAAGGGAGCAAGGGAGGGGGTTGTTTGTTTAAAGTAAATCACGGCAGGAAAGGGATGGAATGGGGGAGTGAAGGGTGTTTGTGTGTGCTCACCTAGCTGTGTGTGCACGTCTGTGTGCGTGCCCATCTGCGTGTCATCATCTGTATCTGGCTACCAGTATCGCGGCATGCGCTTGTCTTTCTCTGTGTCTACATACATTACATCTGATTCAGTGCTTGTGTTCATGTGTCTTCATGTGTGTTGATGTCTTGTATATTTCCATGTGTGTCTGTGTGTGAAATGACTGGCCCAGCTCTGCCTCATCCCTCGCCGGCATGACCGTGGGGGGATTTGAGATGAATGTCAGCTGGTGTGGCCTCTTTGATCCTACACAGCCTGACCAGACAAGCATCTTTCATATTGGGCGACAGCACCAGGAGGGATCGCCTCTTAGCCGATGAGTGAAACCAAAACAAGACACAGACAACTTTTCTACATGTGCACATTGACCAGAGGCTTATTGAGGCACATTCAATGGGTTAGGAAGTGCAGTGTTGAGGAATGTTTCTGTACAGAAGTAGAATGAATGGAATGGAAAATGGTTCACTGCCAGAGGTTCTGAATCTTTATGGTGAATGTGTACTGTGTCTTGAGCATTCCATGATGGATTTTCAATATGCCCCCTGGTCCTTTTACTCATGCAGAAAGCTGACAGAAAAAGAGAGAGGAGGAAAACGGAGAGAGAGAGAGAGAGAGAGAGAGAGAGAGAGAGTGTGTGAACTTCAGATGTTTTAGAACCAGAGAGAAAACCTTTTACCTTTTAAAAAAAGGGGAAGGGAAGAAAAAGAAGAGTGGGTGTCAGAGTACAGTACCTGCTGGTTCTCTCTCTGGCGTCCTAATCCCTTCTGCCAAAACATCTGTTCTTTTAAAGGCCCTCTCTCCCCGAGTGACACACATCTGTACACACATCTGTGGAAATGCTCTTGCACTTCTCGGAACCAAAGATAGATAGATAGATAGATAGATAGATAGATAGATAGATAGATAGATAGATAGATAGATAGATAGATAGATAGATAGATAGATAGATAGATAGATAGATAGATAGATAGATAGATAGATAGAGAGAGAGAGAGAGAGAGAGAGACTGCATATTTCTACATTCCACATATAAAGTAGTTTTACCTATACTGATAAAAATGTAAATGCAACATGCAACAATTTCTAAAATTTAACTGAGTTACAGTTCATATAAGGAAATCAGTCAATTGAAATAAATTAATTAGGCCCTAATCTATGGATTTCACATGACTGGGAATACAAATATGCATCTGTTGGTATACCTTTAAAAAACATAGGGGCGTGGATCAGAAAACCAGTAAGTATCTAGTATGACCACCATTTGCCCCATGCAGTGCAACATCTCTTTCGAACAGAGTTGATCAGACTGTTGATTGTGGCCTGTGGAATGTTGTCCCACTCCTCTTCAATGGCTGTGTGAAGTTGCTGGATATTAGCGGGAACTACAACATGCTGTCATGCACGTTGATCCAGAGCATTCCAAACATGCTCAATCAATGACATTTCTGGTGAGTATGCAGACCATAGAAAAACTGGGTCATTTTCAGCTTGCAGGAATTGATGAATGGGGACTCTGTTCACAACATTGACATCAGCAAACTGCTCGCCATCACAACTTCAAACACGTGGTGTGTGGTTGTGAGGCCGGTTGGATGTACTGACAAATTCTCTAAAACTATGTTGGAAGCTGCTTATGGTAAAGGAATTAATATTGAATTATCTGGAAACAGCTTTGGTGGACATTACTGCAGTTAGCATGCCAATTGCACGCTAACTCAAAACATTTTAGAGGTGCTTTTTATTGTCCCCAGCACATAATCATTATGCTGTTTAATTAGCTTCTTGATATGCCACATCTTTCAGGTGGATGGATTATCTTGGCAAAGGAGAAATGCTCAATATCAGGGATGTAAACAAATGTGCGCACAACATTTTTGAGAAATAAGCTTTTTCTGAATATGGAACATTTCTGGGATCTTTTATTTCAGCTCATGAAACATTGGACCAACAATTTACATGTTGTGTTTATATTTTTGTTCAGTATACACTACCGTTCAAAAGTCTGGGGTCACCGAGAAAAGCATTTTTTTTGTCCATTAAATAACATTAATTGATCAAAAATACAGTGTAGACATTGTTAATGTTGTAAAAGACTATTGTAGCTGTAAACGGCAGATTTTTTTATGGAATATCTACATAGGGGTACAGAGGCCCATTATCAGCAACCATCACTCCTGTGTTCCAATGGCACGTTGTGTTAGCTAATCCAAGTTATTCATTTTAAAAGGATAATTGATCATTAGAAAACCCTTTTGCAATTATGTCAGCACAGCTGAAAACTGTTGTCCTGATTGAAGAAGCAATAAAACTGTCCTTCTTTAGACTAGTTGAGTATATGGAGCATTGGCATTGGCGGGTTCAATTACAGGCTCAAAATGGCCAGGAACAAAGACCTTTCTTCTGAAACTCATCAGTCTATTCTTGTTATGAGAAATGAAGGTAATTCCATGTGAGAAATAGCCAAGAAACTGAAAATCTCGTACAAAATCGTGCACTACTCCCTTCACAGAACAGCACAAAACGGTACTAACCAGAATATAAAGAGGAGTGGGAGGCCCCTGTTGACAACTGAGCAAGAGGACAAGTACATTAGAGTGTCTACTTTGAGAAACAGACGCCTCACAAGTCCTCAACTGGCAGCTTCATTAAATAGTACCCGCAAAACACCAATGAAGAGGCGACTCTGGGATGCTGTTGCAAAGAGTTTCAAAGAAAAAGCCATATCTCAGACTGGCCAATAATAATAAATATTAAGATGGGTAAAAGAACACAGACAACGGACAGAGGAACTATGCCTGGAAGGCCAGCATCCTGGAGTCGCCTCTTCACTGTTGATGTTGAGACTGGTGTTTTGTGGGTACTATTTAATGAAGCTGTCAGTTTAATGAAGCTAACGAAGTTGCTCAGTTGTGCACCAGTTTGCGCTGTAGTACACAGCGTTGTATGAGATCTTCAGTTTCTTGGCAATGTCTCGCATGGAATAGTCTTCATGTCTCAGAACAAGAACAGACTGATGAGTTTCAGAAAAAAGGTCTTTGTTTCTGGCCATTTTGAGCCTGTAATCGAACCCACAAATGCCAATGCTCCAGATACTCAGCTAGTTTACTAAAGAAGGACCGTTTTATTGCTTCTTAATCAGCACAACAGATTTCAGCTGTGCTAACATAATTGCAAAAGAGTTTTCTAATGATCAATTAGCATTTTAAAATGAATAACTTAGATTAGCTAACACAACGTGCCATTGGAACACAGGAGTGATGGTTGCTGATAATGGGCCTCTGTACCCCTATGTAGATATTCCATAAAAAATCTGCCGTTTCCAGCTACAATAGTCATTACAACAATAACAATGTTTTTCTTTCAAAAACAAGGACATTTCTAAGTGACCCCAAACTTTTGAACAGTAGTGTACATTCTTTTGATATGTTTTTAATAAACATCTATGCATTTTTCTCTCTCGCTCTTCGTGACAATGTTTGCAGCATATAGTTGGGTCTTAAAGCCATATTGAACCACATCGAGAAAGTGAACAGCTGAAATGCTCTCCATTCCACCAACTTAATCTGCATTCTTCCTGTGCGTTTGACTGAGAGAAATAAACACTTTTCTCAGTTTTGTCTCCCGTTCTAAATGAAAATGTTTAAGGAATGCTGTTTACCGGCTCTCAAAACCACCGACTTGAGGGAGAGAGAGCAGCCATATTCAATTTCACCTTATTCTAAGTCCTTCACTTTAATTCCTTGTAGCTTTTGGCTGCTAGAAATAAACACAATTATCTTTCTCTCAATGTCTCCCGCTACGAAATTGTTCAAACAACCCTGCCACGCACACACTAGCTCTTGGGTTTCATTCACCATAACCCTGCATTCCATCAGTCTGCTGTGGAAGCAGCTAGCTACAGCTAGCCTAGCGCTCTGCTAATGTCCTGCTGGTGCAACGGGTCCTGTTCATTAGGAACCAAGTGGAATAAAATGGACTGAAACAAGGAGGGACTAGATGGATCTGGTCTAATAAGTTAAAAAATCAACATTCATTGTCAATGTCTGTTGCAAAAACATGATCCTGCATGAAGTGTTGAAACGCTGGAAACCATTCCAAAAAGTCACCCTACAGTATTCCCTATACAGTGCATTCTTAAAATATTCAGACCCCTTGACCTTTTCCACATTTTCTTACGTTGCAGCCTTATTCTAAAATGTATTAAATGAAACATCAATCTACACACATTACCCCATAGTGACGAAGCGAAAACAGGTTTTAAGTATTTTTTTAACCTTATTTACATAAGTATTTAGACCCTTTGCTATGAGATTCAAAATCCTGTTTCCATTGATTACCCTTGAGCTGTTTCTACAACTTGATTTGATTCCACCTGTGGTTAATTCAATTGATTGGACATGATATGGAAAGGCACACGGTTGACAGTGCATGTCAGAGCAAAAACCAAGCCATACGGTTGAAGGAATTGTCTGTACAGCTCCGAGACATGATTGTGTCGAGGCACAGATCTGGGGAAAGGTACCAAAAAATGTCTGCAGCATTAAAGGTCCCCAAGAACACAGTAGCCTCCATCATTCTTAAATGGAAGACATTTGGAACCACCAAGAATCTCCCTAGAGTTGGCCACCCGGCCAAACTGAGCAATTGGGGCACCATCCCTACTGTGAAGCATGGTGGTGGCAGCATCATGCTGTGAAGCATGGTGGTGGCAGCATCATGCTGTGGGGATTTGTTCAGTGCCAGGGACTTGGAGACTAGTCAGGATTGAGGGAAAGATGGACGGAACAAAGTACAGAGAGATCCTTGGTTGAAACCTGTTCCAGAGCGATCAGGACCTCAGACAACACAGGAGTGGCTTCGGGACAAGTCTCTGAATGTCCTTGAGTGGCCCAGCCAGAGCCCAGACTTGAACCCGATCAAACATCTCTGGAGAGACCTGAAAATAGTTGCGCAGCAATGCTCCCCATCCAACTTGACAGAGCTTGAGTGGATCTGCAGAGAAGAATGGGAGAACCTCCCCAAATACTGGTGTGCTAAGCTTGTAGCGTCATACCCAAGAAGCCTCGAGGATGTAATCGCTGCCTACGATGAAAATGGTCTGAAAATGGTCTGAATACTTATGTAAATGTGATATTTAATTTTTTTATTTTTTTATTTACAAACATTTCTAAAAACCTGTTTTGCTTTGTCATTAACATGTATTGTGTGTAGATTGATGAGGGGGAAAAAACTATGTAATAAATTTTAGAATAAGGCTGTAACGTAACAAAATGTGGAAAAAGTCAAGTCTGAATACTTTCCCGAATGGACTTTATAATGCACTACTTTTGTCCAGAACCCTATGGGCCCTGGTCAAAAGTAGTGCACTATGTAGGGAATAGGGTGCCATTTGGGGTGCATAAATAGCCTGCAGCAGCCACTGGATGTCTTTGGTGAGGAGAGTAAAGAGAAGAGACTCTAAAGGGGACTAAGCTATGAAGCTATACCCTACCCAAGCCCTAATGATTCAAATAGAGAGAAGGGGTCCACTAGAAGGAGGGGTTGGATTTTTTTGTTCTCTCTGATGCTGGTTGTGTGGGATAGAGTGTGTCTTGTAATTGTGTTGTGTCTGTGTGTGCCGACATTTGAATACTGATTTCATTTTTAGATCTTAATACAGTATTCAAATGAATGTGTGTGGTGTCCCAGACACTCATTTAAATAATGTATTGAGATCCAAATTTAAATAAAGTTTTCAAGTGTGTATGTGTGTATGTGTGAGCTTGTATGAATCCCACACTGGTCTGAAGCTGCTGCTGCCTCTGGGGGAAAAAACCTGAAAAGCCTAGAGGGGATTTTCCTTCTGAAAGGCAAAGCTTTTCTCCTCCCCCTTCTCCAGCAGTCTTTCCCTCTCTCACGCTCCCACTTGCTCCAAAAACACAGTGCTGCCAGAGAAGCTCAAGACTGGAGCCAGCGAAGCAACAGGAAGCAAGACACTTCATCGCTTGGAGCTCAACTCACTCAAACTTGCGGAAAGTCACTAAGGGATGGGAACTTTCCTACTTACTCGCAGACCACTAACTGTCATGTGGACCTACCTTCATCAATGGCATTATCTTGGTGATTAAGAAACATGAGAAGAAGACCGCTCTCACTAGAGTCAATTATCTGGACGGAATTATCAGGACAAAATGTGAAGAAACATTCTGCAGGATAGAAGAGATACTGTCGGAAAGATGGTAACTAAATGATACTTTTTCTATTGAGTTGTCATGTGCTTTTGTCTCCGTTGTCTCATGTTACCTCTTCCAGGTCTGTGAGTTGCGGTGCTCCACTGACCTACTGAGTGAATAACTTACGGGTTTGTCTTTCTCAGTGGATTCTCCCGTAATGCATAAATGGAGAGTATCTTGTATGGATTTTGTATTCAAAGCACACTGTCTGCAAACTTTGAGACACAGAGTACATTGCGGATTTGATAGATGAATAGCAAAGCAAGTTACCTATTGACTTTAAAAAAAAAGAATTTAAATCATTGTAGCTTGCAGTTCTACTGTAGCAAGTACTGCATTTTGATATAGCCTTGATAATGTTGATTAAACACATTTATTTCAGATTAAAGTTAACAGTCACTACAAGTATTGACCATTTTGCTCTCCTAAAAAAAGTGACACATATTCAATAAATTCAATATATTGTCCCTAAAGCATTTATGTTGTTAGGGACACAGCGAACTGAACACAGCATCTCAAGCCCCTCAAGTGTCCCTCCACTCGAGAGAAAAGAAGCTGCAGCAAAGAGTCTTCGTTTTGTTTGCAATGGCAATATGTCACTTTTTGGGCAACCCGAATTCAAAAAGAAATCTATGTCATTCTCATTGAAAGTATGTCTAAGAGGCGGTAGATCTGTTCTATGTGCGCTATTTCTATGCTCCCCGTTCTAAAGTTTAGTTTTTGAGTCTTTTACTTTCGGTTTTGGTACACCAGCTTCAAACATCTAAAAATACAATATTTTTGGGGGTATGATAAAGATATTTTCACAGCGGTTTAGATTTTGCAATGATTCTCTACACTATACTTGCTTATTTTGCCACATAAACTGAAATTAAGCAAACTTTTATGGAGCAATTTCTGCATAGTACATCTTTAATCATCGGTGATGTGTCAATAATCATCTACAAGTTAATAGCAGGCTGCATTTCACACACCAAGTAGGATAGTGGGAAGACAGGCAGCACTTAATAAAATATGGCCCTAGCTAGCAAAAAGACAGTGCTAGACAACAACAGAAAAAGACACAAATCAAACTAATCACTCCTGGAGATATCAGTTGTCCTCTAGCTATAGAATGAAGCACTCTTCCCTGTGTCTGATCACACTGCTCACACTGCTCTGATCTGGGGAAGGGTACAAAAAAATGTCTGCAGCATTGAAGGTCTCCAAGAACACAGTAGCCTCCATAATTCTTAAGTGGAAAAAATCTGGAACCACCAAGACCCTTCCTAGAGCTGGCCCCTGTCCAAATTGAGCAATCGGAGGAGAAGGGACTCGGTCAGGGAGGTGAACAAAAACCCGATGATCACTCTGACAGAGCTGAAGCGTTCCTCTGTGAAGATGGGAAAACCTTCCAGAAGGACAACCATATCTACGGTACTCCACCAATCAGGCCTTTATGGTGGCCAGACGGAAGCCAAGTCTCAGTAAAAGGCAGACGACAGCCCGCTTGGAGTTTGCCAAAATGCACCTAAAGACTCTTAGACCGTTAGAAACAAGATTCTATGGTCTGATGAATCCAAGATTGAACTCGTCGGCCTGAATGCCAAGCGTCACATCTGGAGGAAACCTGGCACCATCCCTACGGTGAAGCATGGTGGTGGCAGCATCATGCTGTGGGGATATTTTTCCGCGGCAGGGACTGGAAGTAGTCAGGATCAAGGGAAAGATGAATGGAGCAAAGTACAGAGAGATCCTTGATGAACACCTGCTCCAGAACACTCAGGACCTCAGACTGGGGTTAAGGTTCACCTTCCAACAGGACAATGACCATAAGCACACAGCCAAGACAACGCAGGAGTGGCTTAGGGGCAAATCTCTGAATGTCCTTGAGTGGCCCAGCCAGAGCCCGGACTTGAACCCGATCAAAAATGGAGAGACCTGAAAATAGTTGTGCAGCAACGCTCCCCATCCAACTTGACAGCGCTTGAGAGGATCTGCAGAGAAGAATGGGAGAAACTCCCCAAATACTGTTGTGTCAAGCTTGTAGCGTCATACCCAAGAAGACTCAAGGCTGTAATTGCTGACAAAGATGCTTCAACAAAGTACTGAGTAAAGGGTATGAATACTTATGTAAATGTATTATTTAAGTTTTTATTCTTAAGACATTTGCAAAAAAATTATAAAACCCTATTTTTTCTCCGTCATTATGGGGTAATGTGCGTAGATTGATTAGGGGGGGGGCGGACAAATTAGGGGAAAAAAACAATTTAATGTAATGTAACAAAATGTGGAAAAAAGTCAAGGGGTCTGAATACTTTCCGAATGCACTGTATAAAACAGGTTACCAACGTAATTAGAATAGTACAAATCAATGTTTTGTCATACCCTTGGTATACGGTCTGATATACCACGGATTTCAGACAATCAGCATTCAGGGCTCGAACCACCCAGTTTATATTTAATGGGTTCTAACTTAAAATTCTTTATTAGTTTACAATTGTGAAATGTATGCTCCCTGCATATAAAAACCACAAAGACTGGGATCGTAATTTCTATGACTCACATGGTGGATGAACATATTGCCTGTAGCCTACTGTACATGGTATATTTTTGTATGGAAAATGGCTGTGAGGACTTTTTCTACAATATTCAAAACATATTGACACAATTGCAATCTTTAATTTGATGAAACACTGAATTTGGTCTTACTGCCATTAGCCGATAGAAATGAATTGAAGAACAGATTCATACATGGAAAAACATCTTTCCATAGAGTGGTCAAACCATTCAGACACCACAGCCGTTTTTATGAGAAGACCGACTTTCGGGATGTCTCATGGTCTGACAAACACAGGTGTAGCTAGACCACCTTCCACCACAGAGGCGGATGTGGCCGATTGAAACGCAGCCCACGCATGGGATTTTTTTATTATGCCAATTCGATTTTCCCTTGGGCACGGACATCGACTCTAGGGGGATAATAGGCTATATTTGGGTATTATGACATGTATTAAATAGCCGTTTAATATAATTAAACAATGTCACTGTTACTTTATTCTTTAGACTTTATTTATTTATTTTTATTTATTTTACCTTTATTTAACCAGGTAGGCAAGTTGAGAACAAGTTCTCATTTACAATTGCGACCTGGCCAAGATAAAGCAAAGCAGTTCGACAGATACAACGACACAGACTTACACATGGAGTAAAACAAACATACAGTCAATAATACAGTATAAACAAGTCTATATACAATGTGAGCAAATGAGGTGAGAAGGGAGGTAAAGGCAAAAAAGGCCATGGTGGCAAAGTAAATACAATATAGCAAGTAAAACACTGGAATGGTAGTTTTGCAATGGAAGAATGTGCAAAGTAGAAATAAAAATAATGGGGTGCAAAGGAGCAAAATAAATAAATTAATTAAAATTAAATACAGTTGGGAAAGAGGTAGTTGTTTGGGCTAAATTATAGGTGGGCTATGTACAGGTGCAGTAATCTGTGAGCTGCTCTGACAGTTGGTGCTTAAAGCTAGTGAGGGAGATAAGTGTTTCCAGTTTCAGAGATTTTTGTAGTTCGTTCCAGTCATTGGCAGCAGAGAACTGGAAGGAGAGGCGGCCAAAGAAAGAATTGGTTTTGGGGGTGACTAGAGAGATATACCTGCTGGAGCGTGTGCTACAGGTGGGAGATGCTATGGTGACCAGCGAGCTGAGATAAGGGGGACTTTACCTAGCAGGGTCTTGTAGATGACATGGAGCCAGTGGGTTTGGCGACGAGTATGAAGCGAGGGCCAGCCAACGAGAGCGTACAGGTCGCAATGGTGGGTAGTATATGGGGCTTTGGTGACAAAACGGATTGCACTGTGATAGACTGCCTCCAATTTGTTGAGTAGGGTATTGGAGGCTATTTTGTAAATGACATCGCCAAAGTTGAGGATTGGTAGGATGGTCAGTTTTACAAGGGTATGTTTGGCAGCATGAGTGAAGGATGCTTTGTTGCGAAATAGGAAGCCAATTCTAGATTTAACTTTGGATTGGAGATGTTTGATATGGGTCTGGAAGGAGAGTTTACAGTCTAACCAGACACCTAAGTATTTGTAGTTGTCCACGTATTCTAAGTCAGAGCCGTCCAGAGTAGTGATGTTGGACAGGCGGGTAGGTGCAGGTAGCGATCGGTTGAAGAGCATGCATTTAGTTTTACTTGTATTTAAGAGCAATTGGAGGCCATGGAAGGAGAGTTGTATGGCATTGAAGCTTGCATGGAGGGTTGTTAACACAGTGTCCAAAGAAGGGCCGGAAGTATACAGAATGTTGTCGTCTGCGTAGAGGTGGATCAGAGACTCACCAGCAGCAAGAGCGACCTCATTGATGTATACAGAGAAGAGAGTCGGTCCAAGAATTGAACCCTGTGGCACCCCCATAGAGACTGCCAGAGGTCCGGACAGCAGACCCTCCGATTTGACACACTGAACTCTATCAGAGAAGTTGTTGGTGAACCAGGCGAGGCAATCATTTGAGAAACCAAGGCTGTCGAGTCTGCCGATGAGGATGTGGTGATTGACAGAGTCGAAAGCCTTGGCCAGATCAATGAATACGGCTGCACAGTAATGTTTCTTATCGATGGCGGTTAAGATATCGTTTAGGACCTTGAGCGTGGCTGAGGTGCACCCATGACCAGCTCTGAAACCAGATTGCATAGCAGAGAAGGTATGGTGAGATTCGAAATGGTCGGTAATCTGTTTGTTGACTTGGCTTTCGAAGACCTTAGAAAGGCACGGTAGGATAGATATAGGTCTGTAGCAGTTTGGGTCAAGAGTGTCCCCCCTTTGAAGAGGGGATGACCGCAGCTGCTTTCCAATCTTTGGGAATCTCAGACGACACGAAAGAGAGGTTGAACAGGCTAGTAATAGGGGTGGCAACAATTTCGGCAGATAATTTTAGAAAGAAAGGGTCCAGATTGTCTAGCCCGGCTGATTTGTAGGGGTCCAGATTTTGCAGCTCTTTCAGAACATCAGCTGAATGGATTTGGGAGAAGGAGAAATGGGGAAGGCTTGGGCGAGTTGCTGTTGGGGGTGCAGTGCTGTTGACCGGGGTAGGAGTAGCCAGGTGGAAAGCATGGCCAGCCGTAGAAAAATGCTTATTGAAATTCTCAATTATGGTGGATTTATCAGTGGTGACAGTGTTTCCTATCTTCAGTGCAGTGGGCAGCTGGGAGGAGGTGTTCTTATTCTCCATGGACTTTACAGTGTTCCAGAACGTTTTTGAGTTAGTGTTGCAGGAAGCAAATTTCTGCTTGAAAAAGCTAGCCTTGGCTTTTTAACTGCCTGTGTATAATGGTTTCTAGCTTCCCTGAACAGCTGCATATCACGGGGCTGTTCGATGCTAATGCAGAATGCCATAGGATGTTTTTGTGTTGGTTAAGGGCAGTCAGGTCTGGGGAGAACCAAGGGCTATATCGGTTCCTGGTTCTAAATTTCTTGAATGGGGCATGTTTATTTAAGATGGTTAGGAAGGCATTTAAAAAAAATATCCAGGCATCCTCTACTGACGGGATGAGATCAATATCCTTCCAGGATACCCCGGCCAGGTCGATTAGAAAGGCCTGCTCGCAGAAGTGTTTCAGGGAGCGTTTTACAGTGATGAGTGGAGGTCGTTTGACCACTGACCCATTACAGATGCAGGCAATGAGGCAGTGATCGCTGAGATCTTGGTTGAAGACAGCAGAGGTGTATTTAGAGGGAAGTTGGTTAGGATGATATCTATGAGGGTGCCCGTGTTTAAGGCTTTGGGGAGGTACCTGGTAGGTTCATTGATAATTTGTGTGAGATTGAGGGCATCAAGTTTAGATTGTAGGATGGCTGGGGTGTTAAGCATGTTCCAGTTTAGGTCGCCTAGCAGCACGAACTCTGAAGATAGATGGGGGGCAATCAGTTCACATATGGTGTCCAGAGCACAGCTGGGGGCAGAGGGTGGTCTATAGCAGGCGGCAACGGTGAGAGACTTGTTTTTAGAGAGGTGGATTTTTAAAAGTAGAAGTTCAAATTGTTTGGGTACAGACCTGGATAGTAGGACAGAACTCTGCAGGCTATCTTTGCAGTAGATTGCAAACACCGCCCCCTTTGGCAGTTCTATCTTGTCTGAAAATGTTGTAGTTTGGAATTAAAATTTCTGAATTTTTGGTGGTCTTCCTAAACTAGGATTCAGACACAGCTAGAACATCCGGGTTGGCAGAGTGTGCTAAAGCAGTGAATAGAACAAACTTAGGGAGGAGGCTTCTAATGTTAACATGCATGCAACCAAGGCTATTACGGTTACAGAAGTCATCAAAAGAGAGCGCCTGGGGAATAGGAGTGGAGCTAGGCACTGCAGGGCCTGGATTCACCTCTACATCGCCAGAGGAACATAGGAGGAGTAGAATAAAGGTACGGCTAAAAGCTATGAGAATTGGTTGTCTAGAACGTCTGGAACATAGAGTAAAAGGAGGTTTCTGGGGGCGGTAAAATAGCATCAAGGTATAATGTACAGACAAAGGTATGAATTGTATCAATTGCAAACATTATTGTTTCTAAAGTGTCATTTTGAGAATATTTTTTTTTTACGTCTCAAAATAAGACGCCACACTTTTAAGACAATTGGGTTCCTAAAGAGATATCAACCTGGATATAGACAAAAGATAATCTCTATTTTTGTAGCTTTCTTTATGCAGACTATCAACAGTAGCCAGCATATTGCTAGTATGGTCACTAATGAAGGTTAACTTTTGTAAATCACTTTCTCTTTAATGAATAATCTCAATGAGAAGATTGGTGGGCACTTATTTTTGCTCGGGGCAGCTTTTGTGTGCTGTGTGAACGTAGCTATCAACTTCTGTACTGCTCAAGAAGTTGTGGTGTTTGAATGAACTGCCAAACGTATTGCTGAAATACGAATGGCACAACGTTTCTGCATGTAGTCTTCACTGGTTTTCAAAGGCAGACTGCGACAGAGCAGGTAAATGTTTTAATGGTATGCAAAAATATGTGAAGAAGTTACTGGCACGGTCGGTGCTGCTGCTTTGAAACTGGGGCAAATGCTGTCTCGCCACACGTTTTCCGACGGCTCTGCGTAGTATGCCATTTTCGGGGACCACTTTTGGCTTGTGAACACTACTTTCAGAACTACTGGCTAAAAAAGTATACAAAAGTACTGGAGGATCTCTTAAAAACTCTAAATTCTGTTACCAAATCTGTAACAGAATTTCTAAAAATCTGTAACGGAATTACTGCAATTAGTAATTCATAGTCACAAACCACAGTTGGGTCACCTGCTTACAGTCCTCCCTTCCACTGGCATACTGGTATTAGGAAGATCAAACGTGGTATGACAGCAAGATAATGAAACATAAATTCAAAGAAGAAGAACATCTATCTCATCGTTGCAGTTACATCATAGGGGTCATTCATATTGGCACAGAAGACGTTAAACAGTTTTTTTACTTTATTTTTGAAATTGGCTAGAGAGGACGTCGTTTTTATGGGCAGAGGCAACTCATTTCACTCTGAGGCTCCAGTATACAGGAAAGTACCTTTCCCAGCATTACTCCTGAACCTGTATAAGCACACATTAACAACACCTGATCTGGTGCTGTGATTGTGTGCATCCCTAACACAGGTAAAGTAATCAGATAGATATCTTGACGCATAACCTAGATACTAGATAGATATAGATACTCCTGTAAACCAAACCCAGTCTAATCTGGGACACCCTAGCCTCAACAGGCAACCAGTTGAGTTCCTGAAAGCAGCTCCTGCCTATGTGAGTATGTGGACTCACCTTCAATACTACCCTGATCAGCTTATTCTTGGCTATCTGGAGCATTCTAGACAAAAATGTAGTCCTGGCATTAACCTTCCCTAGCACTTTAGTGGCCATGCTCACACCTCCCAAGCTTCCATTATGGATGCATCCCAGGTAAATAACAGAGGTTTTAGTAGTCAGCACCTCACCCCCTAACTCCACTGTGATATCAGAGGACCTACTCAATTTAAGTCTGAATCCAAAAATAATTGCCTCAGTTTTACCTCAGTGCAGAGATAGCTTATTATCTCCAAGCCATTTACTAATGTTAGTAAGCTCTGTGCTCAGTATGCTCTCCAACATAGTTTTACTTTTGTGAGACACCAGAAGTGTGGAGTCATCCGCATAAAGGAAAAGATGACAAGAACAGCATCTTTCATATCGTTAATTTACAGTAAAAACAGTAGAAGCCCAAGCACGCTCCCCTGCGGAACGCCACAACTCATTGGTTTTGCCTGAGACAGTGAACCATTAACCTCTACTACTTGCACCCTACCTAATAAATATAACTTCACCCAGCCTAGAGGGATATTGCTTAACCCCAGCGCCTTCAGTTTGGAGATTAGGGGACAGTGCTTAACTGTATCAAAGGCCTTTTGTAGGTCAAGTAGTACCATTCCATTGACATATTCATAAATGCTTGTATAGATTCTAGAATCTCATGATTAAACCAAGGGCAAGACAGTCTAGACAACCCTCCCTTTCTCTCACCCTCCCCCCCTCTCTCTCTCCCTGCCTCTCTCTCCAGTTAATGTCACCTCTCCCGGCTCTTACTGACACTTACACATGAGCCACCTCTCTTTCCATTTACTGAAACCAGCATCCTTACCCACTGAGCAGCAACACCGGACATCCGTGGACGTTAAAAAGTAGTTGAAATTTGGTCAATCCACCCTCGCTTTGATTTCAAAGTCCACAGACATCGTTTTTTGGTACGGTCCAGACTGGCTTAAATTTCAACGTCCACAGACATCGTTTTTTGGTACGGTCCAGACTGGCTTAAATTTCAACGTCCACAGACTTTGATTTTTGGTGTGGTCCAGACCATCCTTGATTTGGCACAAGCATAGACATCCATGATTGGTTTAGATTTAGTCCAGTCTATGTTTCACAACTTTGGACAGCACAGTTCCATACAGTAGAGCACAGTAGAGTACATAAGAATGCAGTACAATCCTTTAGAATATAGATCAGTACTGTACAGTAGAACACGCTAGTATAATGTACTGTACTGAACTATACTCTACTTTCCTCTACTCTACTCTGCTGTGCTGTACTGTACTCTACTAATCTCTATTGTGCTGTACTTTATTGTCCAAACTTGTGAAACATGGACGTCTATGGTTGGTTCAGCTTTGTTAGGGTCCGGACCAACCAAATATGATATTTTGGGGGGGCGGTGTGTGTAGAATAATAAGCACATATTCAAAAGATATTCATAGCTGACACTGGTCACATAAACACATTTTTTTAACAGATTTTTTAAAATTAAAATGTCCGTTTAAATTGAACGGTTTGTTAAACTTTGAAATTAAGGGTTTTTGTTTGACATCTCAGCAAAATGCCATTACTGTGGAATTGCCCGTAACATACATTTAGGAACTCTTTCTTCTGCATGTGCATTAAGTTCTCTTTAGATGACAACACAACATTTGATTTTCTGAACCAACCCTATTGGAGATACAGTATGTGATAACTACTTTAACCAGGAAGGATGTTCCACAATATCATGGCACACTACCACAACAGGACACTCATACAGTACATACTAGTAGACTGTTATTGTAAATAAGTATTTGTTCTTAACTGACTTGCCTAGTTAAATAAAGGTTAAATCAAATAAAATAAATGTTTTAAATACTGTATATTCCATTATGAATGTAGTCAATGTAAGTTTCCAAGATTCTCTACATAATGGCAAATGTGGCAATGATCCATATTTACAAATGCCACATTTCAGTACAGTAACACATGATAGGCTACATACAGTAGATCACATAATAGATGTACAGAAACAGACACACTGTGTGTGTGTGTGTGTTTCTGGATGCTGATTGGTCAGCAGACATTTGAAGTGGTCATGGCATGTAAACAGCCACGCCTGAGCCATCTAAGCCTACAACTCCCTCCCTATTCATTTGACAAATCATCGCATCTCAACAATGAGGCTGTTTGTGTTCACTTTGGCAGCCAAGAGTTCAGACTACTTCACTTCAGACCACAGGATGTATTCTGTGTTGGCAGGGCTATGTGAAAAAATTTCTAGCTGTGAAATCCTTCCCCCGTCCTGGTTTCCTCAAATCCTCTCAAAGCACACTTAAGGAGGTCTGAGGGAGGAAGGGAGCTTGGATCCTCTCTCCCAATGAGCTTTTAGAGGAGTTGAGGAAACAAGTACGGAGGAAGCAAGGACTTGACGGCTAGTTTTCAGATTCAGTCGAATAATCCCATCTAAGCAGCTACAGATAAAAGTGTACAAGATGGGCATTTAGTGTGTTATTGTAAAATTTGACTTTGAGTTTTCTTTCTGTTTAGCCCGTTCAGATAACTGACATAGGGTAGGGAAGAGTACTGGTGTTAATGTAGTGGATGGCTAAGTAAGTGAGCATCACTTCTGCCTTCCTGAAAACTGAAGAACCGTTGCCCCGGACCCAGAAATACCCTGGCCGGGGTTGAAATCTCGATAGACCATGTTATATTCCAGATGTATATACTGTATTCTACTGTATTTTGGTCAATGCCACTGCGACATTGCTCGTCCTAATATTTACAGTATATATATTTCTTCATTCCATTCTTTTACTTTTAGATTTGTGTGTATGGATTAGATCCTAATGCACTGTTGGAGTTAGGAACACAAGCATTTAGCTACACCCGTAATAACATCGGCTAAATATGTGTATGTGACCAATACCATTTGATTTGATTAACACTCCACCACTGGTGCAGTGTATCAAGGGAAAGGGGGATACCTAGTCAGTTGTACAACTGAATGCATTCAACTGAAATGTGTCTTCTGCATTTAACCCATCCCCTCTGAATCGGGATTACTGTCTCTAGTTCAATGTGGGTCAGGCCAGAGGAAGTCTAGACCGTTGTGATCTAGATTTACTGGCATCTATTCAGAGAAAGTATTAGTATGTGGCCAAAACTTTTCTAAGAGTGAGTTTCTCGTGTGAAGTCCTTCCAGGGACCAAGTGAGAGTTTAACGAAGTGATTTCCTGCCTAGACTGAGCATCAAAGGTGTTATAGCAGTCTGTCTTTTCAGGAAGAGAATGATTGTAGGTCATTGTTGTCTTCTAAGCATACTGTGGTTTTTGCAATGGTGGGTCTTCTCCTTACTTTAGGTTAAAGTGATAGCTCATCCAAATTAGAATTTGACCTCAATTTATGAAAATGTAAGAAGTCATAAACAGAAAAAAAAATCCATGCAACTTAGTAGTATACTTTATAGGGCCAGGACGATACCAGTATTGCGATAGTCGTTAGTATCATGGTAAGGAAACAAAACACGAAGCTGATTGAACTAGAGTTAAACTAAACTGATTAGAGTAAACTAAACTGATTAAATCCAGAGTCACATGTATTTATTTCCCAAGCTACAGCAGACAATATTTTACATCTAGGTTTTTGAAGGACTCTGGTCTGCTTCGTGTTTACATTTTTTTGCCATAGAAAAAACATTGTGATACAACTATTGTCCCGTGCCGAATACTTTCAGAGATGATCAAATCAAATGCATTTTTATTTGTCACATGCGCCGAATATAATCGGTGAAGACCTTACCGTGAAATGCTTACGTACAAGCTCTTAACCATCAATGCAGATCAAGAAGTAGAGTTAAGAAAATATTTACTAAATAAGCAAACGTGATTTTTTAAATAAAAAGTAACACTATAAAATAACAAGACTATATATATATATATATATATATTTCACTTTTATTTAACCAGGTAGGCCAATTGAGAACAAGTTCTCATTTACAACTGTGACCTGGCCAAGATAAAGCAAAGCAGTGCAACAAAAACAACAACACAGAGTTACACATAAACAAACGTACAGTCAATAACACAATATAAAAATCTATGTACAGTGTGTGCAAATGTAGAAGAGTAGGGAGGTAAAGGCAATAAATAGGCCATAGAGGCGAAATAATTACAATTTAACACTGGAGGGATAGATGTGCAGACGATGGTGTGCAGTAGAGATACTGGGGTGCAAAAGTGCAAGAAGATCAATAACAATATGGGGATGAGGTAGTTGGGTGTGCTATTACAGATT
The DNA here is from genome assembly GCF_018296145.1 of Oncorhynchus tshawytscha. Taxonomy (NCBI): domain Eukaryota; kingdom Metazoa; phylum Chordata; class Actinopteri; order Salmoniformes; family Salmonidae; genus Oncorhynchus; species Oncorhynchus tshawytscha. Next base: position 49,321,767 of record NC_056430.1, read on the forward strand.
GGCTGTGTAGAGGTATAGTGATCGGTAAGCTGCTCTGGCAGCTGATGCTTAAAGTTAGAGAGGGAGATATACATATAAGACTCTAGCTTCAGTGATTTTTGCAATTAGTTCCAGTCATTGGCAGCAGAGAACTGGAAGGAAAGGCAGCCAAAGGAAGTGTTGGCTTTGGGGATGACCAGTGAAATATACCTGCTGGGGTGTGTGCTATGGGTGGGTGTTGCTATGGTGACCAATGAGCTGAGATAAGGTAGGGCTTTACCTAGCAAAGATATACACAGGGTACCGATACAGAGTCAATGTGCGGGGGGGTACAGGTTAGTCGAGGTAATTTGTACATGTAGGTCGGAGTAAAGTGACTATGCATAGTTAATAAACAAGGAGTAGCGGCAGTTTAAAAAAAGGGGGTGGGGTGAATGCAAATATTCCAGGTAGTCATTTGATTATATCTTGGGGATCTGGGGACCCATGCCAAATATTTTCAGTCTCCCGAGGGGGAAAAGGTGTTTTCGTGCCCTCTTCACGACTGTCTTGGTGTGTTTGGACCATGAAAGTTTGTTGGTGATGTGGACACCAAGGAACTCTGAACCTGCTCCACTACATCAGTCATAAGTTAGCATGGTGTTATGGATCCCTATGTTTCTTGTGCTCCATGTCTTGGAGCAACTCCATAGCTCGTCCACTGTTAGGAACTGTTGCTCTAGGAACTTTTTGGCCTCAGAGAGAACTTGGCATGAGCAGAGAGTGAGAAAACTGTCAGTGCCATTCAAATAAAATAAAATAACATGTATTTATAAAGCCCTTTTTACATCAGCAGATGTCACAAAGTACTTAGACATTCGCTCACCCAAACACACACACACACACTACACCCCAGTGTCTTCACAACAACATTTACACACGGTAAATCATTCACTGTGATATCTGGAGTGCCTAGGGTAAATGGGATGCCTTTTGGGCTAAGACCACCCCTATTGGAGCTGCGTCCACTGCATTGGCCTACTGAACCTGGTGAACGGTACTCAGGGAGCCAATACCTACAACTCCCCAAAAACAAACAAGTACTTTTACTGATGTTTTTCCCGAAAAGCAAGCTCTGGGAATACTCGGAAGATGGGGAAATTTAATTGTTTTGTCATGCTAAGTGGGTCATCAGAGTTCAGCTGTAAGAAAAGTGCCAGAAAAAAATAGTTAAACATCTTAAAAGCTGCCAGCTGTTGCTCTCACACTAGGGACTTTTTCTTTGGGCCAAATTGCCCCATTTGAGGGTGAGGGTTGATTGTTTGCATGCCAAACCTGTGGTGAGCCCAGTGCAAATCCTGCCCCACTTCCTGGCAACCCTGCGTCCCATTTGACCCAGTTCCACAGGTGTGCATCTATGTCGGGCATTGGTGATGGTGTTGAGATGTAAGGAGCTCACTTGGAAAGTTTTTTTATCCTTCCTTTCTTCCCTGCAAACATAAAACAGACATGATTGAATAGATGAAAGCCAGGTTGAACGTTATATTACTTGCACCTACTGTACCATAGCATGACACTAAATTCAAGGACAGGAGAAAGGAAGGATGCCATTTCCACTATTCAGGATTCTGCATTTAAATCATAACCACTGCTGCTTTTGGCCAAAATATAACAGGGAATGCTCACCCAGAGGTGGCGCTCCAAGTGGCCGGTGACTTTAATGCAGGAAATCAAATCTGTTTTACATCATTTCTACCAGCATATCACCTGTGCAACTGGAGGCAAAAAATCTCTACATACATTTATTCCACAAACAGAGACACATAATACAAAGCTCCCCCTCACACTCAATTTGGCAAATCTGACCATAACTATACCCTCCTGATTCCTACTTACAAGCAGAAACTCTAACAGGAAGTACCAGTGATGCACTCAATACAGAAGTGGTCCGATGAAGCAGATGCTAGCTACAGGACTGTTTTGCTGGCACAGACTGGAATAAGTTCCTGAATTCAGTGACCATACGTATATATCCCAACCAGAAGACATGGATTACAGGCAACATCCACACTGATGATTATAAAAAATTGTGCTACACCCTCCGACGAACCATTAAACATGTAAAGCATAAAAAAACAGGACCAAGATCGAATCCTACTACACCGGCTCTGACGCTCATAGGATTGCAAACTATCATGGATCACGAGAAACTATCACGAGAAACCCAACCGCGAGCAGTCCAGTGACGTGAGCCTACCAGATGAGCTAAATACCTTCTATCTTCACTTCGAGGCTAGCAATACTGAACCATGCATGAGAGCTCCAGCTGTTCCGAACGACTGCGTGATCACAGATGGCTCACTTCAACACCATCCTCCCAGACACCCTGGACCCACTCTAATTTGCTTACTGCCCCAACAGAGCCACAGATGATGCCATCTTTATTGCACTCCACACTGCCCTTTCCCATTTGGAAAAAAGGAACACCTACGTGAGAATGCTTTTCATTGACTACAACTCACCGTACAAGACTATAATGCACTCCAAACTCATCACTAAGCTAAGGAACCTGTGCTGAGGAATATTTATGTCTGTAATAAAGCCCTTCTGTAGGGAAAAACTAATGTGTGGGCCTGGCTCCCAAATCTGTGCCCCTTCCCAGTCATGTGAAATCCATAGATTAGGGCCTAATTATCATTTTTTTGTTTTTATTTTTTTTTAAATTTAACTAGGCAAGTCAGTTAAGAACAAATTCTTATTTACAATGGCCTACCCCGGCCAAACTCGGATGACGCTGGGCCAATTGTGCGCCACCCCATGGGACTCCCAATCACGGCTGGATGTGATACAGCCTAATTGACTGATTTACTTATTTGAACTGTAACTCAGTAAAATTGTTGACATTTTGTTCAGTTGTTAACCAGTAGCTACCCGGACTATCGGCATTGAACTTTTTGTTACTGCTGGTACTGTTCATTATCTATCCTGTTGCGAAGTCACTTTATCCATACCTATATGTAAATATCTACCTCAATTACCTCGTACCCCTGCACATCAACTCGGTACTGGTACCCCATGTACAGTTGAAGTTGGAAGTTTACATACACCTTAGCCAAATACATTTAAACTCAGTTTTTCACAATTCCTGACATTTAATCCTAGTAAACATTCCCTGTCTTAGGTCAGTTAGGATCACCACTTTATTTTAAGAATGTGAAATGTCAGAATAATAGTAGAGAGAATGATTTATTTCAGCTTTCATTTCTTTCATCTCATTCCCAGTGGGTCAGAAGTTTACATACACTCAATTAGTATTTGGTAGCATTGCCTTTAAATTGTTTAACTTGGGTCAAACGTTTTGGGTAGCCTTCCACAAGCTTCCCACAATAAGTTGGGTGAATTTTGGCCCATTCCTCCTGACAGAGATGGTGTAACTGAATCAGGTAACTGTAGGCCTCCTTGCTTAAACACACTTTTTCAGTTCTGCCCACAAATGTTCTACAGTATGAGGTCAGGGCTTTGTGATGGCCACTCCAATACCTTGACTTTGTTGTCCTTAAGCCATTTTTCCACAAGTTTGGAAGTATGCTTGGGTCATTGTCCTTTTGGAAGACCCATTTGTGACCAGGCTTTAACTTCCTGACTGATGTCTTGAGATGTTGCTTCAATATATCCACATAGTTTTCTTCCTCATGATGTCATATATTTTGTGAAGTACACCAGTCCCTCCTGCAGCAAAGCACTCCCACAACATGATGCAGCCACCCCCGTGCTTCACAGTTGGGATGGTGTTCTTCAGCTTGCAAGCCTCCCCCTTTTCATCCACAGGTACACCTTCAATTGACTCAAATGATCTCAATTAGCTTATCAGAAGCTTCCAAAGCCATGACATAATTTTCTGGAATTTTCCAAGCTGTTTAAAAGCACAGTCAACTTAGTGTATGTACATTTCTGACCCACTGGAATTATGATACAGTGAGTTGTAAGTGAAATAATCTGTCTGTAAACAATTGTTGGAAAAAAATTCCTTGTGTCATGCACAAAGTAGATGTCCTAACCGACTTGCCAAAACTATAGTTTGTTAACAAAAACATTTGTGGAGTGGTTGAAAAATGAGTTTAACTTCTTAGTGATCCCTTTGCGCGCCAATCCCGTTAACGGGATTGATTTGACAACACCCAGTGAAATAGCAGCACGCCAAATTCAAAAACAGAAATACTCATAATAATAATTCATAAATCATACAAGTGTTATACATGGGTTTAAAGATGGACTTCTTGTTAATCCAGCCACAGTGTCAGATTTCAAAAAGGCTTTACGGTGAAAGCAAACCATGCTATTATCTGAGGACAGCACCCCATCAAACATACACATGAAAATCATAATTCAACCCACCAGGCACAACACAAAAGTCCGAAATAACATATAATTCATGCCTTACCTTTGAAGATCTACTTCTGTTGGCACTACAATATGTCCATTAAACTTCACAAATGGTCCTTTTGTTCGATAAATTCTGTCATTATATATCCAAAAAGTCCATTTATTTGACACGTATGATTCAGAAAATACACCGGTTCCAACTCGCGCAACATGACTAAACGTTATCTAATTAGTTACCTGTAAACTTGATCCAAACATTTCAAACAACTTTCCTAATCCAACTTTAGGTATTTTTAAACTTAAGTAATCAATAAAATTTAAGATGGAATAAACTGTGTTCAATACCCGAGGAAGTAAGCATAGTAAGTAAGCAGAGAGCAGAATTTTTCTCTCTCTGCTAGTAATTAAGCATTTCACTGTTAGTCACCACTGCTGTTTACGAAGCATGTAATAAATAAAATATGATTTGATTAAATTGTCATACAAAGCAATCATCATGGTTTATGGTGCCATTTAATTACTCTAAGCCCATGGTCCTCATAGCCATGGCACAATACTCGCATATTTTCTGCATGACTAATATTTACAGTACAGTAAAGGCCTATATATATTTTTTCAACTGTAACTCAAGATTCAAATAATTTGTTTTTGAGTTGGAATCCCAGCACACCCACAGGGACCTTTTTAATGCTGGCCCTTCCGAGGACAAGGACAAACAAAACATCAGACACCCAATACACTGTTTATGTGGCCTCTTAATTTCCCTAACACAGCCTGAGAGTCTTACAGGCCTGGTAAAACTAGTATTATATAGGCCCTGCCAAATCCAATTGTAGGCACCACACAGGACTTCGCAAAAGCAAGATAGATAGATAGATGAATGGGTGGAAACATGCAGGTGGTCTTGTCTTGTTGGGGGACTTTTTTATTAGGTCGGTTAAACATTAAAGGATTTCAAATGGCTTGGTTCAATTGTGTGCCCCTTTGCCAAAGCCCTGAGCCGAGGTTTACAAGAGGGTCTCAGACAAAGACATTACTGTCCCACCAACCAACAGGAGTAACCCTCTCCTGAAGAAAGGAGGAGGGGATGAGATGCTGAAAACAGGGAAAGGGGTTGTTGCACGTCGGAAGCTGGAAATACAGGCCTTCTTATACCTTAAGGCAGTTTTAAAAATATTAGTTTTTTATAAATGTACTGCACATTAATCATACATGTCTTCACTAAAACAAGTATATAGAGCCCATTTATGTTGTGCGGTGGTTGTAAGTAGCTCTACTTGCTGACACATGATGCGTGAGGTATACGGTACAAGTTACACTATTAATCAATCAATCAATCAACCAATCAATCAAATGTATTTATAAAGCCCTTTTTACATGAGCAGTTGTCACAATGTGCTTATACAGAAACACAGCCTAAAACAAAGCAACAAAAAATGTATCCTCACCTCCCCCTACACAAAAGTATGGGGTTATTGTGGGCAGTAGGGTTCGCATTCTGGTTTCCAATTTTAGGTGATTTGCTATTGTTACCGAGTTGCTCATACCATCACATTCCATTTAATCACAACTAATTTGATTTTAGAGTGCAGGTAGCATAGCAGTTAAGAGCGTTAGGCCAGTAACCGACAGGTCGCTGGTTTGAATCCCTGAGGCACCTAGGTAACAACAAAAAAAATCGGTCAATGTACCCTTCAGCAAGGCACTTAACCCTAATTGCTCATGTATGTCGCTCTGGATAAGAGTGTCTGCTAAATGACGAAAATGTAAAGCTGCTCAAAGCCTGGTCCAAAGCTGGTCTAATTCAATGCTTAGCGGGTGGTCGGAGGCCAAATAGGCTGCTATCAGAGCCCCATCAGGGAGATGGCTCCTTTATGCAAATACCTGACCCATCTGCCAACAAACACAACGTGATTTCCCTGGGAAGTGTATGTAAATGGCCCCGGCCTCTTTATCATGTGGCGCTGGCAGTTTGTCAAAGTTGACAGGATACAAAATAACTCATAACACCACCTTATCCTCACTCCACTTGGCTTAGGGGCAGTCTGAACTAGGTCCAGCTGCGGAGCTACACTATCTATACACAAAAGTATGTGGACACCCGTTCAAATAGGCGGATTCTGCTAATTTCAGCCACACCCGTTGCTACCAGGTGTATACAATTGAGCACACTGCCATTAAATCTCCATAGACAAACAATGGCAGTAGAATGATCTTACTGAAGAGTTCAGTGACTTTCAACGTGGCATGCCACCTTTCCAACAAGTCAGTACATCAAATGTCTTCCCTACCAGAGCTGCCCCAGGTCAACTGTAAGTGCTGTTATTGTGAAGTGGAAACGTCTAGGAGCAACAACAGCATAATGCGCAGTGGTAGGCCACACAAGCTCACAGAACAGGACCGCCGAGTACTGAAGCGCATAAAAATCGTCTGTCCTCGGTTGTAACACTCACTACGGAGTTCCAAACTGCCTCTGGAAGCAATTTCAGCACAATAATTGTTCGTCGTGAGCTTCATGAAATGGGTTTCCATGGTCGAGCAGCTGCACACAAGCCTAAGATTACCATGCGCAATGCCAAGCGTCGGCTGGAGTGGTGTGAAGCTCGCTGCCATTGGACTCTGAAGCAGTGGAAACGGAATCTCTGGAGTGATGAATCACGCTTCACCATCTGGCAGTCCAATGGACCAATCTGGGATTGGCGGATGCCAGGAGAACACTACTTGCCCAGATACATAGTGCCAACTAGGTTCCCGAGTGGCGCAGCGGTCTAAGGCACCGCATCTCAGTGCTAGAGGCATCACTACAGACCCTGGTTTGATTCCAGGCTGTATCACAAAGTCCCATAGGGCGGCGCACAATTGGCCCAGCATCGTCCGGGTTAGAGTTTGGCTGGGGTAGACCGTCATTGCAAATAAAAATTTGTTCTTAATTGACTCACCTAGTTAAATAAAGGTACAAATAAATAAATATGTAAAGTTTGGTGGAGGAATAATGGTCTGGGGCTATTTTCCATGGTTCGGGCCAGGCCCCTTAGTTCCAGTGAAGGGACATCTTAACGCTACAGCATACAATGACATTCTAGACGATTTTGTGCTTCCAACTTTGTGGCAACAGTTTTGGTAGGCCGTTTCCTGTTTCAGCATGACAATGCCCCCATTCACAAAACGAGGGCCATACAAAAATGGTTTGTCGATTGGTGTAGAAGAACTTGAGTGACCTGCACAAAGCCCTGACCTCAACCCCATTGAACACCTTTGGGATGAATTGGAACTCCGCCAGCGAGCCAGGCCTAATCGCCCTACATCAGTGCCCTACATCAGTGCCCTACATCAGTGTCCTACCTCACTAATGCTCATGTGGCTGAATGGAATCAAGTCCCCTCAGCAATGTTCCAACATCAAGTGGAAAGCCTTCCCAGAAGAGTGGAGGCTGTTATAGCAGGAAAGGGGCGACCAACTCCATATTAATGCCCATAATTTTGGAATGAGATGTTCAACATACTTTTGGTCATTTAGTGTATGTTTACTGTATCTCAAGTGGGTCCCACTCACCAGAATATATCACCAGCCAAGCCACCCATGAGGTGGAGTGAGTGAAGGTTGGAGCCGAAATGTCCAATGAGTTTAGCCTGTCTGGATTCAAATTGACCTTGTCAGTTTTTTTGTGTGTTTGCCATTTTAGCTAGGTGCCCTTGCACCCATGCGCACAGTGACGTATAGCACCACCCATCGGGGCGAAATGGCGTGAAAAGGGTGTGTTTTATGAGCACCAACGTGACGTTCATAGTAGCATATCAAATTGGGTGTCAAATGAAAGCTAACCTTTCAACCATTGACGTTCTTAAAACATCTGGCACAAGTAAAGGCTTTGATTTCTGGATAAACAGATGAACAAAGGGTCTTAGAAAAAGTCTTAAAAGATAATAGAAATATACTGAACAAAAATATAAACGCAAGATGTGAAGTGTTGATCCCATGTTTCACGAGCGTGCAATTGGCATGCTGACTGCAGGTATGTCCACCAGGGCTTTTGGCAGTGCGTCCAACCAGCTTCACGCCCGCAGACCACGTGTATGGCGTGGTAGGGGCGAGTGGTTTGCTGATGTCAACGTTGTGTCAACGGAACGTTCCATGGTGGCGGTGGGGTTATGGTATGGGCAGGCATAAACTACGGACAAGAAACACAATTGCATTTTATCGATGGCAATTTGAACACACAGAGATACCATGACGAGATCCCGAGGCCCACAGTCGTACCATTCATCATGACCAACAGATGCAGATCTCTATTCCCAGTCATGTGAAATCCATTGATTAGAACCTAATGATTTTTTCCCAATTGACGGATTTCTTTATATGAACTGTGACTCAGTAAAATCTTTGAAATTGTTGCATGTTGCGTTAATATTGTTGTTCAGTGCAGTGTGAAAAAGAGAAAAACACAGAATGGTATGCCCCTGCCCCTGTTTCGATAAAAAGCTGAGGGATGGGTCTGGATAAATGTTACCACTCTCACATTCATAGACAACGCTATGGATGCAAGGACAGATCATCCATCATATCACAGTGATTGTTTTAACATGTTTTGAGGCTGTGTGCTGTTTGTTTACATATACTTTGTTTATAAACATTGGGCACAACAGGTTAGGGCAATTGAATGCAATGTTTTACAAATGTTCGCAAAGGATTTTTAAAACATTACTTCGTGGGGACCCAGGGTTTACGTTTTAAACTTCAACCACTCAGTTGTCCACCATAAAACAAGCAAAAAGTTGCTTTTACACCATGATTTGACTCTCAAATGTTTATTTTGTAAAACATTTGTTGAAGGAGTAGTTTCACCATATTAACATGAGAGATCAGTTTACGAAGTAGGTTTGACCTTGAGCATGAATCACTAATCGCATGGAATAAATAATGATCTTCAGCAAGGCACGGCAACATTATAACTAGGGCTTTAGAATGGGGAAAACTTGGATTAATGTTGGGGTGAAGTGGGCTTAAATCTTGCTGTAAGTCACAGAGGGTGCATGGATGGACATGTCGAAATGCACATTAGCAAGTCTTTATTCATAGAAGAAATATATTGACTATTCCATGTGGTCTATATTAAACGGCACTTCATTGAATATAACAGGCTTTTAAAACGTAAAATTGGTGCACACTTTCTACATATAAATGTCAAAGGGACGCAAAGGGCACTCATTTCATGGAACGACCCGTTGGACTTTTGATTTTGCGTGTAACATCCTTTTCAACCTTTTCCCATAATTGCTTCCGTGTGTTTTGTTTCCACTATTCTCCACAGCTGGTCGAAAGTAGCAGAAACCGGGGCATAACCACAGATGTGGCCTTGTTTTTAGTTCTTATTGCCATGACTATCTGAAACAGACATGTGTAGCCAAACAGACATGTGTAGCCTAGCATATACGTTGCAAACACTGCCGTCATGCATGACTTAAGGGCACAATGGTGTCCTTTTATACAGCCTTCTTTCGACAGGGACCTCCGATGGAGACCGTACATTTCTTCTTTCTCTCGCTCGTACTTGTCCGCTTGAATCTGATCAGAACCTCACCCTTCCCCAGCTTGAAGTATACCAACTCAAATGAGGTGTATCTTGGAAGCACATGAAACACTCACAGAGGACAGAGCTCGAAGCGTATCCAGAGCATGGCAAAGGCTTTCTGATGAGTTTATTTCACTACTCAAACAGAAACCTTGATCTTTCCAAATGTCTGTTTTTTATTTCCCTCTCGAACTAAGAATGAAGATGTAGACTGAAATGTTTACGTTTCAGCGGAATGTTTTGGTTTTGGGGACATTGTTCCTACTTTATTCAAATCACTTTTGTATGATGTGGATGTCTATGCCGAACATGAAGACACAACTAAAGGCTACAAAGCCCCCCAAATTAAACCTGTACTGTTTACTGCGCAGCAGTGGAGGCTGGTGACTTGTAAAAATGAGGAGGATGGTAGACTCTAACTTTAAATAATATTTATCTCAAAACTGTGACTCCTAAAATTTTTGGGGCAAACTCCGTCAGATTTGTCTAAAATCTGGAATTAATCAGGAATGAGCAGGGGCAGCTATACCATAGTAACTCCTTCTTAGTGCAACAATACCACTCATGGTCTGTAAATTTCTCTACTTTTGATAGATTTAAACAAACAATATTGAAATCACCATGGTCACAATCATAAACGGTCAACTCCATCTCCCTGATAGATTAATAAAGGATGTTCATTTGGGTTCAAATAGGTTTCTTTTAAATAGGCTTTAGAGTCATAAAGCAACTCAGGGAAAAACTAAATTGCTACTTTGTAGCTCCGTAAAACATCAACTCCGTCAGATTTTTGTCTAACGTCAACTCCGTCAGGGTGCTGAAAGATCTGATAGAATGATTATTTATGTATATATTTATTACTATTATGAATAATTTTCTCAATTTTACAAATGTTAGTATTGAACTTTTCTTTTTAGAGACAAAAATATGTCTGTTTTGAGTATTTGTTGTCAACTCCATCATTGATGGCTAACCCTCATAAGATCGATTTACTTGTAAATAATCAAAAATATATTTTATTTTAATCACTGTTCTGCAACATTATATATCCTTAAACTATTGAGGTATTTTCTGTGCTAGTCAAAGGGATAATCTTTGCTTTATAAATGTTGTTTTATGTTCTGAATCTAGAAAAACGCCAAAATGCTAACGGAATTAGCCCTGGAGCATAATATAACGCTATAAAATAAAATAAAAACAAAGGTTTGGATATTGTTATTATATATTTGAATAATCCCATGTTAGAATCAAACAATCAAGGCCTTTACACTTGTTAGACAATAGATTTAAGAATTTAATCCCTTTTATTATGTCTGACGGATTGGACATGAATCCATTTAGTTGCGTTTTATGGAAAAACGATACTTTGGTCTATCAAAATACAGTTTATACTTCAAATGTTGTTATTATTAAGAAAAAATATTTGTGGAAAAAGTTGAGATTGTCCCATCTTTCAAGATCTTTTCAAGTTACTGGTCGACTATGGTATTTATCCAAACATGAGAGGGCTACTTACGCAGTGATTGAATGACGTATGAGACATGAGTTGAGGTGTTCAGAGGCTTGACTTCAGCGCAGGACAGTGGTTGGGGTGTTCAGAGGCTTGGCTTCAGTGCTGGACAGGCTCATCACGGATGGATGGCGTTTGAGAAGAGCTCAACTCTTCCACTGAGGGCGGACAGGATTTGACTGGGAAGACAAAAAAAACAATGACACAACACAGTTAGACAAAATAGCTAAGAATGAGTTAGTCCAAGCAAGAAGTCAAATTAACTTGGTGTAATAATGTGATTGTGTTTGTGTATGTGTATGTGATTGACTCTACATGCACCATGTAGAGCCAGTGGATGAGAGGGCACATGTGACATGGCTTTAGTTCATGTCAGGAGAGAATTGACACTGGGAGTAGAGCGGTCAAATACAAATAGCAGATGCATTGAGTTACACATGTAGGAGGGCAGAGGACCAGGGGCTTCAGTTCTTCAGATGGCCTTGGGTAGGCCAGGAGGGCAGAGGACCAGGGGCTTCAGTTCTTCAGAGGGCCTTGGGTAGGCCAGGAGGGCAGAGGACCAGGGGCTTCAGTTCTTCAGAGGGCCTTGGGTAGGCCAGGGGGCAGAGGACCAGGGGCTTCAGTTCTTCAGAGGGCCTTGGGTAGGCCAGGAGGGCAGGGTAGGCCAGGAGGGCAGAGGACCAGGGGCTTCAGTTCTTCAGAGGGCCTTGGGTAGGCCAGGAGGGCAGAGGACCAGGGGCTTCAGTTCTTCAGAGGGCCTTGGGTAGGCCAGGAGGGCAGAGGACCAGGGGCTTCAGTTCTTCAGAGGGCCTTGGGTAGGCCAGGAGGGCAGAGGACCAGGGGCTTCAGTTCTTCAGAGGGCCTTGGGTAGGCCAGGAGGGCAGAGGACCAGGGGCTTCAGTTCTTCAGAGGGCCTTGGGTAGGCTAGGAGGGCAGAGGACCTGGGGCTTGAATCTCCCCATCACCATAAAACACTTGCAGCTCTGTTTTCAGACATGAAAAAAAATGTCAAAAGGTCTGCGATAGGCTTGTCAAAGCGTCATCTGGGAACTCTCTCTTGAATTAATCTAATACTACCATCTAACAACTCCAGGAATCGTGTGGTGTCCAAGCTTTTGTACCTCTGTGCTATCTGAGACTTGATGTTATCGTGAATTGAGTCATGCAGTACATTGTAGGTGTACCTGCCGATGCTTTTCCTCTGTTCATGAACTCTGGAACCTCTGTCATGCTTGCTGCCTTCTCATATATGTCGTTGAAAAAATATTTCATCAAAAGTGAAAATACAAATATCTTCCAGCTTTGCCTTGATCTCATCTGCACATGACACAGTATCATCATCCATGGTAGGGTGCTCTATAATAGGGGGACGGTGTCCTTCCATTGCTCACAATTATTTGCAACAGGGTTGACATTTCTAGAAGTGAAACTCCAATGCGTTTGTGCATTTTTCATCAAGCATGCACATCCAGCCTGTTCAAGCAACATCACCCTCCAAGTGTCACAAGGAAAACCTTCTCTTTGAGAATGCATAGCAATGCACAAAGGTGGCCATTTAAGTCGGGAGCCATTACAGAAGCACCATCATAGATTTGGGCAACAGGTTTCTCCCATGAACTTAAACTCTGACATCTCAGATTTCACTAAATCAAACACAGACTGCACATCTCGCCCACTTGACACATCAAAGTAGCCCCCCAAAAAATCCTGTTCCTGAATAAAGACCCGATCGTCCACATACCTGATGATAACTGACCACTGCTAGTGACTGCTGATGCCTGTGGTTTCTCCATTTGCCGTGTGAGAAAAGGCACTGCGGCAACCTCTTTTTATCTCCCTTTTAATGGATGATGTGATGGAAGCAATCAAATCATTCTGAATTGACTTTGACATCCCAGAGAAGACAGTAGAAAGGTCTATATGCTCAGTAATTAAAGCATCATCATTTGCAACTGTGCAAGCTCCTTGTAGTTGCCCTGGTTAGCGGAACGTTCCCTCTCATCGTGCCCCCTAAAAGACAACTCTTGCATGCCCAAAAATGCAGTAGCGTCGATAAGACAACACCCGTTTCTTACCTTTTCGTTGTGTTGCACAGATGGAATACACAGACCTTTGTCCATTAAATGATCAATGCAGCTTTTTTCCCGGAGCTTGAATCTGATGTGGGCATCTATTTCTGTGTACTCCAGAGAATGAAAAGGGTTCTTCAACAACAACAATTCACTGTACTATTCACTATCTCAATCTCAATCTGTCCAACTCACCACACTTCTAAATCACACATGCGTAGTATTAGGTTCCTTCTCTGATCCTTTGATTGGATGGACAAGTTAGTTCCTACTGCAAAAGCTTTGATTGGTTGGAGGACATCCTCCGGAAGTTGTGATAATTGAGGGGGTGAGGAGCACGAGCATCCTAGGTTTTGTATTGAAGTCAATGTAGCCAGAGGAGGACAGAAAATAGCTGTCCTCCGGCTACACCATGGTGCTGGCCTAGAGTGTGTTGTTGAGACTACTGTAGACCTTCATTGCAAAACAATGTGTTTTAATCAGGTATTTGGTGACATGAATATATTTAGTATAGTTTTATCTAAAGAGGATACATTTGTATATTTTTGGGGGAAAAAAAAATATAAAATCGGTCCTCCCTTTCCTCCTCTGAGGAACCTCCACTACCGTACAGTACTTCAAAGTTCAACATTTGTTGGTTGCAGATGCTAAAGTGATTTGCTTAGAGTCATTCCAAAGGGCCCAGTATAGGGGTAAAGGCCAAGATAAATAGCTGTCCTGTGGCTTGACATTTACTGTGTGTTGATATTTTTGAACGTTCTGCGGTTATGTCTACTTTCTTCAAACAAAGTGGTGCTGTCAACACCAGTGGAAGTGAAAATTGACACTGACCTCTGAAGCTACTCTCTCACACACACACACACACACACACACACACACACACACACACACACACACACACACACACACACACACACACACACACACACACACACACACACACACACACACACACACACACACACACACACACACACACACACACACACACACACACACACACACACACACTCATATTTGGGGATTTGCACTCTGGCAAACATACTTGCATTCCAATTTCTGCAATGAAAAAAAGGGTCAGGGTACAATGACATTATCATTCACTCTTTGTTCTCTTATCTTATATGAAAGTGAAATGAAATAAAAAGGGACTTGTGTGAACATGTTTGTTGATGTGGGAGGTGACTTGAAACAAAAAACATCTCCTCTGCCCCGTCCCTCAGAACCCAGAATCCCTGGACTCGTCCATCCAGAGTGCCCTGTCGGCTCTGTTCCCACCCTTTGAGGTCACAGCGCCCACCGTCCTCAGTCAGCTGTTTCGGACCATCGAGGAGCGTTTCCACGGTGACGCACTGCACTGCTTGCTGGACTTCCTCATCCCGTCCAAACACCTCTTGGAGAGTGTGCAGCAGGCGGCGTGTGTGAGTACACAGAAGCACTCACGCATGCGCACACACACATGCACACACAGAATAGAGGGAGCAACTTGAGTTCAGTAACAGTAAAACCGCAGGGGTTCACATTGTGGTTCTAACTGTATTGAAAAAAAAAGACATCAACAAAAGGTTTACTTGTCTGTCGCGGGATATATCCAAGCTGTTGTTTATGCTTTATGAATTTTCTGTGGATCCTAGCCAGACATGCAACTGAGCTGACGTCGCTCAGCAAAGGATCACATTTGATTGTTTCTCCTCAAAGTGTTTAATAGAAAAGAGAAAACACAGTCTAGGATTCCATTTGTCTTTGTTTGAGGCTGAAGAAAAGTTGGGGTTCGGCCAGAATCTGGGGTTCAGTTTTTCATAACCACAGCTCAGCAGTGCACATATGAAGATGAATTTTAGTTATTCATCCTTCCCTCATTGCATTCCAGTCTGTAAAATGCAATTTAAAGTAGAAGTAAGCCTGATTTGTTTTGGATTATAGTCTTCTCATGTCACATAATACATAGCTGAAGAACACCCCTAGTTGGAACCACAGGAATTTAAATGTTGGATCATTTAGTATTTTTTCATCTAGTCCAGCATTAACCCACCTGATTAAACTCATCAAGGGAGTTGATGATTGGTTGAGATCATTTGAGCTGGTGCTGGGCTGGAACAAAAAAGTGCCATCCTTCTGCAGTACTGACGATGAGAAACTCTGACATAAGGGATCATAAATCCATGCAACTCACCCCATCTCCAATCCCTCCCTCCCTCTCCCCAGGCTGCATACTCGGATGTGCTGTTCCGTTGTGAGGGCTGGCCCCTGTGCCTCCGTGACAGGACCGTGATCCAGCTGGCCCCCCTCAACCCTCTCCTGCTGCGCCCTGGAGACTTCTACCTGCAGGTGGAGCCCTTTGGCGAACAGGCAGCCCGCATTGTCCTCAAGAGTCTCCTGGAGGAGGGCTGCCACGAGGTGGAGGAGACCCCCATCCCCGACACCACTTACCCCTATATCTTTACCCTTGATTGGCTGAGGGAGGTGAACGAAGGCCGCCATGGCACCCCGCTCTCCCACTGCCTGCTTTCCACCGACCAGGGAGTGATGAAGGTGCCCTGGGCGCAAGTGGCAATCCCCGAGTTTCTGGTCAAGCACAAGACCATGACTACATCAAGTGTTATCCGGGACGGTCCGTTTGAGTCACGAAAGTTGCAGATTCCATCCTCTTCCGATTCTACCGCTTCCGCCCTTTCTCTGGAGACCATGATCCTTCCTGCCAGGGACGGGATATCTGTGTCCTTGCGACTCATGGACGGTACCTCGAAACTAATCAAGGGTGACCATGAAAAATCTGTCTCCAAACCGCATGCCAAACCACTAGTCAAGCCTGTGGGCTGGGTGTCGCCCAACACCTGGGACACCAGCTGGAACTACTGCGAGATTGAAGGTGACTATGTGGATTTAGTGGAGTTCTCCAAGGAGAAAGAGTCTCCTGCGGGATGCAGTAGGACTCCCAAACCTTCTAATCCTCCCCCTTTGCTCAAACCGGTCAGGCCCCCTCCTCCTATACCACTTGGGAGCAGCACCCCTTGTGGGTGCACCCCCAGGTTTTCGGAGGAGCCTTGCACACCATGCAGCCAGAGGAGGCTAGGGCAGGAGCCTAGTGGGCATGAACTAAAGTGCAGGTACAGGGACTCTTACCTAGCAGCACTGCGCAACCCAGTTCCCTTTGAGAGGGGGAGCGTAGGACTGCTAGCTGCTCTGGAGGAGTCTGGCCCCTGTGAAGGGGAGGAGATGGGCTTGAGGGGTCACGCCAGAGGTCTGGGTCAGGATCACTGGGAGTGCTGTAACCACTATAAGGAGCCTATTGTAAGTCACGAGCCACACCAACATGGGCACTTTGCTAAGGAATCCCCAAACCTAAATCACATACCACACAAATCTAACAAACCTTCCTTAACTCACAAACCAGGAAAACATACTAAAGAACCTCAAGTCATTCATAAACTCTGCCAAGTGGAACCTCATAACCAGGAACTTCAAATAAACCACAAAGCCCATCAAACAGGACCTGACTCAATGCTAATGTTACCTCCAGTGGGCCATCACCAGGGCGTGGTTGATGCCTTTGACTGTGACTTCAACTCCAAGCCAGTTTGGAACCCGGAGGCAGTGAAAACCATTGGTAAACACAAGGCCAAGCCCAGGGCACTCTCCACTGTGTCCGAGACTGCCAGAGGAAGTCCTCTGGTCCACAAACTGAACAACAGGAGCCACAGTGACATCTGTCCAGAGATGACCCCCGTTTGTGTCCAGGAGGTGCAGTGTAAGAAAATCAATGCCTTCGGCCTGGTGTCCCCCAAGCTGGAGAGGCGGCAGTCTGCAAAGAATGGTAAGAGGGACTACTGTTCCCTTTACACACTTTTGTGCTGACCTGAACCATACAGTGATGTCTTTGGTATTGCGACAACATTGCAACATAGACTAGTATTGTTGTACCCCATCCAGCTTACTGTCTTGCTTCATAAATAGTGCACGTTTCAAAGGGACACTGAAACCATCTCTGTGTACACCAATTAATTTAAACTCAACCTCGGCCCCCTTTTGCTGAAGGGAGTGTGCTGTGTCGAAGGGGGCCCTTAGGCCAGTGGCTATTAGCTATGGTAGTAAACAAGACATTAATTTTATGGAGAGAGAGTGGTGGTGAGGGAGGAGAAGGCACTGTTCCCGTTCCCTACACCCTCACACGAGGACTCATAAGGGCACTCAGAGGTCTAGCAGGGGGGCTAGGGAAGAAAGAGAGGGGACTGTCCCCATTCCCTATTAAACCCTTCCTCCCTACACCCTCACAAGGGCCCTCCGAGGACTCAAGACTAATGGACTGGTGAGGGAGAGGGAGCACAGACGAGCCTTTGTTGGCTCTAGAAGAAGCCAATTAGGATGCTCGAAATCAAAGCCATGCTTAACAGCCTGGCAGTGTTTGGTTACAGGGAGAGAGCATGTGCAATGTTTAAAGGCTTTACATAGTGCAACTGTGGCACGTAAGGTTAAGATTTGTATGAAAGACAGCCATTGAGATCTATGTCCCCCAAATAAATGCTCCCAATGCTAAAAAGGTCAAATCTTGACCAGGAAGACTTTACAATAGAGCGTTGTTCTTCAATCCTGGTTAGTGCGACATCCATTAATGCGTCACTGATGTCTCCTTCTGTGTTTATAGTATTGTTCAAGACTGTGTGCAGGCTTTTGTTTTATCCCAGCACTAAAATACAGTATGTGATGATTAGTTGTTTGGTTGGATGTGATGTGTTGGGGTTAGGCTAGAACAGAAGTCTAAGCACAGTCTTGAGCTACACGGATTAAGTTGAAATGATAAACACAGACGTAATCAGATACCTATTAGAGAAGATGCAATAAATGACGTGAACACATTCACTTTCTGGTTGGACAAATGTACCTGTCGTTTTTTTTTAGTTCAAGATCCCTCGCCTGGCAAAGTTGAAACGCAGGCTACTGCACCCTCCATCGGACCTGACACCAAACTCCAGAGTCCAAAGACCAAGCCCTCAGCGCCCCCAATCCTTCCCCCCTCCCCCATACACAGAGCTCCTCCATATCCTCCCTCCCAAGACTCCATCTTCAGAAGTATCAGTGGCCTACTTCACCTGGGCTTCGTCAGTCTACCAGGTATTGTGTTTGTTCTGCATGACATCCAGTGTTACCCAGTGTTGTCCAATAGGAAACACAAATGTAGCTACGTTGTTCCCTTATAGTCCACACTTTTCTTTATCTAACCTCTCCATGACACCCTCTACTGTCTCCTCCACCCCCAGGTAGCAGAGACAGGGTGGGCAGGGCCGTGCTGGAGGTCCATGGGAACAGGCAGGCCTGGATGTCTCCTCTGCTGTCTGCCCAGGAGGTGTGTAAAGTGCTACTTTACCTCCACTCCATCCCCAGGTAATACCAATCGATCCCTAAACATCTTTGGTGGTAGTTCAAGGGAGTTTATTGTCTGTGATTTTGTATAGGGTGTAGGTGATCAACTGGTTTGGGCCCAGTTTCCCAAAAGCAATGTTTCTGAAGTTGACTATCAATACAAAGTTGCCAATGTCTTTGCAACTGTTTCAAACAAGCAAAGGATTTTTTTTTAAATGAATGAAAACTGAAATGACTGCATGAGTTCTGTTTTGCAAATTGTAGGCTGCACTATCTGTTATTTTTGACTCAATACACACTGATCAAAAATATAAACACAACATTCAACAATTTCAAAGATTTTACTGAGTTACAGTTCACTATTCCCCGGACGCCGAAGACGTGGAAGTCGATTAAGGCACCCCTTCACACCTCCTTGATTCAGAAGCGTTGGGTTAAATGCGGAAGACACATTTCAGTTGAATGCATTCAGTTTCCATATAAGGAAATCAGTCTTCTGAAATAAATGAATTATGCCCAACTCTATGGATTTCACATGACGGGGAACACAGATATGCATCTGTTGGTCACAGATACCTTCAATAAAAAAAGGTAGGGGCGTGGAAATGAAAACCAGTCAGTATCTGGTGTGACCACCATTTGCCTCATGCAGCGTGACATCTCCTTCGCATAGAGTTGATCAGGCTGTTGATTGTGGCCGGTGGAATGTTGTCCCACTTGCTTCCCACACCCTGTCGTACACATTGATCCAGAGCATCCCAAACATGCTCAGTAGGTTACATGTCTATTGAGTATTCAGGCAGATGAATGGCACAACAATGGGCCTCAGGATCTCGTCACGGTTTCTCTGCGCATTCAAATTGCCATTGATAAAGGGCAATTGTGTTCACTGTCCGTAGCTTATGCCTGCCCATACCATAATTCCACCATCACCATGGGGCGCTCTGTCACAACGTTGACATCAGCAAACCAATCGCCCCTACAACGCCGTACATGCTGTCTGTCATCTGCCTGGTACAGTTGAAATCGGGATTCATCTGATGAAGAGCACACTTCTCCAGTGTGCCAGTGTCCATCGAAGACGGTGGAGAATGGTCTTGAAATTAACATTAAGTTCTCTGGCAACAGCTCTGGCGGACATTCCTGCAGTCGGCATGCCAATTGCACGCTGCCTCAAAACTTGAGACATCTGTGGCATTGTGTTTTGTGACAAAACTGCACATTTTAGAGTTGCCATTTATTGTACCCAGCACAAGGTGCACCTGTGTAATGATCATGCTGTTTAATATTTTTTTAAATATTATCTTGGCAAAGGAGAAATGCTCAATAACAAGGACCTAAATAAGCTTTTTGTGCGTATGGATAATTCTGGGATCTTTTATTTCAGCTCATGAAACATGGGACCAACATTTTACATGCGTTCACATTTTGTTTCAGTATATGTCATAATGTGTAACAACATGTCTGCAATGATGTGCCAAATCTGTGATTTAATGCATTATTATTGGTTTAGCATTAGAATAAGCTTCCACAATAGTTGCAGCGATATAAGCCTGGGCGATAATATCTCTCTAGGAGCTGATCCGTCGTCGGTATTGTGTAATAATTCTAATGTTAACTGAGCTAAACGACTACCGCCCCGTAGCACTCACATCCGTCATCATGAAGTGCTTTGAGAGACTAGTCAAGGACCATATCACCTCCACCCTACCTGACACCCTTGACCCACTCCAATTTGCTTACCGCCCAAATAGGTCCACAGACGATGCAATCTCAACCACACTGCACACTGCCCTAACCCATCTG
The DNA here is from genome assembly GCF_018296145.1 of Oncorhynchus tshawytscha. Taxonomy (NCBI): domain Eukaryota; kingdom Metazoa; phylum Chordata; class Actinopteri; order Salmoniformes; family Salmonidae; genus Oncorhynchus; species Oncorhynchus tshawytscha. Next base: position 49,342,420 of record NC_056430.1, read on the forward strand.
GACAAGAGGAATACCTATGTGAGAATGCTGTTCATCGACTACAGCTCGGCATTCAACACCATAGTACCCTCCAAGCTCGTCATCAAGCTCGAGACCCTGGGTCTCGACCCCGCCCTGTGCAACTGGGTACTGGACTTCCTGACGGGCCGCCCCCAGGTGGTGAGGGTAGGCAACAACATCTCCTCCCCGCTGATCCTCAACACTGGGGCCCCACAAGGGTGCGTTCTGAGCCCTCTCCTGTACTCCCTGTTCACCCACGACTGCGTGGCCATGCACGCCTCCAACTCAATCATCAAGTTTGCGGACGACACAACAGTGGTAGGCTTGATTACCAACAACGACGAGACGGCCTACAGGGAGGAGGTGAGGGCCCTCGGAGTGTGGTGTCAGGAAAATAACCTCACACTCAACGTCAACAAAACTAAGGAGATGATTGTGGACTTCAGGAAACAGCAGAGGGAACACCCCCATCCACATCGATGGAACAGTAGTGGAGAGGGTAGCAAGTTTTAAGTTCCTCGGCATACACATCACAGACAAACTGAATTGGTCCACTCACACAGACAGCATCGTGAGGAAGGCGCAGCAGCGCCTCTTCAACCTCAGGAGGCTGAAGAAATTCGGCTTGTCACCAAAAGCACTCACAAACTTCTACAGATGCACAATTGAGAGCATCCTGGCGGGCTGTATCACCGCCTGGTATGGCAACTGCACCGCCCTCAACCGTAAGGCTCTCCAGAGGGTAGTGAGGTCTGCACAACGCATCACCGGGGGCAAACTACCTGCCCTCCAGGACACCTACACCACCCGATGCTACAGGAAGGCCATAAAGATCATCAAGGACATCAACCACCCGAGCCACTGCCTGTTCACCCCGCTGCCATCCAGAAGGCGAGGTCAGTACAGGTGCATCAAAGCTGGGACCGAGAGACTGAAAAACAGCTTCTATCTCAAGGCCATCAGACTGTTAAACAGCCACCACTAACATTGAGTGGCTACTGCCAACACACTGTCAATGACACTGACTCTACTCCAGCCACTTTAATCATGGGAATTGATGGGAAATGATGTAAATATATCACTAGCCACTTTAAACAATGCTACCTTATATAATGTTACTTACCCTACATTGTTCATCTCATATGCATACGTTGATACTGTACTCTATATCATCGACTGCATCCTTATGTAATACATGTATCACTAGCCACTTTAACTATGCCACTTGGTTTACATACTTATCTCATATGTATATACTGTACTCGATATCATCTACTGTATCTTGCCTATGCTGCTCTGTACCATCACTCATTCATATATCCTTATGTACATATTCTTTATCCCCTTACACTGTGTATGACAGTAGTTTTTTTTGGAATTGTTAGTTAGATTACTTGCTCGTTATTACTGCATTGTCGGAACTAGAAGCACAAGCATTTCGCTACACTCGCATTAACATCTGCTAACCATGTGTATGTGACAAATAAAATTTGATTTGATTTGATTTGATTTGATGTTAAGGTAAGATTTGATTGGAGAAAGTTGATCCGAGATCAGCAAATGCTGTTGTTTTGATGATATCAGTATCAACAACACATTTAGCCAAACGTTCTTTCATTGTGGTGTTATGGGAAACACGTTACATATTCGGACATTGTAGGGATGATGCATCGTTAAGACTCTCATAAGCCTAAATTCCATCGCTATCGGGAAACCGGGCCCTGTTCTGTCCACTCTTACCTTACTATAATTGTGATTCGTGCATTTGTTTTGTGTGTCCTTGTAATACGTATTGTGAACACACTATGAAATGGAAGTAAATATTCTACATGGCTTGGAAGACATTTAGGTAACCCTCTCATCACTTTTTAATGCATGCTGTCAAAACATTTGACATGGATTTGTGGCTATATCTTTTCACCACAGGAGGGCAGTGAAATACCACCAATCTTATTTCTCATGCAACCCTACTATGCCCTTTTCGAATACATTGATAATGTATCCTTCCTTCCACCCTTCCTTGAACTTATCAGCCAAACTGACATGGTTTGTTGTGAAATTGTTCAATCATATCAGTGATTACTCCAATGGTAGAAGGAAGGACTGAAGGAAGGAGGGAAAGGAGGGAGGAAGGAAGGAAGGAAGGAAGGGAGGGAAAGGAGGGAGGAAGGAAGGAAGGAAAGAAGGAGGGAAAGGAGGGAGGAAGGAAGGAAGGAAAGAAGGAGGGAAAGGAGGGAGGAAGGAAGGAAGGAAGGAAGGAAGGAAGGAAGGAAGGAAGGAAGGAAGGAAGGAAGGAAGGAAGGAAGGAAGGAAGGAAGGAAGGAAGGAAGGAAAGATGCAGTTGTAAAGTATTTGAACAGGGCCATAGTCTCCCACTTCTTAAACTGATGAAGAAACAAAGACATGTCATCCACTGTGTTCTCAGTTAACCCTATAGCTTTACCCCCAGCTGACACTGGTCTCACAGCCAAAGGTGTTTAAAAGCCAAACGTCCTCATAATACACATTTTACAATCTAATCTCTTTACACAGCTTCAATGGACACACATTGAATTTCAAGGTGACTCGTTAAAACAGATTGGCCCTTTAACGTCGTTCCCAGAATGTTCCTCATTTAACCTTTTAAGAGGCATCCCGTCCTGACAAACCACAATAACAACACTATTGCCCGCAGGCCATAGGCTGACTGCCAACTATCTAGTATGCATGTCTTCTAAAGAACAGACAGACCCAACTGGTAACCTAAGATGGAGCAATTACAGTGAGGCATGTGTGTGTGTGTGTGTGTGTGTGTGTGTGTGGGGGGGGGGGACTGTGTGTGCACGTAGTGCATGTGCGTGCATGAGATGGACAGACACAGTCCGTGGGAGAGGAGAGATGAAACCACTAAAACCCTGCAAATAACACTTCGATCTGATGAGTGAGAATTCCAGGACAGTGTGAACAACTTTTAAATGTGCCACAACACGCTTCCCTGTTTTTTCTTTTCTAGAAAAGAGGTCCGGGACCTGGGAATGACAGTGGTGATCAATGCCAGGAAGATGCACCCTCCCTCCCTCTTCTACAAAGCCCTAATGATGGTTCAGGTTAGGAAAATATGAGTCATCACATCTGAAGTCAACTATAAGTTAACTATTAAACCGTAATCCACCCATTTAGATTTGGAGATAGAGAGCGGATTGTGGTGTATCTTGCATTCTCAAGCACTTAGGTAAAAAAGACTATCAACAAAGTCAACATGGCATAGATGACAACAACAGGTCATACAACAGAGCCATACAACACAAGCTATTGCTCTGAGTAAAGTAAAGCATCGTTGCTGCAGTTAATGATAGTTTGGGGATTGCTGTGTCCTGGGAAGTCCACAAGGAGATTTTGGTTGCTGCACGTGACTGACTTCACCAAATGTATCCTATATGAATTCATAGGAATTTCTGTCCACTGCACAGTAGTCAATTATGTCATTGATAATGATCTATCGTTTTCTATCATAGATATTTACCGACCATTTAAACACATATTGGGGACACATACACATGTGAATCCCGAGAGTGAAGTACACATTATGATGACCTTGCATGATGCCTTTGTCCGACATGTTTCCTTATTGGTCGGCCCCAAAGGAACAAGCCCTGAATGCAGTCCATAGTGTGCTGATACTGGTGGATAAAGACACAAGCCCTCGCCCTGAAAGACACCCTGGGCTACAGGTCAGAAAGCACATACGTACCAGTCAAAAGTTTGGACACAACTACTCATTCCAAGGTTTTTCTTTATTTTTACTATTTTCTACATTGTAGAATAATAGTGAAGACATCAAATATTTGAAATTGCACATATGGCATCATGTAGTAATGAAAAAACTGTTAAACAAATCAAAATATATTTTATATTTGAGATTCCTCAAAGTAGCCACCCTTTGCCTTGATGACAGCTTTGCACACTCTTGGCATTCTGTCAACCAGGTTCACGAGGTAGTCACCTGGAATGCATTTCAATTAACAGGTGTGCCTTGTTAAATTTAATTTGTGGAATTTATTTCCTTCTTAATGAGTTTCAGCCAATCAGTTGTGTTGTGACAAGGTAGGGTTGGTATACAGAATATAGCCCTAAAAATCTGTCGTTCTGCCTCTGAACAAGGCAGTTAATCCACTGTTCCTAGGCCGTCGTTCAAAATAAGAATTTGTTCTTAACTGACTTGCCTAGTTAAATAAAGGGAAAATAATAAAAATGCCTCCTGTCAATCAGATGGAAGTGGTGACCTCTCTGAAGGCCCTGCACAAGATGGTGGAGGGACAACAGCTGACCTCTGACCTAGGCGGGAACTTTCCCTACAGCCACACTGATTGGCTGCAGTTTCACCAGGTACAGTATAATATTTATAAATGGCTTTAGTGGGCAAGAAATCGGTTTGGAAGTGAACTTGTTCGCACTCGTGTAGCTGTTGTCTTTGCTATTCTGAAGCATCAATCAACAAAATCTATTGTATCGGCGTTGTTTTGGGATGAGTCTGGATCCTAAAATCTTTTTCCTTTGTTTCAGAAACTGGTTTCCTTTGTGTCGGACTTGCAAGGGGCAGCCCATTTACTACATAGAGCAATCAAGAAAATTGATGGTAATCCAAAAACGGACACCGCCCAGGTAGCTCATTACAATTATGAATTAAAAGTCTATAGCATTATTTTTTCTGGGCTGATTTTTTTTAAACGTTGCGTTGTTTTTGGTTCAGGATGTTCAGCTATCCATTCAAGATCAGAAGACCTCAATGAAAGAGGTTCTGCAGGATGCCCGATTGGTCCCTTTACAGAGAGAAGGTGGGGCCATTCTGACCAGAATGAGGAGGGAGGAGTTTCGATTTACCAAGTCCGACGACTACAGGTACTGTTATTTATCTAATTCATAAATGGTTGTGATTAACTGTGTGTAGCACCCTTAGAGATGGAAAGAGGGCACACCTATCTTTGATCGCTTCTATGTCCCACCTACCCAGTCGACTACTTGCCCTCCGTTGCATTGCCCATTCTAAAATAGGCTTCTTGGCAAGTGAGCCCTCTATCCATCTCTATGGTAGCAACCATCTATGTCAGGGGTACTCAATTCTTACCCCTACGAGGTCCGGAGCCTGCTGGTTTCCTGTTGTACCTAATAATTAATTGCACACACCTGGTGTCACAGGTCTAAATCAGTCCCTGATTAGAGGGGAACAATTTTTAAAAAATGCAGTGGAACTGGCCCCCGAGGTCCGGAGTCGAGTTTGAGGGATCTAGGTAATACAAAGGCAGCCTTTTTCTGCCAGAACACCACTGACCACACATAATCTATCAAGTTGGAGAGGTAAGGACTGGAGTGAATGTTTGACAACGTCCAACTCTCATTACAGGGATGCCTTGGACTCTGTGACGGTCCTATATAACCAGGTGGAGGAGAATGTTCACACCCTGGTGATGAAGTCCAATGAATCACTACAGTATCTGGACTTCCTGCTCAAACTCAGGGAGGCGGAGTCAAATCTTAACACGGTAGGTCGGTAGGTCAGGAGGTTCTAAACTTACAGAACATTCAGCTAGAAGTACTGTATATTGTGTAGTACATACTTTCGTCCTTGTCACTAAGGAACTGTGCCTGCTTGCTCTTGCTGAATCAAGCACACCTAACATTATTGAAAGAAAACTAATACTCTTTTCACCCCGGTCTGTTCGTATGCCTTATGATGTATAATTGCATATCTGAATTTGTACCTTGTAGGCCAAGGCATGGTTTGATACAGAAGGAGAGCAATGGCTGAAGTTCTCCAACTCCACTGAGGACACACTGGAGAGTGTGAACCAAGCCCTTCAGCGCTTTGACACCGTCCTCACTCAGGCCAAGGTACAGTTGGGTTGGGGGTTAGACTATAACATAAATAATACAAATACTGAGCTATATTGTATGTATATATTGTATTATTTTATAATACAATTGCTCAGATTAAGAGATTTTGTTCAACAAGTAATATTATTTTTCCCAACAAAATGGGGTGATTGGCACCCCTGTTTTCAATGTCTTTCAATACCTCACATTGTGAGGATAATGGCACAGAGCCTTTTTCTAAATGGTTTTATAATATTGGAGAACACATTAGGGATATTAGACCCTTCTTCCATACAAAAGCCTTCCCGATCCTTGATATCTTTGATCTGCACTTTTCAATTCAAACCACAGGTTTTCAATGGGTTTCAAGTCCGGAGACATGCAAAATGTTGATTTTTGTGTTAAATTAACAATTTCTTTGGTGATTTTTATGTGTGGTTGGGGTTGCTGGAAGTTCCACTTGCAGCCAAGTTTCAGCCTCCTGACAGAGGCAACCAGGTTCTTGGCTAAAATGTCCTGGTACTGGGTAAAGTTCATGATGTCGTTGACCTTAACAAGGCCCAAGGACCAATGGAAGCAAAAGAGCCCAATTACATAAAAAATCTGGTATGAGATTCTTTCCTGTTTATGCATCCTTATTTCGACACCAAACCCATCACTGGTGTGTGTAGCCATAGAGCTCTATTTTCATGTCATTTGACCATAGCACTGATTACAATCCTAGTGCCAATGCCGTTTAGCAAACTCCAGGCATTTACATTTGTAGGATGACATGAAAAGAGTTATTTTGCCATGCACACCAGTGGTGGGTTTAGCGTTGAAATAAGGGTGCATGGGCAGAAAATAACCCTACTGTGGTGGTGGAAATGTTGACATATTTTGTTGTTCATCATAGGAGAAGAAACAGGAGACCTTGACCCTGGTGATGGAGGTGGAGAAGATTCTGGGTTCCACCAACTCCAACCCCGAGACAGAGGTTTTTAGGACTGTGATGAACACGTTCAAATCTAATATGGCCGACTTTATGTTGCGCGCTGAGCAACGGCGTACCGAGCTTGACAACACGGTGCATGTCTACCGCTTCTGTGAAGAGGTTAGTTGAGGAAGTTGAGGAAGACCCTGGTCCTGTCAAAATACTTACCTTCTTAATTCTATTTAAATTCCTCCCAATTGCCAGAAATGTATCTGACTTTTATGGAGGAATGTCAACTAATTCGAATTGATATGAAATTGACCTTAACTCTGCTTCATTTCTCCAACCATACTTTGACCACCACTACCATGTTTTCTGTTATATCACGTATGAACTGAGGAACTGAAGGAAGGATTGATACATTTTTACAATATACGGACAGGCCACCCCTTTAACCCCTAGCCACAACAGTCATCAATATTCCCATCAATCTTTTCAGAACCCTGACACCCCATCCACGATACACACAAATAAAAACACTTCTAACTTCTCCAACACTTCTGAAATAACACTGATCTCTGTACTGTTTCCTCTAGGCTGCTGCCCTCGCCAAGGAATGCAAGCAATATCTTGAGCAACTAGAGACAGGGTGCTATCCTGCCAAAGCCTGTCTAAGCATGCTTAAGACATACGAGGAGAGATTGGGTAACTGCTTCTCGTCCCGACACTTCCAGAAGATCAAAGCCTGCAGCGTGAAGAGCTCCAGGGGGATTAATTTGTGGAATGCGACCTGGGTCCAGTGCCAGGAAGTCAGCCAGTGGCTGGGGGAGAGGCTGCAGCAGGGGAATGCAGCCAACAAATACCAGCAGCAGCTCACAGCTGGCAGAGCGCAAGTGAAAGACAGGGTGTTGGAGACTTGGAAGGAGAGGGAGAAAGAGGAGGAAGACAAGGAGGAGGTGGTTGTGGACCCTTGCTCCCTAACCCAAGCCTCAAACTCCCCTCCAGGGGTGGCCGATATGGCCAATAACTCAGGGAGGGCCTCCGTGGAACAGATGGAGAGCAGAGACAGCCGTGCTAGGCACAGCGCTAACATTGCGTGCTTTAACCTCCCTTTCAAAGATGACTTGAAAAGGAGCAAAGGAGCCAAAGAACCATCCCAGTTGGCCAAATCCCCCAGCATAGAGGGGAAACTGACACCAGCGGTGCCCCAAGATGGAGATGGTGGACCAGGAAGGCACCACAGCGAGACGGACCTCAAAACGGGGGATCTGGTTGCTGGGTGTGAGGCGTTTCCATGGAAACATGGCACTTTGGGGGGATCCCTGAGTGAGGGTTCCTGTATCAGCTCTCCCCTGTCCTCAAAGTATGGCTCCTCCCCCTTGTCGGCAAGACACTCCCATAGTCAGCCCTCAGTAGTGGCCCTGCAGTCCCCCCAAAACCCTTATGATATCTCCCATAATGGAAGCTTCTGCTCTTGCAACTCCTGCTGTAGGACAAATGGGGAAAGAGACGATGACAGAGAAGATGGTGACCCGATAGAGTTGTCTTCAGTGTCCTTCCTCGACCCCTGTGACCCGACTGGTGACAGGACCCAGAATGTCTCGTCATTGGCCGACACACAAGCTGAAGATAATGGCAACAATGTTCTGTGAGTGATGCACCTCCCCCTTCTCAACAGCTATGAGAAAAGCAATCCCAGAATAACATGCAAATGTTTCCCCAGAAATTCCAATAAAACCAACATGCCAACAGTCACCCAAGGGTTATTAACAATCTGCAATTCAGACAAACAAAATGGCATTGTTATTGAAATGGATCTGGGAAACAAGTATTGATATCATGCTTACTGGCAGTTTAAATAAGCAACTGAGTGACAAATGACATTTACAGCATGCAGTATTAATAGAAGGGCAGCATAGAGATGGTTTTTCTTTGGGTCTTTGTTAGATTTCAGATGAAGATTATTTGCCTGAAACCTTGACAATAACTACACTAAGTATACCAGTCACACTTTATTAGGATATACCTACATTAAAAAATGCTATAGTGTAAACAATATAGTATTCACTGTAGTTTTTTTGCGGGCTAAAGTCTCCAAAGACACTACAGTGAACACTAGTATGTACTGTATTATACTGTAATTTACAGTAAACTATAATATACAGTGCATTCGGAAAGTATTCAGACCCCTTGACTTTTTCCACACTATGTTAGATTACAGACTTATTCTAAAAAAATCCCTTATCAATTTACACACAATACCCCATAATGACAAAGCCAAAACAGGTTTTTCAAAAATGTTCAAAAATGTATTAAAAATAAAAAACGTATATTACATTTACATAAGTATTCAGACCCTTTACTCAGTACTTTGAAGCAACTTTTTGCAGCAATTACAGCCTCTAGTCATCTTGTGTATGACGCTACAAGCTTGGCACCTGTATTTGAGAAGTTTCTCCCATTCTTCTCTGCAGATCCTCTCAAGCTCTTACAGGTTGGATGGGGAGCATCGCTGCACAGCTATTTTCAGGTCTCTCCAGAGATGTTCTGGCTGGGCCACTCAAGGACATTCAGAGACTTGTCCCGAAGCCACTCCTGCGTTGCCTTGGTTGTGTACTTAGGATCGTTGTCTTGTTGGAAGGTGAACCTTCGCCCCAGTCTGAGGTCCTGATTGCTCTGGAGCAGGTTTTCATCAAGGATCTCTCTGTACTTTGCTCCAGTCATCTTTCCCTCGATTCTGACTTGTCTCCCAGTCCCTGACACTGAAATACATTCCCACAGCATGATGCTGCTACCACCATGCTTCACTGTAGGGATGGTGCCAGATTTACTCCAGATGTGACGCATGGCATTCAGGCCAAAGAGTTCAATCTTGTTTTTTTGGCTTACGCCAAGCGGACTGTCATGTGCCGTTATCTGAGGAGTGGTTCAGTTTGGCCAATCTACCATAAAGGCCTGATTGGTAGAGTGCTGCAGAAATTGTTGTCCTTCTGGAATGTTCTCCCATCTCCACAGAGGAACTCTGGAGCTCTGTCAGAGTGACCATCAGGTTCTTGGTCACCTCCCTGACCAACGCCCTTCTTCCCCAATTGCTCAGTTTGGCCGGGCGGCCAATTCTAGAAAGAGTCTTGGTGGTTACAAACTTCTTCCATTTAAGAATGGAGGCAACTGTGTTCTTGGGGATCTTCAATGCTGCAGAAATGTTTTGGTACCCTAGATGTGTGTCTCAACACAATCCTGTCTTGGAGTTTTACGGACCATTCCTTCGACCTCATGTCTTGTTCTTTGCTCTGACATGCACTGTTAACTGTGGGACCTTCTATAGACATGTGTGGGCATTTCCAAATCCAATCAATTGAATTTATCACAGGTGAACTCCAATGAAGTTGTAGAAACATCTCAAGGATGATCAATGGAAAGAGGATGCACCTGAGCTCAATTTCAGGTCTCGTAGCAAAGGGTCTGAATAGTTACATAAATAAGGTATTTTTTTATTTTAATTTTATAAATTAGCAAAAATGTCTAAAACCTGTTTTCATTTTGTCATTATGGGGAATTGTGTGTAGATTGATGAGATTACATTTTAGAATAAGGCTGTAATGTAACAGAATGTGGAAAAAGGGGTCTGAAGTAGTAAAAGAAAATTGTAGTATTTACTGTAATAAATGTAGTGTTTTTGCTGATTGAGGTATAATGTAGTATTACTGTAGTGTTTTTGCAGGCGTTACTGTAGTATTTAATGTAGTGTTTCTGTTTTATTATCTTTGGCTGAGAAGTGGAAGCGTTCTCCTTGAGAAAACCTACTGGTGAAAAACTAAGAGCACATTTTCCATAACCTGTAGGTAGGCAGGACTGAACGGAAAGCTTATTTTCTTTTCCATAGCCTGTAGGTAGGCAGGACTGAACGGAAAGCTTCTTTTCTTTTCTATAACCTGTAGGGAACACCATATATGGTCTATTTTTGGCATGTATGTTTCTTAATGTTGTGAATGCTTTGTATAAATCTTTAAAAAAAATCCCTATTCCATGTTTCTTGTGTGGACAGGAAGTTGCAGAGGATCATGGAGGAGCTCTTGTTGACTGAGAGGGAGTATGTACGATCTCTAGGTTATGTCCGAGAGCACTACTTTCCCGTGCTGGAGAGGCCTGACGTGCCTCAGGACCTAAGGGGCCAGAGGGGGAGCATTTTCGGCAACCTGGAGAAGCTCCATGACTTCCATCGACACCACTTCCTAAAAGAGCTGGAGGGCTGCCTCCGAGAGCCCTTCAGGGTGGGACGCAGCTTCCTACGACATGTGGGTTCCCATAGTTACGTGCCTTAACCGTTTGATAACTAACCTTAACCTTAAAGGGATATTTCACTCAAACAATCTTTCATTATTTTGTTCAAAAGTCCACTGTTATTACATCAATTGTTTTATAGTTTAAGATCAAAAACTGTGATGATGATGATGATGATAGGTTTAAGTGAAGGACGGCACCCTTTCCAGGGTAGTGTCCCCATCACTTCACAGGGAAGTTAAAAGGAAAGTAACACTGGTATTACAGTATCTTGTAATCCAACTGCTCTTATACAAACAATCAACAACAACTTATTGGGGTGAGAGACGTTTCAGACTTTTTTTGTATCTTATCTGTGATCTGCAGTCCCCAACAAGTGATGTGGACCACATGCCACAAGTCAGTTCAACTAAAATCTTGTTGAATCAACAAGCAGGCAGTGTCTACCACTGTCTAAAATATTCCAGATGTGCACACTGGAGATTAAACAGAGTTCCTGGGAATTTCCTAAGATGTTTTATCCCATTTCCTGTTTTCCCAACAATATGAAACATAGGGATATTTTCTGCTGTATTTCATTGGAAATTGAAAATGAGGCAGAAAGACCCATTTTCATTCAATGTTTCAACGTTGTTGCTTGGATTGTTTTTCCTCTATCCAGAGAGAGTGCTTTGGTCTGTACGCCCTCTACAGCAAGAACAAACCCAAGTCAGACAGCTTACTCATCAACCACGGCCATGACTTCTTCAAGGTGAGGACATCAACCATCCCTCACAGTACACTAATATGAGATCAATTCATTTGTTGTGGAAGTGGAACACTGGAACAACCGGTTTTGCGAAGAATTATGAGGCCTTTAATAGTATATTTTAACACTAACTTCCCAATACTCCTGCATTTTCATAATCTTTTCCTATTGTACGACATTCCTACTAAGACGCTATTGAAGGAATAACTTGCATGGGTAAAGGCCTAACAAATCAATGCTAAAGTAGGGCCCTGATGTATTGTATCTACCCTAAATCTATTGTAACCTATAAAGTGCATTCGGAAAGTTTCAGACCCCTTGACTTTTTTCATATTTTGTTACGTTACCGCCTTTACTTAAAAATGTATTAAATAAATGTCCTCATCAATCTACACACAATACCCCACAATGACAAATTGAAAACAGGTTTTTAGATTAAGAAAAAATTGTATTAGAAACAGAAATACTTTGTTTACATAAGTATTCAGACCCTTTTCTATGAGACTCAAAATTGAGCTCAGGTGCGTCCTGTTTCCATTGATCATCCTTGAGATGTTTCTACAACTTCATTGGAGTCCACCTGTGGTAAATTCAATTGATCGGACATGATTTGGAAAGGCACACACCTGTCTATATAAGGTCCCACAGTTGACAGTGCATGTCAGAGCAAAAACCAAGCCATGAGGTCGAAGGAATTGTCCGTAGAGCTCTGAAACAGGATTGTGTCGAGGCACAGATCTGGGGAAGGGTATCTAAACATTCCTGAAGTATTGAAGGTCCCCAAGAACACAGTGACCTCCATCATTCTTTAATGGAAGAAGTTTGTAACCACCAAGACCCTTCCTAGAGCTGGGTGCCTGGCCAGACTGAGCAATTGGGGGAGAAGGACCTTGGTCAGGGAGGTGACCATGAACCCTATGGTCAATCTGACAGAGCTCCAAAGTTTCTCTCATCTCCACAGAGGACTTTACAGAAGGATAACCATCTCTGCAGCACTCCACCAATCAGGCTTTTATGGTAGAGTGTCCAGACGGAAGCCACTCCACAGTAAAAGGCACATGACAGCTGTGGTGGAATATTCTAATCAAGTGAGAGAGACTTTGTCATTTCTTCAGACAATCATCTTTATTCAATATGGATTAATTACTGCAATAATGAGACTGGTCCATCCAACAGTCTCGACTTGGGCCGAGTAACCTAACTGAAAATGAACAAACAGATATAATATAGGACCTAAAAATATTTAGTCAGGGCTGGTTCAACCCCTCCCATAAGCCACCTTGGTCCATCTCCTGGTTATCCGCACGGGATGTTGTTTTACTCCCAACCCGGCTTAGTTTCCCAGATTCGAAGAAGATCTGAGATTGTTGAGAGATTGTTCTAAACTCATCCAGGCTATCTCTCTCTGGTCTCACACACCAACATCTTGTCTATTGATTGCCAGCTTGTGTTTTTATCACCAAGTCATTGTCAGCTCAAGCTTTCTCTAGTAAAACCCATTTCCTTGACCCTCCATCACATCTGGAGGAAACCTGGCACTATCCCTATGGTGAAGCCTGGTGGTGGCAGCATCATGCTGTGGGGATGTTTTCCAGCGGCAGGGACTGGGAGACAAGTCAGGATCGAGGGGAAAGATGAACGGAGCAAAGTACAGAGAGATCCTTGATGAAAACCTGCTCCAGAGCGCTCAGGACCTTAGACTCAGGCGAAGGTTCACCTTCCAACAGGACAACGACCCTAAGCACATACCCAAGACAATGCAAGAGTGCCTTTGGGGACAAATCTCTGAATGTCCTTGAGTGGCCCAGCCAGAACCCGGACTTGAACCCTATCAAACATCTCTGGAGAGACCTAAAAATAACTGTGCAGCAAATTCCCCATCCAACCTGACAGAGCTTGAGAGGATCTGCAGAGAACAATGTGATAAACTGCCCAAATACAGGTGTGCCAAGCTTGTACCATCATACCCAAGAAGACTCAAGGCTGTAATCACTGCCAAAGGTGCTTCAACAAAGTACTGGGTAAAGGGTCTGAATACTTATATAAATGTGATATTTCATTTTTTTCTAAAAACCTGTTTTATCTTTGTCAGTATGGTTATTGGGTGTAGATTGATGAGGGGAAAAAAATATTTGATCAATTTTCGAATGAGGCTGTAACGTAACAAAATGTGTAAAAAGTCAAAGGGTCTGAATACTTTACAAATGCACTGTATATCTTCCCAACACTTTAGCAAAAACAGATAGAGCTGGGCGACAAGATGGACCTGTCATCATATCTGCTGAAGCCGGTGCAGCGGATCAGCAAGTACAGCCTGCTGCTGCAGGATATGGTGAGGGATTGTGGGCCCCACCGGGGCCGCGAGGAGGCCGAAGTCAGGCGTGCCCTTGAAGTCATCCAGTTCCAGTTGCGCCATGGCAACAACCTGCTGGCCATGGACGACATACAGGACTGTGACGTGAGTGTTAGGGGGTGAAGCCAATCAATCACATGTATTCATGAATCCCTTTTTTAGTGGGGGTTATCGTGTGCTTTTACAGTAACCTGTGCTAGACCCTAGACCCTAAAGAGCAAGCAGAGGCAGAAACTCCATCTTTATTCCATATATACTACCGGTCCAAATTTTAGTACACCTACTAATACCAGGGTTTTTCTTTCTTTTTACTATTTTCTACACTGTAGAATAATAGTGAAGACATCAAAGCTCTGAAATAACACATATGGAATCATGTAGTAACCAGAAAAGTGTTAAACATTTCAAAATATATTTTGTATTTGTCACGGGTTCTCCCAGTACTGCTGCTCATTCCGTTCAGGTCTACATCACCGGCCTTCCAGGCGTCACTGAACTCGATCATTACCACCAACCCCGGACTGTCTTGTCTCATTACGCACACCTGGTTCCCATTCCCACTGATAAGCATGTGTATATATGTGCCCTCTGTTCCCCATTGCTCTTGTTGATTATTGTTCCATGTCCGTTGGTCTTGTGAGTACCTGTGGTCTGTTGTATAGGCTTGCGTGTTACCGTGTTAGTGTGCACTTGTTATTACGGGTTTTGTCCTGTGTATTTATTACAGGTTTATACCTAGCTCTTTGTTTGGATTACAGCCCTTACGTATTATATATATTATAATATAATATAATATATATACACACGTGTTTGGTTTGAGCTTCGTCCCCGTCATGTTCATGATGTACTCTATTTTGAGTAAAGGATTAAAAAAAACTATTTCCTGCTGCTGTCTCATACAACGTGACAATATTTGAGATTCTTCAAAAAGCCACCTTTGCCTTGATGACAGCTTTGCACACTCTTGGCATTCTCTCAACCAGCTTCACCTGGAATGCTTTTCCAACAATATTGAAGAGTTCCCATATATGCTGAGCACTTGCTGTCCTCTTTTCCTTCACTCTGCGGTCCGACTCATCCCAAACCATCTCACTTTGGTTGAGGTCGGGGGATTGTGGAGGCCAGGTCATCTGATGCAGAACTCCATCACTCTCCTTCTTCGTAAAATAGCCCTCACACAGCCTGAAGGTGTTTTGGGTCATTGTCCTGTTGAAAAACAAATGATAGTCCCACTAAGCGCAAACCAGATGGGATGGCATAGTGCTGCAGAATGCTGTGGTAGCCATGCTGGTTAAGTGTGCCTTTAATTCTAAATAAATCACAGACCGTGTCACCAGCAAAGCACCCCCACACTATAACAATTCCTCCTCCATGCTTTACGGTGGGAAATACACATGCAGAGATCAACCGTTCACCCACACCGCATCTCACAAAGATTTGGAGGTTGGAACCAAAATCTCCAATTTGGACACCAGACCAAAGAACAAATTTCCACCGGTCTGATGTCTGTTGCTCATGTTTCTTGGCCCAAGCAAGTCTCTTCTTATTATTGGTGTCCTTTAGTAGTGGTTTCTTTGCAGAAATTTGCCCATGAAGGCCTGATTCACACAGTCTCTGAACAGTTGATGTTAAGATGTGTCTGTTACTTGAACTCTGAAGCATTTATTTTGCCTGCAATTTCTGAGGGTGGTAACTCTAATGAACTTATCCTCAGCAGAGGTAACTCTGGGTCTTCCTTTCCTGTGGCAGTCCTCATGAGAGCCAATTTCATCATAGCGCTTGATGGTTTTTGGGACTGCTCTTGAAGAAATATCTTGAAATATTCCATATTGACTGACCTTCATGTCTTAAAGTAATGATGGACTGTCGTTTCTCATTTGAGCTGTTCTTGCAATAATATGGACTTGGTATTTTACCAAATACGCCTATATTCTGTATACCCCCCCACCCCCCTCCAATCTTGTCACAACACAACCAACTGATTGGCTCAAACGCATTAAGAAGGAAAGAAATTCCACAAACTAACTTTTAACAAGGCACATCTGTTAATTTAAATTCATTCCAGGTGACTACCTCATGAAGCTGGTTGAGAGAATGCAAAGCTGTTATCAAGGCAAAGGGTGGCTACTTTGAAGAAAAATATATTTGGATTTGTTTAACAGTTTTTTTGGTTACTACATGATTCCATATGTGTTATTTCATAGTTTTGATGTCTTCACTATTATTCTACACTGTAGAAAATAGTAAATATAAAGAAAAACCCTTGAATGAGTCGGTGTTCTAAAACTTTTGACCGGTAGTATATGTCCCTATCTAAACATTACGTTCTTACACATCCTCTTATTTCTGGGTGTACCGTAGTAGACATGTGGGGTTGGGTGGGGGATGAGGTCATCTGAGAGTAGAGGAGAGGACTGGGCAAGACAGGACAGGACTAGACTGGATTGTTGGTTTTTCACTGTTGTAGTGTTGCATCGGACATACTACTTCCGAGGCAACTTTATCCTTGGAACAACTGTGTGGGATGCTAGTTGTCTGTCTCACATCAGTTCCAGTATGTAAGAACATAAACTGTAGAATAGATAGGGAAGAATAGGAAATTACGATGGATTGGGGTACGGGGGAGTGGACAGGAGTAATAGGTGGTCCGATATTGTTAGTTTAAAAAACCCAAGTGCTCAAAGCCGTTTTCATTGTGGCCCAGGGAACTCACTTCATCCACGACCAATGTTCTAGCACCTATCCTGGTTTTATTGTGACAAGACATACAAAAGCAACATTTTTATCCAATATCTCATCTCAATATCTCAACTGAGACTGCTCTTCTCTGTGTCAGAGGCCTCTCCGAAAGCACTTGAAACCCTGGTCATCGTCAGCCATTTGCTAATCTGACCTGGGGCCTTGTATCCTCAGCCAGGAGAGTCATGACAGATGATATCAGAGAGTGTGCAGAGCCTGAGACGCCCAGCCCTGAGAGGGTGGAGAGGAGGATCTGATGGTTCGCGGTGGATTGAGCTTGGCGGATGAGAACAGAGGAGAGAGACAGTCAGCTTTGGCAGTGCGGAGAGCCTCTCTGACACAGAGAAGAGCAGTCTCAGTTGAGTGACCTGCCTCAAAGCCTGACTGGTTAGGGCCAAGAAGATCGTTCTGAGAGAGATAACGAGTTTGTGAGGTAGTTTGGTTGCATTCATTTTTTTGTAAGATAACAAGCTTGTTTAAACCTTTCACTCCTTTTAGACCTGTATACTGCCCATGCAGTTGACCGCACCTGTTATCTCTGAACTTCAACGCACCACTTGGCTCTGGTCTACTGTGCATTGGCAACTGACCTTACGGTCATACAGTATAGTGCAGGGATCATCAACCTTTTTTCAGGTGAAACTCACTTTGGCATAATGATTTACCCACCCGACCCAGATAACCATCTACCACATTTGTGAGGTTGTTCGGGAACCTAAAAAATATGCTAGTTTGTTCCTATCAGGGGGTGAATACAGTATAATGTCAAATATCAAGGTACTAAAAATGGTTTATCTTACCTTAGAAATATCCTGGCAGAATATAGCCTACCCTCAATGTCATCTTTCTTTGCCTCTAGGTCAACCTGAAGGAGCAGGGACAGCTGATTCGTCAGGACGAGTTCCTGGTGTCGTTCAGGAAGAAGAAATGTTTCCGCCACATCTTCCTCTTCCAGGACCTCGTCCTCTTCAGCAAGACCAAGTGGACTGATGTGGGCAATGACACTTATGTCTACAAACAGTCATTTAAGGTGTGCAGACAGTCAATATACAACACAGCACAATATACCCCAATATGAATCTTTTGCTGAAGCCACTTCCATTGGCTTTCATTGAAACACATGTTTAAGTTATAAAAAGGCCTTGTGTGACACGAAAGAGCATTATATGGAATGTCCCATTACCTACACTCCTAACATTTAACTTCCTCTATTGCTTAGCAGAACTGTATATGATACATGAACACATACCCCTACTTTAAAATGGAGAAGGGAACCGTGCACTGCAGATGACCTCGTCTGTCTAGGGCAGGGGTTTCATACTCATTCCATGGAGGGCCTAGTGTCCGCGAGTTTTGGGTTTTTCCTTTCAATTAAGACCTAGACAACCAGGTGAGGGGAGTTCTTTACTAATTAGTGACCTTAATTCATCAATCAAGTACAGACACTCGCCCTCCGTGGAATGAGTTTGACACGTGGTCTAGGGAGATTTATTTCTAAGCAGAAATTAAGACGAAGTTGTACACAGTAATATCCGTAAAGTGTAGGCCTTTATAGTCTTCATAACGTTGTATTTAAGTAAAAGCCATGTCTATTTTGACAGACCTCTGATATTGGGATGACCCATAACTCGGGGGACAGCGGGCTGTGCTTTGAGATCTGGTTCCGAAGGAGGAAGTCCCAGGACACGTACACGCTGCAGGCCGGGAACAGTGAGGTGAAGGATGCCTGGACCAAAGACCTTGAGCGCATCCTCTGGGAGCAGGCTGTACACAATAGAGGTCAGAGGTCACCCAGCCAATCAGGTCTCTCAGAATTACCAGAAAGAGTCCTCAGGTGATCTGGTCTGTGACGGAAAACATTACTAAACGTCAATTGGGAATTGAGGAGCAAGGATTTGAAAGCTACAGATGTAGGATCTTAATTGGATCAGAGAATTTTCCTGTACCGAAGAAATGTAGATTCATATAAATGCACTGAAATAAATAGAACAACACACGGTTATATGAACAGTATTCCCCTTTTCATGTAGCCTAATTTTGGCCAGCTAATAGCCTTACCACTGATCAAGCAACATTATGGACTAAATGATAAAATCCTGTTTCTGCAGAATGATTTTGCTGCTACAATACTGGTCACAATAAGATCCTACACCTGTAGTAACATTTTCAGAACTGACATACATTTATGTGCCAGAAGTGAAGTATGTAGGAGTAGTAAAGATGTTGGATCTTAATTTGACCTGTATTGTCACTGCAAAATGATCCTGCAGCAACAAGATTTGAACGTTTAGTCCATAATGTTGCTTGATTGTTGGTTAGGCTATTAACTGGTCAAAATTAGTTTACATGAAAAGTCCAATAGGTGTGTTAATGCATGTTTTCAGTGAATATATGTACATCTTGAAGCTCAATCATGTGGTGCAGGAACATTTTAACCAACAATAGAGTGATCAAATTAAGATCCAACACCTGTAGGTTTTATTGGTTTCTCGCAGTCATGTAGTATGCCATTCTCTTTCCCGCATTCCCCCTGATGTGAATGGAATTGATGGGTGAGTGCAACATGATGTACACCAATCCAACACTTTCAACTGTGATCATTTGGTCAGGTGGTCATGAAGGAATAGAGGCAATAAAAATGTCAGGCTTCTGGCATGCAGCTCGCCTTGCCAGTACAATTAACCTGGATTTTAAGTAGAAGCAGTGAGGGTCATGACGGGAAGCTCTACACATCTTGGAATGAGACTAGTACACAGCCATAGTATTTCTTGGGTCAATGTTTGAGTTTTGTTGTTGTGTTCCTACCCTTATATGTCAATTAAATCCTTTTCATTCCCTTGTCACCATATGTAAGGCCAAAATTGGATCCTTCCACTTCCCTCTGTCCATGGTAACATGTTGTGCCTTGCTCCAATACAAATGTATCTCTGCCAGTTCATTTCTCAAAATAGGTCAATGTTTAAATGGTATTTTGTTTGCTATATTCTAGAGATTCGTATGCAGGAGAGGGTGTTCATGGGTATCGGGAACAAGCCCTTCATGGACATCCAGCCTAGCGATGCGGCCATCAACGACAGGGCAGTCAATTGTGCTCTGATGGGAAGAGGTACACACCCATAATAGAATATTTCAATTAGACTATAATTGGAATGGTTCTTCTTAGTAATAAATTAA
Source organism: Oncorhynchus tshawytscha (assembly GCF_018296145.1). Lineage (NCBI taxonomy): Eukaryota > Metazoa > Chordata > Actinopteri > Salmoniformes > Salmonidae > Oncorhynchus > Oncorhynchus tshawytscha. Next base: position 49,362,478 of record NC_056430.1, read on the forward strand.
CACCATCATAAATATGTTTTTCCGAGGTCCTGGTTGATCCTCCTTCGGAATTTCTATTTTTGTCTCATTCATGCCCCGTCTTATACAATTTGATTTCATCTGGCCCTCCCAGAATCCAAGGCGTTGGCCTCCTCGGGGATGTCTAGCTCGCAGGGCGGGTGTCCTGTGCTGCGGCCTAACTCCATTGGCTCGGGGAGCTGTTCGTCGTCTTCCGGCAGCCACTCCTCTTCGTCCTCTGGGAGAGGGTCCCTGTCGTCCGCCGTGGAGGGGTACCTGTGTGGCCCGAAGCGGAGGGGGGCAGGGGGTCACGGGGGGTACTCCCCACCCCCTGGGGTCCAGGAGGAGGATGACATGGACCAGGAGAGAGAAAGTCAGAATCTACTGAGTGAGTGGATATAATGAGAAGGGTAGCTCATTTGGGGAATATACATTAAAACATGCTAATTTGGGGAGAAGTTTGCATTTGGTTTTGACAGTAGCCAGTTAAACAAATCCAAAGCATGAATTGCTGTCTCCTTGTCCAAATACTGTTTACAGGGTCAGACTCTCTTCCTATGATTCCTATTTGTTGTAAGACACAGCTACTGTTGAGAGAGGCTAGGTGGTTCTCAGAAATGTTTGTGCTATTAGTGACCCAGCCACCAAAAATGGTGGGGATTTTTCTGTGACCCCAAAAATGAAGAGAGAGTGATCTATTTCTAGAGAGGACCTAATCTCATACCACAGCCCAAAATTAAGCAGCCATGATCAAATCAAATTTTACTGGTCACATACACGTGTTTTGCAGATGTTATTGTGGGTGTAGCGAAATGCTTGTGTTTCTAGCTCCAACAGTACAGTAATATCTAACAGGTAATATCTAACCATTTCACAACAATACACACAAATCTAAGAAAAGGAATGGAATCAAGAATATATAAATATATGGACGAGCAATGTTCTGCATAGACTAAGATACAGTATATACATACTGTATGAGATGGATAATGCAAAATATGTAAACATTATTAAAGTGACTAGTGTTCCATTGTTAAAGTGGCCAGTTATTTCAAGTCTATGTACAGTATATAGGGCAGCAGCCTCTAATGTGTTAGTGGTGGCTATTTAACAGTCTAATTGCCTTGAGAGAAGCAATTTTTCAGTCTCTCGGTCCCAGCTTTGATGCACCTGTACTGACCTCGCCGTCTGGATGATAGCGGGGTGAACAGGCAGTGGCTCGTGTGGTTGATGTCCTTGATGATCTTTTTGGCCTTCCTGTGAAATCAGGTGCTGTAGGTGTCCTGAAGGGCAGTTAGTTTGCCCCCTTTGATGCGTTGGGCAGACAGCACCACCCTCTGGAGAGTCCTGCGGTTATGGGAGGTGCAGTTGCCGTACCAGGCGGTGACACAGCCCGACAGGATGCTCTCAATTGTGCATCTATAAAAGTTTGAGGGTTTTTGGTGCCAAGTCAAATTTCTGCAGCATCCTATGGTTCAAGAGGTGGTGTTGTGCCTTCTTCACTACACTGTCTGTGTGGGTGGACCATTACAAAACTCCCTAGAAAGGCAGGAACCTAGGTGGCCAGTCCTCTTCTGGCTGTGCCGGTGGAGATTATAAGAGTACATGACGAGATCATTCTTCAAGATGTTCAAGCTGGGGCGGCAGCCTAGTGGTTAGAGCATTGGACTAGTAACCGAAAGGTTGCAAGTTCGAATTCCCGAGCTGACAAAGTACAAATCTGTCGGTCAAATAATAGTCACAGTGGTTATACATGGTGCAACAGTTCACCACCTCAGGAGTAAAGTAGGTGAGAGCGAGAGCCCCCCCCTCAACGGGCCTGGGACCAGGCTCTTCAGCTGGGGTAAGCCCCTGCATTAATCTGGCCCTGTAAATCCAGTAACATGGTGACCATGTTTAATTCAATCCACAAAAGAAAATGAGCCAGGCTATTTTGCACCCTTCCAAATGTTAGCTATAAAGGCAGAAAAACAATCTACTGTCTCCAGTCATGTAAATGGTATGAAATGTGTTTATGAAAGGACACTTTTTTTTTTTTCATGCAAAGAAAGGAAAGAAACGTATCTGTTATAGCCTAGCCTAGGCCCACTCCACTACTCGCTGCGGTCTTTTCTGCAAATAGGGATTGAGTTATGTTATTATCTTAAATTATGACCTTCCAATTTACTCATCACATTAGCAATAGTAGCCTATCTTACATAAGTCTGCAAACGCAACGAAGAAAGGAATGCTTTATTATAAAGGGGAATTTTTATGGTGAATATGTGCTTTCCCAAACTTGAGTCTCACTGCCAGGCAGATAACTAATTGCATGTGGGAATGCTTTATTGATATGACAGAGGATCTATTTCATCTCATTTATGATTGAACTAAAGACAATGTATAAAGGATCAGTCATTTAAAAGCCCTGAGCCCATATTTACTAAGCGTCTAGTAATGTAGGAGTGCTGATCTCGGATTAGTTTGGACCTTTTGGGTCACAATGAATAAGAGGTGGGACCTGATCCTAAATCAACAGTCCTCTGAGCACTCCTTTCTCTGAGCACTCCTTTCTCTGAGCACTCCTTTCTCTGAGCACTCCTTTCTCTGAGCACTCCTTTCTCTGAGCACTCCTTTCTCTGAGCACTCCTTTCTCTGAGCACTCCTTTCTCTGAGCACTCCTTTCTCTGAGCACTCCTTTCTCCGAGCACTCCTTTCTCCGAGCACTCCTTTCTCCGAGCTCTCCTTTCTCCGAGCTCTCCTTTCTCCGAGCTCTCCTTTCTCCGAGCTCTCCTTTCTCCGAGCACTCCTTTCTCCGAGCACTCCTTTCTCCGAGCACTCCTTTCTCCGAGCACTCTTTTCAGGTTAGAATGTGGACAAGTCTTACGGGTTCCCCTTCCTATTCCAGTGAACAGCTCCGAGTCTTCAGGAGAGAGCGTGAGCGGCTTCAGCAGCTCCAGCCACAGCTGTCACTCCGCAATTGGTAGAGAGGCGGAGGACGCCTCCTCCGTGTGCGCCTCCGTCGTCGGCCTGAAGGAGGTGCTAACCCGCAGACCCGAAGCCAACCTCCACAAGGCCAAGAGTCCCACCCGGTCCACAGAGAGAAACACCACGCCCTTGCTCCCACACAGACCACCAGCCATGACTAAGGATCCACCTAAGGTGTGGGTTGAGCCTAACCATGAGTTGTACAACTTCGGAAGGATTATAATACTATTAGGGTGAATTCTAAATCAACCTAGTCATGCATTGGGGTGTTGTAGAGCCCGTGGTATAGTGGAAACACGGCTGGCGCTATCGCAGGTATGCCTCCCAACCGACGACAAGGCCCAGCCTTACCGCCTGCGTCTCCCTTCTTAACCTCCTGCATCACCATCTACTTCTGCACTGTTTGAATAAAGCATAAAAATTACAAAAAATATCAATAGTTTAAAAAAATAAGTCATACACTGATGTCAATGGGAGCCTAAGTGAAAATTCACCTCTTTGTGATCTGGTAAGCTATACAACAGGAAGTGATGTTTTATTGTTTTTATTTTTTTCCACCACAGGTTCAAAATGTGGCCATTGGAAAGTCAACTGAGGTTTGAGCTCTGACTTTGGTAAGTTTGTCTGTAATAATGAGGGTACGATTCACCATCTATAGTTTGCCTGTATTCATGTCTGGGGAGTTTAAAAAAAATATATTTCCACATGTTTGTTTTGTATGTAACTGTATTTACTGTATGTAAGGTATTTTACACATGGATGTTTCAGGTTTTCAGTCATTTTCCCTAGGTTATTCAAATACAATCCTATATTGTCTCTCCTCACAGAATTGGACCTATCGACAACAGGAGGACACCATGAACTGTGTCACTGTATAAAGGGGACTATTATATGACAGTTACTGTACTCTACTTTTCTATTATTTTTTTATCTGACCACTAAAATGTACTGTATTTCACATATGTTCTTATATTGTTTTGCAATTTAAACATCTGCGTCTGAATTGTGTTTGGTGTGTAAGACAAGTACATTCAACATGTAATTAACTTTAGTGTTATCTCAGATTCAACAGTTTATAGTGAATTGCAAAATGTCACAAAGAAATTGTTGCACGTGATGCAAACATCATACCTGTCCTTGAGCGGTGCTCTGATCTGGAGCGGCAGGTGTTAATGTCATGCCATGCTAGAGCATGTTTTCTGTGCAGGTAACATTTTCATAAATACAGTGGTGAATCAATCAATAAATCAACTTCAACTGTCTTTTTATGAATACTGAAAAAAAATATGAACGCAATATGTGAAGTGTTGGTCCCATGTTTCGTCAGCTGAAGTAAAAAGATCACAGAGATTTCCAAACACACAACAAGTTTATTTCTCTCATATTTTGTGCACAAATGTGTTTACATCCCTGTTAGTGAGCATTTTTCATTTTCCAAGATAATCCATCCACCTGACAGGTGTGTGTGATATCAAGAAGCTGATTAAACAGAAGTATCATTACACAGGTGCACCTTATGCGGGGGACAATAAAATGCCACTCTAAAATGTGCTGTTTTGTCACACACCACAATGCCACCGATGTCTCAAGTTTTGAGGGAGCGTCCAATTGGCATGCTGACTGCAGGAAAGTCCACCAGAGCCGATGCCAGAGAATTTCCCTACCATAAGCCGCCTCCAAAATCATTTTAGAGTATTTGGCAGGAGGTCCAACTGGCATCACAACCGCAGACCACGTGTAACCACTTACAGCCCAGGACCTCCACATCCAGCTCCTTCACCTGGGGTATCGTCTGAGGCCAATCACCCGGACAGCTGAGGAGTATTTCTGTGTGTAATAAAGCCCTTTTGTGGGGAAAAACCCATTCTGATTGGCTGGGCCAGCTCCCCAGTGGATTGGGCCTGGCTCCCATGTGGATGGGCTTATGCCCTCCCAGGCACACCCAAGGCTAGGCCCTTGCTCAGTCATGTGAAATCCATAGATTAGGGCCGAATCAATTTATTTTTATTGACTGATTTCTTTATATGAACTGTAACTCGTTGAAAATGTTGCATGTTGCGTTTATATTTTTGTTCAGTATAGATATGTTTATTTATTTTTAAACTTTGCTCTTATTACATGAAATATGCAGTTCTGGCATGACATTGCATTTACACCTGCCATGCTTTAGACCAGACCACCCTAGGTATGGTGCGTCACGTGCAATAACAATATTACAATAGCCCAAACATGCAAACTAGTTTAAGCTATTTGATCGACAAACATTGTTGTATCAAATGTGCAAGACCAAACATCTTTTAACAGCAGAACCATAAATTGGTTCCATGCCTTCCATTCAGTAGGAGAGCCATGACAAGATCTGTCCATGATTTTTAAATCTCATGTTGAATAGGGCTTCTCAACTCAATTAAATTAACGTTAACTGGTGCTTGCTTGTAATGTGTTTTATTGGATTTTATTAGTACAGGTATAAGCACAGTACAGTATTGGACTGTTATGACAATATGGCTAGTCTCGTAACAAGTTCATAACGGTGTCCGAGACTAATGAACATTTCTCACTTTGATTCCTCAACATTAACATCTTTTTACTCTTATTTCCATCTTGTTAGCTCAATTTTATGCATTAAATTATGAAACTGGTCAAAATATTTACCCTTTGTGCGTTTGTATTTTTCTTTACTTTGATAAAATAAAACAAATCAATTTCCGTTTGGAATTAAATAAAATTTGTGATATGGTGCCCAACATTTTAAAGGAATTATCCATCAAATAGGTAGTTTATGAAGAAAAATTTGATGTCATAGAAATTACAGTGCCTTTGGAAAGTATTCATACCCCTTGACTTTTTCCACATTTTGTTACGTTACAGCCTTATTCTAAAATTGATTCAATTGTTATTTTCCCCTCGTCAATCAACACAAAATACCCCATAATGACAAAGCAAAAATACGTTTTTAGCATTTTTTGCAAATGTATAAACAAATATAAACGGAAAGATTTAATTTACATAAGTACTCAGACCCTTTACCCAGTACTTTGTTGAAGCATCTTTGTTGAAGCACCTTTGCCACTCTTGCGTTGTCTTGGTTGTGTGCTTAGGGTCGTTGTCCTGTTGGAAGATGAACCTTCACCCCAGTCTGAGGTCCTGAGTGCTCTGGAGAAGGTTTTCATCAAGGATCTCTCTGTACTTTGCTCAGTTCATCTTTCCCTCGATCCTGACTAGTCTCCCAGTCCATACTGCTGAAAAACATCCCCACAGCATGATACTGCCACCACCATGCTTCACCGTTGGAATGGTGCCAGGTTTCGTTCAGATGTGACTCTTGGCTTTCAGGACAAAGAGTTCAATCTTGGTTTCAACAGACCAGAGAATCTGGTTTCTCATGGTCTGAGAGTCTTTTGGGGCCTTTTGGCAAACTTCAAGTGGGCTGTCATGTGCCTTTTACTGAGGAGTGACTTCTGTCTGACCACTACAATAAAGTCCTGATTGGTGGAGTGTTGCATAGATGGTTGTCCTCATGGAAGGTTCTCCCATCTCCACAGAGGAACTCTGGAACTCTGTCAAAGTGACCATCGAGTTCTTGGTCACCTCCCTGACCAAGGCCCTTCTCCCCTGATTGCGCCATTTGGCCAGGCGGCCAGGTCTAGGAAGGTTCCAAACCTGTTGGTTCCAAACTACTTCCATTTAAGAATCATGGAGGCCACTGTGTTTTTGGGGACCTTTAATGCTGCAGACATGTTTTGATACCCTTGCCCAGATCTGTGCCTCGACACAACCCTGTCTCGGGAGCTCTACGTAGAATTCCTTCAACCTCATGGTTTGGTTTTTGCTCTGACATGCACTGTCAACTGTGGGACCTTAAATAGACAGGCGTGTGCCTTTCCAAATCATGTCCAATCAATTGAATTTACCACAGGTTGACACCAATCAAGTTGTAGAAACATCTCAAGGATGATCAATGGAAACAGGATGTACCTGAGCTCAAAGCAAAGGGTCTGAATACTTATGTAAATAAGGTATTTCTGATTTTATCTGTAATAAATTTGCAAACATTTCTAAAAACCTTTTTTTTGCTTTTTTGTTACGGGGTATTGTGTATAGATTGATGAGGACATTTGTTTACTTAATCCGTTGTAGAATAAGGCTGTAACATAACAAAATGTGGAAAAAGTCAAGGGGTCTGAATACTTTCCGAATGCACTGTACATAACATTCTATTGGTTGCAATAACTTTGTACAATCATTTAAACTGAAAAACTGCGTTTTGAATCTGGTGTTGTTTTGTATATCAGTTCATCAACCTGAAAATAGCTGTGCAGCGATGCTCCCCGTCCAACCTGACAGCTCTTGAGAGGATCTGCAGAAACTCCCCAAATACAGGCAGTATGGTGTATTGTGTGTAGATAAGGGAAAAAAACAATTTAATACATTTTTAGAATAAAGCTATAACGTAACAAAATGTCAAGGGGTCTGAATACTTTCCAAATGCACTGTATATGGGGGATACAACCATCCCAGCTTTGCAGATTTTACTACGAAGAGACAGAATCGATAGATCATTTGTTTTGGTCGCCATTCAGGAATGGCTGAAGAATTGCAACATTTACCTGGAACTGACTCTGCAAATGGCACTGCTGGGTGACTTGAAAAGCCATAGTCAATCGATCAATAATATACTAATACTCAGTAAAAATGTTCATCTTTAATTTACAATCTGTAGAACTATGAGAATATAAAGGTTCAGAACTTTTGTGAAACATTGCAGCACAGTAGAAAACAATATATGGAAATTCGAATTCAAAACTGGATGGTTTTCAGAGATAGATGGGAGGGGTTTAGGGTAGCTGAATGTTGGGAATATAAACAAATAAAAAATAACTCACGTAAAATATACTGTGTCTGTACAATGTATATAGTATTTTTAACAGTGGCGGTTGGTGCTGTTTAAGATAAGGGAGGATGCACATTTTTTTTTTATGAGCATGGCCTTATTTCTATTACAGCATATTGGATGACTGTCAATCATTTTCCATGTACCATTGATAGGTGTAGGCGTCTACATGATACAAACAATTTCCCTTTACCCATTTCATGAGGTTGCTACAACCTGGCCTATATGAATGAAAGTTTACATTGTAGGTGCACAGGTTGAGAGAAATGTAAGTAATCAAGGTGAAAGAAAGTAGCACATGCCTGCATCTAGCTGATCTAGGTTGTAATCATTAGTCCAACAGTTGCAAACAAATTCAAGTATGTTTATCTCAGTTTCTTTCAATTTGCCTCTGTTTAATATATTTCAATAGAATCGGTAGAATGAATACACCACTGACAACACTATCCCAACTCAGGATAAGACCCAGATATAGACAGTTTGAATAACAGACGTGTATTTTACGGGGCAGACCAACGACAGGTCAAGGGTAAGCAGAGGACGGTAGTCCAGGGCAGAGCGAAAGGCAGGGTCAGGGCAGGCAGAGGTCAGTAATCCAGGGCAGTGTCAAAAGGTACAGAGTGGCAGGGTAAGGGGGCAGAATGATAAAAACTGGGATAACTAGAAAACAGGGCTCAAGAAAACAGGAGTATGAAAAACACGCTGGTAGGCTTGACGAGACAAGATGAACTGGCAACAGACAAACATAAAACACAGGTATAAATGCACAGGAGATAATGGGGAAGATGGGTGACACCTGGAGGGGGGTGGAGACAAGCACAAGGACAGGTGAAACAATTGTGACACACAATTGACAGTTGTGACACACACGAACAGTTCACTTTCAAAGCAGCCACAGACAAACAACATGATCACTTTGATTAGTCTAGCTATAATTCCTTCTCACATCTACGCACTCCTTGTTCTTCCCTGTCATTGACCGACTGGTGAATGAAATGACCAGACACTTTCCCGCAGAAGAAGGTGCGGTTCTCATGGGAACGTCAGCCCTCAACCCCAAGCAAATCAAATGTATTTGTCACATACACATGGTTAGCAGATGTTAAATGCGAGTGTAGCGAAATGCTTGTGCTTCTAGTGCCGACAATGCAGTAATAACCAACGAGTACTCTAACCTAACAATTCCAAAACGACTACCTTATACACAAAAGTGTAAAGGAATAAAGAATATGTACATAAAGATACATGAATTAGTGATGGTACAGAACGGCATAGGCAAGATGCAGTAGATGGTATCGAGTACAGTATATACATATGAGATGAGTAATGTAGGGTATGTAAACAAAGTGGCATAGTTTGAAGTGACTAGTGATACATGTATTACATAAAGATGCAGTAGATGATATAGAGTACAGTATATACATATATATATCATTGTCACATTGATTCAAAAAGAAAGCCTTGTGCCCATGGCACAGCACTATGGAATCAGAGGACAATCTGCTGACCGAAGTGCAACAAGTTCTTGGAAAGAAAAACATAACACAGTGAAACAGTTAGCAGCACACTGGACTTCCTGTCCATGCTTAAAACTTCTTAGGGCTGGGTGTCCCGTCAGCAGGACACCTGTTGAAAACATCCGGTGAAATTGGAGGGTGCGCAATTCAAATAAATAATCGTAATATTAAACATTTACGAACATACAAGTATCTTAAATCAGTTAAAAGCTTAAATTATTGTTAATCTAACTGCATTGGCCGATTTTCAATAGGCTTTACAGCAAAAGCATACCATGCAATTATTTGAGGACGGGGCCCCACATCAACATATTTTTCAACCAGCACAGGGTTCATAAAATCACAAGTAGCGATTTAAAAAATCACTTACATTTAAAAATGTTCCTCTTTTTGCAATCCCAAGGGTCCCAGCTACAGCATACATGGTCGTTTTGTTAGATAAAATCGCTCTTTATATCCCAAAAAGTCAGTTTAGTTGGCGCCATCGATTTCAGTAATCCACTTTCAACCTGCAGACAAAGGAATCCAAAAAGCTACCGCTAAACTTTGTTAAAACAAGTCAAACTATGTTTCTATTTAACCCTCAGGTACCCTAACATGTAAGCAAACTACAATATTTCATGCGGAAAGAAGTATGTTCAATAGAAAAGTCAAATTAGCAAGTGCGCGTCCTCGTCCTCGCACACCCACAGACTGATTTCCAACTGTGACTCCTGGTACCAAAACTCAAAATTCTCATAAATAAGCCTGAAACCCTGAATAAAGACTGTTGACATCTAGTGGAAGCCATAGGAATTGCAATCTGGGAGCTGGAATTGCATAGGACCCATAGCTTTCCATTAAAAAATGTAAAAATTCTTTGGATTTTCAGCTACCATATCAATTGTGTTATATTCTCATGCATTATTTTAAAATGTCTACAAACTTCAAAGTGTTTTCTATCAAATGATACCAATTATATGCATGTTCTGGCTTCTGAGCCTGAGTACCAGCAAGTTTACTTTGGGCATGTCAATCAGATGGAAATTCTGAAAAAAGGACCCTAGCCCAAAGACTCCTTCGTGGGCATCTATAAACTTTTTCGCATATCTGTCACACTGCCAGTAACCTCTGCGTCATGTGAGCACAGTTTTTCCTGCATGCGGCATGTTAAAACCTACCTGAGAAACAGCCTGCCTGTCCATACACATGATCATTGATGCCCCACAGGGTGAGATCTTGCATGGAGCCCCAGACCGAGGGTGATTGACCGTCAACTTGAACTTCTTCCATTTTCTGATAATTGCGCCAACAGTTGTTGCCTTCTCACCAATCTGCTTGCCTCTTGTCCGGTAGCCCCTCCCAGCCTTGTGCAGGTCTACAATTTTATCCCTGATGTCCTTACACCCTCTCTGGTCTTGGCCATTGTGGAGAGGTTGGAGTCTGTTTGATTGAGTGTGTGGACAGGTGTCTTGTATACAGGTAACGAGTTCAAACAGGTGCAGTTAATACAGGTAATGAGTGGAGAACAGGAGGACTTCTTAAAGAAAAACGAACAGGTCTGTGAGAGCCGGAATTCTTACTGGTTGGTAGGTGATCAAATACTTATGTCATGCAATAAAATGCAAATTAATTACTTAAAAATCATACAATTTGATTTTCTGGATTTTTGTTTTAGATTCCGTCTCTCACAGTTGAAGTGTACCTATGATAAAAAGTACAGACCTCTACATGCTTTGTAAGTAGGAGAACCTGCAAAATTGGTAGTGTATCAAATACTTGTTCTCCCCACTGTATGTCTTTTTTTTTCTTGGTCCATTACTGTACACTCTCTAAATAAACAATATCAGTGATGAGATAAGAAAGTGTCAAATTAATTTATATGCTGATGACACTGTCATGTAATGTATCGCTTCAACGGCTGACCAAGAATTATCACTATTGGAGACAGATTTTACGATATGACAAGGGTCTTTTATACAGCTGAAACTTGTTTTAAATGCAAAGAAAACACATTTTATGATTTTTAATCAGGTTCAAAAAGTTGGATGAAAATACACTTGCATTTATGAGCTTAGATGGTTCTCGAATTAATCAGGCCTCTGCATATAAATACTTAGGGATATGGTTGGATGGTAAACTGTCTTTTAAAATACATATTGATGAACTTTGTAAACGGCTAAAAATCCAGCTAGGCTTCCTCTATAGAAACAGGACAAATAGAAGACAAATTGAAGACAAATTGTGCAAGCTACTTTTATGTCTGTTATAGATTATGGCGATATTATTTACATGCATGCTACGGCATCAACACTTCGCTGGATGCTACTTATCATTACGCACTTAGGTTTATTATGGGTGCTAGCTACAGAACTCACCACTGTGTTTTATATCAAAATGTGGGTTGGACGTCGGAGTCCGTGAGACGAGAACAACATGCTCTCGTGTTTGTCTATAAAGCACTTCTTAATAAACTACCTTCTTATTTATCATCACTCATCAATATTAGAATTATAATTCCTAAAACCAGGTCTGAAGCATGGATTATACTTGAGGCCCCTGCGATCTCCACAGATTTGGGTCTGGCTGCCTTTTCCTGTTACGCTCCTTGCTTATGGAATAGCCTGCAGACTAAACTTAAACTTGAGACTCTTGTCCCCCTTGCCCATTTTAAACATTTATTGGAGGATTTTTATTTTTGTATTGCTTGTAACTGTTTCGGGTAAATAAAGTTATTGTGCTCTTAGGGGAATAACCTGTGTGTAAATGTAACAATCTGCTGCCATATTTTGTTGTGTTATCTGTGATTGTTTTGTTTGTCTTGTGTAGTTTCTTAATCATTGTACCTAAACTGTATGTCAAATCAAATCAAATCAAATTTTATTTGTCACATACACATGGTTAGCAGATGTTAATGCGAGTGTAGCGAAATGCTTGTGCTTCTAGTTCCGACAATGCAGTAATAACGAACAAGTAATCTAACTAACAATTCCAAAAAAACTACTGTCTTATACACAGTGTAAGGGGATAAAGAATATGTACATAAGGATATATGAATGAGTGATGGTACAGAGCAGCATAGGCAAGATACAGTAGATGATATCGAGTACAGTATATACATATGAGATAAGTATGTAAACCAAGTGGCATAGTTAAAGTGGCTAGTGATACATGTATTACATAAGGATGCAGTCGATGATATAGAGTACAGTATCAACGTATGCATATGAGATGAATAATGTAGGGTAAGTAACATTATATAAGGTAGCATTGTTTAAAGTGGCTAGTGATATATTTACATCATTTCCCATCAATTCCCATGATTAAAGTGGCTGGAGTAGAGTCAGTGTCATTGACAGTGTGTTGGCAGTAGCCACTCAATGTTAGTGGTGGCTGTTTAACAGTCTGATGGCCTTGAGATAGAAGCTGTTTTTCAGTCTCTCGGTCCCAGCTTTGATGCACCTGTACTGACCTCGCCTTCTGGATGACAGCGGGGTGAACAGGCAGTGGCTCGGGTGGTTGATGTCCTTGATGATCTTTATGGCCTTCCTGTAGCATCGGGTGGTGTAGGTGTTGCGTTGTGCAGACCTCACTACCCTCTGGAGAGCCTTACGGTTGAGGGCGGTGCAGTTGCCATACCAGGCGGTGATACAGCCCGCCAGGATGCTCTCGATTGTGCATCTGTAGAAGTTTGTGAGTGCTTTTGCTGACAAGCCGAATTTCTTCAGCCTCCTGAGGTTGAAGAGGCGCTGCTGCGCCTTCCTCACGATGCTGTCTGTGTGAGTGGACCAATTCAGTTTATCTGTGATGTGTATGCCGAGGAACTTAAAACTTGCTACCCTCTCCACTACTGTTCCATCGATGTGGATGGGGGTGTTCCCTCTGCTGTTTCCTGAAGTCCACAATCATCTCCTTAGTTTTGTTGACGTTGAGTGTGAGGTTATTTTCCTGACACCACACTCCGAGGGCCCTCACCTCCTCCCTGTAGGCCGTCTCGTCGTTGTTGGTAATCAAGCCTACCACTGTTGTGTCGTCCGCAAACTTGACGATTGAGTTGGAGGCGTGCGTGGCCACGCAGTCGTGGGTGAACAGGGAGTACAGGAGAGGGCTCAGAACGCACCCTTGTGGGGCCCCAGTGTTGAGGATCAGCGGGGAGGAGATGTTGTTGCCTACCCTCACCACCTGGGGGCGGCCCGTCAGGAAGTCCAGTACCCAGTTGCACAGGGCGGGGTCGAGACCCAGGGTCTCGAGCTTGATGACGAGCTTGGAGGGTACTATGGTGTTGAATGCCGAGCTGTAGTCGATGAACAGCATTCTCACATAGGTATTCCTCTTGTCCAGATGGGTTAGGGCAGTGTGCAGTGTGGTTGAGATTGCATCGTCTGTGGACCTATTTGGGCGGTAAGCAAATTGGAGTGGGTCAAGGGTGTCAGGTAGGGTGGAGGTGATATGGTCCTTGACTAGTCTCTCAAAGCACTTCATGATGACGGATGTGAGTGCTACGGGGCGGTAGTCGTTTAGCTCAGTTACCTTAGCTTTCTTGGGAACAGGAACAATGGTGGCCCTCTTGAAGCATGTGGGAACAGCAGACTGGTATAGGGATTGATTGAATATGTCCGTAAACACACCGGCCAGATGGTCTGCGCATGCTCTGAGGGCGCGGCTGGGGATGCCGTCTGGGCCTGCAGCCTTGCGAGGGTTAACACGTTTAAATGTCTTACTCACTTCGGCTGCAGTGAAGGAGAGACCGCATGTTTCCGTTGCAGGCCGTGTCAGTGGCACTGTGTTGTCCTCAAAGCGGGCAAAAAGTTATTTAGTCTGCCTGGGAGCAAGACATCCTGGTCCGTGACTGGGCTGGGTTTCTTCCTGTAGTCCGTGAGTGACTGTAGACCCTGCCACATGCCTCTTGTGTCTGAGCCGTTGAATTGAGATTCTACTTTGTCTCTGTACTGGCGCTTAGCTTGTTTGATAGCCTTGCGGAGGGAATAGCTGCACTGTTTGTATTCAGTCATGTTACCAGACACCTTGCCCTGATTAAAAGCAGTGGTTCGTGCCTTCAGTTTCACACGAATGCTGCCATCAATCCACGGTTTCTGGTTAGGGAATGTTTTAATCGTTGCTATGGGAACGACATCTTCAACGCACGTTCTAATGAACTCGCACACCGTATCAGCGTATTCGTCAATGTTGTTGTCTGACGCAATACGAAACATCTCCCAGTATGTGTAAACATGTATACGCAGGGCCCTGATGTAAAAGAGACCTTGGTCTCAGTCTGTGTTCCTTGTTGAAATAAAGTTACACACATATATATATATATTATCCCTGTCACTACAGGAGGCCTTTTGCCTTTTGGTCATCATTGTAAATAAGAATTTGTTCTTAACTGACTTGCCTAGTCAAATAAAGGTTCAATAATAAATAAATAAACAAATAAAATAAATTAATAAATAAACAAATGCAAATGCAGCTACTTTGCTGTTATTCTGGCTCCACTTTTTGACACAAGTTAGCCATAGTTGGTTTGCAAGCAAGCAAAGGATAAGAACGTTGCCAGCCAGTATGCCAATGGAACATTTAGAATGAACACCTCGGTTGTGTCCATAGATACAAAACAGAAATACTTAAAGACTGGTGTTTGGAGGATATGTTGGCACGGTTTGCCTAACAACACCCGTGCCAATATATCCTTCAAACAACAGCTTCTCGGGCATTATCACGTAATTAATACTCATACAATGTTTCCATTAACCCTCAAATTACCAACACATTTTATATACATTTATTAACAACGTGGGTCATTTTGACCCCAAGAAGAAATTATTGGATAAAGCAAGAATCACAGCAAAATATCTAATTATTTCTTATCAAAACATCAACCGGTCAGTCACTCCTACATTTTATTCATTAAAGTATGTCCACACATACATGAAAATGACTTCCCTATTCCCTATTGTCACACAAATTAATGTTGTAAATTATGCAACTATAGGTGGTCTCAGTGGAGTGTGTGTGTGTGTGTTTCCGTGCGAGCGCACCCTTTCCATGCTTGTGAGCACGCGTATGCGGGGGTTCTAGGGAAGCGCCGTCACTCCCCAACCATTATGCTGTCGCCTTCAGCAATGTTTGGTGCGCTGCTAAACAAATAACACATGATCTCAGTAAACTGTGCAGGTAACATTTTCATAAATACAGTGGTGAATCAATCAATAAATCAACTTCAACTGTCTTTTTATGAATAGAAAAAATATGAACGCAATATGTGAAGTGTTGGTCCCATGTTTCGTCAGCTGAAGTAAAAAGATCACAGAGATTTCCAAACACACAACAAGTTTATTTCTCTCATATTTTGTGCACAAATGTGTTTACATCCCTGTTAGTGAGCATTGTTCATTTTCCAAGATAATCCATCCACCTGACAGGTGTGTGTGATATCAAGAAGCTGATTAAACAGAAGTATCATTACACAGGTGCACCTTATGCGGGGGACAATAAAATGCCATTCTAAAATGTGCTGTTTTGTCACACACCACAATGCCACCGATGTCTCAAGTTTTGAGGGAGCGTCCAATTGGCATGCTGACTGCAGGAAAGTCCACCAGAGCTGATGCCAGAGAATTTCCCTACCATAAGCCGCCTCCAAAATCATTTTAGAGTATTTGGCAGGAGGTCCAACTGGCATCACAACCGCAGACCACGTGTAACCACTTACAGCCCAGGACCTCCACATCCAGCTCCTTCACCTGGGGTATCGTCTGAGGCCAATCACCCGGACAGCTGAGGAGTATTTCTGTGTGTAATAAAGCCCTTTTGTGGGGAAAAACCCATTCTGATTGGCTGGGCCAGCTCCCCAGTGGATTGGGGATGGCTCCCATGTGGATGGGCTTATGCCCTCCCAGGCACACCCAAGGCACCCTTGCTCAGTCATGTGAAATCCATAGATTAGGGCAAATCAATTTATTTTAATTGACTGACTTTATATGAACCCAGTACCCCAGGTCATCTTAGGTTTCATTACATACAGCCGAGAAGAACTACTGAATATAAGATCAGCGTCAACTCACCATCAGTACGACCAAGAATATGTTTTTCGCGATGCGGATCCTGTGTTCTGCCTTACAACCAGTGCAACGGAGTGGATTACATGCAGCGACCCAAAAAAAACGACTCAGAAAAAGAGGGAAACGAGGCGGTCTTCTGGTCAGACTCCGGAGACGGGCACACCGTGCACCACTCCCTAGCATTCTTCTTGCCAATGTCCAGTCTCTTGACAACAAGGTTGATGAAATCCGAGCAAGGGTAGCATTCCAGAGGGACATCAGAGACTGTAACGTTCTCTGCTTCACGGAAACATGGCTAACTGGAGAGACGCTATCCGAAGCGGTGCAGCCAGCGGGTTTCTCCACGCATCGCGCCGACAGAAACAAACATATTTCTGGTAAGAAGAGGGGCGGGGGCGTATGCCTTATGACTAACGTGACATGGTGTGATGAAAGAAACATACAGGAACTCAAATCCTTCTGTTCACCTGATTTAGAATTCCTCACAATCAAATGTAGACCGCATTATCTACCAAGAGAATTCTCTTCGATTATAATCACAGCCGTATATATCCCCCCCCAAGCAGACACATCGATGGATCTGAACGAACTTTATTTAACTCTCTGCAAACTGGAAACGATTTATCCGGAGGCTGAATTCATTGTAGCTGGGGATTTTAACAAGGCTAATCTGAAAACAAGACTCCCTAAATTTTATCAGCATATCGATTGCGCAACCAGGGGTGGAAAGACCCTGGATCATTGTTACTCTAACTTCCGCAACGCATATAAGGCCCTGCCCCACCCCCTTTCGGAAAAGCTGACCACGACTCCATTTTGTTGATCCCTGCCTACAGACAGAAACTAAAACAAGAAGCTCCCACGCTGAGGTCTGTCCAACGCTGGTCTGACCAAGCTGACTCCACACTCCAAGACTGCTTCCATCACGTGGACTGGGAGATGTTTCGTATTGCGTCAGACAACAACATTGACGAATACGCTGATTCGGTGTGCGAGTTCATTAGAACGTGCGTTGAAGATGTCGTTCCCATAGCAACGATTAAAACATTCCCTAACCAGAAACCGTGGATTGATGGCAGCATTCGTGTGAAACTGAAGGCGCGAACCACTGCTTTTAATCAGGGCAAGGTGTCTGGTAACATGACTGAATACAAACAGTGCAGCTATTCCCTCCGCAAGGCTATCAAACAAGCTAAGCGCCAGTACAGAGACAAAGTAGAATCTCAATTCAACGGCTCAGACACAAGAGGCATGTGGCAGGGTCTACAGTCAATCACGGACTACAGGAAGAAACCCAGCCCAGTCACGGACCAGGATGTCTTGCTCCCAGGCAGACTAAATAACTTTTTGCCCGCTTTGAGGACAATACAGTGCCACTGACACGGCCTGCAACGAAAACATGCGGTCTCTCCTTCACTGCAGCCGAAGTGAGTAAGACATTTAAACGTGTTAACCCTCGCAAGGCTGCAGGCCCAGACGGCATCCCCAGCCGCGCCCTCAGAGCATGCGCAGACCAGCTGGCTGGTGTGTTTACGGACATATTCAATCAATCCCTATACCAGTCTGCTGTTCCCACATGCTTCAGGAGGGCCACCATTGTTCCTGTTCCCAAGAAAGCTAAGGTAACTGAGCTAAACGACTACCGCCCGTAGCACTCACATCCGTCATCATGAAGTGCTTTGAGAGACTAGTCAAGGACCATATCACCTCCACACTACCTGACACCCTAGACCCACTCCAATTTGCTTACCGCCCAAATAGGTCCACAGACGATGCAATCTTAACCACACTGCACACTGCCCTAACCCATCTGGACAAGAGGAATACCTATGTGAGAATGCTGTTCATCGACTACAGCTCGGCATTCAACACCATAGTACCCTCCAAGCTCGTCATCAAGCTCGAGACCCTGGGTCTCGACCCCGCCCTGTGCAACTGGGTACTGGACTTCCTGACGGGCCGCCCCCAGGTGGTGAGGGTAGGCAACAACATCTCCTCCCCGCTGATCCTCAACACTGGGGCCCCACAAGGGTGCGTTCTGAGCCCTCTCCTGTACTCCCTGTTCACCCACGACTGCGTGGCCACGCACGCCTCCAACTCAATCATCAAGTTTGCGGACGACACAACAGTGGTAGGCTTGATTACCAACAACGACGAGACTGCCTACAGGGAGGAGGTGAGGGCCCTCGGAGTGTGGTGTCAGGAAAATAACCTCACACTCAACGTCAACAAAACTAAGGAGATGATTGTGGACTTCAGGAAACAGCAGAGGGAACACCCCCCCATCCACATCGATGGAACAGTAGTGGATCGGTTAGCAAGTTTTAAGTTCCTCGGCATACACATCACAGACAAACTGAATTGGTCCACTCACACAGACAGCATCGTGAGGAAGGCGCAGCAGCGCCTCTTCAACCTCAGGAGGCTGAAGAAATTCGGCTTGTCACCAAAAGCACTCACAAACTTCTACAGATGCACAATCGAGAGCATCCTGGCGGGCTGTATCACCGCCTGGTATGGCAACTGCACCGCCCTCAACCGTAAGACTCTCCAGAGGGTAGTGAGGTCTGCACAACGCATCACCGGGGGCAAACTACCTGCCCTCCAGGACACCTACACCACCCGATGCTACAGGAAGGCCATAAAGATCATCAAGGACATCAACCACCCGAGCCACTGCCTGTTCACCCCGCTGTCATCCAGAAGGCGAGGTCAGTACAGGTGCATCAAAGCTGGGACCGAGAGACTGAAAAACAGCTTCTATCTCAAGGCCATCAGACTGTTAAACAGCCACCACTAACATTGAGTGGCTACTGCCAACACACTGTCAATGACACTGACTCTACTCCAGCCACTTTAATAATGGGAATTGATGGGAAATGATGTAAATATATCACGAGCCACTTTAAACAATGCTACCTTATATAATGTTACTTACCCTACATTATTCATCTCATATGCATACGTAGATACTGTACTCTATATCATCGACTGCATCCTTATGTAATACATGTATCACTAGCCACTTTAACTATGCCACTTTGTTTACATACTCATCTCATATGTATATACTGTACTCGATATCATCTACTGTATCTTGCCTATGCTGCTCTGTACCATCACTCATTCATATATCCTTATGTACATATTCTTTATCCCCTTACACTGTGTATAAGACAGTATTTTTTGGGAATTGTTAGTTAGATTACTTGTTCGTTATTACTGCATTGTCGGAACTAGAAGCACAAGCATTTCGCTACACTCGCATTAACATCTGCTAACCATGTGTATGTGACAAATAAAATTTGATTTGATTTGATTTGAACTCGTTGAAAATGTTGCATGTTGCGTTTATATTTTTGTTCAGTATAGATATGTTTATTTATTTTTTTACTTTTGCTCTTATTACATGAAATATGCAGTTCTGGCATGACATTACATTTACACCTGCCATGCTTTAGACCAGACCACCATAGGTATGGTGCGTCACGTGCAATAACAATATTACAATAGCCCAAACTTGCAAACTAGTTTAAGCTATTTCATCAGCAGAACCATAAATTGGTTCCATGCCTTCCATTCAGTAGGAGAGCCATGACAAGATCTGTCCATGATTTTTAAATCTCATGTTGAATAGGGCTTCTCAACTCAATTAAATTAACTGGTGCTTGCTTGTAATGTGTTTTATTGGATTTTATTAGTACAGGTATAAGCACAGTATTGGACTGTTATGACAATATGGCTAGTCTCGTAACAAGTTCATAACGGTGTCCGAGACTAATGAACATTTCTCACTTTGATTCCTCAACATTAACATCTTTTTACTCTTATTTCCATCTTGTTAGCTCAATTTTATGTATTAAATTATGAAACTGGTCAAAATATTTAGCCTTTGTGCGTTTGTATTTTTCTTTACTTTGATAAAATAAAAAATATTTTATTTAATTCCAAACGGAAATTGATTTGTGATATGGTGCCCAACATTTTAAAGGAATTATCCATCAAATAGGTAGTTTATGAAGAAAAATTTGATGTCATAGAAATTACAGTGCCTTTGGAAAGTATTCATACCCCTTGACTTTTTCCACATTTTGTTACGTTACAGCCTTATTCTAAAATTGATTCAATTGTTATTTCCCCTCGTCAATCAACACACAATACCCCATAATGACAAAGCAAAAATACGTTTTTAGCATTTTTTGCAAATGTATAAACAAATATAAATGGAAAGATTTAATTTACATAAGTACTCAGACCCTTTACCCAGTACTTTGTTGAAGCATCTTTGTTAAGGACCTTTGCCACTCTTGCGTTGTCTTGGTTGTGTGCTTAGGGTCGTTGTCCTGTTGGAAGATAAACCTTCACCCCAGTCTGAGGTCCTGAGTGCTCTGGAGAAGGTTTTCATCAAGGATCTCTCTGTACTTTGCTCAGTTCATCTTTCCCTCGATCCTGACTAGTCTCCCAGTTCATACTGCTGAAAAACATCCCCACAGCATGATACTGCCACCACCATGCTTCACCGTAGGAATGGTGCCAGGTTTCGTTCAGATGTGACTCTTGGCTTTCAGGACAAAGAGTTCAATCTTGGTTTCAACAGACCAGAGAATCTAGTTTCTCATGGTCTGAGAGTCTTTTGGGGCCTTTTGGCAAACTTCAAGTGGGCTGTCATGTGCCTTTTACTGAGGAGTGACTTCTGTCTGACCACTACAATAAAGTCCTGATTGGTGGAGTGTTGCAGAGATGGTTGTCCTCATGGAAGGTTCTCCCATCTCCACAGAGGAACTCTGGAACTCTGTCATAGTGACCATCGAGTTCTTGGTCACCTCCCTGACCAAGGCCCTTCTCCCCTGATTGCGCCATTTGGCCAGGCGGCCAGGTCTAGGAAGGTTCCAAACCACTTCCATTTAAGAATCATGGAGGCCACTGTGTTTTTGGGGACCTTTAATGCTGCAGACATGTTTAGGTACCCTTGCCCAGATCTGTGCCTCGACACAATCCTGTCTCGGTAGCTCTACGTAGAATTCCTTCAACCTCATGGTTTGGTTTTTGCTCTGACATGCACTGTCAACTGTGGGACCTTATATAGACAGGTGTGTGCTTTGCCAAATCATGTCCAATCAATTGAATTTACCACAGGTTGACACCAATCAAGTTGTAGAAACATCTCAAGGATGATCAATGGAAACAGGATGTACCTGAGCTCAAAGCAAAGGGTCTGAATACTTATGTAAATCTGTAATAAATTTGCAAACATTTCTAAAAACCTTTTTTTTTGCTTTTTTGTTACGAGGTATTGTGTATAGATTTATGAGGACATTTGTTTACTTAATCCGTTGTAGAATAAGGCTGTAACATAACAAAATGTGGAAAAAGTCAAGGGGTCTGAATACTTTCCGAATGCACTGTACATAACATTCTATTGGTTGCAATAACTTTGTACAATCATTTAAACTGAAAAACTGTGTTTTGAATCTGGTGTTGTTTTTTATATCAGTTCATCAACCTGAAAATAGCTGTGCAGCGATGCTCCCCGTCCAACCTGACAGCTCTTGAGAGGATCTGCAGAAACTCCCCAAATACAGGCAGTATGGTGTATTGTGTGTAGATAAGGGAAAAAAACAATTTAATACATTTTTAGAATAAAGCTATAACGTAACAAAATGTCAAGGGGTCTGAATACTTTCCAAATGCACTGTATATGGGGGATACAACCATCCCAGCTTTGCAGATTTTACTACGAAGAGACAGAATCGATAGATCATTTGTTTTGGTCGCCATTCAGGAATGGCTGAAGAATTGCAACATTTACCTGGAACTGACTCTGCAAATGGCACTGCTGGGTGACTTGAAAAGCCATAGTCAATCGATCAATAATATACTAATACTCAGTAAAAATGTTCATCTTTAATTTACAATCTGTAGAACTATGAGAATATAAAGGTTCAGAACTTTTGTGAAACATTGCAGCACAGTAGAAAACAATATATGGAAATTCGAATTCAAAACTGGATGGTTTTCAGAGATAGATGGGAGGGGTTTAGGGTAGCTGAATGTTGGGAATATAAACAAATAAAAAATAACTCATGTAAAATATACTATGTCTGTACAATGTATATAGTATTTTTAACAGTGGCGGTTGGTGCTGTTTAAGATTAGGGGAGGACATGGCCTTATTTCTATTACAGCATATTGGATGACTGTCAATCATTTTCCATGTACCATTGATAGGTGTAGGCGTCTACATGATACAAACAATTTCCCTTTACCCATTTCATGAGGTTGCTACAACCTGGCCTATATGAATGAAAGTTTACATTGTAGGTGCACAGGTCGAGAGAAATGTAAGTAATCAAGGTGAAAGAAAGTAGCACATGCCTGCATCTAGCTGATCTAGGTTGTAATCATTAGTCCAACAGTTGCAAACAAATTCAAGTATGTTTATCTCAGTTTCTTTCAATTTGCCTCTGTTTAATATATTTCAATAGAATCGGTAGAATGAATACACCACTGACAACACTATCCCAACTCAGGATAAGACCCAGATATAGACAGTTTGAATAACAGACGTGTATTTTACGGGGCAGACCAACGACAGGTCAAGGGTAAGCAGAGGACGGTAGTCCAGGGCAGAGCGGCAGGCAGGGTCAGGGCAGGCAGAGGTCAGTAATCCAGGGCAGTGTCAAAAGGTACAGAATGGCAGGGTAAGGGGGCAGAATGATAAAAACTGGGATAACTAGAAAACAGGGCTCAAGAAAACAGGAGTATGAAAAACACGCTGGTAGGCTTGACGAGACAAGATGAACTGGCAACAGACAAACATAAAACACAGGTATAAATGCACAGGAGATAATGAGGAAGATGGGCGACACCTGGAGGGGGGTGGAGACAAGCACAAGCGAAACAATTGTGACACACAATTGACAGTTGTGACACACACGAACAGTTCACTTTCAAAGCAGCCACAGACAAACAACATGATCACTTTGATTAGTCTAGCTATAATTCCTTCTCACATCTACGCACTCATTGTTCTTCCCTATCATTGACCGACTGGTGAATGAAATGACCAGACACTTTTCCACAGAAGCAGGTGCGGTTCTCATGGGAACGTCAGCCCTCAACCCCAAGCAAATCAAATGTATTTGTCACATACACATGGTTAGCAGATGTTAATGCGAGTGTAGCGAAATGCTTGTGCTTCTAGTTCCGACAATGCAGTAATAACCAACGTGTACTTTAACCTAACAATTCCAAAACGACTACCTTATACACAAGTGTAAAGGAATAAAGAATATGTACATAAAGATATATGAATGAGTGATGGTACAGAACGGCATAGGCAAGATGCAGTAGATGGTATCGAGTACAGTATATGAGATGATTAATGTAGGGTATGTAAACAAAGTGGCATAGTTTAAAGTGACTAGTGATACATGTATTACATAAAGATGCAGTAGATGATAGAGTACAGTATATACATATATATCATTGTCACATTGATTCAAAAAGAAAGCCTTGTGCCCATGGCACAGCACTATGGAATCAGAGCACAATCTGCTGACCGAAGTGCAACAAGTTCTTGGAAAGAAAAACATAACAGGGTGAAACAGTTAGCAGCACACTGGACTTCCTGTCCATGCTTAAAACTTCTTAGGGCTAGGTGTCCCGTCAGCAGGACACCTGTTGAAAACATCCGGTGAAATTGGAGGGTGCGCAATTCAAATAAATAATCGTAATATTAAACATTTACGAACATACAAGTATCTTATATCAGTTAAAAGCTTAAATTGTTAATCTAACTGCATTGGCCGATTTTCAATAGGCTTTACAGCAAAAGCATACCATGCAATGCAATTATTTGAGGACGGCACCCCACATCAACATATTTTTCAACCAGCACAGGGTTCATAAAATCACAAGTACTTCTTCCATTTTCTGATAATTGCGCCAACAGTTGTTGCCTTCTCACCAAGCTGCTTGCCTATTGTCCGGTAGCCCATCCCAGCCTTGTGCAGGTCTACAATTTTATCCCTGATGTCCTTTCACCCTCTCTGGTCTTGGCCATTGTGGAGAGGTTGGAGTCTGTTTGATTGAGTGTGTGGACAGGTGTCTTGTATACAGGTAACGAGTTCAAACAGGTGCAGTTAATACAGGTAATGAGTGGAGAACAGGAGGCCTTCTTAAAGAAAAACTAACAGGTCTGTGAGAGCCGGAATTCTTACTGGTTGGTAGGTGATCAAATACTTATGTCATTCAATAAAATGCGAATTAATTACTTAAAAATCATACAATGTGATTTTCTGGATTTTTGTTTTAGATTCCGTCTCTCACAGCCAGTATGCCAATGGAACATTTAGAATGAACACCTCGGTTGTGTCCATAGATACAAAACAGAAATACTTAAAGACTGGTGTTTGGAGGATATGTTGGCACGGTTTGCCTAACAACACCCGTGCCAATATATCCTTCAAACACCAGCTTCTCGGGCATTATCACGTAATTAATACTCATACAATGTTTCCATTAACCCTCAAATTACCAACACATTTTATATACATTGATTAACAACGTGGGTCATTTTGACCCCAAGAATAAATTATTGGATAAAGCAAGATCACAGCAAAATATCAAATGATTTCTTATCAAAACATCAACGGTCAGTCACTCCTACATTTTATTCATTAAAGTATGTCCACACATACATGAAAATGACTTCCCTATTCCCTATTGTCACACAAATTAATGTTGTAAATTATGCAACTATAAGTGGTCTCAGTGGAGTGTGTGTCCCGTGTGTGTGTGTGTGTGTTTACGTGCGAGCGCACCCTTTCCATGCATGTGAGCGCCCGTATTCGGGGGTTCTAGGGAAGCGCCGTCACTCCCCAACCATTATGCTGTCGCCTTCAGCAATGTTTGGTGCACTGCTATATGGCAAGAGTAGCCTACAGTTCCAAGGAATTTCGGTGACGCGCATGACCACTTCAAATAAGACCTTCGTTTAGTCTGAATAGCGCCGCACAGTGTAATAGACACAGTTATTGAGAATAACCTACATCCAATATCCCCTGCCAGCCAGCATACCCCAGACTCTTGTCCGGCTGTAGATCAACGCGAACATGGCTCAAGGTAAGATTTTAATAACTAGACTATTTATAATATTATATTGAAAATGTTGTATATCAGCGAATCTTCTTCTGTAGTGCTTGCATCACCCAATTGATTGCTTATTTGAACGTAACTTTGAACTTGATAGCGACTATGAATTACATGTTTCTGTTTCAGTATGCTAAAACAACAAATACATTTTTTGCAATATCAACAAAAATGTAGACTACACAGTGGCAGACTTTCTTTGTTTCTGACTCATTCTCTACCTGTACATGACCGTCTGATCATTTATCACTCCAGTGTTAATCTGCAAAATTGTAATTATTTGCCTACCTCCTCATGCCTTTTGCACACAATTGTATATAGACTCTCTTTTTTTTCTACTGTGTTATTGACTTGTTAATTGTTTACTCCATGTGTAACTCTGTGTTGTCTGTTCACACTGCTATGCTTTATCTTGGCCAGGTCGCAGTTGCAAATGAGAACTTGTTCTCAACTAGCCTACCTGGTTAAATAAAGGTGAAATAAAAAAAATTTAAAAAAATTCTCAAGTAACATATCCTACTTAAAGTAGCGCATGTTATTGTTATTGTTATGTTATTGCTTCCAAAAATAAATTACTCCATGCAGGGCTGAGCCACAACTTGGTTCCTAAATATTTGAAGAATTTAGAGCATTTCCATATTGCCTTATAAGGCTATTGGAGAATAATTGCTTTGTTTGGAAAAAACGCTAAAAACTGAAGAGGCAAAGTGAAATCTGACCCACCATAGACGAATTATGACAGCAAATAGTTTTGCTGGTTGTCATTTGATGACCTAGGATATGCTATAATGGTGTGAAAGTCCAGCAACAAATATTTTCCTATGGCCAATGCTTAAACCATAACTACCAACTTAACATGGTGCATACACAGTAGACAGAGCTATGAGAAGATGTTTTGTGAGTTTGGGTGGGGTACATTTTTTCTCTAATAATGCATTTGCTAGTGGCAAACAGGATTTACAAACATGTGGATTCTTTTTAGTAGGGTCCAGAAAAATGTGGCCATTTCATGCAATTGTAAGTCATTTAGGCTGACATGACATTATAATAATATTTTTTTCTACTACCCAAATGACCTAAATGAGTGTCTCTGACACTGTCAGACAGATCAATAGAAACGACCTTGTCTTGACCTGGCCCAGGGTCAATAAAAAGAAGGGAGATACAGACTGCACAATATTAAGAGGACATATATATATATATATATATATCGGCTACAATAGGCTACTAAATCAACTTTCCAGTGGCACTGACTTACACAATGATGAAGATAGCATGGATATTCATAGCCTAGGCTTCTCACCCTACCGGTGATGGTCTCAAGATAGGCTTGAGCTACTTTGAAAAACAGCGGTGTTCGTCTGAGTTGTTGAGAAAAAAAAATGTTGCGTCTAGTGTACTGACAGATTAGTCTTCTCTGTTTAGCAGCAGGCGTTTGCTTTCCAAACGTATTGCCCACAATTATATTTTGAAATTTGTGAAAAGCCTATTAGCTATTTACTGACAGTGTGAAGAGAAATAGAATCCATAAAAATGGAACCCATAGAATGACCGTGCTCATTCAAGTCCGGACTGGCAGCCATTTTGAGCGTACCTATGAGTTTACCAGTCAAATTGCCAGGATGTGTGCTGCCCAAATTCAGTCAGTGTTTAGACAGGAGTAATTATATCATTATGGCAAAATGATTTCAATTCATCAGGGGATGCTGCAGCACCTTCAGCACCCCTACTTCCCGTCGCTATGCATATAGATCATCATTTGATTATTATAAATATAAAACCAACATTTCATTTTTCTGAATTACCATTTCTGATGACACTTATGATGTCTCTCGCACCTTGTCAGTTTTGTTTTCGTATAGCAAACATCTGAAGAATGTTACACCCTTGTGTTTCAGGGGGAGTTAATTGTTGCTAAGGGACATTTGAGCTTTTATTAATAGCAAATGACAGCAGCTGTAAATGCAACCAGTAACTGTCCCACACTACATTTTGTCCTTGGAATGACTTTGACCCATGCCTATGTAACAGTATAACTTTAGACTGTCCCCTTGCCCATACCCAGGCACGAACCAGGGACCCTCTGCACACATCAACAACAGTCACCCACGAAGCATCGTTACCCATCGCTCCACAAATGCCGCAGCCCTTGCAGAGCAAGGGGAACCACTACTTCAAGGTCTCAGAGCAAGTGACGTCACCGATTGAACCGCTATTTAGCGCGCACCACCGCTAACTAAGCTAGCCGTTTCACATCCGTTACACCTAAGCCTAATATATTGACATATACACTGAGTGTACAAAACATTAAGAACACATGCTCTTTCAATGACTTCGACTGACCAGGTGACTCCAGGTGAAATCTATGATCCCTTATTGTTAAAGCCACTTATTGTTAAAGCCACTTCAATCAGTATAGATGAAATGGAGGACATAGGTTGAAGGAGAATTGTTAAGCCTTGAGACAATTAAGACATGGATTGAGTATATTATGTGCCATTTGAACAGGGTATGGTAGTAGGTCCCAGGCCCAAGAGTTTGAGTGTGTCAAGAACTGCAACCCAGTGCATTTGGAAAGTTTTCAGTCCCCTTGACTCTTCACACATTTTGTTACATTACAGCCTCATTCTAAAATTGATTAAATATTGTTTTTCTGTCATCAATCTACACACAATACCCCATAATGACAAAGCAGAAGCAGTTTTTCAGATTTAAAAAAAAGGAAATATCACATTTACAAAAGTATTCAGACCCTTTACAAAGTTGTTGAAGCAACTTTGACAATGTCTACAGCCTCAAATCTTCTTGGGTATGATGCTACAAGCTTGGCACACCTGTATTTTAGGAGTTTCTCCCATTCTTCTCTGCAGATCCTCTTAAGCTCTGTCAGGTTGGATGGGGAGCGTCGCTGCACAGCTATTTTCAGGTGTCTCCAGAGATGTTTGATTGTGTTAAAGTCAGGGCTCTGGCTGGGCCAGTCAATGACATTCAGAGACTTGTCCCGAAGCCACTCATTTGTTGTCTTGGCTGTGTGCTTAGGGTCGTTGTCCTGTTGGAAGGTGAATCTTCGCCCCAGTCTGTGTTCCAGAGGGCTCTGGAGCAGGTTTTCATCAAGGATCTCTCTGCACTTTGTTCCGTTTATCTTTGCCTCGTTCCTGACTAGTCGCCCAGTCCCTGCCACTGAACAACACCCCCACATCATGATGCTTCCTTCACCATGCTTCACTGTAGGGATGTTGGCAGGTTTCTTCCAGACGTGCCGCTTGGCATTCAGGCCAAAGAGTTCAATCTTTGTTTCTTCAGACCCGAGAATCTTATTTCTCCCCCGATTGCTTTTCGGCCAGGCGGCCAAGAGTTGGTGGTTCCAAAATTCTTCCAGATTGATAGAGTTCACTGCGTTCTTGGGGATCAAGGGTGATCAATGGAAACAGGATGCACCTGAGCTCAATTTCGAGTCTCATTGCAAAGGGTCTGAATATTTATGTGAGTAAAGTATTTCTGTTTTTATTGCCATGATAGTACAAGGAAACATTGTTAAATGCCTCTAAGCTTAAGCTTCATGCTGCATACTACAGCATTCGCTCATCTTTTGGGGCCATGCGGGGCAGTTTGGTTCAATGTGCTTTATGTAAACAGCTAGGGAACGGGGAATAAGTGTCACCTGTTTACAATGTGTCTCTCTCTACACATGCACAAAGTGCTCGATTGACTCCCAGGAGTGCCCAGGAGTGTTGACTCCCAGGAGTGCACAGTGCTGCCGGTATGAAGGGAAAAACTAAATACCACATTTCCAACAGAGAGTGGGCTGGCATTTGTGACACAGTGTTGTGCTTTTACAACTGTCAGAGGAGAGAGAGAGAGAGAGACCTGCTTCGTTCATGACTAGGCTGGGTAAGTTGCTTGTAATAGCTGAGAGAATGGAATTCATTTTTCCTGGGATTTACTGTACCCACCTCTGTAAAAATGTTTCTGACTAGGATCCTTCATAGCCCTGGCCTTATTGGATTTATGCTGGCCCAGTAGTTTTGCTAGGCCTGTAGCATGGGCCTTGACGTGGGGGTGGTCAAGGTTAGTCGACTGGAAGCAAAACAAGGGAGGGTAAGCCAAGAGTGATGGCATGATGGAGATGGCGACCTCATAGTAGTACTGTTGCTTCACTCAATGGGGTTATGTGACAACCCAAATGGGAAGACACATTCCCTACACTCATAGCCTGTACTAATCTTTGTCAATTCATTATTTTAACAGACTGTAATAGAGTGATATAATTGATTTATAATTAAACAGTGGAATAATCCAAAACAACAATAACTTCACCATACCTACAGAAACCCTTTCAATTCAGATGGCACATTATCTTTCATACCACAATGCTAGAGTGGCTAAGAAAAATGTATTTTATTTGACACCAATGATGTAATGCGATTATGACACGCAGCAATAAACTGCAGTTTCCCATCACATTGATTTAGCCTTTGCCTGTGTTGTCAAAAAACAACATTTTGGTTCACCACCTCTCATCTGCTATTAATCTCCGTAATGCTCCCCAGATTATGACATTGATAGATCCATTTTATAGGCCTGTTGCCTCTATGTGTCACGTTCTGTCCTTAGTTCCTTTGTTTTGTCTTTTGTTTTAGTATGGTCAGGGCGTGAGTTGGGTGGGTTGTCTATGCTAGTTTGTCTATGATTTTCTATTTCTGTGTTTGGCCTGATATGGTTCTCAATCAGAGGCAGCTGTCAATCGTTGTCCCTGATTGAGAACCATATTTAGGTAGCCTGTTTTCCATTGTGTTCTGTGGGTGGTTATTTTCTGTTTAGTGTTGTGTTGCACCTTACAGGACTGTTCGTTGGTTGTTTATTGTTTTGTTTTCAGTGTTCATTAAAATATTTAAAATATGGACACTTACCACGCTGCACCTTGGTCCTCCTCTCTATCTCTAGACGACAAGCGTTACACTATGTATGCAAAAGCACAAGCTCCGATATGCTTTATGGCTGAGTAAAATAGGGTTACTATGTTTCCCTTTAGGATGAGCTAATAATGCCCCAGAGTTGGACTGACGACTGAAGTTTGTCTCCTTTAAGTCCCACTTTCCCAGTATGAAAAAGTATGAAAATATACGCACTCACTACTGTAAGTCGCTCAGGAGAAGAGCGACTGCTAAATGACTAAAATATAAACGTAAACAACAAGGTGTGAAACATGCTGTCGGCAAAATGTAGACGATATACTATACAGATGGTCTTAAGCTCCATAAATGTTAGCCCCCTGTCATTCTTCAAGAAGTAGCATCCTGGCCAGGGTGTACAAGCACTCTAAGGAAAGCAACCTTAAAGAAGATATCTCTGATTGTGTAACATGGTCCATTTAACTTCATCTTCTTAGCTGTTTGTGTGAAAAAGAGGCGTTATGTTGTCCTGTAGGCAATTAGGATGCGACCCAATATAGTGTGTTTAGCTTAACACTTGAAATGTTAAACAGGGGTCAGTGTTAAAACACCAAGCTATAATGCACCATGTAAATAAAAACAAACATACAGAAACACTTGTCAGTCAGTGTTTAAATGGGCGTAACCTTTGGCACTGCACGTTCATTTTCCATCAAGTTTTTTCAATGCCCAAGATTGTTTAACAACACACTGTCTTGTCTTGAGGAAGCAGGGGGACTGTAGTTCTTCCTACTGTATAAACAGGACATCAGAAGGTGGGATTTTAGTCACAACTGAGGCCGCGGGATAAGGACGAGCACAATATTTGCTTGCGCACTTCGCCTAGCATGCAATGACACATTTTTTTAACGTTGTCTCATTTTCTCTCTTGTGTAAAACGTACCTTTAAAAAATCAATAAAAGTGTTGAGATGGGGGAGCCAGGAGAAATTAGAAGAGCCAAGTTGGCTGAAGATATAGAAAGTCTAGATAGACCCTACTGTCCTAAAAGCAAGGGGAGGGTTGGCCCACAACTGAGGCGCCAAGATAGCCATTCAATAAATGTTATTCGTATAGCGCTTTTTACAAACACATTTGTCAGAAAGTCTTAAACCATACTATAATGAAGGTGGGCCAACAGTATACCCTCAAAAGAACAAACAGAGGAACTTTCGAGCAGAATTCTGTTCCCTTGTAACTGGCTGGGTAGATGTTAAGAGGTCAATCCTGAGGTCATTCCACTCACAGTCCTCTCTCTTTCTCATCCATCTCCCAGCACTGGAAATTGCCAGATGGGACCTGGAATGTGAGTTCAACAACACAGACCACCGTACGGAGCTCAACGGGGTGGAGCAGCTGATCGTTAGAAGGGGCCAGCCGTTCACCATCAACCTGCACCTCCGCTCGGGGGGATACAAGCCTGGCGGCAGTGCACTCAACCTCACCGTGGAGACAGGTAACTGTGTTTTCACTGGGTTGTTAGCTGACATCAATTCAGTGTGAAAGGCGCTAGCTCAATGTTGTTTAAAAATCATAGGTTAAAACAATACCAAAATAGAGCATAGTCTGTTGTTATGGTGCTACACACTAAGGAGCAGCGCATGCATGAGGTATTTTCAAATGAGCAGATTTAGACTTGATCCCCCCTCAACTTTGTTTCCACGTCATTTAAAAAATATTGGATCAACACAGAAAACCAACTTTTAACCTAAATCCAATGTCATGGTGACAGGTTTTGTTGATTTTACTTTGAAATCACATTAATTGACAATTCATCCAAATGTAAATAAAAAACGTTCGTTGAACTGACATCTGTGCCCAGTGGGGAGACGTTGCTGCCATGCCTAATAGACTGTTTGAATTTAATCAAATAAAAATTTAAGCAGATATTCACTGTAGCTATTTAAATGTCCTTACATATTTTGGAACTAAGTTTCTGTTTAGATTTTGAACAGGGAATTGAGAACATTTTTTAACTGGGTCTTGTCTGCCAGGAAATGTCAAAGGTACTATGGAAATGCATAATTGTGTGTTTCTATTGACACTGGGACCTTGTTTACTTTCTACAATGGCAATTGTGATCTAGAAGACAATAGGGATGAAGAAAATATGATGGTGAAGTCTAATGTTGTTTTAAGTAAAGGGAAACTGTTTTAGCCTGGTCCAATTGTCAGTGATACCAGTATTGAGCAGAATAGTTAGTTGCCTCCTCTACCATTATTTACCCTCAGGGTTGGTTGGGTATGTTACTTTCGAAATATAATCTGTTACAATTGCTAGTTAATTGTCCCAACTTTTCATCAGTAATGTAACTTTTGGATTACCCAAACTCAGTAATCTGATTAGTTTCCATTACTTTTGGATTTACTTTCCTCTTTAGAGGCATTAGAAGACAAAAAGGATCCATGAAACGAATTTGGTGTGTCATCATAGTGGTCTCTGACTTGTGGCCAGACTCGCTCAGATGGAACAAACTTAAACTTGCACCTATTTTCAATGCTGAATTGAATGTCATTGAGAAAACAGAAAGGTGTCAATGTATTCTTTTTCACAAACATCAGTTCTGTGTTTCAACGGTTCCTATTCCATCCCTATCCCTTTCTCTCCTCCATGTCTTCTTCCAGGTCCCCAGCCCAGTGATCAGTATGGCACACGGGCCTCTTTTGGTCTGATTGACCAAATCGACACCTCCCGTTGGAGTGCCGCAGTCACCAGTCCCCCCGGGTACATGGTGTCCCTGTCCATCTGTTCCCCCCCGGACGCGCCTATCGGACGCTGGCGCTTGACCCTGGGTCAGGGGGGCTTGGTGGAGTTTGTGCTGCTATATAACCCTTGGTGCACAGGTGGGTAAACAGTCCTTGAGTCATGCTCTCTGCGAGTGTATCCATTCAGTGTAGTGGGGCCTATATACAGTGCAGCGAGGGAATGCCTTTAGATGTCTCTATTACATAGACAGAGAACATGATCAATGGAGAGATTCGGGCTTATAGCAGTGGAAGGATCACAACGTGTGGAGAACAGGATGGATGGGTGGTAGTTTGGGAGAGGATATAATGATCATGAATGGGATGAATGGGGATGGATTTTTTTGCCCTACTATGTGCTATATCTACAATGCATGTTTCACTTAGAAATTGTGTCCCAATTGGCAACAAAGTAAATAAACAGCAGGTAGTCTCATTAATTAGAGACAATTCTACCATGCATGTTTGAGCCAGCAGCATACCATTCTGCATCCCACTGCTGGCGGTGTTCTACATTCTCAATCTGGCCCTCATTCCATCATGGCCACCTAATCATCCCCAGCTTCCAATTGGCTCATACTTTCTTCCCTGTAACTATTTCCCAGGTCGTTGCTGTAAATGAAAATGTGTTCTCAGTCAAGTTACCTGGTTAAATAAATATTGCAAAAAATGGCATTTTAAAAGGTACACTCAGCAAATGGCGTTGCCACGAGCAGCAGCGCAGATATTGAGATGAGAGAGAATCAAGACTTCGCTCTGACACAGTATCTGCACATGTGCATGGTTAGTTTTATGCAGTTCACAGCCTGGTAACCAGCGCACCAAAACAGAGGAGAAGTTGAGCTTCGCACTGTAATGCTCTTAGTTGTTGCGGAAATTGACCCACTATTCTGTTTATTTCTTCATCTACATCTACTGTGCCATAGACTACTTCCTTATTCAAAGAGCATCTTGCATATCCATTCTCTGCAGCTTTAAAATGTTTATCTACCTTCAATAAACCCTGTGCATGTTGAAATAGTGTTTTCTTACTGCAAAGCACATAATGAGGCATCCTTCATTCCATTTACTATTTTGGGAGCTTGTCTTTTCCATGGAGGACGATACCTCATTACAGTATTATTTGTGTCTCTTGGCAACAGGTGATGTGGTGTACATGGACAGTGAGGAGAAACTGACGGAGTACGTCTTGGCTCAAGATGGTATCATTTACCGAGGCAGCTGGAAATACCTCATCCCTACACCTTGGAACTTTGGCCAGGTACCAACACCAACACAAGTGCTATCAGCTCCACTTTGGCCCAAGCTTACCCCCAATAAGGAAAAATAGTCCGTTATCAAAATATGTGCTCTTAACATTCAAAATAGAGATAGTGTTGCCTATTTACGTATCAGTGGCCTGACAAGTTTAATAAAGTAAAAAGGTAAAATAGAGTTCAGAGGAACTTGTGATGGGTGGGACATCCTGTCAACTGCTGACTGGAGAAATCAATTTCAGGCTAATCGATTTCCAAATTTATACACTTCCATTGGTTCAATCAGTGTATGATTGACAGATCATGATAATCCCACTGTGAGATATCGAGACCTAGATTCCGTTGTTGATACAGCTCTGTTTTTAATGGGTGTGTGTCATAGTTGCATACTTCTTTTGCAGGTAACTGGCATGCAGCATCACTAAGCATTTGTGCCTGTTATTTTCAGGAGGGAATCAAAGTCAAGAAGCAAGACTTCTAATCCTTTGATCATTATTTGACCTTTTGCTCACTCTTGCATGTTTACTTCCATTTAGAAAATATATACAGTAGTAGTCGAAAGTTTGGACACGCCTCCTCAATCAAGGTTTTTTTTTTTTTTATTTTTACTATTTTCTACATTGTAGAATAATAGGGATGACATCAAACTATAAAATAACACATATGGAATCATGTAGTAACCAAAAAAGTGTTAAGCAAAGTATCCACCCTTTGCCTAGATGACACCTTTGCAAACTCTTGGCATGCTCTCAACCAGCTTCATGAGGTAGTCACCTGGAATGGATTTCCTGTACTCTGTTGTATCGGTTTGCATGTTACCGTGTTAGTGTGCACTTGTTTTTACGGGTCTCGTACCTTGTATTTATTAGAGGTTTACACCTCGCTTTTTGTTTGGGTTTTGTAATGGTTATCATCTGGAGATAGAGAGGACCAAAGCGCAGCGTGGTTAGTGTTCATCTTTTTAATGGAAAACTGAACACTTCAAAAACACAAAATGACAACGGAAAACAGTTCTATCTGGTGCAGACACACAAAGACTGAAAATAACCACCCACAAACCCCAACAGAAAACAGGCTACCTAAATATGATTCCCAATCAGAGACAATGACTAACACCTGCCTCTGATTGAGAACCATATCAGGCCAAACAAGAAACCCAACCTAGAAACACAAAACATAGAATACCCACACAACTCACGTCCTGACCTACTAAAACAAAGAAATAACACAAGAACTAGGATCAGAACGTGACAGGTTTACAGCCCTATATTATATATATATATATATATATATATATATATATATATATATATATATATACAGTTGAAGTCGGGAGTTTATGTATGTAAACTCAGTTTTTCATAATTCCTGACATTTAATCCTAGTAAAAATTCCCTGTTTTAGGTCCGTTCACCCCTTTATTTTAAGAATGTGAAATGTCAGATTAATAGTAGAGAGAATGATTTATTTCAGCTTTTATTAATTTCATCACATTCCCAGTGGGTCAGAAGTTTACATACACTCCATTAGTATTTGGTAGTATTGCCTTTAAATTGTTTAACTTGGGTCAAATGTTTCGGGTAGCCTTCCACAAGCTTCCCACAATAAGTTGGGTCAATTTTGGCCCATTCCTCCTGACAGAGGTGGTGTAACTGAGTCAGGTTTGTAGGCCTCCTTGCTCACACACACTTTTTCATGTTCTATGGGATTGAGGTCAGGGCTTTGTGATGGCCACTCCAATACCTTGACTTTGTTGTCCTTAAGCCATTTTGCCACAACTTTGGAAGTATGCTTGGGGTCATTGTCCATTTGGAAGACCCATTTGCGACCAAGCTTTAACTTCCTGACTGATGTCTTGAGATGTCGCTTCAATATATTCGCATGTACAGATGTAGGACCTTAAATTGGACCTACAGTACAGGTATGTTGTCATAGCAAAATAATCCTGCAGAAACATAATTTGAACATTTGGTTCATAACGTTGTTTGATTGGTAGTTAGGATATTAGCTGACCAAAAGTAGGCTACATGAAAAGTGCAATACTGTTAACATAACTAACTGTGTGTCAGTATGAATTTTCAGTCATTTTTTGTAAATCACAAAAATAATCTGCATTTCCTGTGGTGTAGGAAAATTTGAGCAACAAAAGAGTGATCAAATTAAGATGCTACATCTGTAGTCAATATTTCCTTGTTTGTTTTGTCTGTGTTGTGTAGTTTGAGGATGGGATCCTGGAAGCTTGTCTGAGAATCCTGGAAATGAACCCCAAGTGCCTGCGTAACCCTGGGAAAGACGCTTCAGGGAGGAAGAACCCAATCTATGTGTCCAGAGTTCTCAGTGCCATGGTGAGATCACATCAAATGGGTTTCCCATCCTGTCATGCACTACATTACACACTACAGTGCATACAGCAGTTCAACATAGATGGCAAATGGCACCGCTCAAAATAACAAAGCAAATTTCACGTGAAATGAAGAGCCTGACCATTGTTGTCCATGTCCCTCAGGTGAACTGTAATGATGACAAAGGGGTCTTGCTGGGCAGGTGGACCAACGACTATGACGGTGGGGTGAGCCCCCTGTCATGGAAGGGCAGTGTGGAGATCCTGCGGAACTGGGACACAAATGCCTGTCAACCTGTGCGCTTTGGCCAATGCTGGGTGTTTGCAGCAGTGGCCTGCTCAGGTTAGACATGAACGCATAGAAACGCTAACAGCATGTTGACATACTGTATTGTCATGTAGGATAAAAATGTTTTGTTTTGTACAATTCACGTTAAGTAGCACATTCTATGAATTACTTATGTACAATGTGTTTATAATGCCATATGTTAAATCTGTAGTACTATAGTTCATGAGTAGTACTGGCTAACTGTACATTATTTCTCTGCCCTATCAGTTTCACGAGCCCTGGGCATCCCTTGTCGAGTGGTCACCAACTATAATTCAGCCCATGACACCAACAGTAACCTGGTGATAGAGCGCTATGTGGATGAGAACGGACAACTTGTTCAGAAGTCGAGAGACATGATATGGTGAGAACTCAGGACTATCAAATTGATGAGTGACTGAATTTCCACTAAAAACAAATTCAACACAGAGCTAGAGGATGTTGTACAGTATATAGTTGGAAAATACAGTTTTTCACTGTAAAAAATGAATAAATAAAAACACAGTCAAAAGTATGGCAGCACAGGGTGCCAAACATTAACTGAAAAGAGACATCAAAAGATGTCAAAATCTTAATATACAGACATTTACATTAAGAGTCAGAGTGACAAAAACGGTAACAGATATTAACTGCTTTGGCAGGCTAAAATGACAGGAAGAAAAACAGTAATTTCTGATTAAGATATGTGTTTTAAGATGTAAATGAACTGAAACGTATTGTAGAAATACATTCTAAATAGTATATTTTGGGGGTAAATGATTGTATATTTACAGTTTTCAACGGTTATGCTATATGGGGCGGCACCGTAGCCTAGTGGTTAGAGCATTGGACTAGTAACCGAAAGGTTGCAAGATCAATTCCCAAGGTACCAATCTGTCGTTCTGCCCCTGAACAAGGCAGTTAACCCACTGTTCCTAGGCTGTCATTGAAAATAGGAATTTGTTCTTAACTGACTTGCCTAGTAAAATAAAGGTAAAATAAAAATACAAAATCAAAATACAGTCATTTCTGATTTTAAGATGAAAATCATCTTGCCGATTATGTAGAATAGATTAAATTTACTCATGCCTTTTAGCCAACAATCTGGAAATAGTCAAAGCATTCCGGAGGATATATGAGCAAATGTCCTGCTCTTTTGCCAGACAGCAATCTGGAAAGGTCTATTATCCTACAAACGGGACATTAAAACTATAATATCTTATGTTTCACTGAGTCGTGGCTGATCGAAACCACGGATAATATAGAGCTGGCTGGGTTTTTTGTCCATCGGCAGGACAGAACAGCTATGTCTGGTAAGAAGTGGGCTGGGGGTGTGTGTCTATTTGTCAATAACAGCTGGTGCGCGATGTCAACACCATAGTGCCCACTAAACTAAGGACCCTGGGACTAAACACCTCCCTCTGCAACTGGATCCTGGGGCCCCTTACGTTTTCCCCTCCTGTACTGCCTGTTCACCCACGACCCCAACACCATCATTAAGTTTACTGACAACACAACAGTGGTAGACCTGATCACCGGTGAGACAGCCTAACAACAATGTGACATCTGGAAAATGAGGGCCAAATAGGCCCCCATTAACATTGACGGGGCTGAAGTGGAGCTGGTCAAGAGTTTCCTGGTGTCCACATCAGGTTCCTTGGTGTACACAACAGCAACAAACTATCATGGTCCAAACACACCAAGAAATGTTCTACAGCTGCACCATCGAGAGCTTGGTATGCTTGGTAAGCCTGGTATGGCAACTGCTCGGCATCCGACCGTAAGGCGCGACAGAGGGTAGTGGGTACAGCCCTGTACATCACTGGGGCCAAGCTTCCTGCCATCCAGGATCTCTATACTAGGCAGTGTCAGAGGAAGGCCCCAAAAATTGTCAAAGACTTTTCTCTCTGCTACCGCATGGAAAGCGGTACCGGAGAGCCATGTCTAGGTCCAAAAGGCTCATTAACAGCTTCTACCCCTAAGCCATAAGAGTGCTGAACAATTAATCAAATGGCCACCCGGACTATTTACATTGACACCCCCCAACCCTTTGTTTTTACACTGCTGCTACTCGCTGTTTCTTATCTATGCATAGTCACTTTACCTCTACCTACATGTACAAATTACCTCAACTAACCTGTACCTCTGCACATATAGCCTCGTTATTGTTATTTTATTGTTACTTTTTATTTAAAAAATGTACTCTATTTAGTAAATATTTTCTTAACTCTATTTCTTGAACTGCACTGTTGGTTTGTAAGTAAGCATTTCACGGTAAGGTACATGTTGTATTCGGCGCATGTGACAAATACAATTTGATTTGGCTGTTGTGTCCTTGTAGGAACTATAAAAAAAGAAAGAAAAATATACACATCCAACTTATCAGTTGCAGGACAGAAGCAAAAAGGAGCATATCAAAGCGGAAAGGAATGTCCGCAACTCTGGTGTGCTCCAACTTGGATCGAAAGGTTGTCTTTTTTTGTCCGTCTGATTAATTCACAATGGAAACATACCAGAGTTGGTATTTTTTCTTTGTAGGAACTACCACTGCTGGGTTGAGAACTGGATGACCAGACCTGACCTTAAACCAGGTTATGATGGCTGGCAGGCCATGGACCCCACACCACAGGAGAAGAGTGAAGGTAAGGCATTGAGAATAACACCAACTATAATAACCCCAACAAATACAGAATAGCCCATAAAAGGACCTGACCCCAATTCAAATGTGTATTGATTCCCCTGATACCATTAAAGTTACGTATTGGGATTTGGTGTAGAAACGGCTAAAGCGCTAATCGACATATTTTACTAGTAGACATAAAGATATGCCTTAAGATAAGACTTAAACACGTGTAATTTTCAGTTCTCTCGCAGATTATATGACTTTTCCACTCACTCACTATCCCTTTCTTTCAGGAGTTTACTGCTGCGGCCCTATCCCACTGAAAGCCATCAAGGAGGGCGAGCTCACCTATAAATATGATGCCCCATTTGTGTTTGCGGAGGTCAACGCTGACGTGCACACCTTTATGAAGCGCAAAGACGGCAGCACAGAGAAAATCATTAGCTCTGTCCAAGTGGGCCTGAAGATCAGCACGAAGAGTGTGGGCAGTGATAGGAGAGAGGACATCACACACCTGTACAAGTACCCTGAGGGTAGGGAGCTTCGCTACAACAGACAATAAGGACCCGCAATACTTGATAAGCATTTGCAGCGTGGCAATAGGGCCAGGCATGGCTGGCATCCTATTATGTAGGGTGACCAACAGTCAGACAAGTGCTGACCTGAGTTGCATTCAACAAGGGAAATTGTTTGCGAACGTTAGCTAACGTTCGCTCACATATTCCATTTGTCTTGTGTTAGCTGTGAACGTTAGCTAACGTTAGCTCACATATTCCATTTGTCTTGTGTTAGCTGTGAACGTTAGCTCACATATTCCATTTGTCTTGTGTTAGCTGTGAACGTTCGCTAACATTAGTGAACGGTCTGAGAAGGACGTGAGCGGCGAATATAACCGTCTGTTTCGGTCTAAACTGCTACTACAAATAATCAAGTGACCATGTAGGCTTTCTATTACGTGTAGTAGGAATAGCAAAGCCATTTGCTGTTTGAATATTGTCGCTAAAAAGCCACAGTGATACTACAAAAAGTAGCTGTTTGATGTTTCACCAAAACATTTTAGAATGTTAATTGTTCGACGGAAATTGTTACTCCGGCAACATTTTCGCCGCAACAGAAGCCTTGTTGAATTCGCCTCAGGTTGTGAGTGAAAAGGCAGGAAACGGGAAGCTTGGGGGTCAATGATATATACACACCACTGCACCACACTGACTGAAAATGGACAAACTAACAAACACACCACTGTAACATGGCATCAGGACACACTAATGTCACATTACACCACGATATGCCACCCAAGACAGCAGATAGGAAAATCACATATTATGTATCAATATTTGTAATAGTCTGTTCGTATAGTGAACAATCTGAGAGAGTGTGGTGAAGGACAATAAGGACTACTCTGGTTTGGAAACAAGTTCTTATACTTCCCTGAATGTGTCAGGGTTGATCAGAGGCTATACACAGTATGAAAGCATGTGTAACTTTTAGTTTTTCTTGTGCCCCCAGGTTCTGACGAGGAAAGGGAGGCCTTTACAAAAGCCAACCACCAGAACAAACTTCTGCAGCAGCAAACAAATGCTGGCCTGCTTATCGCTATCAAGGTTTCTGCGGAGATGAAGAAGGGCTGCGACTTTGACGTGTTCGCCGTGGTTATGAATAACACACCGAATGGGAAAAAGTGCCGTTTGGTGTTCGGCTCCAGAGCTGTGTCCTACAACGGAATTCTGGGAGAGAACTGTGGGTTCAAAGACCTGCTCAACGTAGAGTTGGCACCTGGAGAAGGTCAGTTGGCTTTGTAGAATGGAGTGATCAGTCTATAAATGTATGAGTGTGATATACTGTATCTACTTCTGGATTTGATTATCATTTACACCTAGCTCATTTAGAGTATAAGACTGTGTACTGATGTATCTCTTTATGTTCTTTCACTGTCTAATGCTAACTGTGTATCTATGTCAATGAATGCAAAATGTCCAATGGTTTGTGTCTCTGCCTATGTCAACATGGCAAGATGTGAGAAGTTGTGATTTTGTGAGTGTGTCACTTTCTAAGCTAAATGTCTCTCTCCAGAGAAGCGAGTTCCTCTGAGAATGAACTATTCCAAGTATGCCGAGAACCTCACTGAGGACAATTTGATCCGGCTGGCGGCTCTGCTCCTAGACTACGGCACCCGAGAGGCCTACCTTGCTGTGAGGAACATTGTACTGGAAAATCCTGAGATCAAAGTCCGGGTACGGTCACTACTGCAACACTTAACAAAACAAGATTTAAGCATACAATAAAAATGTGTAAATGCAATCGTTAACCTGAATAGTTTATTAATTAATGCATGGATACAGCATAACCAACGGGGTAGTCTGATTTGGGAATCAAAGTTTCAAACATTTGGTCCCAAGCCAAGTAGATTAACCACAGTTCCAAGAAAACAAAGTTGCCTGGAAGTACTCATGCTAGGACAAGATATCCATGTGAAAAGAATGGTTCTAGCTGGCATCGCAAGCTTGAGTCAGATTTGTATCGATGGAACATTTCTCTAGCCGATGAAATGCAACGTCTCAGAGCATTAAGTGATGTCCCTTACGTTGTAGATTCTTGGGGAACCCAAAGAGAACCGTAAGCTGGTGGCTGAGATAACTCTACAGAACCCTCTGCCAGTACCACTGCAGAACTGCTGTTTCACCGTGGAAGGTTCCAACCTCACCGGAGGACAGATCATCACTGAGAAGTAGGACAACCATGGCAGTGTGACATCTACGTTATGTCCAATAAGGACTGATAACAGATCAAGTCCCATGTATATCAAACACTAACAACAGGACATGTGCTTTTGTGTACACAGTACACGTTAGTAAAGGTCAAAGGGTATAGCCATTTAGTGTAGTTTGTCAGGTATGTCCATAACCATATGTAATTCATACACATATAATCGTCTGGTCACCGAGTGGTGTATGTCCATGCTTTGGTAGTTGGAGTCAATGATAAGAGAAATGTCTGTAGAAGACATTAACGCGTACATGTCAAAAGCAGTGTCAGAGCCTTATTAGGGCTAAAGGTGGATACTGAATTCCCAGCCATCTACAAATCAAGCAGACTAAAACTATCCAAGTGTCTTGCCAAGGCCACAATTCATGAAGCTTCTCAAAGAAGTGTTTTGATTTAAAAAGTAACACTTTCACTTCAAAGACTAGGGAGTTGGCTAGGCAAAAGCGAGCTGTTTCACCAGTTAATTAATGTTTGTCTGGATTT
The DNA here is from genome assembly GCF_018296145.1 of Oncorhynchus tshawytscha. NCBI lineage: Eukaryota > Metazoa > Chordata > Actinopteri > Salmoniformes > Salmonidae > Oncorhynchus > Oncorhynchus tshawytscha. Next base: position 49,405,493 of record NC_056430.1, read on the forward strand.
ATTCACTATATATAAAATCATTGGGTTTCTGAGAGCATCGCTTTGTCAGAGTTGGATATCCAAGCATTCCGATGGTGGTGATGACAGGGTTTGGTTGACTTGCGATCCCCAGATGTTTGGCTCAATGTGGTGTTACGTAATCGAGACAACTGCCTAGAGGCAAAGAATATGAAGGGATTTGATCATAAAGACAGGTTTGAATGAGTTTGAGAAGCTCCGATGACAGATTTAGATATCCTATACGGATGTATGAATATGGTTATTTAGCAGATATTTTAATCCAAAGTAACTTCTAGTTCACACATATGTATATGGCTGGATGGAAAGCATACTGTAGAGAGTGAAGCAATACATACACAGTCCTGGCTGGTCAACTCAGCTAAATTATTACAATCACACTAGCTAAAGACATCCATTGATAGCCAAGGTGTTCATGAAAACAAGATCAATGGTCTCAACAGTTATGCTGAGAATACAGCATGATAGTGTTACAGAGTATGTCGATAGAGTAACTTCTAAATGTGTACCTTCCTTAGGCTTAACTCCACGGTGGAACCCGGGCAAGATGCCAAGGTCAAAATCTACTTCACGCCCACCCACTCAGGCCAACGGAAACTGGTGGTCGACTTTGACAGCAATAAGCTGTGTCACGTCAAGGGCTACAGGAATGTCATCATCGGCTAGTAGAGGACCCACCCTGAGCCTGCACTCCATAAAACCCAGTGAAGACAAAGACATACAGTTGTTTCACAATCTATGCATATTTTTATACTCCAAGATCTATCTCTTTTATCACCTATAGATAAACAAATTCTCTGTTTGTTAGGATTATACAGTGCCTTCGGAAAGTACTCAGACCCCTTGACATTTTCCAAATTGTTGCGTTACAGCCTTTTTCTCATCAATCTACACACAATACCCCATAAGAACAAAGCGAAAACAGGTTTTTAGATATTTTTGTAAATGTATGAAAAAAATATATATATATTTACATAAGTATTCATACCCTTTGCTATGAGACTCTAAATTGAGCTCAGGTGCATCCTGTTTCCATTGACCATCCTTGAGATGTTTCTACACCTTGATTGAAGTCTACCTGTGGTAAATTCAATTGATTGGAGATGATTTGGAAAGGCCCACAATTTGGCTATATAACAGTGCATATACCAAGCCATGAGGTCGAAGGAATTGTCTGTAGAGCTCCGAAGCAGGATTGCGTCAAGGCACAGATCTGGGGAAGGGTACCAAAACGTTCTGTAGTATTGAACGTACCCAAGAACACAGTGGCCTCCATTATTCTTAAATGGAAGAAGTTTGGAACCACCAATAATTTCTAGAGGTGGACGACCGGCCACACTGCGCAATCAGTGAAGAAGGGCCTTGGTCAGGGAGGTGACCTAGAACCCGATGGTATCTCTGACAGAGCTCTAGAGTTCCTCTGTGGAGATGAGAGAACTTTCCAGAAGGACAACCATCTCTGCAGCACTCATCCAATCAGGCCTTTATGGTAGAGTTGCCAGAAGGAAGCAACTGCTCAGTAAAAGGCACCCAAAGTTTGCCAAAAGGCACCTATAGACTTTCAGACCATGAGAAACAAGATTCTCTGGTCTGACGAAACCATTTATTTCAATGGTGGAAAAAGTATCAAAAGTAAAAGTACAAATCATTTCAAATTCCTTATATAAAGCAAACCAGATTGCACCATTTTCTTGTTTTTATTTACTTAACGGTAAGCATAGACATAATACCGCAATCAAAGCATTTGTGTTTAGTGAGCCGCCAGATCAGAGTCAGTAGGGATGACAAAAGACTTTCTCTCTTGATAATTGTGTGAATTCTAACTATTTGGCCTGAATGCCAAGCGTGGAAAAAACAATTGAATACTTTTTAGAATTAGGCTGTAACGTAACAAAATGTGGAAAAAGTCAAGGGGTCTGAATACTTTCAAGTAAATTTCTGAGTATGTGTAAATATACTTGGCAAATAAAGGAGTTTCTGATTATACATTTTTGCATGCAAAGCTTTGAAATATAGAACTTTTGTATTTTTGCATATAAACCTTTCATCAGTGATTGTACAATGAAGAGCAACATTACCAAATGTGGCTTGCTATCAGTAATCCTTTGGCAAATACTGAGCATTTTGTTGGGGAGGACAAAAGGTTGACTTCCATCTTCTTGACAAAAATGAAATAGTAAGACATTGGCAGAACCTAGAGATTATTGGAAGAAGCCAGAGATACAAATCATTCCACAAAACTGATTCAAGACATGAGAACGCACATTGGCTCCATGTAAAAACTCCCTGTACCTGGAAACTAGTCCAGTCCATAGTAGAATTCATCTTGATGAACACTTAGCACACCATGGAATTATTTATATAACTAGTCCCTTCACATTGAACAATCCACAGGTATACTACCGTTCAAAAGTTTGGGGTTACTTAGAAATGTCCTTGTTTTCCATGAAAATATACATGGAATTAGTTTCAATATGAATAGGAAATATAGTGAAGACGTTGAGAAGGTTAAAAATAATGATTTTTAATTGAAATAATAATTGTGTCCTTCAAACTTTGCTTTCGTCAAAGAATCCTCCATTTGCAGCATTTACAGCCTTGCAGACCTTTGGCATTCTAGTTGTCAATTTGAGGTAATCTGAATAGATTTCACCCCATGCTTCTTGAAGCACATCCCACAAGTTGGATTGGCTTGATGGAAACTTCTTACGTACCATACGGTCAAGCTGCTCCCACAACAACTCAATAGGGTTGAGATCCGGTGACTATGCTGGCTACTCCATTATAGACAGAATACCAGCTGACTGCTTCTTCCTTAAATAGTTCTTGCATAGTTTGGAGCTGTGCTTTGGGTCATTGTCCTGTTGGAGGAAATTGGCTTCAATTAAGCACCGTCCACGGGGTATGGCATGGCTATGCAAAATGGAGTGATAGCCTTCCTTCTTCAAGATCCCTTTTACCCTGTACAAATCTCCCACTTTACCACCACCAAAGCACCCCCAGACCATCACATTGCCTCCAGCATGCTTGACAGATGGTGTCAAGCACTCCTCAAGCATTTTTTCATTTCTTCTGCATCTCACGAATGTTCTTTGTGATCCGAACACCTTAAAACATAGATTAGTCTGTCCATAACACTTTTTTCCTAACCTTCCTCTGTCCAGTGTCTGTGTTATTTTGCCCATCTTAATATTTTATTTTATTGGTCAGTCGAAGATATGGATTTTTCTTTGCAACTCTGCCTAGAAGGCCAGCATCCTGGAGTCGCCTCTTCACTGTTGACATTGAGACTGGTGTTTTGCGGGTACTATTTAATGAAGCTGGCAGTTAAGGACTTGTGAGGCGTCTGTTTCTCAAACTAGACACTCTAATGTACTTGTCCTCTTGCTCAGTTGTGCACCGGGGCCTCCCACTCCTCTTTCTATTCTGGTTAGAGCCCGTTTGCTCTGTTCTGTGAAGGGAGTAGTACACAGCGTTGTACGAGATCTTCAGTTTCTTGGCAATTTCCCTCATGGAATAGCCTTCATTTCTCAGAATAATAATAGACTGTCAAGTTTCAGAAGAAAGTTGTTTGTTTCTGGTCATTTTGAGCCTGCAATTGAACCCACAAATGCTGATGCTCCAGATACTCAACTAGTCTAAAGAAGGACTGTTTTCAGCTGTGCTAACATAATTGCAAAAAAGTTTTCTAACGATCAATTAGCCTTTTAAAATGATAAACTTGGATAAGCTAACACAACATGCCATTGGAACACAGGAGTGCTGGTTACTGATAGTGGGCTTCTGTACGCCTACTGTATGTAGATATTCCATAAAAAATCTGTTGTTTCCAGCTACAATAGTCATTTACAACATTAACAATGTCTACATTATTTCTGATCAATTTGATGTTATTTTAATGGGCAAAAACAAGAACATTTCTAAGTGATCACGAACTTTTGAACGGTAGTGTACATCTTATTGTTTTCCACTGAATGGTGATGCCATGAAGAATTGGGGTGCCATTCCGCCATACTGCCAATGTGCATTCTGATTAAAAAACAGGCCCCCGGCCTTGGTTCAGTTATTTCAGGGAGGTTTAACCTCATTGAGAAAAGGTAGTAATCCATAATTTGACATACCATGCAAAATGCTAACGTAAATCAGATCCAGGGGGAAAATGCAAACAAATGCAATAATTCATTTTGAGCAGGACATCTGGATGTAATGGTCTGGTTCTGGTTAGGTTCTGATAGTTGGTTCTTACAAATGGACCTTGTGATAGAAATATTATGTATTCACCTTATTTGGTGGATATTTCATTTTTATTTACTTAACAAACAGTAAGGTATTTCCGTCCTGCTAATGTTGAGTTTTATGGTGTCAACTCCAGCTTCCTGCAGCTAGTCTGGGTGTCAAGTACATGGGTTTTTACTAGAAATGGCTTGAAGCTGACAACTGATTGATGTCTCGGTGATAAGAAACCAAATATCCACATTCCATTCTATGATTAGTGGTGCATGTGAGACATATGTCTCTGGTCTGATTGAGCCTGCATTCCATAGACAAGATATGGTGTATGTTTAGCTGGGATAGAGAGGAGTAGAACAAAGGCCTCAGTGGTCCTTAGACATCCTGGCCTGGGAAATGAGGCCAGGGTCGGGGGGTTAAGATAACGCCAGGGCAGATAAAGACAGGATGAGTCCAAAGTGGCTCATGGTGCACCCCCAATCTATCTGGGAATGGTGGAGCCAGCCATAATTGAAACACTTTTAAGTTTGGTATATAAAGACACAGTATTCTCTGTATGATTCAAGCACTCGGTCCAACAGTCAAGACTCTTGGGCTGACGGTTTCATTATTGCAATAATTAATCAATATTAAATAAAGATGATTATTTGAAGAAATTACTAAGTCTCTCTCAGTACTGAATTTCCACGACAACCTCCATTTCGTTGTGCATAGAAAAGTTAGCCACAGGGACAAGTCTTTGCCTGCCCCGTTTTTGGCTCAATAAACATTTGTGACTTGCGCTGTCTGCATCTGGGTCTTATCCTGAGTTCTGATAGTACCAATCCCAAACTGCCCCTTTAAAGCTAGAATCCTCATTTGGTCAAACTGCTACGTCCGTTTGGGATAATGCCACAACTAAGAAGTTACTGCAAATAAAGAACACTGTTTTTTTCCCCCCCTCGGACATCATTGCACACGCAATAAAACAGCATAATATGTACAGATATCTTTTTTACCACACTACCGGACAATCCTCCATTTCATCAACAACAACAAAAAAATACAAAAAGGCGCTTTGGCACAGTTTCCCTAAATGCGGATTTGACCTTCAAGTTATAGAAGATATTGTACAATTTTACTTCATGTTTAGCTTTTTAAGGGTTTGATTGTTTGAAAACAAGCAAAATAAGTGCAAGTATAAGTTGTAAATCAAGTGTGTTAACACAAACAACTTAGTCTGAAAGTAGTTATACCAATGACCTCAGATAACTCTAACCTGCCCTCAGCACATACACAACATTGCAGCTTTTGTGTAATTTTGGTGCATTAATCACTTAAGGGTTTCCATTTTGGGTGGTGTTTTCATCTAGGCTGGGATTTCTACAGCGTTTCCAGACATGCTTTAGAGCAGTGATTCCCAAAATGTGTAGGGGGCACGAGGGGTCGGCAGTGGGGTGCAGGAACTCAGTCCGACTTTAAAATTACTCTTGAGAGTTGTAATAGTAGAATGCACAAGGTGCAATTTTGAAATTGGGTAGTGCATCATCAGTTCCTCTTGTCATGTTAGTAATTGCATACCTTAGAGAGCTATTTATAACTTGTCAGAAATATCCAGATCAACTAGCCCAGCTAACGTTTTCTTATTTAGGTTTTTTTAGCCCAGAGATGATGTTGTAATATTTTAGTCACTCAAATATCACATGAATACCTATTAGCCATGGCAAAAATCTAGAATTGCAAGACAGAAGAAGCTTTAAACCTGCTGAATTCTCTTCACCAACAAGAGGGGTGTGAACAGTTTGTGTCATGAACAGTGCTTGTGCCCATAGAAATAGACTAAATAGAATAAAATAGAATTTTAAAAAGTTTGGGAACCTCTGCTTTAGAGCACCACAGTGAACCAGCTCTGCTGAAATGGAACATGTCTCCCACCATCTATGTGTAAAATACCTCACACACATAAACAAAGGCAATATGGTTCTCCCTTATCTAAGATCATTTACTGTATATTTCACAGCAGATACTTTGGCATCAGCATTACCTCAAACCAAAACCTTTTGACTAGGGTTCATGGTGCAACCTGGTTTACATGGTCTGTGAATGTAACATCACTCCACTCAAAACCGCACAAGAGCAGTTATTGAGAAAGACGTTTTCAAAGGGATAAGTAGTCGAAGAAATATGTGTAATGGTTAATGGTTAGAGTTTTTCCTGACCCTAAGAGCTTAGCAGGGAAAGCTCAGGACCTATTACAGTCAGCAGGGGATAGGCCGGTGTAACACTGACCCCTACTGTTTAAACAAGGAAGTGTAACTAAGCAGGCTGAAGAGCACCGGTAATTGTAGTTCATCGTTAGTACTGTGTGCGGCAGTAATGCACTGTATCTCAATCTGTATTGATTAGTACGGTGTGAGAACGTCCTATTACATTGTTGTATCCCCAGACCAACATAGACCAACTAAAGGGGCCAAATGTATTATTTTTTTAATTAAATTTTATTAAAAACACCAGAATTGTTTTGTGTATCCTAAAATATTTCCCAGTGGCAGTTTAACCTTGTGTATGTTGCATCCCTGCTCTCCTTTAAAATGTTCAGAGAGTATGTAATTGTAACTTCACGATAACCTTCACCCACTCTGCTCTAATTGTACAGTGCCTTGCAAATGTATTCATCCCCCTTGGCGTTTTTCCTATTTCGTTGCATTACAACCTGTAATTTAAATGGATTTTTATTTAGATTTCATGTAATGGACATACACAAAATTGTCCAAATTGGTGAAGTGAAATGAAAAAAAGAAACAGAAACAGAAAACTTGAGCGTGTATAACTATTCACCCCCCCAAAGTCAATACTTTGAAGAGCCACCTTTTGCAGAAGTTACAGTTGCAAGTCTCTTGGGGTATATCTCTATGAGCTTGGCACGTCTAGTCACTGGGATTTATGCCCATTATTCAAGGTAAAACTGATCCAGCTCCTTCCAGTTGGATGTGTTCCGCTGGTATACAGCAATGTTTAAGTCATTCCACAGATTCTCAATTGGATTGAGGTCTGGGCTTTGACTAAGCCATTCCAAGACATTTCAATGTTTACTCTTCAACCACTCAAGTGTTGCTTTAGCAGTATGCTTAGGGTCATTATCCTCCTGGAAGGTGAACCTACATCCCAGTTTCAAATCTCTGGAAGACTGAAACAGGTTTCTCTCAAGAATTTCCCTGTATTTAGCGCCATCCATCATTCCTTCAATTCTGACCAGTTTCCCAGTCCCTGACGATGAAAAACATCCCCACAGTATGATGCTGCCACCACCATGCTTCACTGTGGAGATGGTGTTCTCGGGGTGATGAGAGGTGTTGGGTTTGCGCTAGAGTTTTCCTTGATGGCCAAAAAGCTCAATTTTAGTCTCATCTGACCAGAGTGCAGTCTTCCACACTGTTTTTTCGGAAACATTTTGCACAAACACAGTCCTTATAAAAGTTATGTCCAGAATGTGAGCAGTTTATTTTTGGATGCAATGTTCAGATATTCACAGAAGTATCTATAGCTTAACGCAATCATCCAAACTGGAAAAATGTAGGCTACATTTGTCCTAGCGCTAACTGAGGAAGGATTGATGCAACACAAGCGGTTATATTGTATAACTCTCGGCTGACAAATTACAATATGAATTAGATAATAGCAATTACTCTTTATAATTACTCACATCACGGGTGAACTCACCATTGAACAAATGAATTATAGTAAAACACTTTCTAGAAATCGAAACTAATCCGACAGTTAGTTTCAGCTACCGCCATGCTTTTTTCCCCTCACAGAAATCAAAGGTAAGACGAGATGAGTTTGGTCTCTTTATAGTATACAAGTTGAAGGGGTGTGTCGTCTGCCATTGTTCACATCCCACCATTCACTTCCTGAAGTTCTCAAAAAATTAGTGAACCCTTACTCACCTCATTTTGTTATAGCATCTTTGGTCTGACAGACGATTACGTAAAACCCAGAATGCATTGTATGTCAACAAACATGGCTCCACACCTAGCTGGATTTAGCTTAGCTCATCATAATCAGTACAACCTTCAAAAAAGTATTTTACACACATAATAATATGCCCATTACAATCTATGCAATAATTGGAATGCATGATTTATCACAGGTACTTGAAAAACATGTGAATAAAACAGTAAATATATCAATAATTACCAAACAAAACATTTTATGATAGTGATTTGATACAAATGGCACGTGCAGGCAGTCAATCACATAACCTCTCACTCCCACTCTGAGCCCATTCAGTGTTGTTGTTTATGTACTGTATGTAGCTAGTGAGCTAAGCTGTAGCATTAGCAATGTCTTTCAAAAGGAGACAACTTACAAATGTGGAAATTCTGGAGATTTTTTACAATTCTGACAATGAGTCTAAAAGTCAGGAATCAGATTTTGACAGTGACAGTGAGGAGCTGCCCCCCAGCCATTGAGGACCAGGAACCTGAGGACCCTTTGTCCACTGACAAAGTCCCAGTTCCCTTTGAAGATGCTGGTGGTGATGGAGGCAGGCCAACAATGGATGAAATACAGGAATCCTGTGGTAGCTGGAAGGCTGACAGCCATTTCACCCTTCCTGACCCTGCTGTTTGCTTTGATGAGTCCCAGTCTGGAGGGCAACGCCCCTTGCCATTTTCATCTGAGGCAGAGTGCTTCAAGTTGTTTCTGACAGAGGAGCTGGTGGGAGACATAGCAGAGACCAAACGCTATGCCTTGGAGCTACAGGAGAAGAGAGAGCCAGGAGTCGGGGGGATAACCACAATTAGTGAAATGTATACCTTTCTGGTGACAGTCCTTCTCATGGGGATAGTAAAGAAGAACTCCATAAGAGAATACTGGAGCACAGATCCTATGGTTGCAACTCCCTTCTTTGCCACCCTCTTTTCCCAAGACTGTTTCCTAGTTCTGCTGCTATGACAGCATTTCATCAACAATGCTACTGCCATCCTAAATGAGTCGTTATACAAAATAGAAAATGTCAACACCTGGCAGTAAAGTGGCATGACAAACGAGACATCCATGTACTCTCCACACAGCTACCACGCCGGCCACAGGGAAGGTGGACCACCTGAGGGGAGAGAGAAAAATCAAACCAGACTGTGTGCTTGACTATAACCTCAAAATGGGGGCAGAGGATAAGGCGGACAAGATAAACCGCATTGTGGAATGCACTCAGAAAACAACCAAGTAGTATAAGAAGATATGTTTCAATTTTTTTCAGGGTAGCTTCAAAATACAACAAGCCAATATTTCTGATGCAATAACAATGTTTTACAGCGCTAATAGAATAATGTAGCTAGCTACATACGCACGATTGAATATAACACCATAAAGGTTATGAAATATTAACGTTACCTCATGCCCGCGGTTATAAGGAATATACACAAATATATTATAATCCATACACACAGTGAGCTACAGTAGAAACAGTATAACATGACATACAGAAACTATTATAACATAATACGGCACTTACTTTGATAGAAACGCAGTCTAGATTTGAACCTAGGTGTCTGTAGTGACGCCTCTAGCACTGAGACATTGCCTTAAACAATTGCGCCACTTGGGAGTCATAAGGCCAGGAAATCTTCAAAATACAACACACGCTAATACCTCTCTGACGCAATTAGCATTGTTTTCCAGAGCTAATAGAATAATGTAGCTACCTACCTAAGCATTGAGTATAACACCATAAAGGTTATGAAATTAGTAACGTTACCTCATTACCTAAGTAAAAATGATGACTTTTATGTGAATATATGAGGCGGAACACACCTCAATTAAAACTGTTCTTAGAAAATAAAAAAACTTGTTAGAAAATAATTTGACAAGTTGAAAACAGCCTATAAATAAAAACAGGCTGCGTGCCTTGGTTTGAGGGTTAAATGTACTGTTGCGTAACAATCACATCCTGGAATTGAGAGAACGTTCTAACATCACGTGCATAAAAAAACCTCACGCTGGGGCGACCGTTAGAGATATTTGGAACTCGCGCATGAAAGGGTTAAATAATGGCTTTTTTTCTGGCCACTCTTCCGTAAAGCCCGGCTCTGTGGAGTGTACAGCTTAAATTGGTCCTATGGATAGATACTCTAATCTCCGCTGTGGAGCTTTGAAGCCCCTTCAGGGTTATCTTTGGTCTCTTTATTGTCTCTCTGAATAATGCCCTCCTTGCCTGGTCCGTGAACTTTGGTGGGCGGCCCTCTCTTGGCAGGTTTGTTGTGGTGCCTTTACACTTTTTAATAATGGATTTAATGGTGCTCCGTGGGATGTTCAAAGTTTTGGATATTTTTATAACCCAACCTTGATCTGTACTACTCCACAACTTTGTCCCAGTCCTGTTTGGAGAACTCCTTGGTCTTCATGGCTTGCTTGGTGGTGCCGCTTGCTTGGTTTGTGCCGCTTACTTGGTGGTGCCGCTTGCTTGGTGGTGCCCCTTGCTTGGTGGTGCCCCTTGCTTGGTTTGTGCCGCTTGCTTGGTGGTGCCGCTTGCTTGGTGGTGCCGCTGTTGGTTTGTGCCGCTTGCTTGGTGGTGCCCCTTGCTTGGTGGTGCCCCTTGCTTGGTGGTGCCCCTTGCTTGGTGGTGCCCCTTGCTTGGTGGTGCCGCTTGCTTGGTGGTGCCACTTGTTTGGTGGTGCCCGTTGCTTGGTGGTGCCGCTTGGTGGTGCCACTTGCTTGGTGGTGCCCCTTGCTTGGTGGTGCCACTTGCTTGGTGGGGCCCCTTGCTTGGTGGTGCCGCTTGCTTGGTGGTGCCCCTTGCTTGGTGGTGCCCCTTGCTTGGTGGTGCCGCTTGCTTGGTGGTTCCACTTGTTTGGTGGTTCCACTTGTTTGGTGGTGGTGCCACGTTGCTTGGTGGTGCCCCTTGCTTGGTGGTGCCCCTTGCTTGGTGGTGCCGCTTGCTTGGTGGTTCCACTTGTTTGGTGGTGCCCGTTGCTTGGTGGTGCCGCTTGGTGGTGCCACTTGCTTGGTGGTGCCCCTTGCTTGGTGGTGCCACTTGCTTGGTGGGGCCCCTTGCTTGGTGGTGCCGCTTGCTTGGTGGTGCACCTTGCTTAGTGGTGTTGTAGACTCCGGGGCCTTTATATATATATATATACTGAGATCATGTGACTGATCATGTAACACTTAGATTACACACAGGTGGCCTTTATTTAACTAATTATGTGACTTCTGGAGGTAATTGGTTGCACCAAAGCTTATTTAGGGGCTTCATAGAACAGGAGGTGAATACATACAGTATGCATATACCACTTTTCCGTTGTTTTTTTGTTTGTTTGTTTGTTTTTTGAAACAAGACATTTTTTAAAATTTCCCTTCACCAATTTGGACTATTTTGTGTATGTCCATTACATGAAATCCAAATAAAAATCCATTTAAATTACAGGTTGTAATGCAACAAAATAGAAAAAACACCCAGGAGGATGAATACTTTTGCAAGGCACTGTTTTAATGCCTTAATACATGTTGACTCCAATGATCATCGCTTTCACCTGGATTCACATGGTCAGTCTATTTCATGGATAGAGCAGGTGTTCTTAATGTTTTGTATACTCAGTGGATAGAATTTAGAAGAAATAAAAATCTTTCAAATAAAAAAATATATACATAAAAAGTCTGAGAACAGTAATATTTTACACACATGAAGGTACCCATAAGCAATAATTTATGTTGAAAAACACACGTTTGAAAAATTGGTGGATGTAGCGTTTTGGAAAGAAACACTTATAACACACAATATAATTTCTCATTTGATATCTCTTTTTAATCAACTGAGGATTGTGCTGCTGGGAAAAACCAGAGCTGGAAAGAGCAGTGCAGGAAACACCATTCTGGGAAAAGACATTTTTTTTAATTGTTTATTTAACCTTTATTTAACCAGGTAAGACCCATTGAGGTTAAAAAATTATTTTGCAAGAGCAACATGGCAAGAAGGCAAAACAGGGAAATAGCATGTGTGTACATAAAATATTAGAAAGAAAATACAAAATACACACTAAAGTCAAAGTGTCACAAATTACAGATACATTTGAAGATTAGGAACAACTGCGCGCTATCAAAAACTGTTGTCGATCAGAGTCTTAAAAACAAGCAAGGCCACTAACTCCCATAACTTTAATATATTTTGAAGCATGTTCCAGGATGAAGGGGCATTATGGGAAAAATATTGTTTCCCCATCTCAGTTCTAGCCTTAGGAACAGACAGCAGCAACTGTGAAAAAAGACTGCATTGAGTGACTGATCTGGTCAGTAAGGAACAGAGATCCAAATGGAGTTGCGCTATCAATGCTTTGTATACAAAAGTGTGTCAGTACTTTAGCTTCCTGATGGAGAGAAAGGTCCATTGCACCATGGCAGACAAATCACAGTGATGGGTGAGTGATCTAGCATTTGTGATAAATCTTAAAGCACCATGATACACTGTGTCCAGAGTTCTTAAGGTACTTGCTGAGGCCTGCATAGACTATCACTATCACAAGATCTTTTCTGACTGACAGTGAAAAGCAATATATTTTCCTAAAATAGAAACCCAGTTTCAACTTCAGTTTCTTGGTCAATTTATTAATGTGCTGTTTAAAATTCAGCTTTTCATCTAACCAAATGCCAAGATTCTTATAGGAGGTGACCCTATACATTTCCTGGCCTTTTAGAGTTAAAATCTGCAAGTGACTGCATCTGTCTACTTTCAGAGAAGAGGAAATCATACTTTTAGTTCTCCTTGCATTAAGCACACGTTTCAATTTGAAAAGTTGCCATTGAACAGCATCAAAAGCCAACTGTAAGTCCTGAAAAGACTTCTCAATATTAGATGCGCTAGAATAAATACTTGTGTCATCAGCATACAGATGAAGATTTGCAGAGTCAGTCTCCCTCTGTAATTTACTGTACCATCGCCAGACGTTTTGAGAATGACAGAAATATTAATTTTCACAAAATCTGCTGCCTCAGTTTGTATGATGGTAATTTGCATATACTCCAGGATGTTATGAAGAGTGATCAGATGAATTGCAATTAATTGCAAAGTCCCTTTTTGCCATGCAAATGAACTGAATCCCATAAAAACATTACCACTGCATTTCAGCCCTGCCACAAAAGGACCGGCTGACATCATGTCAGTGACTCTCTCGTTAACACAGGTGTGAGTGTTGACGAGGTCAAGGCTGGAGATCTGGAAGCTTCCAAAGGAGGGTGGTGCTTGGAATCATTGTTCTTCCTCGGTCAAACATGGTTACCTGCAAGGAAACACGTGCCGTCATCACTGCTTTGCACAAAAAGGGCTTCACAGGCAAGGATATTGCTGCCAGTAAGATTGCACCTAAATCAACCATTTATTGGATCATAAAGAACTTCAAGGAGAGCGGTTCAATTGTTTTGAAGAAGGCTTCAGGGTGCCCAAGAAAGTCCAGCAAGCGCCAGGACCATCTCCTAAAGTTGATTCAGCTGCGGGATCGGGGCACCACCAGTACAGAGTTTGCTCAGGAATGGCAGCAGGCAGCTGTGAGTGCATCTGCACAGACAGTGAGGAAAAGACTTTGAGGATGGCCTGGTGTCAAGAAGGGCAGCAAAGAATCCTCTTCTTTCCAGGAAAATCACCAGAGACTGACTGATATTCTGCAAAAGGTACAGGGATTGGACTGCTGAGGACTGGGGTAAAGGTTTTTTCTCTGATGAATCACCTTTCCGATTGTTTGGGGCATCCAGAAAAAACTTGTCCGGAGAAGACAAGGTGAGCGCTACCATCAGTCATGTGTCTTGCCAACAGTAAAGCATCCTGAGACCATTCATGTGTGGGGTTGCTTCTCAGCCAAGGGAGTGGGCTCATTCACAAGTTTGCCTAAGAACACAGCCATGAATAAAGATTGGTACCAACACATTCTCAGAGAGCAACTTCTCCCAACCACCCAGGAACAGTTTGGTGACGAACAATGTCTTTTCCAGCATGATGGAGCACCTTGCTATAAGGCAAAAGTGACTAAGTCACTAAGTGGCTTGGGGAACAAAACATCGATATTTTGGGTCCATGGCCAGGAAACTCCCCAGACCTTAATCCCATTGAGAACGTGTGGCCAATCCTCAAGAGGCGTGTGGTCAAACAAAAAGCCATAAATTCTGACAAACTCCAAGCATTGATTATGCAAGAATGGGCTGCCATCAGTCAGGATGTGGCCCAGAAGTTAATTAGACAGCATGCCAAGGCAGATTGCAGAGGTCTTGAAAAAGGAGTGTCAACACTGCAAATATTGACTCTTTGCATCAACTTCATGTAATTGTCAATAAAAGCATTTGAAACTTATGAAGTGCTTGTAATTATACTTCAGTATTCCATAGTAACATCTGACAAAAATATCTAGACACTGAGGCAGCAGACTTTGTGAAACATAACATTTGTGTCATTCTCAAAACGTTTGGCCATGGCTGTATACTGTATACAGTGTAAAAAGGATTGGACCTAAAATTGAGCCCTGGGGAACTCCTTTTGTTAGCCTTCGAAACTCATACTCAGATTTCATACCCTCCTATGCTACAAACTGTGTTCTGTCAGAAAGGTAATTTCGGAACCAATCCAATACATCAACAATTAAACCAACCAGTTTTAGTCTATACAACAGCAGGGCATTATCAACAGTGTCGAAGGCCTTCGATAAGTCAATTAAAAGTGAAAGCTGGTTGTAATTGTATTATGCTTGGTTCTAAAACCCGACTGGAATTGAGATAAAACTGAGTAACATATACTATGAAGAAAGTCTTTTAACTGCGAGTTCACCAGTTTTCCTAAACTTTTGCCAGTGCAGACTGTTAATCAGAAATGGGATGATAGTTATCCAACTGGGACTGATCTCCACCCTTATGTGAAGGCAGCTTTTGATAACTCTGGACACTGCTTTCCAGACATTTGGAATCATATTACTCGCCAATGAAAGAGTTAATATGTGTGAGATGGGCAGCAATGATTTCTGCACCAATTTTTTTTAATAAGGGTTCAATTCATGCGGGCAAGCTGCTTTCTTAATATCATCTTCTGAAAGGTCAATCTCCTTCACTCTGCGGTCCAACTCATCCCAAACCATTTCAATTGGGTTGAGGCTGGGTGATTGTGGAGGCCAGGTCATCCGATGAAGCACTGCATCACTCTCCTTCTTGGTCAAATAGCCCTTACACATTCTGGAGGTGTGTTTTGGGTCATTTTCCTGTTTAAAAATAAACGATAGTCCCACTAAGTGCTAAGCAGATGGGATGACGTATCGCTGCAGAATGCTGTGGTAGCCATGCTGGTTAAGTGTGCATTGAATTCTAAATAAATCACAGACTGTGTCACCAGCAAAGCACTCCCACAACATCACACCTCATCCTCAATGCTTCACGGTGGGAACGATCATCCATTCACCTATTCTGCATCTCACAAAGGCACATCGGTTGGAACCAAAAATCTCAAAAAGGACAGATTTCCACCGGTCTAATGTCCATTGCTCGTGTTTCTTCGCCCAAGCAAGTCTCCTCTTATTTTTGGTGTCCTTTAGTAGAGGTTTTCTTTGCAGCAATTCGACATTGAAGGCCTGATTCACACAGTCTCCTCTGAACAGTTGATGTTAAGATATGTCTATTACTTAATCTGTGTGATTTGCAATCTGAGGTGTAGTTATTTGCCGTTTTCTGAGGTTGGTAACTCTAATGAGCTTATCCTCTGCAGCAGGGGTAACTCTGGGTCTTCCTTTCCTGTGGCGGTCATCATGAGAGCCAGTTTCATCATAGCGCTTGATGGTTTTTGACACTGCACTTTAAGAAACTTTCAAAGTTAATTTATTTTCAGGATTGACTGACCTTAAAGTAATGATGGACTGTCGTTTCGCTTTGCTTATTTGAGCTGTTCTTGCCATAATATGGACTTGGTATTTTACCAAATAGTGCTATCTTCTGTATACCACCCCTACGTTGTCACAACAGAACTGATTGGCCCAAACACATTAAGAAGGAAAGAAATTCCACAAATTAACAAGGCACACCTGTTAATTGAAATGCATTCCAGGTGACAGCTTCATTAGGCTGGTTGAGAGAATGCCAAGAGTATGCAAAGCTGTCAAGGCTTATTGTGGCTACTTTTATATAAAATATATTTAGATTTGTTTAACACTTTTTTTGGTTACAACATGATTCCGTATGTGTTATTTCATAGTTTTGATGTCATCACTATTTATTCTACAAGTAGGTGTGTCCAAACTTTTGACTGGTACTGCATGTAAATGAGATCCTCATTATTTCATTTTCAATACATTTGCAAAAATATCTGCTAAAAACATGTGTTCACTTTGTCATTATGGGGTGTCATGTCTAGATGGGTTAGAAAAACAATATTTTCATCAATTTTGAGTCCAGGCTGTAACATAATAAAAATGTGGAATAAGTTCAGCGGTATTAATACTTTCTGAAGGCACTGTATCACTGCTTCAAGAAACTCACCTGCTCCAAAAGGACGCATAGAATATAGAACTATTTGTTCAGACTGGCTGATTTTTATCAACGACCCCCCAAAAAAATCTAAAAACTAAAGTGTTTATCATAATAATACATAAGAATCGCAGAATCACTTTCCTTAAACGTAATCATAATGGAAACAAAATGGCCTTTTTTAATATGTATGCTCCATATCCATATTCATATGGTCCTACGTTTTTTTGATTCTCTGAACAGCCTATTGTTAGAATTAACTAAATTCCATCTGGTTATTGGGACAGACATGAATGCCATTTTGGACATATGGGACAAATCTAATAAGACCAATGACAATTCACAAGCAAACAAGGCTCTCCAAGGTATACTCTCTGATTACAAGCTCATTTATGCCTGGAGGAGTACGTAATCCAAAGCAAAAAAGTAACCTTTTACTCAAACAGGCATAAAATATTCTCCTAAATCGATGTTATATTATTATCTACACCTATAATCGACATATGACCCATATGACCTAATGATCAATCAGCTAATATAGAAATGATTTGAATCTGAAACAGGAGAATTACTATCAGAACCCAAATGAATCAGTAAAATATTCTCCCGCTTCTATAAAACAACTGTTCACCACTGATGGTAAATCCACATCAAGCCAGACTAAGTCCTTTCTAAAACAATTAAGAACTCCTCTCCTTTCCAAAGAGGAAGCCGCCTCGTTGGGAGCCCAAATCTCTTTCAATGAACTCAAAAGGGCATTGGATAGCATGCATAAAAGGCAAATCACCTAGATAGGTCTATCTGAAATGTTGGAATCAATTAGGTCTTCTATTGCTCAAAATGATTTGAACACCATGTCACAAAGGTTAATTTGAGAGAGATGTGAATACAGCACCAATTTCGCTTTTATTAAAGGGGAATTTCACCCTGGCTCTGACATGGCATATAGTCATTACTATATTAACAACATTATATTGTTAACATAAACATCACCATTATCCAAACCACAAGCTAGAACTGGGACATTTTCATTTCACTGGTAGAATCAGGAAGTTTTGACTCCCCGTGTATTCGTCTGCTCATAGTGAACCACAAAGTCAGGCAAACATAGACATACTGATACCGCCCGCTAGGTAGAGGCAAAACAGTCGATTCTCAATTAGAGGTAACCTAGCTTGCTTGCTAGCCTAGTTGGACTACTGTAGCTGGGTAAGTTAGCTAGCTAGCTAATACAGTCCTGTATTGAAATCTGAAAGCCATCAGCTAAATCATATAGCTTTTTTTTGACACACTGTCAATCAATTTTGTTTATGCCCATGGTTGTCACTTCAAGACTGATAGCTACCTTTGTTCTATGTTTGACTGGTGTTAACTAACGTAAGTTAGCCAATGTTACACTTATTTGGTATCAACTTGGTAGCCATGTATTCCACCCTTGTCTAGAAAACACTCCGTTGCTAAAAATACAATTGTTGATATAGCTAATTCACTCTCTATTTGTGTGTTGGGAGCAATGATGCTTGTGTCTAAATCGTCTGTGGTTGGTTAGTTGGTTCTCAACCAGTCTCAGCCGGCTAGCACCTCTACACTACTTTGATACGTGTCAGTAGGGATTAAGAAGTGAGTATAAGCAATGCCCACTAATAGAAAGAGTGTGTATAGATACGGCTTATACCTGTGTATACCCTCCACTACACCACTGGCCCTTTGTGTTTGACAAGAAGTGCCCCCTCCTACATGAGTGCGCTGGTATTACAGTTAGTGTCCTTTCAGAATCATGAACCTGTTACACACACTGAAGGCCTATAGGTTCGCCACTGCGCAAACATATCTATAATAGATATTAACAGGGGCGCCACTTTGGTTTTAGAAGTGGGGCATAAGCTCCCTCAGAATTTGTTTGATCATCTAAAGTTCATTTCCTGCATTTTTACATAATCCAATATGCAGTCTCTATTTACAGTAGAATACAAAGTCAGCTAAAATGCCCACAGTCATCAAGCTATTAAATATGTTTAAGTGATTAATAAGACTGAAATAGATCAAAGGTAATTCAATAATACACATTGTGTTGCACCTTTAACCAATACGCTAACAAATGAACAACTCTTGAAAAAATACAAAGACTTTTGGTTGTCTTTATTAAGACATCCTCTTTATCAACTTTCAGCCGGACCGACCAGCCAGCCCAATCCCCACCAGTCTATCCTGGCCTGCTGAGCAGTGATGGACTCCATCCTATTTGGAGGGGTGCTTTCATCTTATCTATCAACATAAACAGGGCTCTAACTCCTCTAGCTCCACAATGAGATAGGGTGCAGGCCAGGCAGCAGGCTGTTAGCCAGACTGCCAGTTTAGTGGAGTCTGCCACTAGCACAGTCAGTGTAGTCATTGAAACAGTGTATGTGCCTCGATGTAGGTTGAGCAAAACTAAATATGGGGGTTATGGCTTTAGCAATCTCACTGGAATAAAAACCTCCTCCAATCCTGTCATGGTTGAAAGAGATTCTGATATCTCAAAATAGATCCCTCACTTCCAAGGCAGTCCTAGTCAATTAACTAATCACTGATGATAATCTTGATGTGATTGGCCTGACTGAAAGATCGCTTAAGCCGGATGAATTTACTGTGTTAGATGAGGCCTTTCCTCCTGGTTACGCTAGTGACCATATCCCCTGCGCATCCCGCAAAGGCGGAGGTGTTGCTAACATTTACAACAGCAAATTTCAATATACCCCCCTAAAAATGACTGCGCTTTCATCTTTTGAGCTTCTAGCCTACTCAATCACTTTTTATAGCTGCTGTATACAGTGTTCTTCACTGAGTTCCCTGAATTCCTATCGGACCTTGGCAGATAATGGCAGATAATATTCTAATTTTTATGACTTTAATATTCATATGGAAAAGTCCACAGACCCACTCCAAAAGGCTTTCGGAGTCATCATTGACTCATAGGGTTTGTCCAACATGTCTCCGGACCTACTCATTACCAAAGTCATTCCCTGGATCTAGTTTTGTCACATCGATTAAATATTGTGGATCCAAATGTTTTTCCTCATAATCCTGGACTAGCTCATCACCATTGGAATGCATTTGCAATCGCAACTAATAATCTGCCCACACTCCAACCAAGGATCATCTAAAGCCATGTTATAAATTCTCGGACAACCCAAAGATTCCTCGATGCCCTTCCAGACTCCTCCACCTACCGAAGGACGTCGGAGTTCAAAAATCGGTTAACCACCTAACTGAGGATCTACATTTAACCTTGCGTAATACCCTAGATGCAGTCACACCCCTAAAAACAAACAAAATTGTCACATGAAATTTGCTCCCTGCTATACAAAAACGACACAATTCTTGAAGCAAGCATCCATAAAATTGGAATGGAAATGGCGCTCCACCAAACTGGAAGTCTTTCGACTAGCTTGGATATCGAAGAGCCTACTTTGCTGCTCGATCATCCTATTTCTCCAACCTAATTGAGGAGAATAAGAAGAATCCAAAATGTATCTTTGATACTGTCGCAAAGCTAACTAAAAAGCAGCATTCAACAAGAGAGGATGGCTTTCACTTCAGCAGTGATGAATTAATTAACTTCTTTGATGAAAAGATCATGATCATTAGAAAGCAAATTACTGACTCCCCTTTGAATCTGTGTACTTCTCCAAAGCTCAGTTGTCTGCACTGAGTCTGCACAGAATTGCCAGGACCTAGGATCAATGGAGACACTAAAGTTTTTAATCATGTATCTCTTGACACATTCATGAACATGTCATGGCCTCTAAACCCTCAAGCTGCATACTGGACCCTATTCCAACTACTTCCTGTGTTTGGCCCTCCTATGTTGAACATAATAAATTGCTCCCTATCCACCAGCTGTGTACCAAACTCACTAAAAGTGGCAGTAATAAAGTCAAATAATGTATGCCGAAATGCTTCAGTCTGTTTTTAGACCCCATGATAGCACTGAGATTGCACTCATGAAGGTGGTAAATTACCTTTTAATGGAATCAGACCAAGGCTCTGCATCTGTCCTCGTGCTCCTAGACCTCAATGTTGCTTTTGAGACCATCATCACCACGTTCTTTTGTAAAGATGAGAAACCCTACTTGGTCTTACAAAGTTTTTGCCTGGTTTAGATCTTATCTGTCAGATAGATATCAGTTCGTCTCTGTGGATAGTTTGTCCTCTAACAAATCAAATGTAAGTTGTGGCATTCCTCAAGGTTCAATTCTAGGATCACTACTGTTTTCACAATATAGTCTACCTCTTGGTGACGTCATTCAGAAACACAATGTCAACTTTCACTGCTATGCGGACGACACACAGCTGTACATTTTGAGGAAACTGGGCAAAGCTTTACATTTGCCTGTTTTACTTTTGAACTCGGACAAAACAGAGATGATAGTTCTAGGTCCCAAGAAACAAAGAGATCTGCTGTTGGATCTAACAATTAATATTGATGGTTGTACAGTCATCTCAAATTAATCTGTGAAGGACCTTGGCTTTAATCTGGACCCTGATCTGTCTTCTGACAAACATATTAATAATATTTCAAGGAAAGCTTTTTTCCATCTTCGTAACATTTCAAATATCTTAAACGTTTTGACCAAAATTGATGCAGGAAAACTAATCCATGCTTTTGTCACTTCTAGATTAAACTAATGCAATGCTCTCCTCTCCGACTACCCAGATAAAACACTAAATAAACTTCAGTTAGTGCTAAACACAGCTGCTAGAATCTTGACTAGAACCAAAACATGTGTTCATATTACTCCAGTACTAGTTTCTCTACACTGACTTCCTGTTAATTAAGGCTAAGGCTGATTTCAAGATATCACTGCTATCCTACAAAGCATTACATGGACTTGCTCCTTCCTATCTCTACAATTTGGTCCTGCCATACATACCTACACATATGCTATGGTCACACGACACAGGCCTCCTTATTGTGCCTAGAATTTCTAAGCAAACAGCTGGAGGCAGGGCTTTTGGAATGGTCTGCCTATCCATTTGAGAGACACAGACTCTGTCTCGACCTTTAAAGACTCATCTCTTCAGTAGGTCCTATGATGGAGTGTAGTCTGGCCCAGGGGTGTGAAGGTGAGCGGCAAGGCATTGGAACAATGAACCGCTCTTGCTGTCGCTGCCTGGACAGCTCCCCTCTCTCCACTGGGATTCTCTTCCTCCGACCCGATTACAGGGGCTGAGTTACTGGCTTGCTAGTGCTCTTCCATGTTGTCCTTAGGAGGGGTGCATCATTGAGTGGGTTGAGTCACAGACATGATTTTCCTGTTGTTATTTTTTTGCCCCCTCAGGCTAGTGCTGTGGAGATCTTTGTGCGCTATACTCAGCCTTCTCTCAGGGTAATAAGTTGTTGGTCGGTCAAATCAAATCAAATGTTTTTGTCAGATGCGCCGAATACAATAGGTGTAGACCTTACAGTGAAATACTTACTTACAGATCCTTAATCACCGGTGCAGTTTTAAAAAAATACCTAAAAAATTAAAATTAAGAAAAAAGTAAGAGATAAGAAAAACAAATAATTAAAGAGCATCAGTGAATAACAATAGCGGTGCTATATACAGGGGTACTGGTACAGAGTCAATGTGCGGGGGAAACGATGTGGAGGTAATTGAGATAATTACGTACATGCAGGTAGGATTGTTAAAGTGGCTGGGCATAGATAGTAACAGAGTAGTAGCAGCGTGGGAGGGGTGCAAATATTCTGGGTAGCCATTTCTTTAGCTGTTCAGGAGTCTTATGGCTTGGGGTAGAAGCTGTTTAGAAGCCTTTTGGACCTAGACTTGGCGCTCCGGTACCGCTTGCCGTAGCAGGAAGGTAGCAGGAAGAAGTCTATGACTAGGGTAGCTGGAGTCTTGGACCACTTTTAGGGCCTTCCTCTGACACCGCCTGGTATAGAGGTCCTAGATGGCAGGAAGTTTGGCCATGGTGATGTATTGGGCCGTACGCACTATCCTCTGTAATGCCTTAGCGGTCAGAGGCCAAGCAGTTGCCATACCAGGCAATGATGCAACCCGTCAGGATGCTCTCGATGCTGCAGCTGTAAAATCTTTTGATGTTCCAAGGACCAATGCCACATCTTTTCAGTCTCGTGAGGGGGAATAGGTTTGTCTTACCCTCTTCACGACTGTCTTTGTGTGCTTGGATCATGTTAGTTTGTTGTTGATGTGGACACCAAGGAACTTGAAGCTCTCAACCTGCTCCACTATAGCCCTAGCGATGAGAATGGGGGCGTGCTTGGTCCTCTTTTTCCTGTAGTCCACAATCATTTACTTTGTCTTGATCATGTTGAGGGAGAGTTTGTTGTCCTTGCACCACATAATCAGGTCTCTGACTTCCTCTCTATAGGCTGTCTCATCGTGGTCAGTGATCAGGCCTACCACAGTTGTGTCATCAGCAAACTTAATGTTGGTGTTGTAGTTGTCCCTAGCTGTGCAGTCATGAGTGAACAGGGAGTACATGAGGGGACTGACCACACACCCCTGAGAGGCCCCCATGTTGAGGATCAGCATGGCAGATGTGTTGTTACCTACCCTTACCACCTTGAGGCGGCCTATCAGGAAGTCTAGGATCCAGTTGCAGAGGGAGCTGTTAAGTCCCAGGGTCCTTAGCTTAGTGATGAGTTTAGAGGGCACTTTGGTGTTCAATGCTGAGCTGTTGTCAATGAATAGCATTCTCACATAGGTGTTCCTTTTGTCCAGGTGGGAAAGGTTAGTGTGGAGTGCAATAGAAATGGCATCATCTGTGGATCTGCTGGTGCGGTATGCAAATTGGAGTGGGTCTAGGGTTTCTGAGATAATGGTTTTGATGTGAGTCATGACCAGCCTTTCAAAGCATTTCATGGCTACAGACTTGAGTGCTATGGGCCGGTAGTCATTTAGGCATGTTACCTTAGTGTTCTTGGGCACAGGGACTATGGTGGTCTGCTTGAAACATGTTGGTATTACAGACTCAGACAGGGAGAGGTTGAAAATGTGTAGTGAAGACACTTGCCAGTTGGTCAGCGCATGCTCGGAGAACACGTCCTGGTAATCCATCTGGCCCCCTTGTGAATGTTGACCTGTTTAAAGGACTTTCTCGCATCGTCTGCGGAGAGCGTGATCACACAGTCATCCGGAACAGTTGATGCTCTCATGCATGTTTCAGTGTTACTTGCCTCGATGTGAGCATAGAAGTTATTTAGCTCGTCTAGTAGGCTCGTGTCACTGGGCTCTCGGCTGTGCTTCCCTTTGTAGTCTGTAATAGTTTGCAAGACCTGCCACATCCAACAATTATTTGACCCTGCTGGTCGTCTATGAACGTTTGAACATCTTGAAGAACAATCTGGCCTTAATGGCCATGTTCTGTTATAATCTCCACCCGGCACAGCCAGAGGAGGACTGGCCACCACTCAGAGCCTGGTTCCTCTCTAGGTTTCTTCCTAGGTTCCCGCCTTTCTATGGAGTTGTTCGCTGACACTGTGCTTCTACAGCTGCATTGCTTGATGTTTGGGGTTTTAGGCTGGGTTTCTGTACAGCACTTTGTGACATCTGCTGATGTAAAAAGGGCTTTAGAAATAAATGTGATTGATTGTCAATAACTAAATTCTCTCCCAACCCAATTCCCTTCCCAGTTCATACCAATTTTTTCATTTCCAAGGGAAAGGTTTGGAAACAAAAAACAAAACAAAAAAAACACATACAGTGCACGTCAAATATACACTACCGTTCAAAAGTTTGGGCTCACTTAGAAATGTCCTTGTTTTGAAAGAAAGACATTTTTTGTCCATTAAAATATCATCAAATTGATCATAAATACAGTGTCGACATTGTTAATGTTGTAAATTACTATTATAGCTGGAAACGGCACATTTTTTATGGAATTTCTACATAGGCGTACAAAGGCCCATTATCAGCAACCATCACTCCTGTGTTCCAATGGCATGTTGTGTTAGATAATCCAAGATCATCATTTTAAAAGGCTAATTGATCATTAGAAAACCCTTTTGTAATTATGTTAGCACATATGAAAACTGTTGGTCTGATTAAAGAAGCAATAAAACTGGCCTTCTTTAGACTAGTTGAGTATCTGGAGCATCAAGATTTGTGGGTTCATTTACAGGCTAAAATTGTCCAGAAACAAATACATTTCTTCTCAAACTTGTCAGTCTATTCTTGTTCTGAGAAATGAAGGGTATTCCATGGGTGAAATTGCCAAAAAACTGAATATCTCATACAACGCTGTGTAATACTCTCTTCACAGAACAGCGCAAATTGGCTATAACCAGAATAGAAAGAGGAGTGGGAGGCCCCGGTGCACAACTGAGCATGAAGACAAGTACATTAGTGTCTAGTTTGAGAAATAGACACCTCACAAGTCCTCAACTGGCAGCTTCTAGGCAGAAGAGTGAAGAGGCAACTCCAGGAAGCTGGCCTTCTAGGCAGAGTTCCTCTGTCCAGTTTCTGTGTTCTTTTGCCCATCTTAAATATTTTATTTTTGTTGGCCAGTCTGAGATATGGCTTTTTCTTTGCAATTGCCTCGAAGGCCAGTATCCCGGAGTTGCCTCTTCGCTGTTGACCTTGAGACTGGAGTTTGCGGGTACTATTTAACTTCTTAAGGTATAGGGGGCAGCATTTTCACTTTTGGATAAATAGCATGCCCAATTTCAACTTCTTGCTACTCATGCCAAGAATATAAGATATGCACATCATTCGTAGATTTGGATAAAAAAACACTCTAAAGTTTCTAAAACTGTTTGAATCATGTCTGTGAGTATAACAGAACTTTTGTAGCAGGCAAAACCCCAAGGACTAACCGTTCAGATTTTTTCTTTTGAGGTCTCTGTCTGTTCATTGAGTTCACATTGGCAAACGATGGTTGAGGTTATTCATTTGTGCAATGAAGAAGTACGGCCATCTAGGAACTGCGTAACACTGTTGAGAGTTGCGCAAGACTTGAAAAGTAGCTTGGTTTGTTGTGTTCCTGTATTGAACACAGATAGACCCGTCTTCAATTTGATCGATTATTAACGTTTAAAAATACCTAAAGTTGTATTACAAAAGTAGTTTGAAATATTTTGGCAAAGTTTATAGGCAACTTTTGAAAGATTTTGTAGTGAAGTTGCACATTTTGGAAGCTGTTTTTTTCTGGATCAAACGCGCCAAATAAATTGACATTTTGGATATATATGGACGGAATTAATCAAACAAAAGGAACAATTGTGATGTTTATCTGACATGTTGGCTGAATTCACAACGAGTGTAGCTTAAATTGAGTATCTTACATGTGTGATTTAATGACAGTTTGATTTTTATATCATTTTTTAAAATTTCCCACGCTGCATTTTCCCTGGCTTTTGCTTAAGTGGGACAAAAGCGTCCCCTATACCATAAGAAGTTAATGAACTGCCAGTTGAGGACTTGGTTACACAGTTCCTTCAGATAAAAGTCTCTTGTATCAACATTTCCAAGCAAACAAAAACAGGGAGAAGGGAGAATCTGTAGACATGCTGATAAAATACTCTTTGCCAGAATGCAGCCAGCCTTTACAAGACCATAACATTTGCAAATACAGTATGTCCCCTGTTGTGTTTCAAACACCTCCAGCACAGGAATGGCATTTCTGAGTGCATGTAATTCAGTTTCCCTGGCAAATAGTATGTTCTATGGATGGTCTTAATTTATGCAGTAATTTATGTCTGAGATTATATGGACATGAAGAGGCATTCAAACATACAGTATCTATATTCATTCATCATCATCAATAGCTTCTTCCAGGTCTTCATCACATTTTTGTTTTACATGTTTTGTGTCATCAGGAAAAGCATCTATCAACCCTTGTTACAGTTTTGAAATCAACTTTGGAGGTTTGTCAGACTGCCTTAAAATCTGATCCTCCTAAAATGAGATGTGACAAAGAATTACCTTGGTGTACTTTTATACATTATATTATACAAGAATAGAATCAATGATTCCATCATTAAAATGACCATTATTCCCAGATCACAGACTGTA
The DNA here is from genome assembly GCF_018296145.1 of Oncorhynchus tshawytscha. Lineage (NCBI taxonomy): Eukaryota > Metazoa > Chordata > Actinopteri > Salmoniformes > Salmonidae > Oncorhynchus > Oncorhynchus tshawytscha. The sequence continues at coordinate 49,432,216 of NC_056430.1, forward strand.
GCTATAAATTTAAGCTGCTGTCCTGTAGCTAATTTGGGTCTACCCATCAATTCAAGGTGGAACATTCACTGACATTGTTATTATACTGCGAAATTCACCTGAGCTCCGTAGACTGGTCTTCCCTGGCTGTCTGATCCTGCTGCGACCCCTGTCACCATCTGGTCCTGCTAAGACATGATGAGCATAGTGTTGTGTACTGACTGCACTAGAGGGCTGCCTTTCCTGCAGGATGCCTGCAGGACCTATGGTTCCTGACAGAGATCAGTGCGGGTCGGCATTTTTCACACTGAAGGCGGTCAGACAGACGATTTTGGGGATGACAACATTGTTGTTGTCCCACAGATTATTTGGAGACGGTCCTCTTTGTGCTTTGTATGCGTTAGCTAACCCGTTGTATTAAAAGCACATCTTTTTCCACATTATTTCGCTGCTTCAACTCCAGTAGCCTACCTCTCCTGGTTAACCTACATGGGCAAATAATCACGTGGCAGTTAAAAGAAACTACTATTCATGTTCATTTGAAAGACTCTGATATGATGTTTTATTTAGATCCAAAGTATATGTACCCTGGTTTAATGTTCATTGTTCATTTGTTTATTTTTCATGGCAGATTCTTTATCCATAAAAGGAAGTGGGCGGAGAACAAAGCCCTTTTCACATTGTTTAAGAAATAATTTAAATATTATTTAGAAATTATTAGTAAGTAACTTTTTATCAAATAATACATGTATCTCGATATGTAATACTGTTAGGTTTTTGTACTCTTGTTTGTATATTTCTGTTTTTGTATTTGTTTTGTTCATAATAATAGTAATAATAATAATTTTAAAAAAATAGCAGTCAAGCACTCAAGCTAACTTGATAGCAACTTCCAGACACAAATGAGAGAACAGCTCTGTTACGTTCCCCAGTTTCTGTGTTGTGGGTTGTGCATATGTATGTGTGTATTTCAGGAAATGTCTTCCTGGATTCCCCCAAGCAGCTGATTGGTTGGCCCCATTGCAGATTGGCGCTCTGATCCCACCCTCTCGTTAGGGGATACAGCTGTCGGCAATTACAAACTCCTTCTGCAGCTGGATAAAAGCCAGGGTCCCTTTGTGGAAGAGAGAGCTTCTTGGATGTCCTGAGTTGGTTGTTGCTCAGAAACGTGTGTGTGTGTGTGTGTGTGTGTGTGTGTGTGTGTGTGTGTGTGTGTGTGTGTGTGTGTGTGTGTGTGTGTGTGTGTGTGTGTGTGTGTGTGTGTGTGTGTGTGTGTGTGTGTGTGTGTGTGTGTGTGTGTGTGTGTGTGTGTGTGTGTGTGTGTGTGAGAGTGTGAGAGAGAGAATAGGACTCAGTGTTCTTGATTGTTCACTTTAAGTTTGTATTCTGTTTCATTTGTTCCGAAGGGGAAGACATCTTGGGAGTGCTTAGGCAAGAGGCATATATATATACCCGTAGTATGTACTCTGTCAATGCACACTAGGTAAGACCTGGGTGCACCAGGTGGCGATAAGGTTAGCTAAGTAGTGGGTAGGCAGGTAAGGTAGGAGAGAGGACTCTAACTTGTACTTTCTTTGCTTTTGCTCTGTCCAGCCCCTTTTCCCCACATTACCGTGTTAAGGAAATAAATTCCCAGTAAATTATAATATTCTCTGCCTCTGTCATCCTTACTCGCACCTGCAATCACATACCTCTTTCACTCCATGGGGAGTTGAGTGTTGCAATCCCTCCAAGAGGCGTGTGTATCAAGCTCACTGAACATTACTCGCCCTAACAGAGCTGGTTAGGCCGTTACGTTATCCAGAGCAACTGTGCTGTACGATTGTCCATTTGTAAATTCAGAGCGTTTTGCTCTCGGCGCACACTGGATACTCTGGCCGATGAGTAGGGTTGATCCGAATGTTCTGACCTCAGTCAAGCACCCAAGTTAACATTGGCTAGCTTGCTAGCTACTTCCAGAGCTGGTTAGGCTGTTTTCATGTTATCCTGAGGGTTGATGACTTACTGTGCTGCTGGCAACAATTGCATTATGCTTTTTTTTTGCCGGCTTTTACTGACACCGTCAATATTCAACTGGTGTTGAGGGTTAGTAAATTCATCAGTTATTCTGCGCTCTGGCACACTCGGACAAGTGCTCTGAAACGGAGGTAGACTGAATTTATGAACACACCCAGAATGTGTTCAGGTACATCCACTGACGAAAGCTAGCCAAGTTAATTTACTTTTGAAATGAGACAAAACAAAGGCTCCAAAACATTTCCATACAAATAACAGCTGTTAGATAGCGATTTGAGGTGGCTATTATGACTGACATAAAGAGGCTAAAACTGACCTGCAGTTACCTTGCCAGCTACATCAGCCAACTAAATAGTAGCCAGTTTCTGCTCTGCATTTACAACTTGGTGAAAGGGCGCCATACACACACTGAACTATGCTCAACTCTCCCGTGCTGGTCCAGCCAGCCTTCCAGAAGCTTTGCCTTCACACAGCCTGTGGTGTCTGTGCTGCCCTAAATCCAACTTGCTGAACACTCCAAACAGCCTATCCGACTGCTCAAAGGCATCCGCATGATCCTAAAGCTCACAGTTGCCAGCTTTTTGTATAACATTGCAATGATAGAACTGGGGGGGACATGACCCCTCTGTCCCCAGTGAACGTTGCAGCCCTGGATAAAAAAAGCTGTTTAAAATATTAAGGTTTCAAGAAAGGAGTGTATATATTTGGCCTGGCAAAATGGTTTAATCTGCTGACTGAGTGTAAGCTGATCTCTTTTACTCTGCTGGTCTCGGCTTTTCTCGAAGAAATGATGAGTCCTCACTGTCCAAGACAGAGTAAAAATATCTGACACAGAGATGACCAAGACACTCAATATGTGGTCTCGAGACCGATACAACACTGGATTGAGGTGCCATTTCTCTTCAGTCTCCCATACACATCAATTCATACTGTGTAAGAACTGCCTTCCTAAGACTTTTCACACCTTTAGCCCCCCTCTCAAAAGCAGCTCCCAATGTCCCCCCCCCATTGTCCCTAAACTAGCTGGTCCCATTCGATTGACACCATTACCAACAAAGTAATGTTGCCCTACGTCTCGTCCACTTTCCAGGAGATGTCCAGTACCAGCAAATCTTCTGCAAGAGGACCAAACAGTTGGTGGTTAAGAAGCCCTACACCACGTTCGGCAGTCTTATCCAGCTGGCCGCTCACTGCAGACCGGACAAGCCCATCGCCATAAGCAAAAAGAGTCTCAGTGTAATGGCTGTCTTCCTCCGACGAGGAGGATCAGTAAGGATCGGAGGACAAATGGCAGCGTGGTACGTGTTCATGCTCTTTATTAAAACAAGCGAACACTGAAACTAAACAATAAACGACACGTGAAATAACTAACCGAAACAGTTCCGTGTGGAACACAGTAGTGACACCTCTTGCACTGAGATGCAGTGCCTTAGACCGCTGCGCCACTCAGGAGAAACCCAACTACCTATTACAAAATCCTGTGTGATCATATGATGTATTTCTTACTTTTGTTTTTATTTTGAGTGGCAGACCATGGGTACATGTTATATAAACCTAATATATGAATTGTTATGAATATTGTACCTGTAACACCCCCCAAATTGTATTTATTTATTTTGTCACCAAATCTTTTTTAGGTCTGACAGAGTTTCGGGCAGATGCAGGCAGAGGTTCAGGTAGAGATGCAGGGGCAGCAGGTAGAGTTGCTGGTGGGGCAGCAGGATTGGAATTGGTACATTTAGAGGCGGTGGTAGACCTGGGAGCTGAAAGGTATACATTACAGGTGGTTGGATTAGTGATCCCAGACAGAAACAAAGAAGCCATATGTATGGGGGCAAAATGGGAAAGATAAGATGGCTGGGGACAGAGAAAAGGTTGCAATTTTGTGAGGGACATCAGTTAAACTAAGAGGGGTAGTTTAAATAGGGAATGGTGCATCAGGTAGAGTAGCAGGTCGGACAGTAGCTGGTTTACAGGCTGGAGCAGTTGAGGAAGCCACAGAAGGGGCATTAGGAGGAGTGAGACAAAGGAGAAAAAGCTGCAAGAACATTTGATTAAATTAATCATCCAAATGAATCTGCAAAGAACAAAAAGCAGAAATTACTGATGGATATAGTCGATTGGTATGTTCTCTAGTTGCACTGTGATTGGCTCAGTGTTCTGTCACAACAATTGTCACATCTGCTCCGGCATGCGGCGTCACCAGTATCCTAACCACTGGTCCTGGCAACCTATCTTTACGCACACCTGCGTCTCAGCCTCAACAGTCACACCTGGACTTCATTACTCCCTTGATTGCGAACCGCTGTTATCAGTTTTGTATCATTCCATGTTCGATGTTATTAAACTCACTGACTAATCTGGATCAAGACGTACTGCTGTGGCAGAGGTATATTCTACCTCTTCCAGGCTGAGAGTGATTCAGCAAAGGAACAGCTGAGTTCTGAGTTCTGCAGAGAAACAACAGCGCTCTGTGGGGAAGGAGTTTGTGGCTTGAGTGTCAAAGCCTGTTATTGATGTTTTGCCGGATGGAATTCTGTAACAGAAAAGGACTATTGCCAATGATGTGAAAGCAGTGAAGGGGATTTGTGTGAGGGACGAGAAGGCACGTGACGTCATTGACATGGTGCTGAAGAAAGGAGCTGCTTTGTGTTTGAGCATGAAGTCCTTTCTAAACAAACTGGGTCCCGCTTACATACAACGCTTGGCTTACGCTAAAACATTTGTTGGAGTATTGTAGTTGAGTACGGCCACTGACGATCGGTATAATACTCATTCCAATGTCCAATTGAATAACAGCCACCATCATGGAAAAGATTAGAAGTTCCCCACTGGTTGAATCAAGGTTGATATAGGACGTGTGTGTGTTTGTTAAACAATAACCCTCTTCGAACTGTAAAGGCCTTAAAATCACACATTGCATTTAATGTATCACTGTGAAATGGAAAACAGGTATGAGTCATGTGATTGGATAGTGTTACATGGACTTCTATCATCTGTACAAGAGAAATGCATCAGGAATTGTAATTCATTTTTAGCCCTATAGGCAGCAGCAGGGCACTGTATCCCAATCTGCTATGAACAAACAGACAATGAGAAATAGTTAAATTAACCCTAGTTTATTGTGGCTTGTAACCCTTCTATTAAACCTAGCTTATAACCCCACGTAGTATTATTCCATGGTTGTATGTATTGTATGTTAAAACAAACTTGACTAAATTAAAATATGAATTGTTGTCCCTACTATCTACTACCATTTGTGAATCTTTGAAAAAAGATTAATCAAATGTGTAACAGTAATTGCCTGTCTTCTATTCTATGGTGTTCACACATTTTTACTTGAAGAGATTACTTTATACACCTTGTTACCTTTTCATTATTGAAAGGAAAAAGACAGGACAAACCGTCGACTGAGGAACACAAGGCTCTCTGCACTGAACACTACTGGTGAGTTCATGGCTTAAGTAGATTTGATCTGTAGTTGGTACCCTGTCGTGCATTCAATACCGCCATTGAGATACAACTGTTTCATCAACTATCGTGTTGAAATGTTTTGATTTTTGGGATACAATTTTTCTCTGACAGGAGATCACGCAGACATCATAGTCCTGTAACTGAACAATAATAAATAAATAAAAATCCAAAGACCAAGGTTTTTTTTCTCCATCAAATCAATGTATTTAACAGAATAGCTATCAAACAGCATCACTTAGATTGAAGAACAAATACAGTCAAGAAAAGTAGGATGAGAAGTTAAAAAACACAACTTGTCATTTTAACTCCATTGACAAAATAATTGCACAAAAAAAGACCCAGCGCTAGTTGAGACAAAAAAGCTAGAATTAACATACTCTCAGGGCAGGTTTCCCAGACAGATTTAGCGTAGTTCTGGACTAACAATCCTTCTCAATGGAGAATTTCCGTTAAAAATGCATTTTAGTCCAGGACTAGGTTTAATCTGGGGCTGGGAAACTGGCCCATAGTGTGCAATGATTCATTTGGTTAATTAGCACTTTCATACATTGTGTTGTGCTGATAGGAAAAGTGTGTGTGTACAGTGTGGAGATAATAGACAATATATTCAATGTTATGAAGGCATACATGTATGTTTGGGTTTACGTTGGATATTCTAGAAGTGGTTTAGAAAGTTACACATTTCGATCAAGATTATTTTTTTTACAAAACATCAAAGCAAAATGTAAGTACAAACCAAAGAACAACCTTCAAAAGTCCTTTCACAGAGCTTGATCAATTAAAGTGTTATTTACATGTAAATACTGTAGCTTTTTTTAAATTAAAGACCATTAAGAAACAAGGTATTTCAAAGTGTATGTCACCGAGAGCAAAATGTATCTTTCGATGAACTATGGGGTCTAAATACTCCTGAATCACTTCCTCTAATTGTCTCCTTTAATTCATAACTTCAGATACAGAAATACCTGGGTTGGTAGCTACTAAACTGAACAAATTGTAATTGTAAACATAACATGTTAAGTTTTGGCCCCATTTTTCTTGAGCTGAAATAAAAGAACCCAGAAATGATTCATGCTGTATGCAAAAAAAAAAGTGTCTTTCTCTCAAATTATGTGCACAAATTTGTTTACATGTCAGTGAGCATTTATTCTTTGCCAAGAGCAGGAATCCGTCCACCTGACAGGTGTGGCATATCAAGAAGCTGATTAAACAGCATGATCATTACACAGGTGCCCCTTGTGCTAGAGACAATAAAAGGCCACTCTAAAATGTACAGTTTTGTCATACTACACAATGCCACAGATATCTCAAGTTGGCATGGTGACTGCAGGAATATCCAACAAAGATGTTTCCAGAGAATGTAATGTTAATTTCTCTACCATAAGCCATAACATAATTTTAGAGAATTTAGCAGTACATCCAACTGGCCACAAAACCACAGCCCAAGTGTAACCATGCCAGCTCAGGACCTCCACATCTGGCTTCTTCACCTGCGGGATAGTAAGAAAGCCCTTTTGTGGGGAAAAACTCATTCTGATTGTCTGGGCCAGGCTTTCCACTGGGTGGACCTGGCTCCCAAGCTTGTGGACCTATGCCCTCCCAGGCCCACCCAAGGCTGCGCCCCTGGCCAGTCATGTGAAATCCATAGATTAGAGCTAATGAATTTATTTAAATTGACTGGTTTCCTTCTATGAACTGTAACTCAATAAAATCTTTAAAATTGTTCCATGTTGCGTTTATATTTTTGTTCAGTATTTTAATTGTTTTATTTATTTAACCTTTTAACTAGGCAAGTCGGTTAAGAACAAATTCTTATTTACAATGCCAGTATACCCCGGCCAAACCCTAACCCAGATGATGCAGGAATCCAATTGTGCACCGCCCTATGGGACTCCCAATCACAGCCAGTTGTGATACAGCCTAGAATCGAACCAGGGTCTGTAGTTACATCTCTATCACTGAGAAGCAGTGCCTTAGACTGCTGCGCCACTTAAGAGCCCAAAAGTCTATATTGCTTTGTCCTTTCCATTAATTTCAGATCAGTGCTTATTAATAAGGAAAGGAGACAAAGGAAGGAAGATACTTCATACTATTGAGATACAGGCCTTCCCCGCATCCTTTCCACCCAACGACACCCTCATCTTCACCCATCACAACTCCAGAGTCAGAAATCATGGACAAAGCATTTAACAAAGGCGATGAGAAATAACATTACATTTAAGAACCAAGACAACACGATCATGCCCTCTGGTGGTCTGTGACAACCCGACAAACATAACAAACACAAACATAAACAAATCTCAGATTAACAAACAACCAAACAAATCGATTCATAAATTAACATAAATTAAGCAGTTTTTGTCCAGGCCTCTGCTGGTGTAAAAATAATCATCCTTCTTAAGATAATCGGGAACATGCACTCCTGTTATTCCTATCTGGACACAGAACCAGACTCTAGAGCACACAGCTCTCAGTGCAGTCCGTGGTGCTGTCATCGGCCGATCGCCTCTTCAGTTCCCGGTCCTCTGTTTGGTGGGGGTGCACCTGGCTCCCCTGTCCCTTGTGTCGGGGCTCCTGGGGCTGGGTGTCTGCTGACCCGTGACCCAGCCATCTCTCGGCTTCCACCTGGAGGTAGGCCCGGACGCGGTGGTGCTGCGCAACGCTGCTGCTGAAGTCGATGACACGGCACTCGTATGTGCCCTCGTCTGACTGCTTGACGCTGGAGAGGCGGAGCTTGTGGGAGATGTTGCTCCCAGCCACTTTCACCACCTGTGGCAGGAGATCATGTATTTGTGAGTCACATGAATATGAATCATATTCCTGGGTTTCAACAGAAATAATTAGGTTCATAATGAGTTAATCATGTTTAGTTAAGAGTCCATTTAGTTTACAGTGCAGTACTGAAGACTGTACATGTGTCTCCTCACACTTATTTTGGTGGCATCCTTAGACATCTCCTCCATTGGCACCACCTATAAGGAATTTGTTAAAATAAGTCAGGCATATGGCTGAAATAACATTAGTAAGAGACATACATTATCAATTGAGATATAATCAAATATGACTTCACGTGTTTTTCTATGATTGTGTTTTGCTTTTAGTGTATGTAGTATTGATGTGTATATTGATGTTTATTGATGTGCAGAGAGTATATTGACAAATCTGTCGTTCTGCCCCTGAACAAGGCAGTTAACCCACTGTTCCTAGGCCGTCATTGAAAATAATAATGTGTTCTTAACTGACTTGCCCAGTTAAATAAAGGTAAAAAACGAAACAAATCGATGTGTTTGATGTGTATTGATGTATATACAGGTCTCAACTGTGAAAAAGACCTTGGTCTCAGCATGACTCCCTGTTAAACTGTTAAAATAAATTTAAATATATTATATATATATATATAATATACCGTGTATGTCGACATACTTTCAAATATGTTACACGTCAGATAATCAACAAATGAAAATGTGTTAGACTCCACCACCTGAACCAGTGGAATGTGATACTGCGTACATATATTTGCTTTCGCACATCGGCAATTCAAAACCTTTAGCACTGTGCTCAGATAAACTAGTTTCTATCCACACTGGGTAGTCTAATATATTTTTTGCTGTTATGTCTGCTAGCTATTTCGTGGTGTCAATTGAACAGGCTACCTGGGAAAGTTGGGGAGGAGAAGGTATTCATTTTTTTAAAATAATATTTTCTTTGTCTTTTTTTTTTAAAACTCCAGATACAAACGTATACATACAAACAACAACTTACAGACGCACACAAACAATGGATGCATCTAATTTTCCCAGACCTGCATGCTCACACCCCCATCCCTAGCGCCTGCATTGTTGTTTGCCACTTGGCCTTACATTGTACCCATTCGTCTATCTCGGACGCCAATGCTAATTTCAATATTTCAATAATAAGTCATTTCATTTTTCCATTGTGTGGCGTGTGGCGGATTGATTGATTTCCAAGTTTTAATGTATGTTTTTTTCAAGATCAGTAGGTATGTCTTGAAATATGCAGACGGACAGATTCAAACAAGTTTACATTGTAATAGTTCTGACAGCCAACTTTCTTGCTCCGCCCATAACTTTTGGACTTCATAGCATTCCCAGAAAGCATGGATTATTCAATCATTATTGGTTTTACACTTAAGATGTGACTCTGCTGTTGTGCTGTAGAATATGTGAATTTTGTCTCTTGTGCAATAAATTCTATACATTCGTTTATACTAGATTAAGAGTACTTTTTTCGTTAACTGTAATTTCAGTAGTTATACTCCAACCCCCCCCCATCTTGTGCCAACATCAGCTCTTTTTAAGTCTTGGTTCCAATAGTTTATATGTTCTTCTAAGAGATTGTCAGTTGGATATGCTCTCTACAATGTTTTGTACAGTATATATTCCGTATCATATGAACATCCTTTTTTGACTCAAATAAGATTCCCTCAAGATTGCTTTGGTGGTCCAAAGGATTTCAAATCGACATTTTGTGATATGTAACCTTTAAGTTGCGTGCATTAGAAACTAAATACATTGGTCAGTCCAAAGTGTATTTTTTATTCTGTCATGGAGCTAAATGGATTTCCTGTTACCAAGTCGTTTATGGTTTCTATGCCTTTAGTTTTCCATTTGGACCAATTTATTCTGAAAACCTATCCGAGGATTGTTCCATAAGGTTGTATTTTTAGGGAGTGATGTTGGTTCTTGTAGAATATGTTTTGTTTTCTTCCATATTATTATAGTGTTCTTAACTATCAAGTTGTTAATGTTCTTAGGGACATGGGTATGCATTATGCATCAAACAGAGATTTGGAAAATCTATTCCTTCCTTAGTGCCAATTACAGTGTCTAGCATCACAGCAGGGGGTTTGAGTTTCCATACGTTATTGTAGTCAACCTCCTCCCACAGTGCTAGTAAAATACTAATCAGCAATTATCTATTATTTCCAATGCCAAGGGCTGTGGGTAGTGTATTTCCTCTGCGTGCTGTATTATAGACAAATGTGGATTCAGTCGATTCAGTTCTGTCAACAGTAATGAACATGATCTCTTTGAATGGTAATAGTGTGTTAACAAAGTCCATGTGGGCTTAATGAATGTTTTTTTTAAACATTTTTTCAAATGTATTTTATTTAACCTTTATTTTATCAGGGAGTCATACTGAGACCAAGGTTTCCTTTACCGATGAGCCATGATAAATTACTTGAAATACACTTAACAAAATATAAATACAAAACGCATGCAAAAAATGCGAGAAAAACACAGTCATAGAAAACAAACACATTCACCAGAAATAAAGTCCTCAATCAGCTTTCTGAATTTCCCTAGAGGCACCAGCACATTAAAAAAAGTGTTCCAATAATAAGATGCAAGAAAACTAAGATCTGATTGACCTAACTCAATAGAGGTCAAAGGGATTTCCAGAATTAGCCATCCCTGAGACCGGATGTGGTAACTCATATGTCTAAAGTTTAGTAAATGATGTTAGGTACAGTGGGTCTTTGTGTAAAAGAGCTTGAGGAATGAAAACTTAGCAATGTATCAAAATCCCAGAACCACACGGGGGGACCTAGTGAATGACCTGCAGAGAGCTGGGACCAAAGTAACAAAGCCTACCATCAGTAACACACTACGCCGCCAGGGACTCAAATCCTGCACTGCCAGATGTGTCCCCCTGCTTAAGCCAGTACATGTCCAGGCCCGTCTGAACCTATATGACATCAACGCGGGCCAAACAAATTGCTGGTAGAGAATACAGTGACGAGTACTAAAAATGGCACCCGTAATAAAGCGGAATGTGCTATGATAAACTGCATCCGGTGGCGTTAATGACGTGGCGGCTGTGTTCACATAGATGATGTCGCAATAGTGTAGGACCGATAGGAACATCGACGGAACAATCTGCTTTCTACTATTGAGCGAGATGCAAGACCTATTTCTACAGAAGAAGCCCATTTTTATTCTCAACTTCTTCACCAACTCATCAACATTGTAATTTACAATCATAGGTACACTTCAACTATGACAGACAAAATGAGAAAAAATATCCAGAAAATCACATTGTAGGATTTTTTATGAATTGATTTGCAAATTATGGTGGAAAATAAGTATTTGGTCAACAACAAAAGTTTCTCAATACTTTGTTATATGCCCTTTGTTGGCAATGACAGAGGTCAAACGTTTTCTGTAAGTCTTCACAAGGTTTTCTCACACTGTTGCTGGTATTTTGGCCCATTCCTCCATGCAGATCTCCTCTAGAGCAGTGATGTTTTGGGGCTGTTGCTGGGCAACACAGACTTTCAACTCCCTCCAAAGATTTTCTATGGGGTTGGGATCTGGAGACTGGCTAGGCCACTCCAGGACCTTGAAATGCTTCTTACGAAGCCACTCCTTCGTGGCCCGGGCGGTGTGTTTGGGATCATTGTCATGCTGATAGACCCAGCCACTTTTCATCTTCAATGCCCTTGCTGATGGAAGAAAGTTTTCACTCAAAATCTCACGATACATGGCCCCATTCATTTTTTCCTTTACACGGATCAGTCGTCCTGGTCCCTTTGCAGAAAAACAGCCCCAAAGCATGATGTTTCCACCCCCATGCTTCACAGTAGGTACGGTGTTCTTTGGATTCTTTGTCCTCCAAACACAACGAGTTGAGTTTTTACCAAAAAGTTCTATTTTCGTTTCATCTGACCATATGACATTCTCCCAATCTTCTTCTGGATCACCCAAATGCTCTCTAGCAAACTTCAGACGGGCCTGGACATGTACTGGCTTAAGCAGGGGGACACATCTGGCAGTGCAGGATTTGAGTCCCTGGCGGCGTAGTGTGTTACTGATGGTAGGCTTTGTTACTTTGGTCCCAGCTCTCTGCAGGTCATTCACTAGGTCCCCCCGTGTGGTTCTGGGATTTTTGCTCACCTTTCTTGTGATAATTTTGACCCCACGGGGTGAGATATTGCGTGGGGCCTCAGATCGAGGCTGAGATTATCAGTGGTCTTGTATGTCTTCCATTTCCTAATAATTGCTCCCACAGTTGATTTCTTCAAACCAAGCTGCTTACCTATTGCAGATTCAGTCTTCCCAACCTGGTGCAGGTCTACAATTTTGTTTCTGGTGTCCTTTGACAGCTCTTTGGTCTTGGCCATAGTGGAGTTTGGAGTGTGACTGTTTGAGGTTGTGGACAGGTGTCATTTATACTGATAACAACTTCAAACAGGTGCTATTAATACAGGTAACGAGTGGAGGACAGAGGAGCCTCTTAAAGAAGAAGTTACAGGTCTGTGAGCGCCAGAAATCTTGCTTGTTTGTAGGTGACCAAATACCTATTTTCCACCATAATTTGAAAAGAAATTCATTAAAAATCCTACAAATTGATTTTCTGGATTTATTTTTCTCATTTTGTCTGTCATAGTTGAAGTGTACCTATGATGAAAATTATAGGCCTCTCATATTTTTAAGTGGGAGAACTTGCACAATTGGTGGCTGACTAAATACTTTTTTTGCCCCACTGTATCTGTCACCCCCCTTGGTTCTTTCCTCAGGTGTTATTGACTCTGTTTTCATGTCGGTGCGTTTGTGGTTCGTGTTTACTTTATTTATTAAAACACTCACTCTCTGAACTTGCTTCCCAACTCTCAGCACACTTGTTACAGAATAACACCTCACCAAAGGGAAGCAACAGGCAGTGTTGATTTATTTAAAAAAAATGTGTCCGAGTAATAATGAATGGTCCGGGAACTGCTACAGGCTCTCATCCCTCAACCAGATCGCCAGGCTTCCCTGCCTCAGCCGACTCGTCAGGCTCTCATGCCTCAGCCGGATCGCCAGGCTCCCTTGCCTCACCCGGCTCGTCGGGCTTTCATGACTTAGCCAAATTGCCAGGCTCCCCTGCTTCCACCAGCTCGTCAGGTTCTCATGCCTCAGCCGGATCGCCAGGCTCCCCTGCCTCAACCGATCTGTCAGGTTCCCGCGGCCCAGCTGACTCGACAGGTGTCCGTGCCTCACCTGGCATGACAGGTTCTCACGCATCAGTAGGGGTGACCAGTCCGCTCCTGATCCCCGGGTTCGTCCCCTTTGACAGCGTCCTGCAGCTGGAGCCGTGCGTCAGTGAGGGGCTACTGTCATGTATACTCCCTCTCCGGCCTCTAGGTCCTCAGGCTGCTGATTATCCCACACACCTGTCACCATCGTCCCGCGCACCTGTACCTCATGACACTCACCTCATGACACTCACCTCATTTTATTTATTAAAACACTCACTCCCTGAACTTGCTTCCCGACTCGTTACACACAGACACAATCAATATGGACACCATCCAAAGTACGTATGCTTAAATCATCAGACTTATTTTTACACACTCTAGAGAACAACATAGACTTTGTTTTACCTGCATTCAGTACTAATTTCAGGTCAATAAAGTTCTTCGGTAATACAATGAAGGCGGACTGTAGTTCAGATAGAGCCTGGTCAACCGTGGGGGCAATAGTACACAAAACAGTATCATCGGCATGCAACTGCAGGTTACAATTTTGTACATAAGTCGATATTGTTAATGCAAAAGGTACAGGACCCAGAATTGAACCCTGCAGGACACCTTTTGTAATATCAGGAAACCTGATTTAACACCACTAGATATACAGTGGATTCGGAAAGTATTCAGAACCCTTGCCTTTTTTCCACATTTTCTTACCTTACAGCCTTATTTTAAAATTGATTAAATGTTCCTCGTCAATCTACACACAATTCCCCAAAATGACAAAGCGAAAACAGGTTTTTAGAAATGTTACATTTTATTTACATAAGTATTCAGACACTTTGCTGTTTCCATTGATCATCCTTTAGATGTTTTTACAACTTGATTGGAGACCACTTGTGGTAAATTCAATTGATTGGACATGATTTGGAAATGCACACACCTGTCTATATAAGGTCCCACAGTTTGACAGTGCATGTTAGAGCAAAAACCAAGCCATGAGGTCGAAGGAATTTTCTTTAGAACTCCGAGAGGATTGTGTCGAGGCACAGATCTGGGGAAGGGTACCAAAAATGTTCTGCAGCATTGAAGGTCCCCAAGAACACTGTGGCCTCCATCATTCTTAAATGGAAGAAGTTTGTTACCACCAAGACTCTTCCTAGAGCTGGCCGCCCAGCCAAACTGAGCAATCGGGGGAGAAGGGCCTTCGTCAGGGAGATGACCAAGAACCCAATGGCCACTCTGACAGAAATCCAGAGTTCCTCTGTGGAGAGGGGAGAAACTTCCAGAAGTACAACCATCTCTGCAGAACTCCATCCATCAGGCCTTTGTGGTAGAGTGGTCAGACGGAAGCCATTCCTCAATAAAAGGCACATGCCAGCCCTCTTGGAGTTTTCCAAAAGGCTGCTAAAGAACTCTGACCATGAGAAACAAGATTCTCTGGTCTGATGAAACCAAGATTGAACTCTTTTTTCAGCGGCAGGGACTGGGAGACTAGTCAGGATTGAAGGAAAGATAAAGGGAGCAATGTACAGAGAGATCCTTGATGAAAACCTGCTCCAGAGCACTCAGGACCTCAGACTGGGGCAAATGTTCAGCTTCCAACAGGACAATGACCCTAAGCACACAGCCAAGACAACGCATGAGTGGCTTCGGGACAATGAATGTACTTGAGGGGCCCAGCCAGAACCCGGAGTTGAACCCGATCGAACATTTCTGAAGAGACCTGAAAATAGCTGTGCAGTGACGCTCCCCACTCAACTTGACAGAGCTTGAGAGAATCTGCAGAGAAGAATGGGAGAAACTTCCCAAATACTGGTGTGCCAAGTTTGTCGCATTATACCCAAGAATGCTCAATGCTGTATTCGCTGCAAAAGGTGCTTCAACAAAGTCCTGTGTAAAGGATCTGAAAATGTATGTGAATAATGATTTTTCAGTTCATTTTTTGAAAATAAATTTGCAAAAATGTTTTTGCTGTTTTTGCCTTGTCAGTATGGGGTACTGTGTGTAGATTGATGAGGGGGGGGGGGAATATTTTAGCATAAGGCTGTAACGCAACAAAAATGTTTTAATTCAAGGGGTCTAAATATTTTCAGAATGTACTGTACATTGAGTTTTATCTCTATAGTATTTTTTAACTAGTTACATGCAGCCTGGTCTAGGTCAATTTGAGGAGAGCCTCTGAATTAGCAGTGAGAGATCAACAGTATCGAAATCCTTTGACATGTCAATGAAGAGGGCAGCACAATGTTGCTTTTTATTCATACAGTTAATAACAACATCATTTATAACTGTGGATGTAGCAGAGATAGTTCTATGACCTGGTCTAAAACCCGACTGCTGTACATTTAGAATACATTTTAAAAGGTAATAAATATTTTAGCTGAGAATTAATCAAATATTGATGACAATGATAATCAGATACAGGGCTACTCTTTTATGAAACAAGAAAATATCTCAAGTGAATATTGTATTGACACTAGGAGGTTGGGAAAATGTTATACACACACCGAAACATGTATCTCAAGTAGTGATTCGGAGCTCCATTTGTAACCTTTCAATAGACAAACCAGGGTTGACAGTTACTAATATTTAGTGAGTGAAACTACATTGTTTAATTGTGCTCACCAAGTCCTGAGCTAACACAACCACTGCTACTCTATGTCAAACAGAATCACAGAACAGTAACTCGGATCGTTGACTCACGTGTCACTCAAACACCCAACGGCCAAAAACAATCTCCCCTTAAAAGGCAAGTCCCGCCCTCCGACCGTAACATTCCTCTCAGCGGCTCACCTGATTGGAGGTCCAGGCGGGTTTCTCTGGCCAGTCTCTGTGGTTCTTCATGTACCACCACTGGATCTCCAGGGAGTAGGAGGGCCCCGCCCCCCGGAATGAACAGGCCATCTCCACATCCTGACCGCTATGCGTTGTAGTGTCATGAGGGACCTCCGTGAAGAGAGCTTAATGGAGAAAGAGTGAAGAGACTGAGCATGTATGCACCCGAAAAGTGACCAGAAAAAGTGACCAACCAGGGGTAGCACTGGAAATAAAAGTGATATATTTGTGACTTTAAATCACGAAAGGGTCAAAAAGTCCCTGTCTGTGAAACTTTAGCAAAATAATTGCTAAAGAACAGTAACACTAAAAAAATAGTGTTTCTTATTAGACATCTTCAGCTAGACCCTCCCTGTTTCAGTCGTTTGTTTTCCATTTGGCACCTAATGAATACCACCCAGCTTTGCTGTGGGCTTTTTTGTTTTCGTGATCCTTCGGAGGGCTAAAGTAGCCTGGGACATATCTCAAACAAAGACATCACTCCCTCATATCCCCTATCTATCCCCACACATCCAGCTATTAGACCATCGCTAAATCCTGTTAACTGCTCCCTTAAAACACATTGCTAATTCATGGACTAATCATCCTTTATAACTTCACCACCACAAAGGCTTCCTCCACCAAGTGCTTTAGTCTTATAGACAAGTCTTTGAAAGATAAGGTAGCCACTGGTATTCTGTTTAAGCGATGTGTTGTTGTTTAACATGCACCATCTGCTATGAGGATAAAACTTCAGCGAGGATGAAGATAGTTAAGTTGAAGGGCACTTTGGGGATTTTGGAAGGGATGTTCTTGTATACTGTAGGGAGATGTGAGTAGGAGAAATGTTTTGTGTTTCTTAAAGACATTACAGATGTATCAGACAAATGCAATTCGACTGGTTCATCTAATCGCATTTTGAGTCATGCTTTTTAAGGATGTCTTCCTTTAGGTAATGCGAAGCATGCGTACAAAATGTATCATAATAAATAACTACTTCAATAGATATGGATAGTACGATTGTGAAAATGTGTGTCTTATCTAAGTGATTTACCCCTGAAAAGATATACCCCTATGGAAAAGAATTAAAAGGGTTGTAGGCATTTCTGCGTCCATTACATTTCGCAATCCTTCCTGACTGCCTATTGTTTTTCCATCTCTCCTGCAGCGACCCCTTGTGTATAGAACATAGAGAAACATTAAGGAAACACTACACCGGTCATAGAGCAGCCTTTGTCTTGTGTTGTGATTAAATATTGTCCCAGCATCCCTGCACGACAAACGCTTAGAGAACACAATACACCTTATCACCGTATCATGCCTCTATTAAATCAAGGTATATTCCAGGGTTCTCCAATTCCCATTCATGGTGTGCAGGCATTTGCTTCAGCCTAGCATGAACACCCTTGTTTCAAATAATCAACCAATTCGTGATCTTCAAACTGGACCATGCTAAGTTAAATCAGGTGTGGTAGTGCTGGGCTGGAACGAAAGCCTGCATCCCCAGTAGCTTTTCAGGACAATGACAACTGGTTCATTACATTCACATCAATCATTTTGATCTATCTTCATTTGATCTATCATCACACTAATGATGGTGGTTAATAATGTGTGGTGAAACTAGATGTATGTTCAGTACATTCAGTTCCTGCTCTACACAGCGTAGCAGCCTGAGGTCATGTGTGATTGTACACTCATCACACCCCGTTGAGTCTCACATTTTTTACTAAAAAGATCTCTCGCTCTTGCTCACTCTCTCTCCATATTGATTTTATATGACTACGTACTTACAGTGGTGAGTTATTTTGGGAGTAAGTGCATTTTCCTGAACAAGTGGGTTACTCCTATTTGTTTATTTTATATTCTTGCACAAATATTGTTTCTCAATAAACAGATCATGCAGAGTAGTTCCAAGACAATTCAAATTTGCACAGGATACAAAATATAGCTAAAAGTATGCATAAAAGATGGAGTGAAAACCTCATGGTTAAAATGTATTAGAAATGATTATACATCTGTCCATTTACCAAGGGATATTCAACTATTACCTCTGCTTGGTGAGGGCAAATGGTAAATATGTTAACAGGTACATAAACACTGCTGTACTTCAGCAGCCAAATGCTTTAACCTTGAGAGGAAAGGCTGTGTTCTGAATTCCCAGCGTCTAGAACCATGAAATAGGCAAGTTTGAGGACACCTCATCACTATACGGGGTCCTTCTCATAAACACCTGAGTGGTATACCACGAAGCAAGCTACATCTACTCAGGGCGGACTACAGCAAAATGCTGCTAAATGAGAGGAAAAGTGGGAATTTGAGCAGGATGGAGGACAAGAAGAAAAATAATGACCACGATGACTAACGCAAAATTAAGATGAGCAAAAAAAGATGGCGGAAAATCAGAAGTAGATCTCCAAAAAGGAAACCTACATATCCGGTTTATACAACTCCTGCTTTTCATGAATAATAAAATAAAACTGAGCTTGAGTACCTTCTACTTCTGATAGTAGCAGTGGAGGAAGAGCTATAGGAGGACAGGCTCACTGTAATGGCTGGATTGGAATAATGTCAAATGTAAAAGGTAATATCAAACTAATCAATCACATGAAAACCACTTATGACTCCATTCCATTTATTCCATTCTAGCCATTACAATGAGCCTGTCCTCCAATAGCGCCTCCCACCAGCCTCCTCTGGATGGTAGTGATCATAGAGGGAGTGAGATGGAGATTGGGAAAGCTGTAATGAGTAAGGGTGAGTCGAAGAGCGGAGAAATAGCGGAGGGTCTGGAAGGTGCAGCTGCTGCTGTGCCTGAGAATGGTGGGAAGGAAGAAAGTTGGGAAATGAAAACTTGCGACCTGGAGTACGGTTCAAAGGAAAAGTTGACCATGAAAAGGGGACCCGTACGAGGTGTCGTGGTGGGTAGAGAGTAGGCTAGGGGAGATGCTGTCTGTCAGAGTAGTGTATTTATTATGATAGGATACATCTATCTTCCGGAGAGACCGAGTATTTCACTAGACTGGGGGCACGAGAGGTAACATGCTTTAGTCTATGAAATAAAGCTCCTCTGAAGAGGGTGATAACAGTGCCTTTAAAACAGCTAAATGTTACAAAATGCAATCTACGTAATCCCCAAAAGTAATTATTTATCATGAGAGGGCCATAAACAATAACTAGCAATGCTGCATATTCCAAGAAAGGTTCAAATCTCACCTTTCAGGTACAAATTGTTATAAATTGCTGAGGTGTAGTCACTTTTGAGGACACAAGCTCAAGTACACAGTACAAACATGATTCAAATATGAAAATACAAAATATTTTATATGATGCATTTGCTATTCAACAAAATGATATGAATAAGGCTTGAAATTACTTATATTCTTTATAAATATAGTATAATCTAATGATACAATTACTAACTATAAGATTTCACCTTCCTTATAATTGTAAAATACATATGTGTATGTTTAGCGTAACAGAACATTTGCATATTTTCTAAATGGTCTCTCTTGATCAAAATGCCTGCCCCCAATCGCTGTGAATTGCACAGAGCTTTATCTTGGCTTCCTGAACTCGTTAGGCACTCACCTTTCATCCCATATTAATCTTGCCCGTCTATGAAAAACATAGTGTTTTTTTTGTTTAAAATGTAAATTATTTTAGATGAATAATTATAAATGTGCTACAGTGGTGAAACCACTCTCTACTGCTGCACTACAATATATGGATTGCAGGCATGTGCGTTGTCAGTGTCTGTGATGTAGGGTTTAGACAGGAGTTGATGGACTGTCAGAAGAGCCAATGAAATGCTAAGAGTGACATTCCAGCTTCAAGTGGTTTCAGATTTCACATCCTATGTCACACAGAAAATATACTACTTTGTCCTGGGGGCGGCAGGGTAGTCTAGTGGTTGGAGTGTTGGACTAGTAACCGGAAGGTTGCAAGTTCAAACCCCCTAGCTGACAAGGTACAAATCTGTCGTTCTGCTCCTGAACAGGCAGTTAACCCACTGTTCCTTATTGAAAATAAGAATTTGTTCTTAACTGACTTGCCTAGTTAAATAAAAACCAGGGCTATTGCTCAATGTAAGCCATTTCGATCTATGGTGTCCACAGATCGATTTATAAGTGAGAAGCGTCAACATTTAGGTACTTAAATCATCATAAAAGCATAACCTATCGTATCTGACTGTAATTGATAGCACACAACAAACCATCTAACATGTGATTTTGCATTAGAGACCAAATAGTCTTATAGGCCTATGTAAATCCATGACTCTTGCATTTAACATGCAACTCACATAGTAAACCATAGGCCGGTAATTAATAGACTATGAGGCTGGAACATAATGCCCTATAACAGTAATAATCCCAATAGGCTTGGCAACATCTTACTGGCTCAGCGACCAGTAGATAGTAGGCTAGGCTCAGGGACCAGGAGACAATAGGCTAGGCTCAGGGACCAGAAGATAGTAGGCCAGTTACAGGGACCAGGAGATGGTAGGCTATGCTAGGCTCAGGAGATAGTAGGCTAGGCTCAGGGACCAGGAGATAATAGGCTAGGCTCAGGGACCAGGAGGTAGTAGGTTAGGCTAGGCTCTGGGACCAGGAGGTAGTAGGTTAGGCTAAGCTCAGGGACCAGGAGGTAGTAGGTTAGGCTAGGCTCAGGGACCGGTAGGTAGTAGGTTAGGCTAGGCTCAGGGACCAGGCGTTAGTAGGTTCGGCTAGGCTCAGGGACTAAGAGGTAGTAGGCTAGGCTAGGCTCAGGGACCAGGAGATAATAGGCTCAGGGACCAGGAGGTAGTAGGCTAGGCTAGGCTCGGGGACCAGGAGGTAGTAGGCTAGGCTAGGCTCATGGACCAGGAGATAATAGGCTAGGCTCAGGGACCAGGAGGTAGTAGGCTAGGCTAGGCTCAGGGACCTGGAGGTAGTAGGTTAGGCTAGGCTCAGGGACAAGGCGGCCACAAATGTAACCATTTAACACTAGGAGAGCAGAGAGCGTCATATTGACTCAAAACACATGCGCTTTTTTATTACCCTGTCATTTTTAAAGTTATGTCCCACTCGTCCTTGACTTTTGCTAAATAAGTCTAACAAACTATCGTTGTTAGAATCTTAATAACACAAACAGAATTTGTGTTCTAAGCAGTTTTAAGAGGACATATCAATGTTTCCCCCCTGCCTGTCAGGCTTCTGCAGCTAATGACGGCCCATTGAAACAAAATCTAAACTACATCGAAACTAATTTCACACTTATAATAATAGAGTTAGCCTAAAGACAAACATTAAATTGACTATAGTCCAATGGGTGAGAATATTATCAATTGTTAGATTGTATATGAATAATCTGATAAACAGCACAGTTTGGAATTGACAACTGAGGCAGGGAAATTAAATGGAGTGCCAAAAAGTGACTCATGCTAATTCTCTTACAGTGTCACAAGCAGGTAAGACGTTTTGATGTCTATATAGTATCAGAAAGTGCAGATTCTGCAGTTTCCAAATCACCTATGCTTGCCAAACAACTCTGAAAAATGAGCTATATTTCAAAATATAACTTTTGGGGGCAGAATTACTGCTATTACATCCGCTCCCCACATGCACTCCTACACTCAAAGCACAGTAATATATTTAAACTCAAAATATGACATTCTGTTCTTTTGAAATGCATTTTTAATTCATAAATGAATCCCTTAAAAACTTATTGATACTACCCATCCCTGATCCGGGAGCGTAATCATCGCCTGAAACAAATTAGCATAATGCAGCGCACATAAATATCCCTAGAAAATCTTCCTATTCATGAAAATCACAAATGAAATATATTGAGACACAGCTTAGCCTTTTGCTCACACTGTCATCTCAGATTTTCAAAACATGCTTTACAGACAACGCTAGACAAGCATTTGTGTAAGTTTATCATAGCCTAGCATAGCATTTATTGAAATACATTTTCTTTCGGGAGGGAGGTTCAGCACAGAATGACTGACTGAGCTCCCACAAGTCTGTCCTCGACGCTCCACTGCTCGTGGCCAGGGAGCAGCCTCATTTGTGAGAAGGAGAGAGAGAGGGACAGAGGGCGACGAGAGAGGGAATGTCAAGCAGGTCTGGCTTGTCAACTAGCGTAGACCATTGTAAAATGAGAGGGCTATCTGTCTTTCTCGTGGTAAAATGTGTCCCAGTGAACAAGCAACATGCCTCTGCCCACTGGGGTGTGGTTTATGGAGCACAAGTTATCTCATCCCACCGGTACTGTCGTTTACATTTATTTCACCGGCACATGCTCAAAACAAAGTAAACACGTGTGGATTTTGGTTACATGCATGGTTTTTCGGCGTCGATAGTAGGTCGAGGACCATGAAGAATCATGGTGGAAGTGGATGTCAAATTTGAAACGAGAAGTGCAGAGTTGGAGAAGATGAACAGACAACAGTAGTAGTCGAAGAATGGAATGAAAAAGGTGTCGGAAATTGAAGGGTATGATAAGTGTATGTCGTACAAGGGTTCACTTCTTATCGGGGTGGCAGGGTAGCCTAGTGGTTAGAGCGTTGGACTAGTAGCCGGAAGTTTGCAAGTTCAAACCCCCGAGCTGACAACGTACAAATCTGTCATTCTGCCCCTGAACAGGCAGTTAACCCACTGTTCCTAGGCTGTCATTGAAAATAAGAATTTGTTCTTAACACTCTAATGTTTCCAAAACTGTAAAGATATTGTCTGTGAGTACAACCGAACTGATGTTGCAGGCGAAAGCCTGAGAAAAATCCAATCTGGAAGTGTCCAATATTTTGAAAGCGCTGCGTGCCAATGAGTCCCCATTGAGCTGTGAATGTGCTATGAACTAGCTTACGCTTTCTACTTATTCCCCAAGGTGTCTACAGTATTGTGACGTAGTTTTACGCATTTATGTTGAAGAATACCCGTAGGGGGCTACATTGCGCAAGTGGTCACATGATGCTCCCGGAGAAAATCTCGCGTAAAGTACAGAGGTAGCCATTATTCCAATCGCTTCTACTGAGAAACCAATTGTCCCGGTGGATATATTATCGAATAGATATTTGAAAAACACCTTGAGGATTGATTCTAAACAACGTTTACCATGTTTCTGTCGATATTATGGAGCTAATTTGGAATATTTTTCAGCGTTGTAGTGACCGCAATTTCCGGTCGATTTCTCAGTCAAACGTGAAGAACAAACGGAGCTATTTCGCCTACAAAAATAATATTTTGGGAAAAAATGAACTTTGGCTATCTACCTGGGAGACTCGTGAGTGTAAAGATCCGAAGTTCATCAAAGGTAAACGATTTAATTTGATTGCTTTTCTGATTTTCGTGACAAGGTTGCCTGCTGCTAGCAAGGCATAATGCTATGCTAGGCTATCGATAAACTTACAGAAATGCTTGTCTAGCTTTGGCTGTAAAGCATATTTTGAAAATCTGAGATGACAGGGTGATTAACAAAAGGCTAAGCTGTGTTCCAATATATTTCACTTGTGATTTTCATGAATAGGAATATTTTCTAGGAAGATTTATGTCCGTTGCGTTATGCTAATTAGTGTCAGATGATGACAACGGTCCCGTTCACGGGATGGGGTGTAACTTGCCTAGTTAAATAAAGGTAAACTAAATTGGGCTGTTTTTTTCTAACAAGGATGTTTATCTGGGGTCATGAAGCGGGTGAATTGTTTGCCGGGAAAAGTGAAATCAATCTGAGTGACCAGGAGTCGGTTTGTTCTAATAATGAATTATGTGCCTGAGGAATAGAGGACAAGGACAGCGGGCCTCACAAGAATCGTGTCATCTGAAGTATCGTGCTTTGAACTCCGGAGTTGGGCATCTGTTAAGGGAGTCATCCCAGGGGTGTCGACGGAAGTTACCTCAAGGGTGTTGAGGGAAGTTAAGGCAGAAAACCTTACATCAAGAATCCCAGGTGTGGTTAGTGCTCATCGCTTGACCCCGATGGTAGATGGAGAATAGGAAGAAAGCATGTCAGTTCTATCATTTTTGATAGTGAGCACGTAGGGTATATGAGATAAGAGCATTTGTCCCAAAACCACTACAATGTAAAAACAGTAAAGGATTTGAACATGTTTCAAGTGTGTGCAGATGAGTGGAGTGTACAAAAATCGGAGTGAAGAGCGGCCGTGTTGCAATTGTGGTGGGGATCATGACCCAGAGTTTGTGGAGTGCCCTATAAGGGAGGACGCGGCTAGGGATGCCGTCTGGGCTGGCGGCCTTGCGAGGGTTTAACACACTTAAATGTCTTACTCATGCTGGCCACGGAGAAAGAGAGCCCACAGTCCTTGGTAGCGGGCTGCGTCGGTGGCACTGTGTTGTCATCAAAGCAGACGAAGAAGGTGTTTAGCTTGTCCGCAAGCAAGACGTGGGTGGTCGCGGCGTGTCTGGTTTTCCCTTTTTCCGTGATTGTCTGTTGACCCAGCCACATAGGTCTCATGTCTGAGCTGTTGAATTGCGACTCCACTTTGTCTCTGTACTGACGTGATGCCTGTTTGATTGCCTTATGGAAGGAATAACTACACTGTTCATTTTCGGCCATACTTCCAGTCACCTTGCCATGGTTAAATGCGGTGGTTTGCGCTTTCAGTTTTGCGTGAATGCTGCCATCTATCCACATTTTCTGGTTTGGGTAGGTTTTAATAGTCACAGAACATCTCCTATACACTTCCTGATGAACTCTGTCACCGTATCCGTATTCCCCACGAGCACTAACGTGAAGTTCATAGGACCACATAAAATGAAAGATAAGATTCTATATTTTTGAGAAATTAAGGCATATACATTATTCAACCATTTTCCATCCTAAAAATGTGGAATAGGCAAAGACTTTGAATCTGGTATCAGATGAAAAAGCAGTCTTAGAAAACATAAAAAGTCTTAAAAGCTATTAACAATACATGAAAACACATTCATGTTGAATTAAAGACCCTGCCAAATAATATCAACGTTTATATTTAGCTTTGCAAAAATAATTTGCCTTCTGTTAAATTTAAGAAATAATTGTCATTCTGTTCCAAAAAACCCACCTATCTTTAAGATATTTTCTTATTTCTCTCCTTCATGCGGAGGGAAGATGATTACATTTCGCAGAAGTAACTGTGGATGCAGGATTACAAGATTATGTTATATTTATGCACCAAAATGGTTGTTTCGATAAATCTCACCAGATTGGGTCTGCTGAATGATCAAGATCATTTCCTGATCCTATGACTCTGCCATGAGGTTGACAGTGTGATAAGGGGAGTATAGGGCTAATTGGAAAAATGGTTTCAACAGAATGTGATGTTATTTTTTTTCAAAGACATGTGTTTTAGAGATTTGCATTAAAATTTTTGGATTGTAGTAATACTTTGTCATACAGTAGATTTGTTTGGATTTACGGAATCAGAGATGCACTGAACTGAATTATTGTTCTGATCTGTCCTTTCTTAAGGTTATGGTGGAGATGGGATCTAAAATGCATGTGAGGGGTAATTTTACCAAATGGTGTGGACCTCAAAACATCCTCTAACCAGGTGTAGAAATGGTGTTCACTACGGCCCTGTCCTGCACCACCTCTACCGAGTGACCTGAGTCCGAACCGAGCAATCGGTGTACAGTATCCAGTTGAAGTTATCAACTGCCTTTTCTCTCATGCCTTTTCTCCCAGGAATACAACAGAAGTCCACATGGAGTGAGCATGGGGAGAGATCCGTTCCAAAACTTCTCTCATATTGCTTGTATACTGGTTGGCAAATGGACAAGACATAGTAGGAGTTGTGGTGGGGTTCAAGTGAGACATTGAAATTGGGACATTGTCATGGGCCATCCACTTTGAACTGTAAATCTATCTGCAGAAGAAAATTTAAGAAATGCCACAAGATTGAGGGCCGGGAAAAGGAGGGGGTTGGTCACCTGTGCCCGTAACTGATTTAGACTTGGGTATCAGGTTGATTGAGGAGGTTTATACACTGCAAAATGTATAGTGATTTAGGCTAGGAATGCATTGAGATACTGATCTGCAATTATAACCCTGATAAGAAACTTAATACTAGAATTATGAGATGAATCTTTTGTATAGTAATATAAATGTACATTCTATCAGTGTGTTAAGTTGAGGGTTTTCATTTTGGGTGATAGAACCAATGTGAATCACTGAGCAATGTCATTCTAAACTTTGTCAGAATAATTATTTGGGTTTTAATTTTGATTTGGAAGCTGAATGATTCTTTAAACTGCCCAATTGATTTGAGACATTTTTGGTATGTTAATCGGAGCAATTAATACATTATGGATTGATTGTTTTGATTGTTGTTATGATGATTGTGACATAGATAAAGAAGTTGTTGTGTACTGAAAATGTTGACCAATGACTATTCTCACCATGCCTTGAGAATGGAGAGGTGAACTCTGGTCCTGAGAGTAAATTTGATCCTAATCTATTGGATTTATATCCATTGCCAAATTGTAATTTTTGATAATGATAATACTCAGGAACTATAGCAGGTTTATGCTAATAGAACATAGAGTCCATAGGCGATGCCTTATACATGGTGGAATCATGATACTTGTCCTAGGGCATGTTCATTAGGCACTAACCGGAATAAATGTTTTTTTTTAAACAATAATTCTGCTTTTAAGTTGAGAGAATTCTCAAAATGGGGGAATGTGGTAGCTGGATTACAATGTAATGTTATGTTTATGCACCAAATGGTTGTTTTATTTGTTAGAGTAAGGTTCTGAGTTAACTGAGAGGAGTCTTTATGGAGCTTGGGCTGGCAACTGGTTAAGTGATGGATTGGTGATAAAAACCCTACAGCTGGCTTTCCATAGATCAGATGTGGTGAGAGCCACCAAGATAGAGATAGCCTGGAGGAACAGAACAAAGGCCTCATTATTATCCTGGCAGATGACCACAGGAGGAACCCAAAGTGGCTTATGTTGCCCCCAATCTATATGGGAGGGGTTGAACCAGCTAAAACTGAGCAATCTTAGTAACAGGTATATAAGGAACAGCATGGTCTGTAAAGGGTAGGCAAGACTGCCGGGTCGACGGTTTCATTATTGCAATAATTAATTGATTTAGAAAAATATATATTTTTTGAAGAAATTACAAAGTCTCTCTCAAATGAATATAATATTCCACCACATAACAAGATAGATCTAGCAATTAGTTATAGTGTTTATACTGATATAAATTTGGTTTAAGTGATTAAAACTTAAATGACTTCTGTTAATTAAGGACCCTGGCACTAAAAACCTCTCTCTGCAACTGGATCCTGGACTTCCTGACCAGCACGCTTATCCTCAACATGGGGGCCCCTCATGGGTGCATGCTCAGGCCCGACCTGTACTCCCTGTTCACTCAACACTGCACAACTCCAACACCATCATTAAGTTTGCCGATGACACAACAGCGGTAGGCCTGATCACCGACAATGATGAGACAGCCTATGGTCAGAGACCTGGACGTGTGGTGCCAGGACAACAACCTCTCCCTCAACGTGATCAAGGAGATGATTGTGGACTACAGGAAAAGGAGGACTGAGCACACCCCCATTCTCATCGATGGGGCTGTAGTGGAGCAGGTTGAAAGCTTCAAGATCCTTGGTGTCCACATCACCAGCAAACTATCATGGTCCACACACACCAAGACAGTCGTGAAGAGGGCACGACAAAGCCTATTCCCCCTCAGGAGACTGAAAAGATTACAGCTGCACCATTGAGAGCATCTTGACTGGTTGCATCACTACCTGTTATGGCAACTGCTCGGCCTCCGACCGCAAGGCAATACAGAGGGTAGTGCGTACGGCTCAGTAGAGTACATCACTAGGTCCAAGCTTCCTGCCATCCAGGACCACTATACCAGGTGGTATCAGAGGAAGGCCCTAAAAATTGTCAAAGACTCCAGCCACCCTAAGTCAGAGACTGTTCTCTCTGCTACTGTACGGCAAGCGGGACCGGAGAGCCAAGTCTGGGTCCAAAAGGCTTCTTAACATGTTCTACCCCCAAGCCATAAGACTACTGAACAGATAATCAAATGGCTACCCAGACTATTTGCATTGCCCCCCTCTTTTACACTGCTGCTAGTCTCTGTTTATTATCTTTTTATAGTCACTTTAACTCTACCTACATGTACATATTACCTGAGTTACCTCGACTAACCGGTGCCCCTGCACATTTACCCTGTAGCGGTACCCCCTGTATATAGTCTCTCTATTGTTATTTTACCGCTGCTCTATTTTTTACTCTCTATTTTTTACTTAATACATTGTTGGTTAAGGGCTTGTAAGTAAGCATTTCACTATAAGGTAGGGTCTAGTATGTAGTGTAGGGTCTAGTAGGGTCTAGTATGTAGTGTAGGGTCTAGTAGGGTCTAGTATGTAAAAGCTAAAGAGCATTAATTGATTTGAATGGGAGGTCCATCTCGATTGAGATTGGCTCTAAAATTCGAACTATTTTCTTTAAAAAAATTATTGTCTATGAGCAGAGAAAGTGGGGAAGGAGATTCTAAGATATAAACTTTCCTTCAGGGCTATTCTATTCCACTTGGGAAACTTGAAAATGTTAGAAAACTCAAGCAATCTTTTTATTTAGTCTTGTCAATGGTGTGATTGTGGAGAACGTCACTCTGTGGCATTGCCTTTTTCATATTTTTTTAAAAATCCTGTTGTACTCATCAGCGCATGTGACAAATCAAATTTGATTTTATATGATTCAACTGAATTGGCTACAATGGGAATTCATTGTAGTCACAAACCACAGTTGGGTCACCTGCTACTGGCATACTGTTATGTTCAGCCCATAACTGTTTTCTTTCTCTTTCTGTTGCGTGGTGGTCAAAGCAAAAGTGTGAAAACAGTCTGGACTGCCCTCCCTCTCTCTCTCCCTGTCTCTCTCTTTTCAGCTAATGTCACCTCTTCCCGCTCTTACCTACCCATGAGCCCCCTCTATTTCCATTTACTGGAACCAGCCCTCTCACCCACTAAGCACAGACTGACACCGGACGTCTATGGGCGTTGAAAAGTAGTCCAAATCTGAACCAATCACATATGTCTTTTTCACAAGTTTGGACAGCACAGTAAAGTACAGTACAGTAAAGAAAAGTAGAGTATAGGTCAGTACAATACATTATAGTACTCTACAGTAGTGCACACTAGAGTAGAGTGAACTATACTCTACTGTGCTGTACTGCGATGTCCAAACTTGAAGATAGATGTCTATGATTGGAGCAGATTTGGTCAAGTCCATACAAACCAAAATTGTTACCATGGAATTGCTTTTTGAGGTAGACCCTGCTCTTTCAAATCCAACCCAAAAGACACTTACTAAAAATGCTAATTCTGCAGACTCAAGCATTTTCTCTCAAATTCCCCTCCCTCTCTCTCGATTGTTATCTTTCACTCTCTCATATGTGTGTATCAGAGGAGGCTGCTGAGGGGAGGACGACTCATAATAATGGCTGAAATGGAGGGAATGCAATGCAATCAAACCATGTGTTTGACGTATTTGATACCATTCCACTTATTCTGCTCCAGTCATTACCACGAGCCAGTCCTCCCCAATTAAGGTGCCACCAACCTCCTGTGGTGTGTATCCCTATATTTTTTGTTCCCACTTTCTCTCCCTCACCTACAGTTTCACACTCACACTGAGTTGCTTTCATCCTCTAAAACAAACCCTCAGCTTTCTCCCTCTTGGTTCCCCTCTACTGAGAGCTGTTGCCTCTCCTCTTATTCTCTCACTCCTTCCTCCCACTCTATACCCCCCTGCACCTCTGTTCTCTCTCTCATTCTCACTCACTCCCTCTCTATAACCCCCCCATCTCTCTCTTTTCTCTCTCTCTCGCTGAGTGTGCAGTCCCTGTTCCTCCTCTCCTGTCTGGTACACAGTGATGCTCTCAGTGGCACTCTAGTGCTTATGTGTCTCCTTACGTGTGTCTGTGTGTGGGTGTGTGTGAGTGAGTGCAGAGTGGAAAGGACATCTCTAGGTAGGAATTCCATCCATGATGTCCTTCTATACTCCAAGAAAGGAAGGATGCATGCAGCCTTGGCCCTACCAATTTACAGAGAATTAGAACCATTTCAGAGATCAAAGATGAAAACAAGAATTGTATCCCCCGTGTATAGGAAATTGACAAAAAATAACACGGAAGAGTGATTCTCTATGCATTGACTGCATGCAAGGAAACAGTGAATTATTTAGCAAAATCAGCAACATGGTAACGTTCTTAATTAGAGTTGTTGATTTTCTTAACCATGCAGTGGTAGAGGGTTGTTGATGTGATGTTATTGTAATTAATCAAATGAGCGTTTACAGTAACAAGGCACACCTGTGAAATGAAATGCATTCCAGGTGACTACCTCATGAAGCTGGTTGAGAGAATGCCAAGAGTGTGCAAAGCTGTCATCAAGGCAAAGGGTGGCTACTTTGAAGAATCTCAAGTGTTACATTTGTTTAACACTTGTTTTGGTTACTACATGATTCCGTATGTGTTATTTCATAGTTTTTATGTCTACAATGTAGAAAATAGTAAAAAAAACCTTGAATGAGTAAGTGTGTTCAAAATTTTGACTGGTACTCTATGCGTTTCTTAATCTTGTTTGTGCTTGCTCATGCCTGTTTTAGAAATGTGAAAATAACTTGTTTCATGTCAGTAATGCTTCAGGCTTAAAAATACAGAGCACGATTCACTACATGGCCAAAGTAATGTGGACACCTGCTAGTCGAACATCTCATTCTAAAATCATGGGCATTAATATGGAGTTGGTCCTCCCTTTACTGCTGTAACAGCCTCCACTCTTCTAGGGAAGGCTTTCCACTAGATGTTGGAACATTGCTGCAGGGCCTTGCTTCCATTCAGCCACAAGAGCATTCGTGAGGTTGGGCACTGATGTTGGGCGATTAGGCATGGCTTGCAGTCAATGTTCCAATTCATCCCAAAGGTGTTGAGGACAGGGCACTGTGCAAGCCAGTCAAGTTCTTCCACACCAATCTAGACAAAACATTTCTGTATGAAACTCGTGTTGTGCACAGGGGCATTGTCATGCTGAAACAGAAAGGACCTTTCAAAACTGTTGCCACAAAGTTGGAAGCACAGAATCCTCTAGAATGTCATTGTATGCTGGAACTAAGGGGCCTAGCCAGAGTCATGAAAACAGCCCCAAACCATTATTCCTCCTCCACCAAACTTTACAGTTGGCTCTATGCATTGGGGTAGATAGCATTCTCCTGGTATCCGGCAAACCCAGATTTGTCTGTTGCACTGCCAGAGAAAGCATTTTCACTGCTCCAGAGTCCAATGGCGACGAGCTTCAAACCACTAGCCGACGCTTGGCATTGCGCATGGTGATCTTAGGCTGCTTAGCCATGGAAGCTCCCGACAAACAGTTATTGTGCTGACATTGCTCCCAGTGCAGTTTGGAACTCGGTAGTGAGTGTTGCAATGGAGGACAGATGATTTTTACACACTATGCGCTTCAGCACTTGGCGGTACTGTTCTGTGAGCTTGTGTGTCCTACCACTTCATGGCTGAGCTGTTGTTGCTCCTTGTTTCCACTTAACAAAAATAGCACTTACAGTAGACCGGGGCAGCTCTAGCAGGGCAGAAATTTGACCAACTACCTTTTGGGAAAGGTGGCCACCTATGACGGTGCCATGTTGAAAGTCCCTTAGCTCTTCTGTAAGGCCATTCTACTGCCAATGTTTGTCTATGGAGTTTGCAAGGCTGTGTGTTAGATTTTAAAATAGCCGAATCCAATCATTTGAAGGGCTGTCCACATACTTTGTATATTTCGTGTCGATAAAGAGTATCTTGCTAAAAAGACAGACAGTCAGACATACAGACACATGGCGATGATAAGACAAACAGACTGATGGAAAGATAGATAGATATAGCGCAATGGTTGTGAACAAACATGGGTCAAAGTATTTGTTTCCTTTCAGTGACTATACAGTGG
This sequence comes from Oncorhynchus tshawytscha, assembly GCF_018296145.1. Classification (NCBI taxonomy): domain Eukaryota; kingdom Metazoa; phylum Chordata; class Actinopteri; order Salmoniformes; family Salmonidae; genus Oncorhynchus; species Oncorhynchus tshawytscha. Next base: position 49,464,426 of record NC_056430.1, read on the forward strand.
CAACAAAAAGTATGTGAATACTTTGGAATTACCTGGATTTCAGCATTAATTGGTCATCAAATTTGATCTGATCTTCATCTAAGTCACAACAATAGACAAACATAGTGTGCTTAAGCTAATTTTTTGTATTTTTCATATCTATATTGAATACATCATTTAAACATTCACAGTGTAGGTTGGAAACAGTATGTGAACCCCTAGGCTAATGACTTCTCCAAAAGCTAATTGGAGTCAGGAGTCTGCTAACCTGGAGTCCAATCAATGAGACAAGATTGGAGATGTTGGTTAGAGCTGCCTTGCCCTATAAAAAAAACACTCACAAAATTTGAGTTTGCTATTCACAATTAGCATTACCTGATGTGAACCATGTCTCGAAGAAAAGAGATCTCAGAAGACCTAAGATAAATAATTGTTGACCTGCATAAAGTTGGAAAGGGTTACAAAAGTATCTAAAATCCTTGATGTTCATCAGTCCACGGTAAGACAAATTGTCTATAAATTGAGAAAGTTCAGCACTGTTGCTATTCTCCCTAGGAGTGGCCGTCCTGCAAAGATGACCGCAAGAGCACAGTGCAGAATGCTCAATGAGGTTAAGAAGTTTTGGGAATTGTTTTGGGACACTGTAAAGTCCATGGAGAACAAGAGCACCTCCTCCCAGCTGCCCACTGCACTGAGGCTAGGTAACACGGTCACCACTGATAAATCCATGATAATTGAACATTTCAATAAGCATTTCTCTATGGCTGGACATGCCTTCCTCCTGGCTACTCCAACCCCGGACAACAGCTCCGCCGCCCCCGCAGCTACTCGCCCGAGCCTCCCCAGCTTCTCCTTCTCCCAAATCCAGATAGCAGATGTTCTGAAAGAGCTGTAAAACCTGGACCCGTACAATCAGCTGGGCAAGACAATCTGGACCCTCTCTTTCTAAAACTATCCACTGCCATTGTTGCAACCCCTCTACATGCTTTGTAAGTAGGACAACCTGCAAAATCGGCAGTGTATCAAATACTTGTTCTCCCCACTGTATATATACTGTATGTACACATGTCAAATACTAATTCCCAGCCTCCCGAGTGGCGCAGTGCTTGAGGCATCATTACAGACCCAGGTTCGATCGCAGGCTGTGTCGCAGCTGGCCACGACTGGGAGACCCATGAGGCAGCGCACAATTGGCCTAGCGTCATCCGGGTTAGGGGATGGTCTGGCCTGCTGGGATGTCTTTGTCCCATCATGCTCTAGCGACTCCTTGTGGAGGGCTGGGCGCATGCACGCTGATTTCAGTCACCAGTTGTGCGGTGTTTCCTCTGGCACATTGGTGCGACTGGCTTCCAGGTTAAGTGAGCAGTGTGTCATGAAGCAGTGCGGCATGGCAGGGTCATGTTTCGGGGGGTGCATGGCTCTCGACCTTCCCCTCTTCCCCTCTCCTTCCCCTCTCACCGCACAAACTCACTAAAAGTGGCAGTAATAAAGCCTCTCTTGAAAAAGCCAAACCTTGACCCAGAAAATATAAAAAACTATCGGCCTATATCGAATCTTCCATTCCTCTCAAAAATTTTAGAGAAGGCTGTTGCTCAGCAACTCACTGCCTTCCTGAAGACAAACAATGTATACGAAATGCTTCAGCCTGGTTTTAGACCCCATCATAGCACTGAGACGGCACTTATGAAGGTGGTAAATGACATTTTAATGGCATCGGACCGAGGCTCTGCATCTGTCCTCGTGCTCCTAGACCTTAGTGCCGCTTTTGATACCATCGATCACCACATTCTTTTGGAGAGATTGGAAACCCAAATTGGTCTACACGGACAAGTTCTGGCCTGGTTTAGATCTTATCTGTCGGAAAGATATCAGTTTGTCTCTGTGAATGGTTTGTCCTCTGACAAATCAACTGTAAATTTCGGTGTTCCTCAAGGTTCCGTTTTAGGACCACTATTGTTCTCACTATATATTTTACCTCTTGGGGATGTTATTCGAAAACATCATGTAAACTTTCACTGCTATGCGGATGACACACAGCTGTACATTTCAATGAAACATGGTGAAGCCCCAAAATTGCCCTCGCTAGAAGCATGTGTTTCAGACATAAGGAAGTGGATGGCTGCAAACTTTCTACTATTAAACTCGGACAAAACAGAGATGCTTGTTCTAGGTCCCAAGAAACAAAGAGATATTCTGTTGAATCTGACAATTAATCTTAATGGTTGTACAGTCGTCTCAAATAAAACTGTGAAGGACCTCGGCGTTACTCTGGACCCTGATCTCTCTTTTGAAGAACATATCAAGACCATTTCAAGGACATCTTTTTTCCATCTACGTAACATTGCAAAAATCAGAAACTTTCTGTCCAAAAATGATGCAGAAAAATTAATCCATGCTTTTGTCACTTCTAGGTTAGACTACTGCAATGCTCTATTTTCCGGCTACCCGGATAAAGCACTAAATAAACTTCAGTTAGTGCTAAATACGGCTGCTAGAATCCTGACTAGAACCAAAAAATTTGATCATATTACTCCAGTGCTAGCCTCTCTACACTGGCTTCCTGTCAAAGCAAGGGCTGATTTCAAGGTTTTACTGCTAACCTACAAAGCATTACATGGGCTTGCTCCTACCTATCTCTCTGATTTGGTCCTGCCGTACATACCTACACGTACGCTACGGTCACAAGACGCAGGCCTCCTAATTGTCCCTAGAATTTCTAAGCAAACAGCTGGAGGCAGGGCTTTCTCCTATAGAGCTCCATTTTTATGGAACGGTCTGCCTACCCATGTCAGAGACGCAAACTCGGTCTCAACCTTTAAGTCTTTACTGAAGACTCATCTCTTCAGTGGGTCATATGATTGAGTGTAGTCTGGCCCAGGAGTGGGAAGGTGAACGGAAAGGCTCTGGAGCAACGAACCGCCCTTGCTGTCTCTGCCTGGCCGGTTCCCCTCTTTCCACTGGGATTCTCTGCCTCTAACCCTATTACAGGGGCTGGGTCACTGGCTTACTGGGGCTCTCTCATGCCGTCCCTGGAGGGGGTGCGTCACCTGAGTGGGTTGATTCACTGTTGTGGTCATCCTGTCTGGGTTGGCGCCCCCCTTGGGTTGTGCCGTGGCGGAGATCTTTGTGGGCTATACTCAGCCTTGTCTCAGGATGGTAAGTTGGTGGTTGAAGATATCCCTCTAGTGGTGTGGGGGCTGTGCTTTGGCAAAGTGGGTGGGGTTATATCCTTCCTGTTTGGCCCTGTCCGGGGTGACCTCGGATGGGGCCACAGTGTCTCCTGACCCCTCCTGTCTCAGCCTCCAGTATTTATGCTGCAGTAGTTTATGTGTCGGGGGCTGGGGTCAGTTTGTTAAATCTGGAGTACTTCTCCTGTCCTATTCGGTGTCCTGTGTGAATCTAAGTGTGCGTTCTCTAATTCTCTCCTTCTCTCTTTCTTTCTCTCTCTCGGAGGACCTGAGCCCTAGGACCTGAGCTCCAGGACTACCTGACATGATGACTCCTTGCTGTCCCCAGTCCACCTGGCCATGCTGCTGTTCCAGTTTCAACTGACCTGAGCCCTAGGACCATGCCCCAGGACTACCTGACATGATGACTCCTTGCTGTCCCCAGTCCACCTGGCCATGCTGCTGCTCCAGTTTCAACTTCCACCTGACTGTGCTGCTGCTCCAGTTTCAACTGTTCTGCCTTATTATTATTCGACCATGCTGGTCATTTATGAACATTTGAACATCTTGGCCATGTTCTGTTATAATCTCCACCCGGCACAGCCAGAAGAGGACTGGCCACCCCACATAGCCTGGTTCCTCTCTAGGTTTCTTCCTAGGTTTTGGCCTTTCTAGGGAGTTTTTCCTAGCCACCGTGCTTCTACACCTGCATTGCTTGCTGTTTGGGGTTTTAGGCTGGGTTTCTGTACAGCACTTTGAGATATCAGCTGATGTATGAAGGGCTATATAAATAAATTTGATTTGATTTGATTTGAGTCCGTATAGGAGTTGCAGTGATAGGACAAAACTGTAAGTAACAATTGGATATCATGAAATTGGGTGAAAAAGGGGTAAAAAGATAACAATAAATATATTTATTCCCAATACACCTTTGGGTGTTGGACCATTCTTGATACAAGTGGAAAACTGTTGAGCGTGGAAAAACCCAGCAGGACCATGACTTATAAAATGCAACACTTTTTGTCACTGTTTCTCCTATTGTCCTGTTTGTGATATTTATTCTACTAATATGCAGGAAACCAGGGGGTCACGACTTCCGCCAAAGTTGGTGCCTCTCCTTGTTCAGGCGGCGTTCGGCGGTCGACGTCACCGGCTTTCTAGCCTCCACCAATCTACATTTCTTTTTCCATTTGTTTTGTCTGTATTGTACACACCTGTTTCCCATTACGTTTGAATTATTTCCCTATTTAACCCTCTGGAGCCATCATGGTTTTGTGCGTGTTTATTGTTATCAGTTGTTTCGTTTATGTGATTCTGGATTTTCGTTCTCCTTGTTGGAAGATTATTTTTGAGTAAAGTTACTGTTATTACTCATCTCTGTGTCCTGTGTGCCTGACTCTGCCTTACCCACATCACCTAGACTCTGACACAGGGCCCAGTTTTTTAAAGTTAATTCATCAGATTTCGGCAATCGGATAGGATTAAATGTTGGAATTGGGTTTTTCAAAACTGACATTTTTATTCTGATCCTCTGAAAAGGAATAAGGATTTGGTAGTCCAATCTGACCTTTAAACAGGATAATTTTTTTTGTTTGTTTTTCAAAACTCAAAAGTAGTTATGATAATTCAGATTTCCAGCATCAAAACTATCTTGGAAGGGGGATTCAGGGGGTATTTGAAAGGTGAAAGGCACCACAACCAAGAAATGCCAATGTAACTAAGGTGAGATTTAAAAAACGTTAAAACCAAAGGTTCATTATGTTAAATTGACCCTAGTATAGGTATGTGGTCAGTTGTTATATTGAGACATGTAAAATACATGCATCTACTTATAAGTGATATGAAAGCTGTAACATTTTTTTTTTCTTACTTTAATTTATGTAGTTAACTTTTTGTTTCCCCATGACAGTGTGGAAGTAGTACCACAACCTGTCCAGTAGATGGCATGGTGTAGGCCTGTTCAAAGCACTGAAAATCCTGATTCTGTGATCTTGATATTGTTGTATGTGGGTCAGAATGATCCTCTCCGATTATTTTCTGAACTTCATGATGCAATAAAAGGCTTTAAACTCCAGGGCTGGATGGCATACTAGTTGAGGTATATCAAACCTTATTTGATGTACTCAGAGGGTCTGTTATTAGCATGTTTTAACCATTCCTATAAAAATGGTAGACCGTCAGACACTCAGCAAGAAGGTCCGATTTCACTATTACTGAAACAGGAACCAGGTAGTAAATAAAGATCCAGTCCATTTAAAAAAAACAGGAGGCCCCATTCATTTCCGTGTTGTGATGCAAAAATGATAGCAAAATGCATAGAGCACAGAATTAAAAAGGCATTGACAGATATTATTAATCCTAATCAGACAGGCGTTTTACATTGATGATACATTAGAGATAATATAAGACAAGTACTGGAAACAATAGAATACTATGAAAAATCTGGGAAAACAGGCCTGGTATCCATAGCGGACTTTGAAAAGGCTTTTGATAAAGTACGTTTGGAATTTATATAGAAATGCCTGGACTTTTTTCATTTTGGAGAATCTCTTATGCAATGGGTTAAAATTATGTATAGTAACCCCCGATGTACAAATAAAATGATGTCTACTTCTCAGAAAGTATTAAACTGAGGAGTAAAACAAGGTTGTCCACTATAGGCATATCTATTTATGGCTATCGAAATGTTAGCTATTAATATCAGATCCAACAATAATATCAAGGTGCTATAAATCCAGGGTTTAAAAACATGTTTTTTTAAATATTTGGATTTTATTTGGATTGCTGCACAGCCTCACAGAATTTTTCTGACCGCTCTGGATTACAATCAGTATTTATATTCTGAAAGGAAGAAATTCTCACTCTAATACATTTTCATAGAAAGTTGGCAAAAAGAGATAAGATCTTGATACTATGGAAAGGGCAATCCCTGTTTATTTGAGGAAAAATCACCCTGATTAACTCTTTAGTCATATCCCAGTATACTTATTTGCTCATGGCGCTGCCTACACCTAATGACTTGTTTTTTTAATTATATGAGCAAAAAATATTCCACTTTATTTGGAACAACAAGCCAGATAAAATTTAACAGGCCTATTTATATATTGAATATGAATTTGGAGGGCAGAAAGGAGTAGATATTTTAACATTGGACCTCTCACTAAAGGTTTCAGTCATACAAAAGCTATACTTCAATCCAAAACCAGTTGTAGCAGATTAGTAAGAATGGCTCACCCCATGTTCAAGAATGGTATTTTTCTCTTTAATCAGATTACAAACTCTCCCTTTCGGTTTTCTGAAAATAAAATAATCTCCAAAATATTGCTATTTTTAAAACAAGCCATAGAAAGCTGGTTTCAATTTCAGTTTAATCCAGCAGAAAATACAGAACAAACATTACAACAAATATTATAGTTAAACTTGTGCAAGTATTCACCCCCTTGACATTTTTCCTATTTTGTTGCCTTACAACCTGGAATTAAAATAGAATTTGGGGGTTTTGTATCATTTGATTTACACAACATGCCTACCACTTTAAAGATGCAAAATATTTTTTATTGTGAAACAAACAACAAAAAAAATCGAAAACTTTAGTGTGCATAACTATTTACCCACCCAATTCAATACTCTGTAAAGCCACCTTTTGCAGCAATTACAGCTGCAAGTCTCTTGTGGTATGTCTCTATAAATTTGGCACCTCTTGGATGTTTGCCCATTCTTCAAGGCAAAACTGCTCCAGCTCCTTCAAGATGGATGGGTTCCGCTGTTGTACAGCAATCTTCAAGTCATATCACAGATTCTCAATTACATTGAGGTCTGGGCATTGACGAGGCCATTCCAAGACATGTAAATGTTTCCCCTTAAATCACTTGTTTGTTGCTTTAGCAGTAAGCTTAGGGTCATTGTCCTGCTGGAAGGTTAACCTCCGTCCCAGTCTCAAATCTCTAGAAGACTGAAACAGGTTTCCCTCAAGAATTTCCCTGTATTTAGCGCTATCCATCATTCCTTCAATTCTGACCAGTTTCCTAGTCCCTGCCGATTAAAAACATCCCCACAGCATGATGCTGTGTTTGACATGAATGAGTTAGTTCAATGTTTGACATGAATGAGTTAGCTGAAAAGTTGGCTAGCTAGCTAGCAAGTAACAAGAACATTATCCAGCCTACATAACAACCATTTTGTTTGCATAGCAACATCACAAAAATAATGAATGACTGGGTCGTACCTGTCTGTAGCAACATGACCAAAATAACTAACAACCAGATTTTTGTTTTGGGCTATATCTTCTGGTAGAATAATGACATTTTATGAATGTATTTATTAAAATAAAGTTGTATTGAAAATATGTAATTAATTGGTATTAATGTGTTATTAATATGTTGGTGACACATTATTAAAGCAATAAGGCACATGAAGCAGTGCTGTATCATGAATACAGTCACAGGTAAATGGGTTGACCGACTCCCCGCTATCGCGTCTGGCCGAATAATGCCATTTACCTGTGACTATATTCATCATACTGTAAAGTTTGGCCTCTTGTTTCTTTATCACTTAATTGTGTGTAGATGTGTGAGAGAAAAAAATCTGTTTTATCCATTTTGAATTCAGGCTGCAACGCAACAAAATGTAGAATAAGTCAAGGAGTATGAATCCTTTCTGAAGGCACTATATATATTTTTTTTCAATCATCAAAGCGCTGCCTATACACTCACACACAAATACATACAATACACCCACAAACTCACTCACTCACACACATCTCCACCCACCCACTCACATCAACACTTCATGCTGAGCACACACTTCTATCTACAACACATCATCACCACCAGCAAATAATGCTTGGAAAAGGGCTCTGCATCTCTCTCTCTCTCTCGCTCTCTTTCTCTCTCTCTCTGTGTCCCTGCCTTATTGATCTGACAGATGTCAAATTGCCTTCCACCTCAGTATGCAGGCGCCTTCTTCCAGCGAAGTATAAAACATGACTTGTTGACAAACAGGCCATATCCCAGGGTGCTTTGTGCCAACGTCAGGTCCTGACAGGCCTGCTCAGCAAACATCCAGCACGTTCGTGACTTAAAATCACATTAGTGTGGTGGGAAATCAATCCTCTAACCTTGGCTGGATGATAAGTCAACATGTTGCATACCTCCAGTCCGCTTCGCCGGCCTCTCGCCACTGAGAACGACAGCGGGAATCAAATGGCAACGTTTGAATTTCAATACTGACACCTTTGTGGTATTTCGTACTACCACAAAAATCCTTCCAAGAGAGGGGAGCAGTTTCTAAATTGAAACATTCTCATTCAGTCAACTTGAATAATGTTATGTACAGTCAGCCTTGCTAGCCAGCAATTTTACATTTGCTACTGTGCAGTTTCAAGCAGAAAACCTCATAAAGGCAGTGGTGTCATAATCCTCCCCCGGCAGTTGCAGACGATGCTCGTTTGAAGATGCAACATGTGCATTTTTAAACGCCCTACGCACACGTGGCATTTTCACTGTATGACTTGGAGCACTATGATAGAAATGTGGCCCTAACACACAGACACTGCCGGCAGCTGTCGCCTGAAGCCTCATTAAAAATGAAAAGGGGATAAATATTTAAATAAAGCGGAAAGTGCTTGAAGTAAATAAATATCTAAACCAATTCATGTAACATAGCTCAATCTCGAGAGACGCCACTCTATAAAATTCGCTTCCTCCTCACGGGAGTCCAACATGAAATTAGACAGATAAATCCAGTGAGGAAGTACCAGCGTGAGGTCGATCTGGCAATCTCTTTTTATTTCTCTCTCTCTCTCCCTTCCCTCTCTCTCTTTCAGTCTTTCAGTCTTTCTAAAGGGAGTTGGATGAGTTCGGCCAAATCACAGTACTCTAATTACCATGGGTTAGAGCCATATGCGTTACGTCTGGAACCGAGAACTAGATGCCTGATCAGGCGAAAAGACGGACAACAGTGACAGAAAACAAAAACAAAACACTGTGTTGTCAAAGTCGTGTGTTGTCATCGCTCATTCTCTCATTCCATTCAACACTTTCCATCCATCCTGCTTCCTTTCCTGCACTTGTTTTTCGTCAGGCCTAAATATTAATCCTAAATGGTCATCCGTAGTCAACAAAGTGTAAGGGTTGCAGTCACTGGACGTTCCGATCGCTTCGACCATTGTGTGTAGTTACTGTGCTTGTAAATTTGTAACTGAACTGTCATATCATGGAAATGTACTATCAAATAGATACTAGCTTGTAGAGTAATTTGTTGAAAATAACATATTACACTGTCGTCAGTCTTATACATGCAGAGAGTCATTTAAAGAGCACTGAGAGGTTTTGAGTGATACATGGCGTTAGGTATGTCATGTAACTGCAGTGTCATGACATTACTTTCATTCATCTGAAGACTGTTATTATTTAATCCACTAACTATGTTTAATTTTTATCCGATTAAATTAATTATGTAACAATTAACTCATTGGGAATTTGGGGCATCACGGAAGAGATTCTTTAACCTCTCTAGGCTAGGGGGCGGTATTTTCACGTCCGGATGAAAAGCGTGCCCAAAGTAAACTACCTGCTACTCAGGCCCAGAAGCTAGGATATGCATATTATTAGTAGTAGTAGATTTGGATAGAAAACATTCTGACGTTTCTAAAACTGTTTGAATGATGTCTGTGAGTATAACAGAACTTATTTGGCAGGAGAAACCCCTTGGACAAACCATCCAAGAATTGCATGTGTGATTACATGAAAGTTTAATATTTATAGTAATTTAATCTGAATTTGGCGATCTACCAATTCACCGGATGTTGTCAAATCGACTTAATGATTGTCCTGTTGGAAGATGAACCTTAACCCCAGTCTGAGGTCCTGAGCGCTCTGGAGCAGATTTTCATCAAGGATCTCTCTGTACTCCATTCATTTTTCCCTCGATCCTGACTATTCTTCCAGTCCCTGCTGCTGAAAAACATCCCTACAGCATGATGCCGCTGTTGTCAGGTTTCTTCTAGACATGGCGGTTGGCATTCAGGCCAAATAATCTTGTTTCTCTAGGTCTGATAGCCCTTTAGGTACCCTTTGGCAAACTCCAAGTGGGGTGTCATGTGCCTATTACTGAGGAGTGGCTTTCCTCTGGCCACTCTTTCATAAAGGCCTGATTGGTGGAGCGCTGCAGAGATGGTTGTCCTTCTGGAAGGTTCTCTCATCTCGATAGAGGATCTCTGGAGCTCTGTCAGAGTGACCATTGGATTCTTAATCACTTCCCTGACTAAGGCCCTTCTCGCCCAATTACTCAGTTTGGCTGGACGGACAGCTTTAGGAAGAGTCTTGGTGGTTCCAAACTTCTTCCATTTAAGAATGATGGAGACAACTGTGTTCTTGGGGACAATGCTGCAGAAATGTTTTGGTACCCTTCCCAGGATCTGTGCCTCAACACAATCCTGTTTCGGAGCTCTACGGGCAATTCGTTTGACCTCATGGCTTGGTTTTTGCTCTGCCATGCACTGTCAACTGTGGGACCTTATATAGATAGGTGTGTGCCTTTCCAAATCATGTCCAATCGATTGAATTTACAACAGGTGGACTCCAATCAAGTTGTAGAAACGTCTCAAGGATGATAAATGGAAACAGGATGCACCTGAGCTCAGGGTCTGAATACTTATGTAAATAAGGTATTTGTTTTATTATTATTTTTTATACAATTGCAAAAATAAAATAAAAAAAACTGTTTTTGCTTTGTCATTATGGGGCATTGTGTGCAGATTGATGAGGAAAAAATGAATTTAATACATTTTTGCATAAGGCTGTAACGTAACAACATGTGGAAAAAAATTAAGTGGTCTGATACTTTCCAAATGCACTGTATATATACAGTACCAGTAAAAAGTTTGGACACACCTACTCATTCCAGGGGTTTTCTATTTTTTTACTATATTCTACATTGTAGAATAATAGGGAAGACATCAAAACTATGATAAAACACATATGGAATCATGTAATGTAGTAACTGTAACGAAGACGCTGTGAGTAGAGAAGCAGGTGCAGGTGAAACGTTTAATAAAACAACAAACGAGACAACATAACAGTAGCGTCTCTGCATAAACACAGGATCAATACTGACTGGGGAAGGAACCTAAGGGATTGCCAGATATAGGGGAGGTAATAAGTGAGGTAATGGAGTCCATGTGTGCCTCATGATGATGTGAATGTGCGCATAATGATTGACGCCAGGTGCATGTAATGATGGATCCCAGGACTGGTGGTTAGTATACCGGCAACGTCGAACGCCAGATGGGAGGAGCGGGAGTAAACGTGACAGTAGCCAAAAAAGTGTTAAACATGAAATCATTTTTACATTTCAGATTCTTCAAAGTACCCACCTTTTGCCTTGATGACAGCTTTGCACACTTTTGGCATTCTCTCAACCAGTTCAATTAACAAGTGTGCCTTGTTAAAAGTTATTTTGTGGAATTTCTTTCCTTCTTAATGCGTTTGAGCCAATCAGTTGTTTTGTGACAAGGTAGGGGTTGGTATACAGAAGATAACCCTATTTGGTAAAAGACCAAGTCCATATTATGGCAAGAACAGCTCAAATAAGCAAAAATAAACAACAGTCCATCATTACTTTAAGACATGAAGGTCAGTCAATCTGGAAAATGTCAAGAACTTTGAAAGTTTCTTTGAGTGCAGTCGCAAAAACCATCAAGCGCTATGATGAAACTGTCTCTCATGAGAACCGCCACAGGAAAGGAAGACACAGAGTTACCTCTGCTGCAGAGGATAAGTTCATGAGAGTTACCAGCCTCAGAAATTGCATCCCAAATAAATGCTTCACAAAGTTCAAGTAACAAACATATCTCAACATCGACTGTTCAGAGGAGACTTCATGGTTGAATTGCTGCAAAAAAAACGACTAAGGAAGGACACCAATAAGAAGAAGAGACTTGCTTGGGCCAAGAAACACGAGCATTGGACATTAGACCGGTGGAAATCTGTCCTTTGGACTGATGAGTCCAAATGTGATATTTATGTTTCCAGCCACTGTGTCTTTGTGAGAAGCAGAGTAGGGTAGAACGGATGATCGTCGCATGTGTGGTTCCCTCCGTGAAGCATGGAGGAGGAGATCTGATGGTGTGTGCTTTTCTGGTGACACTGTCAGTGATTTATTTGGAATTCAAGGCACACTTAACCAGCATGGCTACCACAGGATTCTGCAGCGATACCCCATCGCATCTGGTTTGCAATTAGTGGGACGATCATTTGATTTTCAACAGAACAATGACTCAACACAAGTCCAGTATGTGTAAGGGCTATTTGACCAAGAAAGAGAGTGATGGAGTGCTGCATGACCTGGCTTCCACAATCACCCGACCTCAACCAAATTGAGCCCAATTGAGCCAAACCCAATTGATTTTACTTAGTTACATTTCATATAAGGAAATAAATTAGTTGAAATAAATGAATTAAGCCCTAATCTATGGATTTCACATGACTGGGCAGGGGCGCAGCCATGTGTGGGCCTGGGAGGGCATAAACCCACCCACTTAGGAACCCGGCCCAGCCAATTAGAATGAGTTTTTTTTCCCAGTATAGGGCTTCATCGCAGACAGAAATACTCATCAGTTTCATCAGCTGTCCAGGTTCGCAAGTCTCAGACAAACCTGCAGGTGAAGAAGCCGGATGTGGAGGTCCTGGGCTGGCGTGTTTACACATAGTCTGTGGTTGTGAAGCTGGTTGCTCTCCCAAATTCTCTAAAACAACATTGGAGGCGGCTTATGGTAGAGAAAGTGCATGCTCCCTCAAAACTTGAGACATCTGTGGCATTGTGTTGTGAGACAAAAATGCATATTTTAAAGTGGCCTTGTATTGTCTCCAGCACAAGGTGCACTTGTGTAATAAGGTTGAATACTTTTCCAGTATTTTACAAATGTTCCACGTCCCAAAACCAAAAGCGTCATTCAAAAGTATTATAAAGCATATAAATAGGCCGATGTCTGGATTTGAATAAAGCTTTGATCGAAAATGCAAGCCTGATGAGACATACATTAAATACATTGGACCTTTAACAAGCCCAAGCCCAAAAAAGCCCAAATGATTGTGTCGTTATCCAATAGGATAGGCTATATGATATAGGCTAGTGCACAATACACACGACAAGCTTACATTTTAGCATATAAGCTTAGTAGGGAAAAAAAAGTGGGAAGCATGCCAGCAAAGCCACTACACTACACAACACTAAACAATACATGAATTCCACTATAACTGTGACAGAAGGTGCCCACAAACTGTTAGGGCCTATATAAAGCTGTCCCAACAACAGTCTCAACTAGAGGTCGACAGATTATGATTTTTCAGTGCTGATACCGATACCGATTATTGGAGGACCCAAAAAAAAGCCGATACCGATTAATCGGCAGATTTTTATTTTATTTATTTGTAATAATGACAATTACAACAATACTGAATGAACACTTATTTTAACTTAATATAATACATCAATAAAATCAATTTAGCCTCAAGTAAATAATGAAACATGTTCAATTTGATTTAAATAATGCAAAAACAAAGTGTTGGAGAAGAAAGGAAAAGTGCAATATGTGCTATGTAAGAAAGCTAACATTTCAGTTCCTTGCTCAGAGCATGAGAACATATGAAAGCTGGTGGTTCCTTTTAACATGAGTCTTCAATATTCCCAGGTAAGAAGTTTTAGTTTGTAGTTATTATAGGAATGGGTAGTTATTATAGGTTGTAGTTATTATTGGATGTTCTTATAGGCACTTTAGTATTGCCAGTGTAACAGTATAACTTCTGTCCCTCTCCTCGCTCCTCCCTGGGCTCGAACCAGCAACACATCGACAACAGCCACCATCGAAGTAGCGTTACCCATGCAGAGCAAGGGGAACAACTACTAGAAGGCTCAGAGCGAGTGACGTTTGAAACGCTATTAGCGCGCGCTAACTAGCTAGCCATTTCACTTCGGTTACACCAGCCTCATCTCGGGAGTTGATAGGCTTGAAGTCATAAACAGCTGCAATGCTTGACACACAAGGAAGAGCTGCTGACAAAACACCCAAAAGTGCTGTTTGAATGAATGTTTAAGCACCTGCTTCTGCCTACCACCACTCAGTGAGATACTTGTATGCTTGTATGCTCAGTCAGATTATATGCAACGCAGGACACGCTAGATAATATCTAGTAATATCATCAACCATGTGTAGTTAACTAGTGATTATGATTGATTGTTTTTTATAAGATAAGTTTAATGCTTGCTAGCAACTTACCTTGGCTTACAGCATTTGCGTAACAGGCAGTCTCCTTATGGAGTGCAACGAGAGAGAGGCAGGTCATTATTGCGTTGGACTAGTTAACTGTAAGGTTGCAAGACTGGATCCCCGAGCTGACAAGGTGAAAATCTGTCATTCTGCCCCTGAACGAGGCAGTTAACCCACCGTTTCTGGGCCATCATTGAAAATAAGAATGTGTTCTTAACTGACTTGCCTAGTTAAAGAAAGGTATAAAAAAGGCAAAATACCAATTTCCGATTGTTATGAAAACTTGAAATTGGCCCTAATTAATCGGCCATTCCGATTAATCGGCCGACCTCTTGTCCCAACATCTTACCACTGCTACACCTGGTTATCAGCGGAGCCTTGTCTGGCAGCGAAACAGTTCATTCAACCTCATTTACTGAATAAAAAAAACATAGCTGATATGGCTGACTTGCTTTAGCAAATGTGGTTTCTAATGACAATTGAGATGTACAAACTATGGCATAATGGGACGACATGCGCATAAGAGGCAATTCATAATTTCGACTAAGACAACGAGCAAGCTAGGACAGACGTAGTGTTAGTCAATATAACTATTTGTTTAGCACTTTTGAAATGTACAGCGACAGAATTCAGAACATGGGACGTTCTTTCAGTGCTCTCCCTGTACACCAAGTTAGAACTGTAGAATAAATAAAGGGGGCATATTAGAATATTAGTTATAGGCTACGGTAGAACAGTAGGCAAAATTAAAGAGAGGTAAATAGACCAAATTATTAGGCTAAGATTGTGAAAGTGTGATGTTGACATGATCAGTCCAATATAAGCTACTGTACATAAAGCGTGATTTGACGTCATTTTATCCGTGGCCAATGACCTTGAGCCTTCTTGGATGGGCACTTCTATGGCAGCAGCCGAAGGGCTAGAATTTTCAATGTCTCCTCTTACACTTGGCAGTGACGTAAATTCCCCATGAGTGACAGAACACTGAGACAATCACGGTGCAACGCTCCATATTTTCTGCTGGCTTGCCCCACCACCACAAAAAGCTCTGAGCTAGGCTGAAACGCCTGCCTTTTGGAGCTGTCTTACTCAAGAAAATATATATATATTCTTTTTTACATCGTTTGGAAACTGATATGTAACATGTATTAATGCCAAAATAACATGCAAAACAGGCAAGCCCCCAAAAATAAATGCTAAAAATGTGGGGCTCAAAACAGGTGGGGCTCTGCTTATGGGTTTGAATAAATAACCGCTATAGTCTACAAACATCGTGCTTTCAACTCTTCTTTCAAACTACCCATGAGTTCTATTGGCTGCTGTATTTAACATAGACGAAAAAAGAGCTTGCGTCCCTCTTGGAATAGTCTATTAGTATGAGAAATACAAAAGAATTATGTCCAGCAAGCTATTCTAGTTCAAGAGCTAAGGAGTGTTTTTAAGGAGAAGCCAGTGGAGCAGAGATGCGTATGTATTGCGCAAGAGACAGTGGCTATACGTTGTAAGCTTATTTTGCATAACCCATCATTAATTAGCTAAATATAAGGCTAATACTACATTGCATTTATTACCTGAAAGAGGTAGACTTGGACATCTATATTTAGTGCCATATATCAATCTAGAACAGGATTATCTATTTTGGATCCAATTTGAATGGAGTTGATGGAGAGAAAGGCTGCTTAAGTGATTGGCTGTTTAAAAACTCTCAAAACTCTCAAAAACTCAAAAAACAAATCATTACAAATAAAAACCAAGGTGAATCCCAAAAGTCAGATAGAGATGAGTAAATTAGATGTGCATTCGGTCTTTATATCACTGTAGCATAGGCTATGCTGTAACAAATGTAGGCCTATCTGTCACAAGAAAAAACACTACCATGATGAGATGATAGGTCTACATGCATTGTGAACTGTGCTCCAGACTGAGATGGGCTGTCTGTCCCCACCTAGAGCATTGATGATTCATCATGCAGAGGCTGTAGAGAAGCCAGATTTAGACATTGCATATAATATAATAGTTCTATTTCACGCCATGCTGTTAATATAAATAATTTATTATAATTTACCGGTTTCTCACAGTTATTTATCCCGGGAAAAGTGTGATTGTGGGCGGTAAATCCCAGTAATCGGGTTCCTACCATTTAACCCTCCTGTGTAATGATCATGCTGTTTAATCAGCTTCTTGATATGCTGCACCTGTCAGGTGGATGGATTATCTTGACAAAGCAGAAATGCTCACTAACAGGGGCGTTAACAAATTTGTGCACAACGTTTGAGAGGAATAAGCTTTGTGTGTGTATGGAAAATTTCAGGGATCTTTAATTTCAGCTCATGAAACATGGGACCAACACTTTACACATTGTGATTTCTGTTCAGTATCCAATGTAGGCTACAGCAGAACGTACATCAGAATATATAGGCCTCCTACTTGTGATAACATGAAGTGCATATTCAGATTAACTTCACAGTACAGAACAAGTATGTAAAGGAAAAAGATGTTCCTACCTTAGTTTTCAAAAATCTCCCTCAACACAGACATTTCCTTGTGCGTCTTCTCCCTATTTCTTGTTTTGCTCCTGGTGTCTGTGACATCTGTGTCCTTTAGAAATCCATGATCTCACATAGGGAACTGGCTTGAATTTGATCAGGGTTGGGATAACAAGGTTCAGAAAGAGAAGTCCTGATATGGTGGAGGAAAGCAGAGGGGCGCAGGATGAGGTGCAAATCAGATTCATATGATAAAATCCTCACTTGCATTCTACATTGGTGCTGACTGCCACCAACAGCTCTTTAGGTCCATCTAGAATGGCACCTTTATCGTTACCATGATTGTACCTGTAGTACCTGTACTGCCTGTAGGCCTGTATGACCCTAAGTGGACTGTCAATGCCAAACCGCTGGCAGAGAGATTCAAACTCTGTTTCTCTGTACATTGCTCCTGCGTCATCTGGCCAGTATTGCGCGTAAAGCATCTTCAGCTCCTTGATGAACTGTCTGTATCCTGTATTGTCCACCGCCTGTCCTCCTTGAGATAACATTCTAGCCTCCATGTTCCTCGCCAAGCCCTTGTAAAAATCCCTCTGATTAAGGACTCTGTCGCTGGGTCTTCCACCATTCAGTTTGACTCCTTGGAAAGAGTTCTCAATCCCTCTCTGGCTGAGTTGTGTGTGTCGGCCTGGCTGCTCTGCCATTGCAATGTTTCCCTGATGACTGCCCTGTGTGCAGTAATAATTGTGCAATCTCTCTTTTGGAGCTCGAGTGACAATTCAGATAGTTCTTGAAGAGTATCAAAGATAAAGCCTAGATTGTTAACAAACGCATGCGACGATATTTGCATGGCAAGACCACTTAAACTCGGCGGGCATCCTCAGCTGCTGTGGTGAAATGCTTGTGAAGAGCTGGGTAATTTTTCCACACAGACTCTTACAACTCAAAAACTGGATGCCACCCATCAAAGATCCTGCCGTTTTTGCACAGCTGAATGTCTAAACTCTCTGTGCACTCTCTTAGCTTCATTTGTTTTATGTTGGATATGCTATGAACCGTATATAGCTTGTCCATAAGTATTTTAAAATAATTGATTGCTCTCATCTCTTTTACCACATTACCTACTGCGAGCTCAAGCCTGTGTGCCGAGCAGTGCCAAACGGTTATATTAGGGAAGAGGGCCTGAAGCCTTGTTACTACCTCGCTCTTGCATCGCAGCATGACAGACGCACAATCACACGTCATTCCATTGAGGGTTTTTTCAGTAAACTTCACACCCTCTAACGTAGATAACAGATTACGGACAATTCCACCAGCAGATACAGTTGAAGTCGGAAGATTACATACACCTTAGCCAACTACTTTTAAACTCAGTTTTTCACAATTCCTGACATGTAATCCGAGTAAAAAATTCCCTGTCTTAAGTAGGTTAGGATAACCACTTTATTTTAAGAATGTGAAATGTCAGAATAAATAGTAGAGAGAATGATTTACTTCAGCTTTTATTTATTTCATCACATTCCCAGTGGGTCAGAAGTTACCATACACTCAATTGGTATTTGGCAGCATTGCCTTTAAATTGTTTAACTTGGGTCAAACGTTTCGAGTAGCCTTCCACAAGCTTCCCACAATAAGTTGGGTAATTTTGGCCAATTCCTCCTGACATAGCTGGTGTAACAGAGGTTTGTAGGCCTCCTTGCTCGCACACACTTTTTCAGTTCTGCCCACAAATTGTCTATGGGATTGAGGTCAGGGCTTTGTGATGGCCACTCCAATACCTTGACTTTGTTGTCCTTAAGCCATTTTGCCACAACTTTGGAAGTATGCTTGGGGTCATTGTACATTTGGAAGACCCATTTGCGACCAAGCTTTAACTTCCTGACTGAAGTCTTGAGATGTTGCTTCAATATATCCACATCATTTTCTTGCCTCATGATGCAATCTATTTTGTGAATTGCACCAGTCCCTCCTGCAGCAAAACACTCCCACAACATGATGCTGCCACCCCCGTGCTTCATGGTTGGGATGGTGTTCTTCGGCTTGCAAGACTCCCCCTTTTTCCTCCAAACATAACGATGGTCATTATGGTCAAAACAGTTATATTTTTGTTTCATCAGACCAGAGGACATTTCTCCAAAAAGTACAAACTTTGTCCCCATGTGCAGTTGCAAACCGTAGTCTGGCCGTTTTATGGTGGTTTTGGAGCAGTGGCTTCTTCCTTGCTGAGCGGCCTTTCAGGTTATGTCGATATAGGACTCGTTTTACTGTGGATATAGATCATTTTGTTCATGTTACCTCCAGCATCTTCACAAGGTCCTTTGCTGATGTTCTGGGATTGATTTGCACTTTTCACACCAAAGTACGTTCATCTCTAGGAGACAGAACACGTCTCCTTCCTGAGCGGTATGACAGCTGCGTGGTCCCATGTGTTTATACTTGCGTACTATTGTTTGTGCAGACTGTGGTACATTCAGGCGTTTGGAAATTGCTCCCTAGGATGAACCAGACTTGTGGAGGTCTACAATTTTTTTTCTGAGGTCTTAGCTGATTTCTTTTGATTCTCCCATGATGTCAAGCAAAGAGGCACTGAGTTTAAAGATAGGCCTTGAAATACATCCACAGGTACAGCTCCAATTGACGTCAATTAGCCTATCAGAAGCTTCTAAAGCCATGACATAATTTTCTGGAATTTTCCAATCTGTTTAAAGGCACAGTCAACTTAGTGTATGTAAACTTCTGACCATCCCCCCATTCCTCTCATCCGCCATTGACAGTTCTCTGGCTCGTTTCAGGTTCGATTCACCATTTTTTTCAGGATTTTTGGACTTGAAAATCTTCATTAAAGTTGATTGCCTTTGCTTATCCATTTTTTATTTGTCTTTTCCATGTTTAAAATTCAGTAGGGAGACTACTAGCCTATGCTATCTGACATGATTACGTAGGGACCTCTTCACTAGCTGACCACCACTGCCAAGACCTGCTTCAAAATCAGTTACTTACCTTGCCGGCCCACCCCATAACCTATATGTACAAATAAGAGAGCAGGTCTGAAATCAGTGTGGAAGGATAGTATGGTTGCACAGAAGGATCACCGTGCTTCTACATTATGGTTTTTCAGGGAGGCGGGAGAAATGACCAGGATGCAACTTGATTTAACTCTGATCGCTTTAAAAAAAAAATGTTTACAATGCAAACAGTGAACAAATTGTATAAATAATGCTGTGAGACGTACCGTAGCCGGTCAAAGAGGTGCCGGAACGAACAAGGTCAAATCTGAGAGGTGCCGGATCTCTGTTCTGGCAGGATATGGCTCAAATTAAGCATTGCCGGCACCTACTACCATACTCAGTTCAAAGGCACTTTTGTCTTGCCCATTCACCCTCTGAATGGCACAAATACACAATCCTTGTCTCAAGGCTTAAACATCCTTTTTTTTAACCTGTCTCATTCCCTCCATCTACACTGATTGAAGAAGATTTAACAAGTGACATCAATAAGGGATCATAGATTTCACCTGGTCAGTCTGTCATGGAAAGAGAAGTGTATATTATTATAAGTCTGTATTAGTATTGGTAGATTTGGTCCAGGCTCATTTGTTTCCAGCCCCAGATAAGTGCATTCGTCTGGGGTTTCGTGGCCACTGCTCATCCGACGTGTACAGGTCTGTAGGTCTAACACCTGTGCAGCTAGGCGGAACATTGCATGGCATCGGAAGGGAAGGTGAAGAAGTCAGGTCTAACAACACCTGGCTCCTTTGACACGTGTGTCTGGGTCTGCCCCGGTCCTGCCAATCTCACAGCATCAGGTCTCGGGAAGGATTCACAGAGAAAAGACGAGGGAAACGGGGGGAGGGAGGGGCAATGTCAAATCAAATCAAAATGTATTAGTCACATGATGCGAATACAACAGGTGTAGACCTTACAGTGAGCATACTTACTTACGAGCCCCTAACCGACAGTGCAGTTTCAAAAAATACGGATAAGAATAAGAGATAAAAGTAACAAGTAATTAAAGAGCAACAGTAAAAAATAACTATATATACAGTGGTGTGCCGGTACAGAGGCACCAATTAGTTTAGGTGCTATGTACATCTAGGTAGAGTTAATTGAAGTGACTATGCATAGATGACAACAGAGAGTGGCAGTGGTGTGGGGGGCAGGCAGGCAATGTCGATTGTGTGTCCATGTGTGCCTGGAAGTTCAAAAATGAACACAGTACAAGACATAAGCTCTACCCTAGTAGGTAAAATGCGACATGGGACGTCATAATTGTTCACGACGACACCAAAACTTCTAGCAAAGATGGCACATCATTGTCTGGTAAGATATCCAGGTAACAACCATCAGAACAAAAACACCAGATGATCCGGATCAACACAACACCAGATGTATTTCTCCTGGTATGCTTAAAAAGCATGAAAAAAACAACAACATCTGTAGGCCTATACAACCTGACCATGACCTCACAAAATATGTTATTGTAGTTGAAATCCGTTTGCCCTAGGACACTCTTTTGTTGAATATTCTGTGCTGTGAGGGCATAGTCCAATATTGGCACCATTTGAAATCCCACCCAACAGAATGTCAATGCACTCTGATTGTTTCACCATGTAATCATTGTTCACACTAAATGTACCGTCTGGGCGTACTGTATCAGTTAATTATGCACAAAAAGTCTTTGAAATCCTCCTACACACTCTGCTTGGTGTCCATTTAATGAGTCTCATCTGCCCAGGCAGTTTGCATTGGCTTTCAATTGAATGTGGCTCTGGCTGTGAGAGAGGGGCCAACAGATTGGACATTTACACTGTCACAGCAGAGGGTCATGACAGAGACCTGGTGAGTGAGTGTAGCGGAATGACAGGTCTGACATGGATGAAGTGATGCACAGTGGTGTGTGTTGGAGGAGGAGGACACCGGGGAAAGGAGAGCTCCACTTTGTAGCCAAGATTGAACCTTGGAGGGTCAATCCACAAGATTTCTACACAAAAGTAGTTCTCTAAGACTCTATGACTGTATGATAGATTGGTCTGGGAATTTGTTTGTTTGTTAGAATTATACTGTTTTTAGGAAATCTCATGTTTCCTGTCAAATGTTTACTGTTAGTCTGACGCCAAAAAGAAGTCTATGTCACCAACGTCACATTTTGTAACATTCAGTCTCAGGAAGTTGGAAATACTTCAAATATAAAACTGTTGCATTTCAATATGACGGTCATCCGAGAGTCTTGTCGGGCCAATACACAGATTCTGAAATAGGCACATGCTTCTCTACCATGCTATCAATTGAATGTGGTGTAATAACAATTAGGCTCCTGGGGACTTTGGGGCTAGACATGGCACTGAATTTATGGCAAGGAGTATCAAAAGAAATGCTCTGAGTCTTTGATCTGATGAGAGGAGTCTTCAAGATCACAGGCAGTGTAACATTTCGATAAATAGGTCCACAGAACGTGACACTTAGCAGGGAGCCTGGGGGATTGGGCTTTGTGCATGCCTGCAAGGCCTTATCTATTATTGGCTGCATAAATCCTGGATATCCCCCATGTGAGGTTCAAGACTCAAAGGGTTTACTGTGAAAAACTGGTGAATTACTCACTCAAACAGGTGTATTGAAGACTCCATATTCGCAATTCTGAACTTTCATCTGTGGTAAAAAACTAGTTCCATGAGATGGAATTCTTCACGTTTGACTCTCTGATACCTGTGGTATTTACTGTAGGTACATGAACCATAGCATCCAAGTTGTGAATAACTCCTGAACAGCAAACTCTAAGTTCAACCAAATAGGCAATGGAACGGATATAGAGACAGACATAACCTTAATGCTGATCACATTAGTAGAAGTGTAGCC
Organism: Oncorhynchus tshawytscha; assembly: GCF_018296145.1. Classification (NCBI taxonomy): domain Eukaryota; kingdom Metazoa; phylum Chordata; class Actinopteri; order Salmoniformes; family Salmonidae; genus Oncorhynchus; species Oncorhynchus tshawytscha. The sequence continues at coordinate 49,487,176 of NC_056430.1, forward strand.
ATTCTGCACTGCACTAACCATTACAGGTGAACCAGAAAAACCCTCCACAAGGCAGAGTGTTGAGATGAAGATATGAAGTCCAATGTTACCTTTGTTCCCCTTGGTCTTCTGATGGAGGGAAGTGTTGTGGGGAATTAACATTGGGTCAAACTAATGTTAGCCTAAATTAAACGAGTAAACCCAACAGTAGATGGTTTAAGAAAGTACATTTTAAACCACTACATTCCATGGGGTGGGACATTTTGAACTGATTCGTTTTGTTTACGCTACCTTTCTCTCTCCGACCCCTTTTCCAAATCATGGAAAAGGGGTCATGATATAATAGGTGTCATGGTATAATATTTCATATGGGTAGATCTACAGTTAAAATATACATATTTAATAATCGCTCCAATTACCAGATCTGCATATTGAGATGTGTTATTATTTTCCCATACTTGTCCTTCAGTGTCAAGGGCGATTCCAAATGAGGATTTTGTGTTCTTTCAAGGGTGTTGTGATGTGTAAAGCAGATACCCGTTATCAGTTATTGCCAGTTCTTCAAATGAGTATTTTTAATGCTAGAATATGGATGGCATGTGGAAATATGTTCTCTGCCTAATAGGCAACGTGTGAGTAATGGACATTTAAAAACTGCTCTTGTTGTTTTCAATTTCTTTCTCTCATTTCACTGACATTCGGATCTAATGAACTTGAAACAAACTGGGCTGATCTGCCTTTCCTCTGTTGTGATTGTCTGAATGTGAATAATGGCTCTATTCAATCAGATCCGCTTCAGCCGACATCCACATAGCGGTTGTTTGGCGGTGACGGAGTTGGAACTGCGTCAGAGCTGTCAAATCCACAAGCGGCTCCTGGCATTATACCTAAAGCGGACAATGCCAGTGGCTGAACGGAGTCACATTAAGAGAAATCCCATGCAGCCCACTTTCTTGTTCTGAACTTTTGGCTTTGTGAGGAATGATGGCAAAAGCAGTTCCAACTTGAAAATTAAAGAGAGCCGCACACTCTGGGAGCTCAGATGCAAAAAATGTAATTACCAACCTTTCGACAGCCAAGCTGTCTTCATCAGCAGTTCCAACACCAGCAACACATCTGCTATGCTGCTGTCTGCTATGACTGGTTAAGGCTTGATCTGATGGAATCTAGGCCTAAGTTAGCCTATAATGTTATTTCTGAACTTTTCTTCCATTTTCATTGGCAAGGGAATCTAATGAACTGAACAAAATGGTCTGATATACCTTGTGTTGTGATTGAAGACTGCCAACTTACAAAGTGAGAAAATAATGAGCTGCTGTATATGAATATCTGCACACTCTTGTTTTTGCTGTTCGGTTGACTTATTGATGGTGAGGATGATGATTGTATTGTCGTTGATGTTATTATTATAATTACAACTATTATTACTCTTATTATAGCTATTAATATGACCGTTTTTATGATTAATGCCAATATGAGTAATAGTATTATTACTTATTGGTGAAGATAACAAGGGAATAAAAGGTAGGAACTTGGTGGTGATTAGGTATTTATCACGTTTCAGGTAAGATCCAAATGCAGACTGTGCTGAACAATGTTTATTACAGCAACAGGGGCAGGCAAAAGACAGGTCAAGGCAGGCAGGGGTTGGTAATCCAGAGTAGTGGGGCAAAAGTACAGGCCGACAGGCAGTTTCAGGGTCAGGTCAGGCAGAGGTAGGTTATCCAGAGTAGGGGCAAAGGTACAGGATGGCAGGCAGGCAAGGGACAAAACCAGGATGATGAGAAAAAGAGACGAGGGAAAAGCAGGAGCTGAGACAAAATGCTGGTTGCCTTGACAAACAAGACGAACTGGCATGAACAGAGAAGACAGGTATAAATACACAGGGGATAATGGGGAAGATGGGTGACACCTGGAGGGGGGTGGAGACAATCACCAAAACAGGTGAAACAGATCAGGGTGTGACAGTATTGATGATGGTTGTCGTTGTCAGTATGGGTATTGACAATAGTGGAGGAGGATTTAAAAATATATTTTGTGCGTAACTTAACTTATACAGTACGTCCAGATGGTAAATGTAGTGTGAACAATGATTACATGGTGAAAAATCAGAGTACATTGACGTTCTGTTGGGTGGGATTTGAAATGTTGTCAAATTGTACTGCTGTCACAGTGCAGAATATTCAACAAAACAGTGTCCTAGGGCAAACTGATTTTAATGGCGTCAATAACATATTGTGAGGTCATGGTCAAGTTGTATAGGCCTACAGATAGTTTTTTTTCATGCTTTTTAGCGACCAGGAGAAATACATCTGGTGTTGTGTTGATCCGGATCATCTGGTGTTGTCTGGTGTTTTTGTTCTGATGGTTGTTACCTGGATATCTTACCAGACTGTCATGAACGTCGTCAGGGAAATGAAATGACCAGACCAAGGTGCAGCGTGGTGAGTGTACATTCCTTTTTATTTTGAATGTCACCAACAAAAACAACCGTGACACTTACTAGGGCTATACAGGCCACTAACAAAGTCAACTACCCACAACTAAGGTGGCAAAACAGACTGCCTAAGTATGCTTCCCAATCAGAGACAACGATAGACAGCTGTCCCTGATTGAGAACCATACCCGGCCAAGACGTAGAAACAGAAAACATAGAAATAAAGAAACTAGAATGCCCACCCTAGTCACACCCTGGCCTAACCAAAATAGAGAATAAAAGCCTCTCTATGGCCAGGGCGTGACACAGATAATAATATGCCATTGCTAGACGTCTTGGTGTCATCGTGAACAAAATATACATATTTTCCTTGTGATAAGCTGATGCCTCTACAATTAGGGAACCAATTTACAACCAGACAATTATGACGTCCAATGTCGCATTTTACCTACTAGAGTAGATCTTATGTCTTGTACTGTGTTCATTATTGCTCTTCCAGGTACACATGGACACACACTCAACATTGCCCCCCCTCCCTCGTCTTTTCTCTGTGCAACCTTCCGAGACCTGATGCCGTGAGATTGGCAGGACCGGGGCAGACCCAGACACACGTGTCAAAGGAGCCAGGTGTTGTTAGACCTGACTTCTTCACCTTCCCTTCCGATGCCATGCAATGTTCCGCCTAGCTGCACAGGTGTTAGACCTACGGACCTGTACACGTCGGATGTGCAGTGGCCATGCAGGGCCACGAAACCCGGGACAAATGCACTTATCTGGGGCTGGATACAAATGAGCCTGGGCTAAATAAAACAAACGCTCTATGGAACACTGCATCGGCTGCTGTGTTCTATAATATAATATAAAATGCCATCTAGCAGATGCTTTTATCCAACACAACTTACAGTCATGTATGCATACATTTTACATATGGGTGGCCCCATGGGGAATCAAACCCTCAACCCTTGGCATTTGCAAGCGGGGTACGCTACCTACTGAGCCACACATAAGTGCCGGTGCTCCACAGCTCCTGGGTGCCAGGTCAATATATCAACCCATCAGTGTCTGGCCTGATAAATCAAATCAAAGTTTATTGGTCGTGTACACAGATTTGCAGATGTTATCGCAGGTGCAGCAAAATGCTTGTGTTTCTAGCTCCAACAGTACAGTAATAATACCAACCAAAACAAAACAATATGCATGTTATCCAAAAAGTAAAAAATAAAGAAATGAAGAAATATCAGAACAAACAATGTCAGAGTATATATATATATCACCGATCCTCCACCAGATTTCACACTGGGTGCGAGACACTGTGGCTTGTAGGCCTCTCCAGGTCTCGCACCCACTGTGAAAGTTGGTGGAGGATCGGTGATGATCTAGGGGTGCTTCAGCAAGGCTGGAATTGGGCAGATTTGTCTTTGTGAAGGACGCATGAATCAAGCCACGTACAAGGTTGTCCTGGAAGAAAACTTTTTCCAGCCGGACAATGCTCCATGCCACACAGCCAGGTCAATCAACGTGTTGATGGAGGAGCAACTGATCAAGAACCTGTCATGACCAGCCAAATCTCCAAACCTGAACCCCACTGAAAACCTCTGGAATGTGATCAAGAGAAAGATGGATGGTCACAAGCCATCAAACAAAGCTGAGCTGCTTGAATTTTTGTGCCAGGAGTGGCATAAAGTCAACCAACATCGATGTGAAAGACTGGTGGAGAGCATGCCAAGACACATGAAAGCTGTGATTGAAAATCAGGGTTAATCCACCAAATATTGATTTCTGAACTCTTCCTAAATTAAAACATTAGTATTGTGTTGTTTGAAAATGAATATGAACTTTGCATTATTTGAGGTTATTTTTTTTGAGGAACACTCTGCATCTTTGTTGTTATTTTGACCAGTTGTCATTTTCTGCAAATAAATGCTCTAAATGACAATATTTTTATTTGGAATTTGGGAGAAATGTTGTCAGTAGTTTATAGAATAAAACAACATTTTTAATTTTACCCAAACACATACCTATAAATAGTAAAACTCATGTTGCACAGGTCTCTTAATATTTTCCAGAGCTTTATATATACAGTATATATATATATATATATATATATATATGCAGTACAAGTCAAAAGTTTGGACACACCTACTCATTCAAGGGTATTTCTTTATTTTTACATTTTATACATTGCAAAAATAATATTGAAGACATCAACACTATGAAATAACACTTACGGAATCCTGTAGTAACCCAAAATGTGTTAAACAAATTAAAATATATTTTATATTTGAGATTCTTCAAAGTAGCCACCCTTTGCCTTGATGACGGCTTTGCACGCTCTCAACCAGCTTCGATGTAGAAAGTAAAGGAAAACCCTTGTGTCCAAACTTTTGACTGGTACTGTAAATATATATATATATATATGAGAGAGAGAGAGCGAGAGAGAGAGAGAGAGAGAGAGAGAGAGAGAGAGACATATGTATACTATGCCTCCCTTTGACTTCTTCCACATTTTGTTGTGTTAAAGCCTTGAATTTAAACTGTATGAAATCGAGATTTTTTTGTCACAGGCCTACACACAATACACAATAATAGCGTTTAACATAATTGTTTTATGACTACCTCATCTCTGTACCCCACACATTTATCTGTAAGGTCCCTCAGTCAAGCAGTGCATTTCAAACACAGATTCAACCACAAAGACCAGGGAGGTTTTCCAATGCCTCGCAAAGGAGGGCACATTTTGGTAGATGGGTAAAAATGTCAAAAAACAGACATTGAATATCCCTTTGAGCATGGTAAAGTTATTAAAAGTTGATTGGCGCACCAGTTTTGAAAAATATTTTTTTGCTATATCTAAATGGGTCCTAAAATTCAAAATCAAATCGCGAAATGATCCATAAGTATGACCATCTTAAAACAATTCCATAATATGAATATATGTATTATTTTTTAAAGTAGACATTGAATATCCCTTTGAGCAGTGGTGAAGTTATTAATGACTTCTAGAGTCAATTGACGCACCGGTGCGTCAATCTAAGTAACATAATTTTAAAAATCCACATCAAAATCTATCCGTTTAAGATAGAGATATCTGTCTAATAATCCACCAGATCTGCCTGTCGCGGCCTTCCGCATCTGCGGTGGAAGAGCTACAGCGGAGTTTGTGAGACCATGAGATATCCTGAAACTGGTCTTATCACAAAAACGTCTATAGCCTCCAAACGGTTTGGCGTAAAATCGATTATGACCACTCTATGGAAAGGGGAGACTCTCACGAGTGTCACGGGACTTGTCCGTAGGTAACTGGTACCGGCTTTAAAAATGTAATGTAAGTATAGAGGTAGTTTTGTGTCTACGCAAAAAAAGGTGTTACATATGTGTAAAAAAAAGAAACTTTCTTATAGACTATTAAATAACTTCACAGAGCTTCATTGTTCTGTGCGTGATTTCCTACAAGACAGGAATGTCAGTGTTCTGCCATGGCCAGTGAAGAGCCCAGATCTCAATCCCATTGAGCAGGTCTGTGACCTGTTGGATCGGAAGGTGAGGGCTAGGGTCATTCCCTCCAGAAATGTCCGGGAACTTGCAGGTGCCTTGGTGGAATAGTGGGGTACACCTGCTTCTACACCTGCATTGCTTGCTGTTTGGGGTTTTAGGCTGGGTTTCTGTACAGCACTTTGAGATATCAGCTGATGTACGAAGGGCTAAATAAATAAATTTGATTTGATTTGATTTGATTTGGGTAACATCTCACAGCAAGAAGTGGCAAATCTGGTGTAGTCCATGAGGAGGAGATGCACTGCAGTACTTAATGCAGCTGGTGGCCACACCAGATACTGACTGTTACTTATGTTTTCTGTTAGTAACATGTCTGTGGAACTTTTTTAAGTCTCAGTTGTTGAATCTTGTTGTGTTCATACAAATATTTACACGTGAATTTTGCTGAAAAGAAACGCAGTTGACAGTGAGAGGATGTTTCTTTTTTATGTCCTAGATATAGGACCGACACTTATGACTTATTTTTGGACTGTCTTTTTTGCCATTTATGAATGTATTATTGAAAATGTTTCTATGGGCTATAGTAGTAAAGGTTAAATTCAACATTTTATCAAATAATTGTTTAATATTTTGGGGGATACCTAAAGGGGTCCTAAAATTCAAAATCAAATAGCTAAATGATCCATGGTATGGCCATCTTAAAACAATTCCATGTCAGCTTAGAATTCCCCAAAGATACAGGAGTCCTTCCTAATCGGAGAGGAAGGAATGCACTTAGGGATTTCACCATGAGGTCAACGATGACATTAAAACAGTTACAGAGATCGGAGAAAACTGAGGATGGATCAACAACATGGTAGTTTCTTCACAATACTAATACTAATCTAAATGACAGAGTAAAAAGAAGGAAGCCTGCACAGCATAATAGTATTCCAAAACATACATTCTGTTTGCATTTAGGCAAAGAAATGTGACAAAGAAATGTACTTTATGTCCTGAATACAAAGAACTATGTTTGGGGGCAAATCCAACACAACACATCGCTGAGTGCCACAAGCATGGTGGTAGTTGCATCATGTTATGGGTATGCTTGTCATTCGCAAGGACTGGGGAGTTCTTTAGCATGAAAATAAATGGAATAGAGCTTTGCACTGGCAACATCCTCATCTTAGAGGAAAATCTGGTTCAGACTGCTTTCCCACAGACACTGGGAGATAAATCCACCTTTCAGTAAGACAATAACCTAAAACACAAGGCTAAATATACACTGGTGTTGCTGAACAGACAATGCTGAATGTTTGTAAGTGGCTTAGTTACAGTTCTGGAAATCTATGGCAAGACTTGAAAATGGCTGTCTAGTAATGATCCGAAACCAAATTGACAGAGCTTAAAGAATTTTTTCAAGAATAATGTGCAAATATTGTGCAAGACAGGTGTGCAAAACTCTTAGAGATTTACCCAGAAAGACTCTCAGCTGTAATCGCTGCCAAAGGTGGTTCTACCACGTATTGACTCAGGGGTAAAAAAAAAGAGTGCAATGCAGAGAGTAGAGTATTCAGAGAGTATTCATACCCCTTGACTTATTCCACATGTTATTGTGTTACAGCCTATATAATAGATGAATAGATAAATAGATGAAATATATTGTTTTTCTCTCAAACATCTAGACACAATAATGCATAATGACAAAGTGAAAACATGCTTACATTTTTTGTGTGCAAATTTACTGAAAATAAAATACAGAAATATCTCATTTACATACTGTGAGTTTTCACACCCCTGAGTAAACACGTTAGAATCACCTTTGATGGCGACGACAGCTGTGAGTCTTTCTGGGTGTGTTTCTAAGAGCTTTGCACACCTGGATTGTACAATATTTGCACTGCACATTACTCTAAAAAAATTTATTCAAGCTGTTTACACACCATTATACATAGAGTGCATTCAGAAAATATTCAGACCCCTTGACTTTTTCCACATTTTGTTACATTATAGCCTTATTCTAAAATGTAATAAATAGTTTTTTCCCTCATCAATCTACACACAACACCAAGTAATGTTAAAGCAAAAAGATGTTTTGAATTTTTTGCAAATTTATAAAATAAGAAAAACAGAAATATCACATTTACATACTGTAAGTATTCAGATCCTTTAATCAGTACTTTGTTGAGGCACCTTTGGCAGCAATTACAGCATCGAGTCTTCTGAAGTATGACGCTACAAACTTGGCACACGTGTATTTGGGGAGTTTCTCCCATTTTTCTCTGCAGATCCTGTCAAGCTCTGTCAGGTTGGATGGGGAGCATCGTTGCACAACTATTTTCAGGTATCTACAGAGATGTTCGATCGGGTTCAAGTCCGGGCTCTGGCTGGGCCACTCAAGGACATTCAGAGACTTGTCCGGAAGCGTTGTCTTGGCTGTGTGCGTAGGGTCGTTGTCTTGTTGTAAGGTGCATCTTGCCCCCAGTCTGAGGTCCTGAGCACTCTGGAGCAGGTTTTCATTAAGGATCTCTCTGTACTTTGCTCCATTCATCTTTCCCTCGATCCTGACGAGTCTCCCAGTCCCTGCCACTGATAAACATCCCCACAGCATGATGCTGCCACCACCATGCTTCACCGTAGGGATGGTGCCAGGTTTCCTCCAGATGTGAAGCTTGGCATTCAGGCCAAACAGTTCAATCTTGGATTCATCAGACCAGAGAATTTTGTTTCTCATGGTCTCAGAGACTTTTACATGCCCTTCAGAAAAGTCCAAGTGGGCTGTAATGTGTCTTTTACTGAGGAGTGGCTTCCAACTGGCCACTCCACCATAAAGGCCTGTGAGTGCTGCAGAGACCTGTCCTTCTGGAAGGTTCTCCCATCTCCACAGAGGAACTCTAGAGCTCTGTCAGAGTGACCATCAATATCTTGGTTACTTGGTTTTCTCGCAGTGTCTGTTGGGGTAGGGGCTCCCGAGTGGCGAAGGGGCTGTCACACCCTGGCCTTAGTTATCTTTATTTTCTTTATTATTTTGGTTAGGTCAGGGTGTGACATGGGGGATTTATGTGTTTTGTCTTATCTAGGGGTTTTTGTAAGTTAATGGGGCTGGCCCCGTTCTAGGTAAATTGTATGTCTATAATTGCCTAGATTGGTTCTCAATTAGAGGCAGCTGTCTGTCGTTGTCTCTGATTGGGAACCATATTTAGGCAGCCATATTCTTTGGGTATTTTGTGGGTGATTGTTTCCTGTGTCAGTGTTTGTGCCACACGGGACCGTTTCGTTGCCAGTTCACTTTATTATTTTGTATATGTGTTCATGTTCAGTTTTTCTTATTAAAAACCATGGACACCTACCACGCTGCATATTGGTCCGATCCTTGTTTCACCTCTTCAGAGGAAGAGGAGGAAATCTGCCGTGACAGGGGCTGCCGAATCACACCTGTCTTAGAGCTCTACGGACAATTCCTTTGACCTCATGGCTTGGTTTTTGCTCTGACATACACTGTAAACTATGGGACCTTATATAGACAGGTGTGTTCCTTTCCAAATCATGTCCAATCAATTGCATTTACCACAGGACACCAATTGTGTTGTAGAAACATACCAAGGATGAAAAATGGAAGAAGGATGCACCTTAGCTCATTTTCAAGTCTCATAAAAAAAGGGTTGAAATACTTATGTAAATAAGGTATTTATGTTTAAAATTTGGTATACATCTAAAAACCTGTTTTTGCTTTGTCATTATGGGGTATTGTGTGTAGATTTCTGATTTTCTTTTTTAATCCATTTTAGAATAAGTCTATCATTACAAAATGTGGAAAAGGTTAAGGGGTCTTAATACTTTCCAAAGGCACTGTATACAGTATAGATGGAGAACCTTGTTATAGACAGTATGGGCAGCATATGAATATAAAAGTTTTGTACATCAGTAGTTATATAGGATGAGCCATGACGAGAATACAGTATACTGAATAGATATAAAGTCAAATCAAATTGTATTGGTCGGATACACCAATTTGCAGATATTATCTGAGGTTTGTTGCTTTAATAGTGCAGTAACACCTAACAATACAAAACATTACACACAAAAAGTATGTAAACATTATTAAAGTGACAAGTGTTCAATGTCTCTATACACATAGGGTGAAGCAGTCTCTAAGGTGCTGGGTAGAGCACCAGGTGGTAGCCGGCTAGTAACAGTGTCTAAGGTTCAGGAAAGGGTACTGGGGGAGGCCGGCTAGTGATGACTGTTTAAAACCTGTTTGGGATAGGGGACAGCATTTTCACGTTCGGATGAAAAGCGTGCCCAGAGTAAACCTCCTGCTACTCAGGCCTAGAAGCTAATATATGCATAGTATTAGTAGTATTGGATAGAAAACACTCTGAGTTTCTAAAACTGCTTGAATGATGTCTGTGAGTATAACAGAACTCATATGGCAGGCGAAAACTAGAGAAAAATCCAACCAGGAAGTGGGAAATCTGAGGTTTGTAGTTTTCCAACTCATTGCCTATCAAATATACAGTGTCTATGGGGTCATATTGCACTTCCTAAGGCTTCCACTAGATATCAACAGTCTTTAGAATGTTGTTTTAGGCTTCTACTGTGAAGTGGGGGAGAATGAGAGCTGAATCAACCAGAGGCCTGCCAGAGTGGCATGAGCTGATTATGCGTGCACACATGGGAGCAACCTCCGTCCCATTGCAATTCTAAAGACAAAGGAATTCTTTGGAACATTATTGAAGATTTATGTTAAAAACATCCTAAAGATTGATTCTATACTTCGTTTGACATTTTTCTACGAACTGTAATATGACTTTTTGAAGTTTTCGTCTGAACTATCGCCTGGACTTGCCCGTGCCTCGTGAGTTTGGATTTGTTTACCGAACGCGCTAACAAAAGGAGGTATTTGGACATAAATTATGGACTTTATCGAACAAAACAAACATTTATTGTGGAACTGGGATTCCTGGGAGTGCATTTTGATGAAGATCATCAAAGGTAAGTGGCTATTTATAATGCTATTTCTGCCTTTTCTGACTCCACAACATGGCGGGTATCTGCATGTTTTTGTGTCTGAGTGCCGTACTCAGATTATTGCATGGTTTACTTTTTCCGTAAAGCTTTTATGAAATCTGACACAGCGGTTGCATTAAGGAGAAGTATATCTATAATTCTGTGCATAATAATTGTATCTTTTATCAAAGTTTATATTGAGTATTTCTGTAAATTTATGTGGCTCTCTGAAAATTCGCCAGATGTTTTCGAGGCACAACATTACTGACCATAAAGTTTCAATGTAAACTGAGATTTTTGGATATAAATATGAACTTTATCGAACGAAACATACATGTATTGTGTAACATGAAGTGCTATGAGTGCCTTCTGATGAAGATCATCAAAGGTTAGTGATTAATTATATCTCAATTTCTGCTTTTTGTGACTCCTCTCTTTGGCTGGAAAATGGCTGTGTGTGTTTTTGTGACTAGGCTCTGACCTAACATAATCAAATTGTGTACTTAGCTGTCAAGCCTTTTTGAAATCGGACACGATGGGTAGATTAACAAGAAGTTTATCTTTAATTTGGTGTATTGCACTTGTGAATGTATGAAAGTTCCGCTGCCTTTTCAGCGGAATGTTGTCGAGGGTTTACGCTAGCGGAACCCCAAGCCGTAAGAATTAACAGGCTGATGACCTAGAGATAGAAGCTGTTGATCAGTCTCTTGGTCCCAGATTTGATGCACCTGTACTGTGTCCTCCTTATAAATGGAAGCGGGGTGAACTGGCCATGGCTCGTGTGGCGGATGTCCTTGATGAACTTCTTGGCCTTCCTGTGACACCGGGTGTCATGGAGGGCAGGCAGTTTGCCCCCGAATAAATGCTTTAGTCTGACCTCACCACCCTTTGGAGAGAACTACGGTTGTGGACGGTGCATTTGCCATACCAGGTGGTATTGGTATTTGGTATTTATTAGGATCCCCATTAGCCGCTGCAAAAGCATCAGCTACTCTTCCTGGGATCCACATGAAACATGACATCATACATAGTACAGAACATTATTAGTCAAGGACTGAAATACATACACCTAAAACGTCACACATAGCCTACATATCAAAACATACGCCCAATATCTAGGTCTAATACATACAGTGGCGACCCGTCATTCAGGGCAGGTGGGCCCCACCTGTTTTGAGCATCACACTTTTAGGTTATAAATACATAAATAATTAATTTTTTTCATTAATTGGGGGGCTTGTCTGTTTTGCTTGATATTTTGGCATTAATACATGTCACATATCAGCTTGCAAACAATGTAAAAAAAAATGTAATTGAGTTAATAAAGCCATATACAAACATGGTCTCTTTTTTTATTTCTTGAGTAAGGCAGAATAGATCAGTGCTTTCTGTGGTGGTGGGGCTAGCCAGCAGAAAATACAGAGAGTTGAGCCTGATTGGCTCAGTTTTCTGTCATCATTGACTCAGTTTTCTGTCACTCATGGACAGTACGTCATTCCCAATTCTAAGGTTAGTGCTCAAAAATGTTTGCCCCTTGGGTTCTGATATATTAGAAGTTCCCTTCCAAGAAGGCTCAAGGTCAGTAGAAACCACATTTGTTTAAGTAAGTCTGCCATATCAGCTATGTTTTTCTGTGGCTTTGCTGGCATGCATCCCACTTTTTTTTGCCCCACCAAGATTTACATGCTAAAATTGCCACTGAATACATAGTACAATGCAAATTACAATACAAGATATAGAAAATGGCTGTCTCTTCACGGTCCCATTTGTGCAGTCAGGTGTTCTTTTACCTGTTTTTTTTAACCTGAAACTGGTTTTATTTCTAGCTTGAGTTACCTGGTGTGGCAGAGAGTTATATGTAGTCAAATCAAATCAAATTTATTTGCCACATGCGCCGAATACAACAAGTGTAGACTTTACCTTGAAATGCTTACTTACAAGCCCTTAACCAACGGTGCAGTTCAAGAAGAAGAAAATATTTACCAACTAGGCTAAAATAAAAGGTAATACTAAAAAGTAACACAATAATAATAACAATAACGAGGCTATATATCAGGGGCACCGGTAGCGAGTCAGTGTGCAGGGGTACAGGCTAGTTAAGGTAATCTGTACATGTAGGTGGGGGCGAAGTGACTATGCATAGGTACCTAACAAACAGCGAGTAGCAGCAGTGTACAATGGGGGTGGGGGCTAGAAGCTGTACTGGGCCATTCGCACTACCCTCTGTAGCGCCTTGTGGTCAGATGCCGAGCAGTTGCCATACCAGGCGGTGATGCATTCGGTCAGGATGCTCTCGATGTGCAGCTGTAGAACCTTTTGAGGATCTGGGGACCCATGCCAAATCTTTTCATTCTCCTGAGGGGGAAAAGGTTTTGTTGTGCCCTCTTCACAACTGTCTTGGTATGTTTGGACCATGATAGTTTGTTGGTGATGTGGACACCAAGGAACTTGATACTCTCGACCCGCTCCACTACAGCCCTGTCAATGTTAATGGGGGCCTGTTCGGCCTGCCTTTTCGTGGAGTCCACGATCAGGTCCTTTGTCTTGCTCACATTGAGGGAGAGATTGTTGTCCTGGCACCACACAGCCAGTTCTCTGACCTCCTCCCTATAGGCCGTCTCATCGTTGTCGGTGATCAGGCCTACCACTGTTGTGTCATCAGCAAACTTAATCATGGTGTTGGAGTTGTGTTTGGCCACGCAGTCGTGGGTGAACAGGGAATACAGGAGGGGACTAAGTACACACCTCTGTGGGGCTCCAGTGTTAAGGATCAGCATGGTAGATGTGTTGTTGCCTACTCTTACCACCTGGGGGTGGCCCGTCAGGAAGTCCAGGATACAGTTGCAGAGAGAGGTGTTTAGTCCCAGAGTCCTTAGCTTAGTGATGAGCTTCGAGGGCACTATGGTGTTGAACGCTGAGCTGTAGTCAGTGAACAGCATTCTCACATTGGTGTTCCTTTTGTTCAGGTAAGAAAGGGCAGTGTGGAGTGCGATTGAGATTGTGTCATCTGTGGACCTGTTGAGACGGTATGCGAATTGGAGTGGGTCTAGAGTATCTGGGTGGATGCTGTTGATGTGAGCCATGACCAGCCTTTCAAAGCACTTCATGGCTACTGACATGAGTGTCACAGGGCGGTAATCATTTAGGCAGGTTACCTTCGCTTTCTTGGGCACAGGGACTATGGTGGTCTGCTTGAAACATGTAGGTATTACAGACTCGGTCAGGGAGAGTTTGAAAATGTCAGTGAAGATACTTGACAGTTGGTCCGTGCATGCTTTGTGTACACATACTGGTAATACGTCTGGCCCAGCGGCTTTGTGAATGTTAACCTGTTTAAAGGCTTTGTTCACATCGGCTACCGAGAGCGTTAGCCAATGTCATGGCTCTATTTAATTGTTTGCGTTTCCCAGCCTCTGTTCTGGACCTGACGACTGCGAAGAGACCTCTGGTTGCATGTCTTGTGTTGTACCGATGAGTGTCTAAACTGTGTGCCAACTGCTTGAACAGACCGTTCGGTACCTTCATCACAACAATACATTGCACAAAGACCAACAGTAATGCAGACAATCTCTCCTCAACTTTCAGCCAGGAGAGACTGACATGCATGTTACGGACACTTTCCCTCTGTTTACATCTAAGTGCAACACGTTCTGCTTTGTTCTGGACCAACTGCAATTGACCTATGTCCTTCTTAGCTGCACATGACCACAAAGCTGGGCAGTGGCCCAGGGCAGGTTACTGGTACTTGACCATTTAGTCTATATGTTTTTACCATGACAGCTTGCTATTTAGGGTTACACCCACCAGTTTAGTCTCCTCAACTTGCTCAATAGCCAATAGGTACGGTGATAGAGCCCGGAAGGATGCTCTCAATGGTGCATCTGTAGCCTCCTGAGGTTGAAGAGGTGCTGTTGCAGCTTTTTCACCACACTGTCTGTGTGAAAGGACCATTTCAGGTTGTCAGTGATGTGCACGCAGATCAACTTGAAGCTTTTGACCCTCTCCGCTGCGGCCCCGTCGATGTGGTTGGGGGCATGCCCTCTCTGCTGTCTCCTGTAGTCCACGATCAGCTAATTTGTTTAGTTGACGTTAAGGTACGACTTAACCTCAATGGGATGCAGCTCTCATTTCGGTTGAGAAGCCAGTCACCTCCAAGAGTGAAACAAAAGGCAATTTTTTCCCAGGTCACCAAAGAGAGAACAGCGAATGAAGATAGTAGGATCTGAGTTATAGCTACGCTACAGTAGCCTATTTTGAAATGATGAGCTTTCCCCTTTTATGAAATTCCCACCCTGAGCCATTCTTTTTTGTGGCTGGTTACACGTAAGACCGGGGAGAGAACATTGCAGTTAAACCCCATTTTAATTAACTCCCTCTGGGAGTGATGCGTGTAATCGATTTTTCTACCCATCCAAGATTGTCAATTCATCCAGCGCCAGTATACGCTACACTCATTCATATTGATTTGGCTAAAGCTGACGCGCTAAGGACAGAGAGAGAGAGAGAGAGCTCCTGGGACAGAATAGGGAGACACAATGATAAAGTGTTTATCGCAGACGATCAAATTAAATTGTATAGCAGCCTGCAGTTAGAGCCAAAATACTGTAGAAACATCTTTGTGACAGGGAATATGGCAAAAATGCAGTGCCACACCAATTAGTAAGCTTCTACTGAGCTACATTTTATCTGAGTATGTACAAGCAGACTCATTGCTGGTAAGGTATTGCTGTTAAAATAATGCATCAACATATCATTGCTGTTCTTGTCCATTTGTGTTCTGCATTTTGTCATGTTCTATGTTTTGTGTCAACCCCAGGAAAAATAGCTGATGCTTCTTCAACAGCTAATGGGGATCTGAAAGAAAATCTGAAAAAAAATAATGAGTTCATTCAAAAAAAGTCCAGAAATCTTAATAAGATAAATTGGTTTATTCATGTTTCCTCCCAACCTAACTCCAGGGTCTCTCAGGGTGGTGGCTCATTAACATTTTGAAAACTAATTTTTGTAGATAACATGATTGATTAATACAGATTTTAAACTATTGCTTTGTCTGTCCAATCCATTACCAATGTCTCCCATAGGACGTTAGAATAGGGAACGATTACACACATCCATTGTCTCTGAGCAGGTGCTGGCTACTAAAAAAATCAACTAGAAAGTGAAATGAGACTCTGCACACTGCGCTCTTATGTGAGGTCTTTTTCACCCGTTATTCCCATAGTAACTTCCTAAGTAAGTCATATATTTACCCTCAACAGACCGTGACTAGTGCCCTCACACCTGCCATATACGGGTCTGAATCACCTGCCACCTATCTACTCCTTCCCTCCAAAAAAATCCTCCCTTAAAATCCCACCTCTGCCAACAATGCACCCCCCTGCCACCCTTGATTTCACAGCACGCAAACGAAGCAAAAATTGAAAAAGAAAATATATCCTCCAACAAACTTAAAATGACATGGATGATTTATAGCTTTGGGACATGAACATTGATTTTCCTCTTGTCTGTGTTGTTCTGTCAGTAAATTAGCCCAAGATGCATCGCTACCTAACTGGAAATACCATTTACGAAATCCAACAGCAATAGCTCAAAACAGTTGCTCCAAATATAGCATTGTCAGATATCAAGTTTGAACTGCCCCTCACAAAAATGGTCTTTGAGGTCATACAATTGTATTGCACAGTTGGATTAATGTAACAGTTGTTCCGGGTTGACATGAACTCATTCCCCTTTTCAATACTCAAACGTGCCATATAAAGGAATGTTGCGTTCATTAATATCACACATGTTTAATGTATTATAATAACAAAGCAATCTTCACAGATACAGGCTAAACAGTCCAGGGAAGTCTTAAGAGCCAAAATGATTAAAAATGCTATTCTGTCATAAAGATGTTAATGATTGAAGGATTTCTTTGATTTACGTGTCATACACCTAGCTACCGGTGCCCGGTCCACATGCGCTTACAAGACACTAGTAATGTGTGTCCCAGATAACTTTATACTCTAAACAATAGTCGCAACTATCATCACCATCTTGACATCAGTCAACCCCACCCAATCAGAATAGTCGCGAGTGCATGGCACAATGTATCAGTTGTATTAAATATACAACATAATGAATTGGCTACATAATTACCGACAGAATTAAACCTACCATTTCCAGATATATGATTGTCCACCTCGGTTCGCACAGTCGGTTTGTAAGCGGCGTTAAATTGAATATAGAGTCCCATATAATGTAAAATCCATATTATCACTCCAAATGCTCCCATTGCTTTTGTTCTTGTTTCAAGCCGTGGACGAAAAACTCACATTAGGCGGAGCACGCTCACTAAACAGTATCCAAATCCTTCCTGGATGACAGCACCCTCGGAGGTTAGATACAAAATAGAACCGGACAAAAATTGCGCTATGAGGCGCAAGGTGTACCCTATTCGCCTGCGGGATATTATCAGCACTGGTTCCCTGTATTTCTTCTGCAAGCAAGCACCTCCAGTAGAGGCGGACGGAGAAATACATGGGGACAAGTGCAGTGGCTTGCAGAGAAAGTCAATTAGGCGGAGGGATCTAGAAACATTATAGGCCTACTGTTATTAACTTTTATAACAAGTTACATTCGGGGATCTGAGGTTTTAACATCCTTTTTCTGAATACTCATTATAAAAAATATATGTTCAATAGTCAAAGCTCCTGTACAGTTATTCTTACTTCTTTACAAATATGTTTTTACTTGCTATATAGGCAACTCAAAAAGGTAGGCTAATGTGTATTTTTCTGGGCATAGGCAACGTTTACAATTGCAGTTGGCCTGTATTGCATTCCATATACCTAGCATGGCATAGCAATCTATCTATTCATCAGTTTATTCAAGAAAGACAACGACATTCAAATCTCCCCAAATCATAGGAAAAAAAAGCATCTCAAAATCATTATTTATTATTAACATCATTATCATCATTATCATTATCATCATTATCACTATAATATAATGGATATATTTGGTATATTTGATCAAATGTGATATTGGGTTAGGCATATGATTCTCAGCCTACTGCAAACAGATTGATTCCATAGAAATGCTACTTTATGCGAGACTGTCCTTTTCCAAACCACTAGAGGAATACATCAACCAACCTGCTGTCATCACATCTAACACATGGCCTTACAGCAGTATTAACCTAGGACTCAGCGCTACTGCAGCTGTTGGCCTAGCCGTACATTTCCTCCTATGGGGCTCGTATTGGCATGCAGTGAGCTCGCAGGCTCTTAATTAAGGGACACGTGTGGTTGAACACATAGTGTAGTTGAACACCTACACAGGGCATAACATTTTTTTTAAGCATGTGAGCCTCGTTCGTCATACTGAATGAGCTACGTTTGGCAACACTAGCTTCTATACAAGTTAATACGGGTTCTGCCCAAATAGAGATGTAGCTTGGTTCGATCTGCGTTATGTACTTTTAATTAGGACACAACTGCAGGTCTGCCGGTTGGATTCTTTTTATTTGCCCTGCACACGAAGAGACAACACACCATATTTTAGCCCTTGGCGCAGTCACAGCTTACAGGCACCTGCGCAAGCACATGGACACTCACTCAAACACTGTCCCAAGTACTCACAAGTTACAATAGGTACCCTAGTTAGTAGAGACAAATCAATCCTTTCTCTTGTAGAAAAGGCAAGTTTTTTTGCTGCTTACTGTGCTGTACAGCTGATCAAGCAAACACAATTCCTACAGTCATGAGGTCTCACCAAACCACAAGCTAACAGAGACCTTCTGATTCTCTGGTTACAGTTACACACAACACAAGACTGAGCTTCAAGTGTACTTACAATTGCAATTCGTTGAATGTCCCGACTCTCACGGAAACAACAGTGGCTTGGTTAACATAAAGTCTCCTTACAGTGGCCTACCCTCTTCAGTCCCTCTCTCACAACCTGTGCTATCTGTGAAAGCTTTACAGCACATTGCAAAGATAGATTTTCCTTGATTTTTGTCCAGTTTCAGTATACTAATTACTTGAGGAGATCTACTTAAAAGCATTTCAATTGTCAACAGGGTTGTAATTCAGTAGGCAGACACAAAAACAGAAAATGTGCTGTCTATACTAGTTGACATACTTACCAAGGCTTGGATACAATAACACATGTATTGATAATGTATCTCGAGGAATCAGCATTCTCTTGTTAACAATTCAACAAACTAAACATACCGACCTGCTAGTAGGCCTTCACAAGACATTAAACCTATTTAGCTCTATACGTTTCTAAGAAGTACAGTACCAGTCAAAGTTTGGACACACCTACTGTACTTTTTTACTGTTTTCTACATTGTAGAATAATAGTAAAGACATCCATGAAATAAGACATATGGAATCATGTAGTAACCAAAAAAAGTGTTATACAAATCTAAATATATTTTATATTTGAGATTTTTCAAAGTAGCCACTCTTTGCCTTGATGACAGCTTTGCTCACACTTGGCATTCTCTCAACCAGCTTCCTGAGGAATGCTTTTCCAACAGTCTTGAAGGAGTTCCCACATATGCTGAGCACTTGTTGGCTGCTTTTCCTTCACTCTGTGGTCCAACTCATCCCAAACAATCTCAATTGGGTTGAGGTTGGGTGATTGTGCCAGGTCATCAGGTCAGATCAAGCCAGGTCATCTGATACAGCACTCCATCACGCTCCTTCTTGGTCAAATAATCCTTACACAACCTGGAGGTGCGTTGGGTCATTGTCGTGTTGAAAAAGAAATGATAGTTTCACTAAGTGCAAACCAGATTGGATGGCGTATCACTGTAGAATGCTGTGGTAGCCATGCTGGTTAAGTGTGCATTGAATTCACTGACAGTGTCACCAGCAAAGCACCCCCACACCATCACACCTCCTCCTCCATGCTTCACGGTGGGAACCATACATGTGGAGATCATCCGTTCACCTACTATGTGTCTCACAAAGACACAGCGGTTGGAACCAAAAATATCAAATTTGGACTCATCTGACCAAAGGACAGGATCATTGATCTAATGTCCATTGCTCGTGTTTCTTGGCCTAAGCAAATCTCTTATTATTATTGGTGTCCTTTAGTAGCATTTCTTTGCAGCAATTCAACCATGAAGGCCTGAATCACGCAGTATGTTACTTGACCTCTGTGAAGCATTTATTTGGGCTGCAATTTCTGAGGCTGGTAACTCTAATGAACGCATCCTCTGCAGCAGAGGTAACTCTGAGCCAGTTTCATCATAGCGCTTGATGGTTTTTGCGACTGTACTTGAAGAAACTTTCAAAGTTCTTGACATTTTCCACATTGACTGACCTTCATGTCTTAAAGTAATGATGGACTGTTGTTTCTCTTTGCTTATTTGAGCTGTTCTTGCCATAATATGGACTTGGTCTTTTACCAAATAGGGCTATCTTCTGTATACCAACCCTACCTTGTCACAACACAATTGATTAGCTCATACGCATTAAGAAGGAAATAAATTCCACAAAATAACAAAGCACACTTGTTAATTGAGATGCATTCCAGGTGACTACCTCATGAAGCTGGTTGAGATCATGCCAAAAATTTGCAAAGCTCTCATCATGGCAAAGGGTGGCACTAAGGAGGACTATTTATCCTGTTGACAAAACTCCATCTGTGGTACAATGTTCAATGTGGGGGACAAACTGCTAGGAACATTGAAAATTATGCAGTTATGAGTATGTAGTATTATTTGCAGATTAAGATTATTCATCATTTTTCCCATCTAATTTCATTTGTTGAACTTCCGATTTCATATGAGGTTGAACTCCAGAGAGCAATATGAAACTATTCTTGTCAATGAGAATGAAGTGGTTTTATTTACACTGAGTGTACAAAACATTAGGAACCTTCCTAATATTGAGTTACAGACCCCTTTGCCTTCAGAACAGCCTCAAATCGTCAGGGCATGAACTCTACAAGGTGTCTACAGGTGTTCCACAGGGATGCTGGCCCATGTTGACTCCAATGCACACCACAGTTGTGTCAAGTTGGCTGGATGTCGTTTGGGTGGTGGACCATTCTTGATACACACAGGAAACTGTTGAGCGTGAAAAACCCAACAGTGTTACAGTTCTTGACACACACAAACCGGTGCGCCTGGCACCTTCTACCATACCACATTCAAAGGCACTTCAAAATGGTGTCTTGCCCATTAACCCTCTGAATGGCACAAGTACATCATCCATGTCTTAATTGTCTCAAGACTTACAAATCCTTCTTTAAACTGTCTCCTCTCCTTCATTTACACTTATTCTAGTGGATTTAACAAGAGGCATCAACAAGGGATCATAGCTTTCACCTGGATTCACCTGGTCATTCTATGTCATGGAAAGAGAAGGTGTTCCTAACGTTTTGTATACTCAGTGTATATTCTATATTTAGCTTTATCTGAGTACATGATATACATTTTTCAGTTTGAATATCATCTATTTGAGCATTTAATGAACATACAGCACTCTGTTATATCAAACCTGGAAATGTTTGTTTCTCTCAAGAAGACATACAGTAGGATTTGAACATTCCCTTTGAAGAGAAGTCAGAAATCCTGTCAAGGCCTTGAAAAGCAGTTAACCTTTAGGGTCTTGCAGAAACTCTCCCATTTTGACTTTTTGTCAGGTCCGTGTCTTTTTTTCTTCTCTCCAGGAGCTCCACTCCTCTCTGCTCTCTCCCTGGAAGTATCATGTCCAGGCTGCAGCCGAGGGAGCTGTGGGGGAAGTGAAACTGATGTATGCAGACGTGAGGCACTGAGAAGGACACAACACCTGCCTGGCAGCCCTGAGCTCCACACCTCCCGGCACTAAATGCTTTAGACAGCCCATCCAGAGATGTGGAAGGTATGTGTGCGTGTGTGTGTGGAACTGGAAGAATGTCAAAGCTGTGGCTTTTCCATGGTCTTTAAACTCAGAATGTATTGAGTTTCTGACACATTACTATAGGTTGACTTTTTAACTGCTGCATTTGAATACAATATTTTACATTTATGAGGCAAATTTATTTTCAAGGCCAGTGCACCATCAACAGGTAGAACACAATGGTTATTCTCTTGAATTCTCTCAACCATGCGTACTTCTACTACTTGTCCTCTGTTATGAAAGAAATATGATTGTAGGCATTGTTCATGATGGAATAAACCATTTGCTTTCTCAAAGACAGGTTGTCAGTATGTGTAGGCATAAATGTGTCTGGCCATATGTTAGACTTTCTGCTAAGCAATGGAACTTGTAAGCATTTTCTGATGGATTTCTGATGGCTTTGAAGTTCTGTTACGTCTGCTGATATTCCAAAAAGGCTAAGGAATTTGTAGTTTGTCTTGAAAATGGCTTCTCTCCTGTGTAGTTACTTTTTGCACCACTGTTGTTTACCTCATCCACCATTTTAATGCCGGTAGAACAAAATATATATTAGCTCCCATGTGACCAGAGATCTCGACACCTTTATGAATATTAAACCATGCTCCGAGCTTTGGAGAAACCAAATATCCTGAGCTTTACTGCAAGAGGTAATGGCTTAATGTGGGTGAAGCTGTTTGCGTACTCAATTGTTGCCCGTGTCATGAGGCTGTTTCGGGAAGCCGCTGCTATCCTTTATAAGATCAGCAGGGATTTAGATCCGGAGGCGCTTAATTCCATGGGCTTTACATTCTCCAATGGCTAAGGCTCCAATGGCTATGTCAAAGTGGAATTATGCTTTTTGAAATTGTGACAAATTAATTTAAAATGAAAAGCTGAAATGTCTTGAGTCAATAAGTCTTCAATCCCTTTGAATGACTACCTGTCTGTACCCCGCACATACAATTATCTGTAAGGTCCCTCAGTCAAGCAGTGAATTTCAAACACAGATTCAACCTCAAAGACCAGGGAGGTTTTCAAATGCCTTCCAAAGAAGGGCTATTATTTTCAGGGTAAAAAATAAATGGAATGGAGCTAAGCAGGAAAGCCTGGTTCAGTCTGCTTTTCACCAGACACTGGGAGATTAAGTCACCTTTCAGCAGGACACCATCCTAAAACACAAGGGCAAATCTACACTTCTTACCAAAAAGACAGTGAATGTTCCCAGTGGCAGAGCTATATTCTTGACTTACATCTGCTTGAAATCTATGGCAAGACTTAAAAATGGGTGTCTACCAATGATCAACAAATTTGCAGAGCTTGAAGAATTTAGAAAATAATAATGGGCAAATATTGTACAATCCAGGTGTGCATCACTCTTAGAGACCAGAAGGACTCACAGCCGTAATCACTGCCAAAGGATTGATTCTAACATGTATTGACTCAGGGTTGTGAATACTTTTGTAAATTAGATATTTGTGTAATTATTTTCAATTACATTTGTAAAAAATTCTGAAAACATGTTTTCACTTTGTCATTATGGGGTATTGTGTGTAGATGGGTGATATATATATATATATATATATATATATATATGTATATATATATATATATATATATATATATATATATATATATATATATATATATATATATATGTATATATATATGTATATATGTATATATATATGTATATATGTATATATATATATATATATATATATATATGTATATATATATGTATATATATATATATATATATATATATATATATATATATATATATATATATATATATTATACATATATATATATATATGTATATATATATATATGTATATATATTATATATATATATTATACATTTTTAATTCAGACTGTAACACAACAAAATGTGGAATAAGTCAAAGGGTATAAATACTTTCTGAAGTTACTGTAAATGACATGGGTATCCCCCCCAAAACGGAGACTATTTTGTGAGTCAAATGTAGGGAGTGGGAAATGTAACTTTGCACAGTAAGGATGAGCAGGGATTATGCTTTGAGGAGAGTTTCTCTTGGGTCAGTGAGAGACTGAAACGCATAATGGAACAGAAACAGGGGTAAATGTGTGGAGGCCTGGTTTTCTATTTTAGAACCTGGGAGGGAAATATGAATTGCAATACAAGGAATGTGGCAGTACATTGTTTTGATAGCACTAAAACAGCACTTGTAAGACTAAATCGGTGTTCATTACTCTGTATTCACCATAATATGTCAGTTGTAGCGATGTAAATGCTACGGTGTTGCATTTGCCAAAATGACCTCTAAATAACGTTATATTTTCACACAAGTTTTCAACAGAAGGAATACATGTTTTTTTCACACCCCAGTCAGCTCCTTCCTCTGTCTCCACCTGTCATCGGGCTGACCGCTCAGGAAAAATTATATGATGGTGAAACTTCGCGGCCATTTCCTGGTTCACTGACTATAACTTCTTGCTCCAGTAGATCTTTCGCTGTTCATTTCCAGAGCAATTTCAACTCGCTGCCTCAGAGAGCGGAGATGTCAACCAGCCACCCTGCAGCTGGAGTTTCTGAACATGAACTTACTTCAGCATTTACTGCCTTCCTCCCAAAAGTTAATATGGCTTGACAGAGAGATGAAATTAACATGGATATGGCTATGAATAGAGGCCACTGGTTGTGATGAATGGGCCACACATGATGTCTCTGGCGGTTTGGGGAACATTATGCATCACAATTGGCATTCCATCACATCAACTGCATTGGGGAGACCTGTATGGTCTTGTTTGTCCATATATGAATGATCGTAAACACTGTAGGCCCCATTGAAGCCTTGCTATAGATCATCCCTTGAGCAGTGTATCCCTATGCATTTGGCAATTGGATGGATGTATAGCTCTTACGAGACTTGCATTTGACAAGCAAGAGACAAATGCACCGATACAGTACGTGCATTACGGTGGTAACTGGAGTTGTTCCTACACTGCTGTGCTTGATTACTGCACTTAATGTACAACCCCCTAAGGTCTAACGGTCTGGGGCTGGGTTTCTACTAAGCTAACATATGGAATTGTTTTAAGAAGGTCATATCAAGGATCATTTAGATATTTCATTTTGAATTTGAGTACCCCTGTAAGTACATAAAAACGTTTTACAAATGATTTGATGAAACATTGAATTTGGCCTTATTGCCATTAGCCCATAGAAATGCATTGAATAACATTTTCATACATGGCAAAACATACAGTAAAAGAAATACAGAACAGTAGTATGTTTGGAAGTGTCGGTTGTATATCTGAGAGACATTGTAACGGTCTGAGTGTAGTGGGTGAGGAGTCAGGCGCAGGAAGCAGAGAGTTCAGGGAGTGCTATTTTAATGCACTGACACAAACGCTGAACATAAGCCAACCCTCACAAAACACAGGGCGTACTGAACAAACAAATGCCCCAAACAGGGGGACTTAAACCGTCCAGGAAAACCCACAAAATGGGAAAACACAAAACCCAAATAGACGTGCACATAAGTACACCAAACAGACGATCACAATAATTAATCCCGCACAAGGAACCCTGCGGGCCGGCTGACTAATAAAGCCTACTACCTAACTCAAAACAGGTGCACACAATCAACACATAAGGAGGGGGAGGAAATAATCAGTAGCAGCTAGTAGGCCCCGACCGCCGAGCGCCACCCGAACGGGAAGGGGAGTGTCCTTCGGTCGGAGTCGTGACAGTACCCCCCTTGACGCGTGGCTCCCGCAGCGCGCCGACACCGGCCTCGAGGTCGACCCGGAGGACGAGGCGCAGGGCGATCCGGATGGAGGCGATGGAAATC
Source organism: Oncorhynchus tshawytscha (assembly GCF_018296145.1). Lineage (NCBI taxonomy): Eukaryota > Metazoa > Chordata > Actinopteri > Salmoniformes > Salmonidae > Oncorhynchus > Oncorhynchus tshawytscha. The sequence continues at coordinate 49,512,777 of NC_056430.1, forward strand.
CCTCAACATCGACGGATCCAAAATGTCCCTGGTGGGTACCCAGCACCTCTCCTCCGGACCGTACCCCTCCCAGTCCACGAGGTACTGCAGGCCCCTCACCCGGCGTCTCGAGTCCAGAATGGCCCGTATCGTATACGCCGGGGACCCCTCGATGTCCAGAGGGGGAGGAGGGACCTCCAGCACCTCACCGTCCTGTAGGGGACCAGCTACCACCGGCCTGAGGAGAGACACATGAAACGAGGGGTTAATACGATAATAGGAAGGAGTTGTAATCGATAACACACCTCGTTTATTCTCCTCAGGACTTTGAACGGCCCTATACACTGCGGTCCAAGCTTCCGGCAGGGCACGCGGAGGGGCAGGTTTCGGGTCGAGAGCCAGACCCTGTCCCCTGGTACAAACACGGGGGCCTCACTGCGGTGGCGGTCAGCACTCCTTTTCTGCCGTCCACTAGCCTGTTGAAGGGATTCCTGGACGGCCCTCCAGGTTTCTTTGGAGCGCTGCACCCATTCCTCCACCGCAGGAGCCTCGGTCTGGCTCGGATGCCACGGTGCCAGGACCGGCTGGTACCCCAACACACACTGAAAGGGGGACACATTAGTAGAGGAGTGGCGCAATGAGTTCTGGGCCATTTCCGCCCAGGGGATGTATCTCGCCCACTCCCTGGCCGGTCCTGGCAGTACGACCGCAGAAACCTACCCACCTCCTGGTTTACTCTCTCCACCTGCCCATTACTTTCAGGGTGATAACCGGAGGTCAGGCTGACCGAGACCCCCAGACGCTCCATGAACGCCCTCCATACTCGGGACGTGAACTGGGGACCCCGATCAGAAATGATGTCCTCAGGCACCCCGTAGTGCCGGAAGACGTGGGTGAATAATGCCTCCGCAGTCTGTAGGGCCGTTGGGATACCGGGCAACGGGAGGAGACGGCAGGACTTAGAGAACCGATCCACAATCACCAAACTGTGGTGTTGCCCTGAGACAGGGAAGGTCGGTCAGGAAATCTACGGATAGATGTGACCATGGCCGTTGTGGAACGGGGAGGGGTTGTAACTTCCCTCTAGGAAGGTGCCTAGGAGCCTTACTCTGGGCGCATACCGAACAGGAGGAGACATAAACCTTAACGTCCTTAGCCAAGGTAGGCCACCAATACCTTCCCCGAAGGCTCCTACTGTCCTCCTCACCCCAGGGTGACCCGAGGAGGGTAGGACGTGAGCCCACCGAATCAGTTGGTCCCGAACACCAAGCGGCACGTACCTCCGCCCCGCCGGACACTGAGGAGGCGCTGGTTCAGCCCGTAACGCCCGCTCGATGTCCGAGTCCACCTCCCATACCACCGGTGCCATCAGCTTTGAGGCCGGAAGGATGGGAGTAGGTTCGGTGGACCTATCCTCCGTGTCGTAAAAGCGGGACAGTGCGTCCGCCTTCACGTTCTGGGAGCCCGGTCTATATGATAAAGTGAACCGGAATCGAGTAAAAAACATGGCCCACCTTGCCTGCCGCAGGTTCAGTCTCCTAGCTGCCCGAATATATTCCAGATTCTGGTGGTCGGTCCAGATGAGAAAGGGGTGCCTAGCCCCCTCAAGCCAGTATCTCCACACCTTCAGAGCCCTGACCACCGCTAACAACTCCCGGTCCCCCACATCATAGTTACGCTCCGCTGGGCTGAGCTTACTGGAGAAGAAAGCACAGGGGCGGAGTTTTGGTGGCGTACCCGAGCGCTGTGATAGCACGGCACCCACCCCAGCCTCGGACGCGTCCACCTCCACTATGAATGCTAGAGAGGGGTCCGGATGCGCCAACACGGGTGCATCCGTGAACAGCGCCTTCAACCTGTTGAAAGCTCTGTCCGCCTCCGCTGACCACTGCAACCGCACCGGGCCCCCCTTTAGCAGTGAGGTAATTGGAGCCGCTACCTGGCCAAAACCCCGGATAAACCTCCGGTAGTAGTTGGAAAAACCCAAAAACCGCTGCACCTCTTTTACCGTGGTTGGAGTCGGCCAATTACGCACGGCCTTACTGCGGTCACCCTCCATCTCCACCCCGAGGTGGAAATGCGATAACCCAGAAAGGAGACGGCTCATTTGGAGAACACACACTTCTCAGCCTTGACGTATAGGTCATGCTCCAGCAGTCTACCAAGCACCTTGCGTACCAGAGACACATGCGCGGCGTGAGTGGCTGAGTAGATCAGAATGTCATCGATATAAACAACCACTCCCTGCCCGTGCAGGTCCCTGAGAATATCGTCTACAAAGGATTGAAAAATGGCTGGAGCATTTTTTAACCCATACGGCATGACGCGGTACTCATAGTGGCCCGATGTGGTACTAAATGCGGTTTTCCACTCGTCTCCCTTCCGAATACGCACCAGGCTATACGCGCTCCTGAGATCCAATTTTGTGAAGAACTGCGCTCCCTGAAAGGATTCCACTGCCGTAGCAATGAGAGGTAGTGGGTAGCTGAACCCCACTGTGATGGCATTTAGACCTCTATAATCAATACAAGGACGCAAACCTCCCTCCTTTTTCTTCACAAAAAGAAACTCGAGGAGACGGGTGAAATGGAGGACCGAATGTACCCCTGTCCCAGAGACTCCGTGATATATGTCTCCATAGCCAACGTCTCCTCTTGGGACAATGGGTACACGTGACTCTTGGGAAGCGCAGCGTTTACCTGGAGATCTATCGCACAATCCCTTCCCGGTCGATGTGGTGGTAATTTAGTCGCCTTCTTTTTACTAAAAGCGATTGCCAAATCGGCATACTCGGGGAATGCACACTGTGGGACCTGGTCTGGACTTTCCACCGAGGTGGCACCGACGGAAACTCCCAGACACCTTCCAGAACACTCCTCTGACCACCCCTGGAGAACCCCCTGTCTCCACAAAATTTTAGGATTGTGCCGGGCCAGCCAGGGAATCCCCAACACCACTGGAAACGCAGGCGAATCAATAATATAGAGACTGATACGCTCCCTATGATTCCCCTGCGTTACCATGTCCAGTGGGATTGTGGTCTCCCTGACCACCCCTGACCCTAATGGCCGGCTATCTAGGGAGTGCACGGGAAAGGGAGAATCTATCGGCACAAGCGGAACACCTAATTTAATAGCAAGTCCGCGATCCATAAAGTTCCCAGCTGCGCCTGAATCGACTAGCGCCCTATGCTGGGAAGAGGGGAAAAAGTTAAGAAAAAAATCAAGACAAACATGTGACCAACAGGGGTTCTGGGTGAGTTTGGTGCTGACTCACCTGGGGTGATCGAGAAATGTTCCGCCTACCATCTCGACTCCCAGACGGACCCCCAGCACCGATCGGCCGTGTGTCCTCTCCGACCACAGTTGGTGCAGAGGGAGCCTCCTCCTCCGGTACCCCTCGGCAAAGCCCCTCCCAACTCCATCGGAACAGGAGTGGAGGTGCTGGGTGGTGGAACACACAGGACCCTCTCCGAACGCCCGCGGGCCGCCAGCAGATTGTCCAGTCGGATGGACATGTCAATTAGCTCATCCAAGGAAAGAGCGGTGTCCCGACACGCTAGCTCCCTGCGGACGTCCTCCCGGAGACTACACCTGTAGTGGTCGATAAGGGCCCTGTCGTTCCACCCGGATCCTGCTGCCAAGGTACGGAACTCCAACGCGTAATCCTGGGCGCTCCTTTTCTCCTGCCGGAGATGGAATAGTCGTTCTCCTGTCGCTCGGCCATCTGGAGGATGGTCAAACACGGCGCGGAAACGGCGAAAAACTCGGGGTAGTGCTCCTTCGCTGAGTCTGGGCCATTCCAAACTGCATTTGCCCACTCCAGAGCACGACCCGTGAGGCAGGAAATGAGGACATTCACCCTCTCCGCTCCCGAGGGAGTAGGTCTGACGGTGGCCAGGTACAGTTCTAGCTGGAGTAAGAACCCCTGGCACCCTGCTGCCGTTCCATCATAGACCCTTGGGAGCGTAAGACGGAGGGTGCTGGAGTCGGGAGATGGGGAGTCCTGAGGAGGAGGGGCCGAAGGTGGAGAGAGGGAGAGGAGACCGCTTCTCTCCCATCGGTCCATTCTCTCCATCACCAGATCCATCGCCGTTCCAATCCGATGGAGTACGGTGGTGTGATGTAGAACCCTCTCTTCCATCGATGGGAGGGGAGTGGCTGTTGCTCCTGCTGACTCCATTCCAGAGGTGCGGGATTCTGTAACGGTCTGAGTGTAGTGGGTGAGGAGTCAGGCGCAGGAAGCAGAGAGTTCAGGGGAGTGCTATTTTAATGCACTGACACAAACGCTGAACATAAGCCAACCCTCACAAAACACAGGGCGTACTGAACAAACAAATGCCCCAAACAGGGGGACTTAAACCGTCCAGGGAAAACCCACAAAATGGGAAAACACAAAACCCAAATAGACGTGCACATAAGTACACCAAACAGACGATCACAATAATTAATCCCGCACAAGGAACCCTGCGGGCCGGCTGACTAATAAAGCCTACTACCTAACTCAAAACAGGTGCACACAATCAACACATAAGGAGGGGAGGAAATAATCAGTAGCAGCTAGTAGGCCGGCGATGACGACCGCCGAGCACCACCCGAACGGGAAGGGGAGTGTCCTTCGGTCGGAGTCGTGACAGACATTTTACCCATATTATCGAATTTCTTCTGGCACTAAATTACTTCCATATTCACTGAGTGTACAAAACATGACCAGGTGAACCCAGGTGAGGCTATTATCCTTTACTGATGTCACTTCCAATCAGTGAAATCCAATCAGTGAAAATCAGCGTTTCCCAAACTCAGTCCTCGGGACCCCAAGTGATGCAGGATTAGATTTTTTGCCCTAACACTACACAGCTGATTCAAATGATCAAAGCTTTTTGATTAGTTTATTACTTGAATCAGCTGTGTAGGGCTAGGGAAAAACCAAAACGTGCACCCCTTGGGGTCCCGGGGACCGAGTTTGGGAAACGCTGGTGTAGATGAAGGGGAGGGGACATTAGGTGCAGGAAAAAACCATTTTAGCCTTGATACTATTGAGATATGTGTCAGAGGGTGAATGGGCAAGAAAAATATTTAAGTGCCTTTGAAAGTGGTATGGTAGAAGGTGCCAGGCGCACCGGTTTGAGTGTGTCAAGAACTGCAACGCTGTTGGGTTTTTCACACTCAACAGTTTCCTGTGTGTATCAAGAATGGTCCACAACCCAAAGGAGATCCAGCAAACTTGACACAACTGTGGTAAGCATTGGAGTCAAGATGGGCCAGTATCCCTGTGGAACACTTTTGAGACATTGTAGAGTCCATGTCCAGACAAATTGAGGCTGTTCTGAAGGCAAAAGGGTCTGTAACTCAATATTAGGAAGGATCCTAATGTTTTGTACAGTGTATACTTCCATTTCTTTTTTAAACTGGTACTGGGCTACCTTCAGATGAGTCTTGTCAGGCTTTTGGGCATCCTAGTGCAAAACAAAAGTTTGGGGTCACTTAGATATTTCCTTTCATGTTTTTGAAAGAATATCACATTTTTGGTCCATTAAAATAACATGAAATTGATCAGAAATTAAGTGTAGACATTGATAATGTCGTAAATGACTATTGTAGTTGGAAACGGCAGATTTTATATGGAATATCTACTTAGGCGTACAGAGGCCCATTACCAGCAACCATCACTCCGCTGTTCCAAATGGCACGTTGTGTTAGCAAATCCAAGTTTATCATTTTAAAAGGCTAATTGGTCATTAGAAAACCCTTTTGCAGTTATGCTAGCACAGCTGAAAACTGTTGTCCTGATTAAAGAAGCAATAAAACTGGCCTTCTTTAGACTGGTTAAGTATCTGGAGCATCATCATTTCTGGGTTAAATTACAGGCTCAAAAAGGCTAGAAACAAATAACTTTCTTCTGAAGCGTGTCAGTCTATTCTTATTCTGTAAAATGAAGGCTATTCTGCGTGAGAAATTGCAAAGAAACTGAAGGTCTCGTACACTAGAGTGTATATCTAGGTTGTTGTATGTCTAGGGTTGTTGTAGGTCTAGGGGGGTTTGTATTTCTATGTTGGCCTGATATGGTTCCCAATCAGAGACAGCTGTTTATTGTTGTCTCTGATTGGGGATCATATTTAGGCAGCCCTGTTTCCCACTTTCTGGTGTGGGGTCTTGTCTATGTGTAGTTGCCTGTCAGCACTCGTTTGTATAGCTTCACGTTTCATTTTGCTATTTTGTTAGTTTGTTCAGTGTTTCATTCTTTAAATAAATAAGAATGTACGCATAGTACGCTGTTCCGATCCTTATAACGAACGTGACAGTCTCACCTTTCGATGGCGGGGTCATTTAGTGTGTAGCCCAAACTGTTTAGACACTACAGACAGAAGTTGTCGGATCGGCGGTACCGACTTCAAATGAGTCCCCTGATGCTTGTGGGGGCGTAACAAAACGGAGAACACCATCATGTTTGTGAGAGTCTCATCTTTCCATAGAGGGTTCATTCATTTTATTTCTTTATTTTTAAATATTAAGGGGTGGATCAGCTTAATATTGGGGAAAGATTGTTGCTTCCATCAATGTAATTGTCTGCATCATTTCCAATCCCCCATATATTTTTGGGGCTAAATGTCAATGTCCATATACTTACACATGCATACATACACATGCATACATACACATGCATACATACACATGCATACATATACATGCATACATATACACATATAGACATACATACTTTTTTAGAATATACCTTTATTATTCCCCGCAAACCCTACCACCCTTCCCCCAATTGGAGTAAACTAATAAACAATAACACTTAGGCTTCTACCTTCAGTTTATACATCTTATAGGCATTTTACAGACACAATCTATTTTACAATAGTTATATTTTGTTTGTTTTTAGTCTTTACTCTATTTGGTCCTTCCTCTATTTCTGATGTCATTTAGTGTGTAGCCCAAACGGTTCAGACGCTACAGACAAAAGTTGTCAGATCAGCGGTACCAACTTCAGATGAGTCCCCTGATGCTTGTGGGGGTCGTAACAAAACGGAGAACACCATCGTGTTCATGAGAGTCTCATCTTTCCATAGAGAGTTAATTAGTTTGTAGGCCAAACCATACTGACGCAATTTCGAGAAGTCTTCTGGTCTGATAAACACAGCTGTAGCTCTGTCACCTTTTACCCCAGGTGAGGAAGGCCGACATCGTCGGATCCGGTACAAAACCCCCCAGATATCTCTAGCTTAAACAGATGGATTTTGATAGGGATTTTGCTATTACGCTAATTAGATTTCAGCGGAGGCGCTGACATCTACTCTATATGACTCAGTGATCGATGAAGCACCCTTTTGAAGTCTCATAAATGTGTCACAAATCATCTATAACTGTATGTCATGCTTTATAACGTGTTCAAAAATGTGGCATAAGTGTGTCACATAATCACCAATGTCGAATATGACATAAACATGTGCTTTATGAAGGGTGACGTGTTGTGCTGCAGGATCACACACGCTCTAAAGTCATGTTACCTTGATGAAAGCCTCCAACATAAGGACATTGAAAGTGGCTTTCTTCTGTAACCAAGTTCCATGTTCCCCAGTACACAAACACCCACACGACAATATAGCAATCCATACCATGCGGTGCTGGGCCCAGTCAGGTCTCTGACACATTCATCCATGGGAACAGAAGAGGAGGCAGGTGAAAACCTGAGAAAAAGTCCAACCAATAAGTGGGAAATCTGAGGTTTGTAGTTTTTCAAGTGAATGCCTATCCAATATACTGTGTCTATGGGGTCAAGGCTTCCACTAGATGTCAACAGTCTTTAGAACATTGTTTCAGGCTTCTACTATGAAAGGGGAGAGAATAAGAGTTGTTTGAACCAGTGGTCAGGCTGAAAGCCTTTAGTTTAGTCACGCGCGTGGCAGTGAGCACAAGCTCCGTTCCCTTTCATTTCTAATGACAAAGGAATTGTCAGGTTGGAAAATTAATGAAGGTTTATGATAAAAACATCCTAAAGATTGATTCTATACATCGTTTGACATGTTTCTAAACTGTAATGGAACTTTTTTGACTTTGTCTGGACTTAGAGCCCGCAGCTTGTGCATTTGGATTACTGGACTAAACACGCGAACAAAAAGGAGGTATTTGAACATAAAGATAAACTTTATCGAACAAAACAAACATTTGTTGTCCAACATGGAAACCTGGGAGTGCCATCAGATGAAGATCATCAAAGGTAAGTGATTCATTTTAACGCTATTTCTGACTTTTGTGACACCTCTCCTTGGTTGGAAAATGGCTGCATGGTTTTCTGTGGCTAGGCGCTAACCTAACATAATCGCATGGTGTGCTTTGCAATAAAGCCTTTTTTTAAAAATCTGACACAGGGGTTGCATTAAGGAGAAGTTTATCTTTAATGTTAAACACTTGCATCTTAGATCGATGTTTATGATGAGTATTTCTGTAATTTCATGTGGCTCTCTGCACTTTCACCGGATGTTTGTTTGAGACAATGCATTTCGGAACATAACGCGCCAATTTCAAGTGAGGTTTTTGGACATAAAGATGAACTTTATCGGACAAAACACACATTTATTGTGTAACATGGAGTCCTGGGAGTGCCATCTGATGAAGATCATCAAAGCTTAGTGATTAATTTATTCGCTATTTCTGAATTTTGTGAGCCCTATCCTTGGCTGGAAAATGGCTGTATGGTTTTCCGTGACTAGGCGCTGGCCTAACATAATCACATGGTGTGCTTTCGCAGTAAAGCCTTTTTGAAATCGGACACTGTGATTGGATTTACAAGAAGTTTATCTTTAAAATGGTGTATAATACTTGTATGTTTGAGGAATTTTAATTATGGGATTTCTGTTGTTTTGAATTTGGAGCCCTGCAATTTCACTGGCTGTTGTGCTAGCGTCCCACTTGTACCAGAGAGGTTAAACCATATATTTATTTTATTTTTTACATGTTAAACCCCTTCCCATTAATACCCCACCCCCCACTTAACAACCTCACTATCCCTAACACATGGGATGTCAAATTAAAAAGTAAAAAAATACAAATACGTTGCGTTTCAAAAAGTAAAGTAATGACATTATATTGAACATTACACAGGGCTGTGAACATTGTTGCATGTCCCTGAGTGTGCGAATTAATGGTTCTTGCCTCTCTGCCTGCTGTAAGTACTGCATGTTGGTTCCACCCTTAAAAGTAACTTTCCTCAGGTTTTCGCCTGCAATGTCAGTTCTGTTATACTCACAGACAATATTTTGACAGTTTTGGAAACTTTAGAGTGTATGCATATTCTAGATTCTGGGCGTGAGAAATATGCAGTTTTTCATCCAAACATCAAAATACTGCCCCATACACTCAAGAGGTTACCAATAAATTTGTGGAGTGGTTGAAAATCGAGTTTTAATGACTCCAACCTAAGTGTATGTAAACTTCTGACTTCAACTGTATATTCTTTGTAGTTGTTTACATACCACCACAGTCAGAGGCTGGCACTAAGATAGCACTGAATGATCATTATCTGCCATAAGCAAACAAGAAAACGCTCATCCAGAAGCGGTATTCCTAGTAGCCGGGTACATTAATGCAGGAAAACTTCAATTAGTGTTACCAAATATATATCAGCATGTTAAATGTGCAATTAGAGGTAAAACAACTCTGGACCACCTATACTCCATACACAGAGATGCATACAAAGCTCTCCCTCTCCCTCAATTGAGCAAATCTGACCATAATTCCATCATCCTGATTCCTGCTTAAAAGCACAAATTTAAGCTGGAAGTACTAGATCAATTAAAAAGTGGTCAGATAAAGCAGATGCTAAGCAGCTACAGGACTGTTTTGCTAGCACAGGCTGTAATATGTTCCGGGATTCCTACAATGGCATTGAGGAGTACACCACATCATAAATAAGGCTTCATAAATAAGTGCATTGATGACATTGTCCCCACAGTGACAGTACGTAACATGGAAGTTTATAAGAAATCCCACTATGCCCTCCGACGTTCCATCAAACAGGCAAAGCGTCAATAGATGTGGTACGACTCAATCTTACTCAACTGCTCGGACGCTCGTTGGATGAGGCAGGGCCTGCAAACCATTACAGACTACAAAGGGAAGCCCATACGAGAGCTGCCCAGTGACAGGAGCATACCGGACGAACTAAACTACTTCTATGCTCGCTTCAAGGCAAATAACACTGACACATGAGAGCACCAGCTGTACCGGACGACTGTGTGATCATGCTCTCTGCAGCCGATGAGAGTAAGACCTTTAGAGAGACAGGTAAACATTCACAAGGCCGCAGTGTCAGAGGGATTACCAGGACGTGTACTGTGAGCATGCGCTGACCTACTAGTAAGTGTCTTTACTGACATTTTCAACCTCTCCCTGTCCGAGTCTATAATACCAACATGTTTTAAGCAGACCACCATAGTCCCTGTGCCAAGAACACTAAAGTAACCTGCCTAAATGACTACCGACCGAAGCACTCACGTCTGAAGCCATGAAGTGCTTTGAAAGGCTGGTCATGGCTCACATCAACAACATCATCCCAGAAACCCTAACTAGACCAACTCCAATTTGCATACTGCCCCAACAGATCCACAGATGATGCAGTCACTATCGCACTCTACACTCCCCTTTCCCACCTAGACAAAAGGAACACCTAAGTGAGAATGCTATTCATTGACTACAGCTCAGCGTTCAATACCATAGTGCCCTCAAAGCTCATCACCAAGTTAAGGACCCAGGGACTAAACACCTCCCTCTGCAACCTGATCCTGGACTTCCAGACGGGCCGTTAAATATGTGTAACAAAAAATATATAAATATTTCCTGAACTTTCTTATATCTCATAGACAAAGGACAAACACTTCAAAACCTTGTTTGTTGTGCAAATTTTTTGACTGACATATGGAATTGATTTAAGATGGTCATACTATGGATCTTTTAGCTAGTTGATTTTGAATTTCAGGTCCCCTTTATGTATAAAAAAGTGTATGTAGCAAAATTAGAAATTGTGTTTTTTACATTGGATAAAAGTAGAGACTCTGAGCTACAAAATAGTATATCATACACTGCAGTTGAAGAACAATGGGAAAGTAATTCTGCTTTGAAAGTTGATAAACTTGTAACCCCACTTTTGAGAAAAAGGTCCTTGAATGTTTTGGTACACCTACTGGAGAACTATTATTTATCGACATCCATTCAGCATCGTTCACACTCTCGTAAGCCTTAGCCCCACCCATCTATTTTAGGATTCACATGTGAGGCCATGTGGTAAACACAAGCAACGTAAATCAAAGAAAATCTAGGTTTATTTGTCATATGCACAGGATACAGAAGGTGTAAATGGTACAGTGAAGTGGTATCAACATCAAAAACAGAAAGTGTCGCGATAAAAATATTTTGTAAATATTTAATTAATATTAAATTATAACTTTCCCGACACACTTGTCTAAATTGATGGGTAATGTGAAGGAAATTCTCTAACCACCCCCCAGCCCCATCTAGTTAAGTGGATGGATCACTATTTTCTAGACATGTACACTTGTTCTTGAAATACAATAAATGGCAATAATCACCCCCAGACACACCTGGCTAATTTGATGGGTAATGTAATAATCTGGCCAAAGTGGAGTCCTTTGTTTAGACGTAGCTAGCTAGTTAAACAATGAACCGGCATAATCCCGACTCATTCTACTACCAATACAAACATTGTCATAGCTGTAGCACGAATCTGCAGGGACCTAAAGCTAACAAACTCGGTTCAATGTTAGCTAGCTAACATTAGGCTATAACTAGCAATGCAAATGGATTTCTGATTCAAATAATATTACCATACAGATCATACACGTAACGTTAGCTAGCGAGCCAGCAAGCTAACATTTGCTAGCTAACTTACAATAAAAACAACTTTATGACAAAATTAGAAACGTATATCGGAAAATGTAGCTAGACTCTTATGCGTATACATGGATGAACACTTCACAGCAGACAGGAACCATTTAACTCTGTTTTGTTTGTAGCTACATTTTGTTTGGCCAGCATTGTGTCAAGGCACTCCAGTTCACACTGACTGTGGCGTGTGCAGAAAGTAGCCCATCACTTTTTCTGTCTGTCGATAGCTCCTGCTAAATTCAGGGCATCAATGTCGTTGAGAAAAGTAGCAAAACTTTTGTAGTTCTCGATGGCTAACGTTATATCTTTCCAAAACAGCGTGGTAGAAAGGACTGTCAACACATACTCAACAGCTCACGTTATAGACAAAAGCATTCTACATGGCAGACCAATCAAAACTCATCTACCGGCATGTCCAGCCCAGCCATTATCTCAGCCAATTGGCTTGCTGGAAGGTTCCTCCATTTTTCTGTGGCTAAACCAACTAGGCTCGTGGATGGAATACAAGTTTGTTACTAAGGCACATGAAAGTTCACATGTTCCAGAAGGCATTTCTGCCCAAAAAACACATTTTGATAAAAAAAGACATGTTTAAGTTCAAATGCCGCTCCTGTGAAGTAGTGATGTGCGACATACTCCTAGTTTCCTGAAACAAGTCACAAATATTGAATATGGCCTTACCTACTATAGCCCAGAGAAACAAATTGAATAACACATTAATGAAAGGCAAAAAAGACAGTCCAAAAATAAATGATAAGAAACAAGGTTTTGAAGTGTGTCCTATATCTATGAAAAATAAGAAAGATCAGGAAATATACTGTATATATTTTTTTTTAACCAATTTTTTGGGGTAGGCACAAAACTATCTTCATACTTCAATTCATTTTTTACAACCGGTACCGGTTACCTTCCAGCGAGTCCTGTGACAGTTGTGGGAGTCGAAGAGCAAAACGGAGAAAACCATCGTATTCGTGAGAATCTCCCCTTTTTTTACATTAGTTTGTAGGTCAACCATACACACATTTTTGTGAGAAAACCGATTTTTGGGATGTCTCATGGTCTGACAAACACCGCTCTAGCTCTGCCACCTGATGAAGCAGAAGTGCGACATCAGTGGCTGTGGAGGATTGAGATACAACCCAATGCAAAAACAGATATCTCTAGCTTAAACTGACAGATTTTGATGGGGATTTTTTTATTATGTTACTTAGATTGACGCACCGGTTTGTCAATTCACTCTTGGTGTCACGCCCTGATCTGTTTCACCTGTCCTTGTGAATGTCTCCACCCCCTCCAGGTGTTGCTTATTTTCCCCGGTGTATTTATCCCTGTATTTCCTGTCTCTCTTTGCCGGTTTTGACCCTTGCCTGTTTTCTGGACTCTGTACCCACCTGCCTAACCCTTCTGCCTGCCCTAGCCTTGAGTCTGCCTGCCATAATGTACATCCTGGACTCTGAACTGGTTTTGACATTTTGCCTGTCCACGACCATTATCTTGCCACCCTTTTGGATTATAATAAATATCAAAGACTCCATCTGCCTCACGTGTCTGCATCTGGGTCTCACCTTGGTTTTAAAGGCGGAAAATAACTGAATTGTAGGCCAATGAAGTTCTCTCAGCCAGTATTTGCATTTGATCTAGTTCATATTTCAGTTGTTAACACCGCTTTGTCCACTTTAACTATCATTAGTGTATATGACATCTGAAAAAAAGCTCTGACGAAGGCCAAAAGGACAACATTGAATAAAATAAGTTATACTAGCTAGAGCAGTCTGGGAGTTTTTCTTCTCTCGTTTTATTATCGCATTGTTCCCATGCACCTGTCACAAGATAACTCAGACGTGCGGGTGCTTTTTAAAATTGTTTCTGACACTTCATTTAAGTTCTGTGAATTGGAAAGAATCGAGAGGCGCACTACAAACCAAGCCATATCCCACCCCAAAATGTTCAAAGTAAACAAAAATGGTGATGGTATGCTTTGGGCGTTCGCTGTTGCCCTTATTAGTAAGCATCAGAGATGAGTCCTCCATCAGCTGTAACAATCGCAGTGTTGCACAGTAAATGTTGAATAAGTACTATGGCCTTCATTGGAATGCAATGTAACAGGCTACAGCCGCTCTAGGGTAGCAACAAAAAGTGGTTGGCTGGCAGCAGCTGTTGCGCACAGGGCTCAGCATTAATCTAAATCAGTTGGTGCCAAATTACCTTCAACGCAGAGAGCAGGTGGATAATGAGCTGAGGCAGGGGACGGTGATCTGGAACGTGGGTGTGTTCGTGCAGAAACAAGCTACTTTAGCTGGTCTTTGCTGGGCTTTTGACCGGAACGTTCTTTGTCTGGCCCACCTCCATCGAGAACCTTTTTTTCTGCAAATATAGCCTTCGATCGTTTCGTCGGTGGCAAATAATCTCCACACTCTCGTGATGACAAATGGTTTGGCTCAATTGAAGATAGCGTAGCAACATGGTGTTCTTTTTCCGCAAGTGGTACACAATGGTTAGAGATTGCAATTGGTAGCATTGGTTAAGGTCAAGTGTTCTTAAGTACAAAACCACTACATTTAAGCAAACGGATGAGGGTGGGGATGACAACAGACATGAATAGCTGCAAGAACAGGTAGAGCTACAATTTATTGAGGTTGTCGACAAAAAGGTACAGATAGGCTAGACTAAAAGTAAAAGTTAAGGAGGCACGTGAAGCTTCAGACAACTATCATGTTTCAGTCTGTCATCTCAAACCCCGTAGATTTGCCGTGTCTTGTCAAATTACATTTAAAGTGTCTTGACTCGTGGCCTGGGTGAATAGGTGTCTCAGAACTTTAAGGTTAATTAAGTTCTCCTTCCCACCACACATACACACACCACTCCACCCCAATGATGGGCTATTGAGATGCTGGGTAATTAAAATGAATTGACCTCTGAAATGAACGTGTCCTTCTGCAGGCTGAGACAGATCGATGAGATGGATATTCTGGTATGGATAGAGAGGGTGAAGAGACTAGGGATATTGGAGAGGTTATGGAAAGGTAGTTAACGCTCCCGTAGTCATGCTGCCAATCAATACAAAATGTATACAATTCTAGATGGATATCGCTCCATAGAATATTTTCGATATGGTGTGACCCCAGCTTCTGTAAGGTTTGCCGTAACAGTTGTATGGCTGTTTGCGGATACACATTGTATATGTTTGTTGATTTGAATGATCTACGAAAGAGACAAACTTTATTCCGGTAGGATTTGAAATTGAAAAGAGAAGCATTTACGATTTCAGTGAACTACCTGGTTATGTAACAGAATCCTTGTCGGAACAGTGTCTTGAGGGAAGAAAGACACAGGTTTCTGACGCTTTTCCACTGAGGTTAATATTGTACTTGGACATCCATCTCTATTTCCTAATGCAATTTTATGGTCAGAGTGCAATGTGCGAACACACACACACACACACACACACACAGAGAGAAGGTCAATTATTTTTTACACCACAGTGAATACCTCACAGAGAGCTGGACCAGTGACATGGGCTGCCCATATGACTGATACACTGTAGTTGTAGAATAACAAATGAACTTCCTATATTTCTTGCAGGGCCCCAACACTGCTCTCAGTCTCCCAGGTATGGGACATTGTGAAAGGAGCCTGGTGGGTAGACTAGGCTATTGGCATGTCATGCACACGGCCTTCGTGGCATTGACAGATAGGCCACTCCTCTCTTGTTGACTCCCAGTCGGCTCTTTTCATCTACTCCTGCTGTTTTAATAGTTACCCCACTTAAGGGAGAGAGAGAGAGAGAGAGAGAGAGAGAGAGATAGGGAGAAAGAAGGAAACAGAGAGGGGTGGGCGAGAGGGAGAGAGGGACAGTTTATTAACCATTACCATGCCAATTATCAGGAGACAGTGTTTATATAACCGTATGCCCATGGCTTGTTCAGTGCTGGAAGGCAGAATGGATACTCCCTATCTAGATACCCCCAAAAACAAATCAGGCTGTACAAAACCTTAATTATTCAAATAGGAAACACTTGAGTAAATGAGGTATACAAAGTATATTGAAAGCAGGTGCGGTTCCTGAGAATATTAAGCAATTAACATCCCATCATGCTCAGGGTCATGTATAACAATTCCCAGTTGCCCATTATTATGACTACCATGGCTAGAAGAAGAGATCTCAGTGACTTTGAAAGAGGGGTCTCAAATGGTGTGTGTGTGTGTCTCAGTCACCAGATCTCAACCCAATTGAACACTTATGGGAGACTCTGGAACGCCGTCTGTGACAGCGTTTTCCACCACAATCAACAAAACACCAAATGATGGAATTTCTCGTGGAAGAATGGTGTATAGATGGTGTATAGAATTCCAGATTTCAGACTTGTAGAACATATGATTCCAGACTTGTAGAACATATGCCAAGATGCATTGAGGCTGTTCTGGCGGTTAGTGGTGGCCCAACGACATATTAAGACACTTTATGTTGCCGTTTCCTTCATGTTGGCATATGTCACCTATGAAGATGTATTGGTTATATGTCACCTATGCAGTGCCTTCAAGAAAGTCATCCCACTCCTTGATTTTCCCCCACATTTTGTTGTGTTACAGCCTGAATTTAAAATGGATGACATTGAGGTGTTTTGTCACTGGTCTACCCCATAATGTCAATGTGGATTTTTATTTATTTTTTGCAAGTTAATCAAAAATGAAAATCTGAAATATTCTGAGTAAATAAGTATTCAAAAATAAGTATTCAGTATTCATTTGTTATTTCAAACCTAATAAGTTAAGGAGTAAAAATGTGTTTAACAAGTCACATAATAAATTGTATGGACTGTGCAATAGTAATGTTTAACATGATTTTTGAATGACTGCCTCATCTCTGTACCCCACACGTACAATTGTCTGTAAGGTTCCTCAGTCGAGCAAATGCAGATTCAACCACAAAGACCAGGGAGGTTTTCCAATACCTATCAAAGAAGGGCACCTATTGGTACAGTAGATCGGTAAAAAAAGCAGACATCGAATATTCCTTTGAGCGTGGTGAAGTTATTAATTACACTTTGGATTGTGTATCAATACACCCAGTCACTACAAAGATAGAGTAAAAAGGAAGCCTGTACAAAATACAACTATTCCAAAACATGCGTCCTGTTCAACAAGGCACTAAAGTAATACTGCAAAAAATGTAGCAAAGCAATTAACTCTTAGTCCTGAATACAAAGTGTTATGTTTGGGGCAAATCCAATACAACACATTACTGAATACCACTCTCCATATTTTCAAGCATAATGGTGGCTGCATTATTTTATGGTTATACAGTACTTGTAATCGTTAAGGACCGGCAAAAAGCTAGAGGAAAACCTGGTTCAGTCTACTTTCCATTAGACACTGGGAGATGAATTCACAATAACCTAAAACAGGGCCAAATCTACACTGGAGTTGCCTACCAAGAATACATTGAATGTTCCTGAGTGGGCGAGTTACAGTTTTGACTGAAATCTACTTGGGAATCTATATAGAGACCTGAAAATGGTTGTCTAGCAATGATCAATGACCAATTTGACAGAGCTTGAATAATTTTGAAAATAATTATTGGCAAATGTTGCACAATCCAGGTGTGGAAAGAGATTAGAGATTTACCCAGAAAGACTCAGAGCTGTAATCTCTGCCAAATGAGCTTCTAGTATTGACTCAGGGCTGTGAATACGTATGTGTTTGAGATATTTAATTTTCAATAAATGTGCAAACATTTCTCAAAACATGTTGTCACTTTGTCATTAAGGTGTATTGTGTGTAGATGGGTGAGAACAAACATCTATTTAATCCATTTTAAATTCAGGCTGTAACACAACAAAATGTTGAAAAGGTCAAGGGGTGTGAATACTTTCTGAAGGCTCTGTATTAGACAGCCTTAATTCAACAATGACCCTTTTAATGCAATATACTGCTTTAGGAGGCTATTCAAAAAAGTCAGTGACCTCTTGAAATACACTGCTAATGACTATGTCACAGACTTCTGTTGAATGTGAAGAGCGTAAGAAACATTAACATGCATTACAATGGCATTAATCATAACAGCATAGGTATATCCTAGGGATATGCTACAGTATGCCCTTTAATAGCATTCTGCCATTGCCTGCCTCCCTGGCCATAGATTTTAATGATGCTATGTGAATGCTAAGGAGTGCGTATTCCATATTGGATTCTGCCATTGGATGACCTGATTACATGTAAAGCCTCAAGGGCCAGTGATATGAATTGATCCAAGCTGCATACTTAAATATGTGCCAAATGGCACCCTATTCCCTATGTAGTGCACTACTTTTGAACAAAGTCTAGTGAAAAGCTGTGCACTATGCAGGGAATAGGGTGCCATTTGGGACATACACTTGGAATTCAGTTTAGAATGCTGTATGTCCCACAGTATATCAATGCACAAATTCAGCAGATGTAATGCCAAATGCCATCTCTTTTCACAATGTTTTCTCTCTGTAAGGTTGGGCTCATTCGTTGAAAAAAGCATGTGTTTACTGAAAGGGGATACTGCATAGGCCACTGAAAGAAGGTAAATGTCCACTCACAGTGATCTCCAGCTTCTGTGCCTATACGTTTGGATAATGAATAATGCATACACCCTGAAAACTGCATATGCTCATTCAATCATACTTTACAAGTATTCCAGTGTATCTGGTCTGCAACAAGGCTTTTCAGCAGCATCTTAGATGAATTTAATACCATGTTTTCGTGTGTGTGTGTGTATGCGGGTGCCTGTGGTAAGGTGTGAAAGGTTGTTTAATAGAGGTAATCATTTCTCCCTGATGGGTGTCGACAAAGCGCCCTGCCACGGTTGCAATACTACCCTTCCCTCGCTATTATTTTCCTCACCAGCAGTTTTGAATTTAGATTGTAAAAACTGGGTTCTTCTTTTAGCGTGCCAGGAAGTTAATTCGGGGACAGCTTATTTTCGCTCTGAAGAAGGTGAATTGGAATGAGAAATGCCTATTCAAGGCAATGATGCTGAAAACATTAATCTCAACTAAATGTACATTAGACCAAATATTTGGACTTCAGGTGAAAAAAGCTTCTTGATAATAGAATGATTGTTATAACTGTGGGACGGGTGAGCTAATGTAGGCTAATGTGATTAGCATGAAGTTGTAAGTAACAAGAAAATTTCACAGGACATAGACATATCTGATATGGGCAGAAAGCTTAAATTCTTGTAAATCTAACTGCACTGTCCAATTTACAGTAGCTATTACAGTGAAATAACACCATGCTATTGTTTGAGGAGAGTGCACAGTTATGAACTTGAAAATGTATTAATAAACCATTTAGACACATTTGGGTAGTCTTGATACAACATTTTGAACAGAAACACAATGGTTCATTGGATCAGTCTAAAATTTTGCACATACACTGCTGTCATCTATTGGCCAAAATCTAAATTGTGCCTAACCTGGAATAATACATTATGGCCTTTCTCTTGTATTTCAAAGATGATGGTACAAAATCAAATATATTTTACCAGATCTAATATGTTATATTCTCCTACATTAATTTCACATGTCCACAAACTTCAGTGTTTCCCTTCAAATGGTATCAAGAATATGCATTTCCTTGTTTCAAGTCCTGAGCTGCAGGCAGTTAGATTTTGGTATGTCATTTTAGGTGAAAATTGAAAAAAAGAGGACAATCCCACAACTCAACTTCCATCAAAGTACACCCATATTTGGCTAATTTCTGCAGGGTAGGATGATGAATATATTAAAGACAATAGTAGGAGGAGTCCATAGAGAACAGTCAAATGATATTACCTATAGTACTTCTGTACATCCCCGCACAGCAGTTGCAGAAACTCGTCCACGCTACGATTAGCTTGCCCTTGCAGATATTGATATTTAAGAGTAAGGAAAAATCTGCAAAAAATATATATGTTTTAATGGTGGGGGGTGGTTGTCTAACTGCCTCTCTTGGTTAAACTACATCAGACAGTACAGATTAGCTTCAATGTATTGCTACAAAGAGTACCAGCCTCTCTGCCTTGTTTTTCATTTCACTGTTATGGTTAAAGAAGGATCATCTAAAATTGGCCCACAATTTTGCATAAGATAGCCAATGGTCCCTCAAGTAGGCTGTGACATGGCTGCTACCCAGTTAGTCCAGTTCTCTGAACTGATGTTTTCTGAAACTGTTCGTCTTGTGGAGAACAACTTACAGAAAGGTAGTACAAGTTTGTTATTAAGGCACATGAAAGTTCACATCTTTCAGAAGGGATTTCTGCAAAAAAAAAACACATTTAGATTTTTTGAATTATGATGACATTCAAATGCCTCTCCTGACTTGCGACATGCGCCTAATTTCCTTAAACGAGTCACGTAATACATTGAAGAGCTGCACTATTAAAGGTTGCACTTCTGCACTATTAAAGACTGCACTTCTTGATTTGGCCTCGTGTTAGATTTTGCTAAAGGCCATGACTTAATTCAAACAAGTTGGTTTTGGGAGGTGGTTTGATTTGGGTGTCTCGTGTGTGTTTACAGGTGGGAAGACTTAGCCAAATTATTTAGCCAATTAGCTTGCGGATGCTGATGTGTGACTGTTGCAAAGTTGGTTTGACATGGATAGCCTATCTCAGAGGCTAGTAAGGGACCATCAATGAATTACAAAAGGTAAATGAGACCATATTTTCATGTTGCACACCTTTTTGTTTTCTCATCAAATGCTTTCAGTATTTGTATGAATATCCTCAATTTATTGTTGGTTTGAGGTGTTTAAGTAATTGATATTTGTTATCTGATTCAGGAAGCTAGGCAAATGTTGCACATCACTACTTCACAGGAGAGGCATTTGAACATTTTTTTAAAATGTTTTTTTTATTCAAAATGGGATTTTGGGCAGAAATGGCTTCTGGAACATGTGAAAGTTCATGTGCATTAATAACAAACGTTTAAGCCATCTGTAAATGCATATAACATTGTTAAATTACGAGCCTAGTTGGTGTAGCCACAGAAAAAGACAGGAACCTTTCTGCAAGCCATGATTGGCTGAGATAACGGATGAGCTGGACTTGTCGAGAGATGAGTTCAGATTGGTCTGTCATGTAGCATGCTTCTGTCTATAACGTGAGCCGCTCAGTGTAGATATTCCTTGCTACTGTGGATCTTTTGAAGATATAGTAGCCATAGAGAACTGCAAAGGTGTTGCTACTGCTCTCAACAAGATTGCTGCCCTGAATTTAGCAGGCGCTATCGACAAAGACCAGTGGGAAAAAGTTGTGATGGATTACTTTCTGGATGACGATCGTGCCATGCTGACTCTGAAAATGAATACGACGATGAGAACATCCCTGACTTAGGTAAAAACATTTTCATTGAACCAGACATTGTATTCTGATGACAGTGACGGGGGAAAAACGGCGATCAACAGTGTTATTGTCACGGAAGAAGTTGACTTAGTTTAGAAATCAGTGTAATCCCTGTTGGAAACAGAGTATGAGAGGAGAAAATTCTGGTAAGTTTCGAGCTACATTTTCAGATATTATGTTTCTAATTTTGTCAGAAAGTCATTTTCATTGCAAGTTAAATTGTACTGTTAGCTAACGCTAGTTTACTCGCTCGCTAGCTAACTTTACGTGATGATCTGTGTAGTAATATTATTTATATCTCAAAAATCCTTTTGAATTGCTAGTTAAAGCCTAATGTTAGCTAGCTATCTAACAATTAACCTAGTTGGTTAGCTTTAGCTACCTGCAGATTCATACTACAGCTGTTACGGCTTTCTTCCGTCGAAGGAGAGTCGGACCAAAATGCAGCGTGGTAATTTACATACATGTTTAATAAAGAATAAACACGACCAATACAAAACAACAAACGGAACGTGAAAACCTATACAGCCTATCTGGTGAAATACAAAACACTGAGACAGGAACAATCACCCACGAAACACTCAAAGAATATGGCTGCCTAAATATGGTTCCCAATCAGAGACAACGAGAATCACCTGCCTCTGATTGAGAACCGCCTCAGGCAACCATAGACCTTGCTAGAACACCCCACTAAGCCACAATCCCAAAACCTACGAAAAACCCCAATACACAAACACACCACAAAATAAACCCATGTCACACCCTGGCCTGACCAAATAAATAAAGAAAACACAAAATACTAAGACCAGGGCGTGACAACAGCATTTAATTGATGGTGGCTAGCTATGACAATCCGTAGGTATTTCTAGTACTAATACTGTATGGTTGTGATCATGGTTAATTCTTTATTTAGCTAGCTAGCTAGCTGCATCTCTAAACAAAAGACTCCACTTCACCAGATGATTACATGAACCCTAAAGTTAGCCAGGTGTGACTGGGACTCATTATGGATGTAGCACATGGCCTCACATGTGAATCCTTAAAGAGGTGGGTGGGGCTAAGGCTTAAGAGGGTGTGAACAATGCTGAATGGGTGTAGACAAAGAAGAGCTCTTCAACAGATGTAAACTCGGCAAAAAAAAATGTGTCCCTGAACAAAGGGGGGGTCAAAACGAAAAGTAACAGTCAGCATCTGGTGTGGCCACCAGCTGCATTAAGTACGGCAGTGCATCTCCTCCTCATGGACTGCACCAGATCTCCCAGTTCTTGCTGTGAGATGTTAACCCACTCTTCCACTAAGGCACCTGCAAGTTCCCAGACATTTCTGGGGGGAATGGCCCTAGCACTCACGCTCCGATCTAACAGGTCCCAGACGTGCTCAATGGGATTGAGATCCGGGCTCTTTGCTGGCCATGGCAGAACACTGACATTCCTGTCTTGCAGGAAATCACGCACAGAACAAGCAGTATGGCTGGTGACATTGTCATGCTGGAGGATCATGTCAGGATGAGCCTGCAGGAAGGGTACCACATGAGGGAGGAGGATGTCTTCCCTGTAACGCATTGCCTGCAATGACAACAAGTTCAGTCCGATGATGCTGTGACACACCGCCCCAGACCATGACGGCACTCCACCTCCAAATTGATCCCTCTCCAGACTAAAGGCCTCGGTGTAAAACGCATTCCTTCGACGATAAACGCAAATCTGACCATCATCACTGGTGAGACAAAACCATGACTCGTTAGTGAAGAGCACTTTTGCCAGTCCTGTCTGGTCTAGTGACGGTGGGTTTGTGCCCATAGTCAACGTTGTTGCCGGTGATGTCTGATGAGGACCTGCCTTAAAACAGGCCTACAAGCCCTCAGTCCAGCCTCTCTCAGCCTATTGTGGACAGTCTGAGCACTGATGGAGGTATTGTGCATTCCAGGTGTAACTCAGGCAGTTGTTGTTGCCATCCAGTACCTGTCCCTCAGGTGTGATGTTCGGATGTAGCAATCCTGTGCATGTGTTGTTACACGTGGTCTGCCACTGCGAGGACGATCAGTTTTCCATCCTGTCTCCCTGTAGCGCTGTCTTAGGCTTCTCACCGTACGGCCATTGCAATTTATTGCCCTGACCACATATGCAGTCGTCCTGCCTCCTTGCAGCATGCCTAAGGCACGTTCACACAGATGAGCAGGGACCCTGGGCATCTTTCTTTTGGTGTTTTTCAGAGTCAGTAGAAAGGCCTCTTTAGTGTCCTAAGTTTTCATAACTGTGACCGTAATTTCCTACAGTCTGTAAGCTGTTATTGTCTTAACGACCGTTCCACAGGTGCATGTTCATTACTTGTTTATGGTTCATTGAACAAGCATGGGAAACAGTGTTTAAACCCTTTACAATGAAGATCTGTGAAGTTATTTGGATTTTTACAAGGTGTCTTTTATACAGGTAACGAGATCAAACAGGTGCAGTTAATACAGGTAATGAGTGAGAGTGAGAGCCAGAATTCTTACTGGTTGGTAGTTGATCAAATACTTATGTCATGCAATAAAATGCAAATTAATTACTTAAAAATGATACAATGTGATTTTCTGGATTTTTGTTTTAGATTCCGTCTCTCACAGTTGAAAATTACAGACCTCTACATGCTTTGTAAGTAGGAAAACCTGCAAAATTGGCAGTGTATCAAATACTTGTTCTCCCCACTGTATACTGACTCGGTGACTGAGATTATCAGGAAGTGTATAGGAGATGTTGTTCCCACTGTGACTATTAAAACCTACCCTAACCAGAAACCATGGATAGATGGCAGAATCTGCACAAAACTGAAAGCACGAACCTTCACATTTAACCATGGCAAGATGACTGGGAAAATGGCAGAATACAAACAGTGTAGATATTCCCTCCGCAATGCAATCAAACAGGCAAAATGTCAGTATAGAGACAAAGTGGAGTCATAATTCAACGGCTCAGACACAAGATGTATGTGGCAGGGTCTACAGACAATCACGGACTACAAAAGGAAAACCAGCCACGTCTTGCTTCCGGATAAGCTAAACACCTTCTTTGCACTCTTTGAGGATAACACAGCGCCAGCGAAGCGGCCCGCTACCAAGGACTGTGGGCTCTCCTTCTCCGTGGCCGACGTGAGTAAGACATTGAGACATGTTAACCCTCGCAAGGCTGCCGGCCCAGTCGGCATCCCTAGCCGCGTCCTCAGAGAATGTGCAGACCAGCTAGCTGGTATGTTTACGGACATATTCAATTTTCCCTATCCCAGTCTGTTGTCCCCACATGCTTCAAGATGACCACCATTTGTCCTGTTCCCAAGAAAGCAAAGTTAACTGAACTAAATGACTGTCACCCTGCAGCACTCACTTCTGTCATCATGAAGTGCTTTGAGAGACTAGTCAAGGATCATATCACCTCTAACATGCCTGTCACCCTAGACCCACTTCAATTTGCTTACCGCCCCAATCCAAGATCCACAGATGATGCAATCATCAGGCTGCGCACTGCCCTATCCCATCTGGACAAGAGGAATACCTATGTAAGAATGCTGTTCATTGACTCTAGCTCAGCATGAAACACCATAGTACCCACCAAGCTCATTACCAAGCTCGAGGCCCTGTGTCTGAATCCCGCTCTGTGAAACTTGGTCCTAAAATTCCTGACGGGCCGCCCCCAGGTGGTGAATGTATAAAACAACACCTTCACTTCGCTGATCCTCAACACTGGGGCCCCACAAGGGTGCGTGCTCAGCTCCCTCCTGTACTCCCTGCCCTATCAAGACTGTGTGGCCAAGCACGCCTCCAACTCAATCATCAAGTGTGCAGATGATCCAACAGTAGTAGTCTTAATTACCAACAATGACGAGACAGTCTACAGGGAGGAGGTGAGGGCTTTGGGAATGTGGTGCCAGGAAAATAACCTCTCACTCAATGTCAACAAAACAAAGGAGATGATCGTGGACTTCAGGAAAGGGCAGAGGACGCATCCCCATATCCACATCAACGGGACCACAGTGTAGAAGGTGGGAAGCTTCAAGTTCCTCGGCGTACACATCACTGACAAACTGAAATGGTCCACCCACACAGACAGTGTGGTGAAGAGAGTGCAACAGAGCCTCTTCAACCTCAGGAGGATGAAGAAATTTGGCTTGGCACCTAAAACCCTCACAAACTTTTACAGATGCACAATTAAGAGCATCCTTTCGGGCTGTATCACCGCTTGTTATGGCAACTGCACCGCATGCAACCACAGGGCTCTTTAGAAGGTGGTGCGGTCTGTCCAACACATCACCGGGGGCAAACTACCTGCCCTCCAGAACACCTACAGCACCCGATGTCACATGAAGGCCTAAAAGATCATCAAGGACAACAACCACCCAATCTACTGCCTGTTCACCCCACTATCGTCCAGAAGGCGAGCTCAGTACAGCTGCATCAAAGCTGGGACTGATAGACTGAAAAACAGCTCCTATCTCAAGGCCATCAGACTGTTAAACTGCCATCACTAGCACATATAGGCTTCTGCCTATATTCATAGACCTGAAATTACTGGCCACTTTAATAAACGGAACGCTAGTCACTTTAATAATGTTTACATATCTTGCATTACTCATCTCATATGTATATACTGTATTCTATACTATTCCACTGTATCTTAGTCTATGCCGCTCTGACATTGCTCGTCCATTTTTTTTATATTCTTAATTACATTCCTTTACTTAGATTTGTGTGTATTCGGTATATGTTGTGAAATTGTTAGATATTACTTGTTAGATATTACTGCGCCGTCGTAGCTAGAATCAGAAGCATTTCGCTACACCCGCAATAACATCTGCTAAACACGTGTATTTAACCAAGAATTTGAGTAGACATTTGCTTAACAAGTCATGTAATAAGGTTGTGACTTGTGTGCAAAAATTGTATTTAACATGATTTTTGAATGACTACCTCATCTCTGGACCCCACACATACAATTATCTGTAAGGTCCCTCAGTCAAGCAGTGAATTTCAAACACAGATTCAACCACAAAGACCAGGGAAGTGTTCCAATTTCTCACAAAGAAGGGCACCTATTGGTAGATGGGTACAAACAAAAAAAGCAGACATAGAATATCCCTTTGAGCATTGGTGAACTTATTAATTACACTTTGGATGATGTATCAATACACCTAGTCACTACAAAGATACAGGCGTCCTTCCGTGACTTTAAATCAGTCACAGAGTTTAATGGTTGTGAAAGGAGAAAACTGAGGATGGATCAACAACGTTGTGGTTACTCAACTATACTGACCTAATTGACAGATTTAAAAGAAGGAAGCCTGTACATACAATACAATACAATTATTCCCGAAACATGCATCCTGTTTGCAACAAGGCACTAATGTAATACAGCAAAACAAAATGTGGCAACCTAATTACGTTTTTGTCCTTAATACAAAGTGTTATGTTTGGGGCAAATCCAATACAACACATTACTGAGTACCACTCAGCATATTTTCAAGCATAGTGGTGGCTGCATCATGTTATGGGTATGCTTGTAATCGTTAAAGACTGGAGCGTTTTTCAGGATAAAATAGAAACAGAATAGAGCTAAGCACGGGAAAAATCCAAGACAAAAACCTGGTTCGGGCTGCTTTCCACCAGACACTGGGAGATTTAATTCACCTTTCAGCAGAACAATAACCTAAAACACAAGACCAAATCTACCCTCGAGTTGCTTACGAAGAAGACAGGGAATGTTCCTGAATGACCGAGTTACAGTTTAAACCTACTTGAAAAGCTATGGGAAGAGCTGAAAATGGTTGTCTAGCAATGATCAACAACCAATTTCACAGAGCTTGAAGAATTTTGAAAACAATAATGGGCAAATATTGCTTTTCCAGGTGTGGAAAGCTCTTAAGCCATGTTCACATTGGCAGTTTGAAGTGACTCAAATCCTATTTATTTGCATTTCCGATTCAAATCTGTTCTTTTTCCTGTAGTCTGAACAGCCAAAAAGCAAATGGAATCAGATATTCCAAGCCACCTTCTTAGGTGGTTTGAAGTCAGATAAATCTGACAAATCTGATTCCTGGCCATGTGATGTGTCAAATCTGATTTATTTGCTCTCAAGTGGTTTTTAGACAATTATTTGGCATGTCTTGTTGCTTGCTAGCAACTATTGACAGTTTGACAAGAAAATGTGGTATCTAACAAGCTTGTTAATGTAACAATGTGCACTGAGAGTCGGGAAGCAAGTTCGTGGAGTGAGTGATTTAATTAATAAACTAAACATAATACAAAACAAGAAACAAGAACAACGCACAGACGTGAAACAGAAACAGTGATGACTGGGGAAGAAACCAAAGGGAGTGACACATATAGGGAAGGTAATCAGGGAGGTGATGGAGTCCAGGTGAGTGTCATTATGCACGTAACACTGGTGACAGGTGTGCGCCTAAGCGAGCAGCCTGGTGACCTAGAGGCCGAAGAGGGAGCACACGTGACAGTTAATTGTTAACACCTGGCGATCGTGTCAGTGTGCATTGCGCCCAGCCCGCCTCAGGAGTCGCTAGAGCACGATGGGACAAGAAAATCCCTTCCGTTCAAACCCTCCCCTAATCTGGACAACGCTGGGCCAATTGTGTGCAGCCCCATGGGTCTCCCGGTCCCGGCCGCCTGCGACAGAACCAGGATTTCTAGTGGCACAGCTAGCAATGCAATGCAGTGCCTTAGACCACTGTGCCACTCAGGATGCCGAGATCCCCAATGTTTTGTGAGCATTATTATATTTGGACAGAAAAAACTGTCAAATCTGTAGTATTCAGCTCAAAATTGTTTCAGGAAATCTATCCCCAAGTATTTCCACTCATAAATACAGAGAAATACAGTATGCAATGGTGTACCAATGTAATCAAGATTTGAAATTACAACGTTTTTGTTAAATCTGTTTGGTCTTATTGCGTCAATTTGCATAGTACAAATGATTTATGATTATTTTCTGGCATAGGTATCATTAACAGCATAAGCTAGCTAGTTAGCCAGCTAGCTATACCAATACAACAATTTTCTAGCTAGCTAGCAGGCTCAGGTAAAAAAAAAATCCCGCAAAATACTTTACCACAGTATATCTCATAACAACGTCTCTGAGCCACATCATGACATTTGTAAATGAAAGAGAACTAGGTTGTCTCTATTGTTACATTCCCACAAGACAAACTCAATATGCCGCTGATCTTTGATTTTGATTAGACACTTTTTGTGCAGGACAACAAAGTGGAAAAACAGGTCCTGAAGGTGAAAATCTGATATTGAAGGTGAATCTAGCTCAGAAACCACATAGCTCGGTAGATAGATCTAAGTGTAATTGTTTTGTAATCTATTCAATTATATATATATATATATATATCAGTTGCATTCAACTTGCTGTTATTGCCTTGAGATGTAGAATATCAATTGCTTTGCATTAGCTGTTATTGCATTTGTTCTTATGTTATGTTGCCTTGACTCTTATCTCTGTTTAATAAGCTCTCCAGCTCTTTGTTTAATAAGCTCTATTATCTCTGTACTGATATGTGTGCTGCTGGTGGATGCTGCTGGGTGTGAATGTGATGTAGGGGAATGAAAATAGAAATGTAAGACAAGTTGCTGAGGTGGAAACCATTAAGTTGAAACTTCAGCTGGAGGAAACTCCACACAATTCAAGGTTGCTGTGTTTAAGTCAGGGGAATGTGGTGTGAGTGATATCTTGGTGCAACTCCAGATGGTTCAAGGTTGCTGCGGTCATGTTTGTGAAAGTAGCGGGAGTGATACTTCGTTGCAACTCCATGCGATTCAAGGTTCCTGCATTCACGTTAGGAGGACATAGCAGGAGTGAAACTTTGGGGCTCCATATGATTCAAGAGATTACATGTTACCCCAGGAAACTCTTTACTGGTGGTAATTGTAATAAAGTCTATTTTACCCCAGGATACCCATTGCTGGTGGAAACTGTAGATGAAAAGGTAGCTTTATGCACGGCAACAAAGTAAAAAAGTGAAAGTCTGCACATCCCTTGCACAATCTTCACATTTTGCTGCCTTAAAATTCAATCTACAAAGGGATTACATTAGATTTTCCTCCAACAGATTTGCATATCTTACTCCACATTTTCAAAGTGATAGAAAGTTAAAGATGTTTTTTTTTAATTAATAAAAAAAAATGAAGATGTCTTGATTGGGTAGGTCTTCACATCCCAGAGTTAATACTTGGTGGAATCCTTAAAGGCTTTGCATGGTTAATCAGTGGTCTGAAGTGGCTGTATTTATGCAATGCAGCCTCCGCAGCAGACATCAGGGCGTTCATACATTTTGCGCTTAGCGGAGCAGAGCAGAGCTACTGAGAAGGAAGTTGTCAAGGAAGTGAGTTTGTGTTTATAGAGAACGTACCGCCCCCACCTACTGTCAACCAATCATTTCGATGCAGAGCTTTAAGGAGCACTCTGCATTGTTACCAAATTTAAGAGGAGCACGGCGATGCAGTACGGAGCTTAATCAGGCCTCTGTGTGCCTCCAGAGGCTCCGCAATTGCGCCACACCCTCCATAAGAAGCTTCTGACCACATTTTCGGATCAAGCATATATTGGGTTTTACACCTGTGAATCATTTTTATAATATTCTACCAACTTTGATCAACTCTTAGTGCAACATATGTGATGGACCGGCTCGATTCAGTCTTATTTAGCAAAATTTGAAATTGTGTTTTTTACATAGGATAAAAGACTCAGAGCTAGAACATTTGATATCATACACTACAGTTGAGGAACAATGGGAAAGTAATTCTGCTTTGAAAGTTGATAAACTTGTAACCTCACATTTGAGAAAATGGCCCTTGGATTGTTCAGACCCTATTAAGCCTTAGCCCCATCTATCTCTTTAAGGATTCTCATGTGAGGCCATGTACTAAACCACCAAAGATTTCAAGACTAAAGACTGGTGTATACTACGTCTATCAACAGTTGTCGCAGTGACATAATGAACATTATATTGTCATCCGACGTCAAACTTGTCACTGTCGTTATGAAAAAGTATAAACAGGCTGGTGGTTCCAAAATAGCATAACTAGTGTATTTTAAATCTTATCCAATGAGTCGCCCTGGATAATATGCAATGCAACCACACAGGCAGACTGCTATAGTGAAGAAGATTTAACAGGGTGCATCTAGTATACTATTATGAGTGCAGCTTATTTCTTTGTGCTCTGGAGAGATTTCAGGTCGTTGGTCAGAAGGCTCTGGAGGTCCTTGGACCATTCGGTCTCTGTAGCATCTGGAAAGAGATGGATAGAGGTAGTGAGTGTGCTTGAAATAGAACCCTCACCCCTGACCTCCTACTGGCCCAGGGCCTCCTGCCTAACCCTCTAATCTCTCTGACAGGGAGTTACACCAGGATTATACAGGTTACATCTGTAGGATCTAGCTAGCTAGCTAATGGGATCTAGCTAATCCTGATTCGTCCAAATAATCAATAAAGAAAACCCAAAATGAGGAACTACTGCTGCTCGTAATTACATAATTAGACAATTACATGTGAATCTCTCAACGAGAGATTACTAGCTAGGTAACTAGCAAGCTAACTACATTACTAAGTTTGCTGTGTTCTAAGTTGGGAATTATTTTACAGCTTGCATTGATGGTATCACGATAGCAGTTTGTTGGATGGAGATCTCTCTCGAGCTGTGACCAGCTGTCTACAACCTTAGGTACAGATAACGTGATTGACTGACGTGATCAGCAGAGATAGTACCATGGATAGTCCATGGGTTTTGATTGGTTTAGAGTCTAGTACTCAACAGCTTTTGCCTGTCCAGCTAGCAAGAGTTGACATTGCCAACAAACGGAAATGTGTTCCGTTAGCCACTGTTAAAACATTCGCGCAGAGAAAAGCACCAGGTATATTTCCCATAGAATTTTACTCAGCATTCTGGGAGTAGCGCACCTATTTACTCAAATGACAACACACGTCACTCAATTCAGTGCTTCCTAGTTCCATGTATCAAACAGTAATCTCAGTTCTATTTAAAACCA
Organism: Oncorhynchus tshawytscha; assembly: GCF_018296145.1. NCBI lineage: Eukaryota > Metazoa > Chordata > Actinopteri > Salmoniformes > Salmonidae > Oncorhynchus > Oncorhynchus tshawytscha. The sequence continues at coordinate 49,544,045 of NC_056430.1, forward strand.
GGAAAACCTGGAGTCCCCTGCAGATTACAGACCTATAAATGTAATAAATTGCAACAATATAATAATAACAAAACTTATAAGCAACAGAATAGCAAAAGTCTTACCAGACTTCATACATATTAATCAAACGTGGGTTTATTCAAAATAGACACTAACAAACAAATGTGTCAGTATAACACAATACGATGTAGATTTATCAATAGTAGCTATTGATGTCAAAATACTTTTGACTGTCTTGAATGGCCTTTTTCAGTCCAAACTTTGGAAGCCGTCAAATACATTTTGGAAAAACATTATATAAATATTGTAAAGCAAAAGTATACACCAATAATACATTATCTGATAAATGTTTTTTGGGGGGTGGCAGGTAGCCTTATTTGCAGACGATCTCCTGATATACCTGACTAAAATTGACAAATCAATGCCCCCCTTGTAAAAAAAAAATCAGAATACTCTTAAAATCTCAGGATATGAAATGAATGTGGGAAAAAAATGAAATGGGAAAAATACAAATAATATCTCATGATCTACAGCATTCCTGTAAGTGGACCACAAAAAAATATGAAATACTTAGGATGCTTAACAACAAACAACAAATATATAAAGAATCTTACAGGTTGAATAAACCTCTTTAGAATGGCATGGCTCCCAAAGATTTAACATTTCTTTTTGGTAATACCAATTGAAGACATTTTTTAAAAAAGTATACTCGGTCGTAACAGACTTTATATGGGCTGTCAGGTATGCATAAATGGCTGTAAGGGAGTCAGGTGCAGGAGAGCAGATATTGGGTAGCCAACAGAGCTTTTTATTTAGGCGAACCAAAAGCACTCGGCAAAGTAAACACGAAATAACAATAAAAGTTAACATAACGCAGCGCAACAGACTAACGTGCGCATAACATGAAACAGAATAAACAATACCACATTAAGACATGGGGGAAACAGAGGGTTAAATACACAACACATAATGAGGGAAATGAGAACAAGGTGTGTGGGAAAACAAGACAAGACATATGGAAAATGAAAAATGGATCGGCGATGGCTAGAAGACCGGCGACGTAGACCTCCGAGCACCGCCCGAACAAGGAGAGGCATGGACTTCGTGACAGTACATGTCCCTTACCTACACAGAGCTGAAAAGGGATTTATCTTGCCACATTTTTACACTCAATATTGAATGCAGGACAACTCTTTGGTTTGTGTCTTTTACCACAAGTCTTTGTCTGCTGCTCGCTGGTTGAGCGTGCGGCCTGCCTTTGTTCTGACTGCTCGTGATTGCTTAACATGGCGGGCCTTTTGTCCCATAGCCACCAGCTGACCACTGACGCAATGTTGTCGTTCACGCTCATTTTTCAAAATAAAAGCCTGAAACTATGTCTTGTGACTGTAGACACATCAATGCTCAATAGGGAGGCATAGGAATGCAAAAGGTTTCAAAATAAGAGTCACTTCCTGATTCGATTTTTCTCAGGCTTTCGCCTGCAATATCAGTTCTGTTATACTCACAGACAATATTTTTACGGTTTTGGAAACTTTAGAGTGTTTTCTATCCTAAGCTGTAAATTATATGCATATTCTAGCATCTTGACCTGAGAAATAGCCTGTTTACTTTGGGAACGTTATTTTTCCAAAAATGAAAATACTGCCCCCTAGTCTCAAGATTAAACCACTAACTGCACTTGCTTCCTGACTCCCTGCGTCTATGTTACAGAATATTGCCTCACAAAATGGAAGCAGCAGCCAACCAAGACATCTCCCAGATGGTCGGCGAACAGGGAGACCAACTTCGCCAACACCACGATCAGCTGGCACAACTGGGGACAGCGAATGATGAGGTCCTCTGCATTCTTCATCATCAAGATCTTCCCCAAGGGGCATCACCCCCAACCCCAGCCAATTCAGCAGTTTGCCCAGGTCAGCGATGCCCATTTGTCCCTGTCAGACAAATATAATGGGACTCCATACAAATGCCATGGCTCCCTCTATTTTTCTCTTCAAAAATAGAGGGAGCCCCCACCCCCGAGAGGTCCAAGGTTGCCACGGTTATTTCCCAGTTGACCGGGCGGGTGTTGGAATGGGATACGACCACCTGGGAGAGAGGAGAGGAGGAGCTGGATACCTATGGAAGGTTCATGGCTCTGTTCAGATGAGTTCTCAATCATCCACCGGAGGGCAGAGAGGGGGTGAGTGGCTACTCCAACTATGGCAGGAAGACCAGACTGCTGCGCAGTACGCCCTCACATTTTGTACAGTGGCTGCATCCAGTGAATGGAATGAGCCGGCGCTCCGCACCTTGTTCAGAAGTGGATTGGGTGAGGAGGTCCAGTCGGAGCTGGCATGCCGAGACATCACTCTCTCATTGGATGCACTCATCACGATGGCCACCCATCTGAATAACCTCCTCCAGGAGCGTCGGCACTCCCGTCGCCTCCTTCCCTTCTTTTGACCTGGAGGTTTACCAGGATCTCCCGGAGGTTTTGTCCAAGACTTGTGCCACTTGTCTCCCTCCTCATCTCCCCTGGGACTGTACCATCGACCTGCTAACAGACTCTGCTTGTCACCCACCAGGCAATATTGTTCATGTTTCCATGTTAGATGCCTCTCTTGTTTTGTATTGTTCCATGTTCTTCGCCATTAAACTCACTAACTGCACTTGCTTCCTGAATCCCTGCGTCTACATTACAAAGACCCTGCAAGTGTATGTAGGATGTGGTGATTTGTGTGCTCTGGTGTCCTTTGTCAATGAAGGCTCGACAGCAAGACAGATAAAAGGTCTTAGTCCATCTTTTGCTGCAAAGGATGATGTCAAAAGCGGGCAGGTGTAAATACTGATGGACATACATGAAAGTGCCATGGCCTCTTGGAGCTGTGGCTTTGAGAAGCCTGTATGTCTCCAATGTAGATTTTTACGTGTGCCTTACATTCTGAAACTAATTTCCATAACTTTTCCAGGCCAAAAAAAACAATAAACATTTGATGACCTTTCCAGGATTTTCATGACCATACCAACCCTGGATTTGACAACTTGAAACAGCGCATCGTGCTCATTCTCAAGGTGTGCATTCTTAATCTCGAACAGCCTCCTAGCCACTGTGTGTGAATCCGGGCCGGTGATAGGCTGCTTTGTTTTATAGAGGAGTCAGTACACAGTTCCCCCAAAAATAGAGCTACGCCCCAAGTTAAGCACTGGTTAGTGAAACATAGGATATGTTAAGTCCCAGAAAGCTGGACAGCTCTGAAATTAGAGCATTGATTGTGTCAGGTAAAATCACAGAGACAGTGGTAGACAATGGAGATGTCCGAGATCTACACCAATGATGAATTTGGCATTGACAATTATGGGGCTGCAGAACGGGTTGAGAATCTTTATACCAATGAAGATGGTATAACTTCTTTATATCAATTCTCATGACTCCAAAAACAAGGAAAATTATTTCACCCCGAAGAGCAGACCATGGGCTAAAAACCCAGGTACTGAGAGTTCAGAGAGGAGACTGCTGCAGTGTGTCTTGTACTTCTGTGTGTTCTCCTACTGACTGGGATCATAGGCCTCTGTGTGACTATAATGAAGTGATGGGCAGTTTTGAGGAGAACATCTTAGTTTATAAAACCAACTCCTCAACAGAAAGAGACCAGTTCCAGACCAGGTACAATGCCATGACTAAAGAGAGAGACCAACCCCAGGCATAGAGAGAATATCTCCAGGCAAAGCTCACTGTGCTAGAACAACATGTAAAATAGGGATGGGGGTATTACAAGTCCAGTTTGTACTTCATCTCTACAAAGAAGAAAACCTGGGAAGAGAGCAGACAGGACTGTCTGAGAAGAGGAGCAGACCTGGTGATCATAAACAGTAGAGAAGATCAGGTCTAGATTTGACCCTTCGCTAAGCCCTGTCCCAGAATTTTGGGCAACCAATTGCAACGCTCCAATAGATAGTTTATTTTTTTATTTTTTTATTTCACATTTATTTAACCAGGTAGGCAAGTTGAGAACAAGTTCTCATTTACAATTGCGACCTGGCCAAGATAAAGCAAAGCAGTTCGACACATACAACGACACAGAGTTACACATGGAGTAAAACAAACATACAGTCAATAATACAGTATAAACAAGTCTATATACGATGTGAGCAAATGAGGTGAGATAAGGGAGGTAAAGGCAAAGAAAGGCCATGGTGGCAAAGTAAATACAATATAGCAAGTAAAACACTGGAATGGTAGATTTGCAGTGGAAGAATGTGCAAAGTAGAAATAAAAATAATGGGGTGCAAAGGAGCAAAATAAATAAATAAATAAAATAAATACAGTAGGGAAAGTGGTAGTTGCTTGGGCTAAATTATAGGTGGGCTATGTACAGGTACAGTAATCTGTGAGCTGCTCTGACAGTTGGTGCTTAAAACTAGTGAGGGAGATAAGTGTTTCCAGTTTCAGAGATTTTTGTAGTTCGTTCCAGTCATTGACAGCAGAGAACTGGAAGGAGAGGCGGCCAAAGAAAGAATTGGTTTTGGGGGTGTCCAGAGAGATATACCTGCTAGAGCGCGTGCTACAGGCGGGTGATGCTATGGTGACCAGCGAGCTGAGATAATGGGGGACTTTACCTAGCAGGGTCTTGAAGATGACATGGAGCCAGTGGGTTTGGCGACGAGTATGAAGCCAGGGCCAGCCAACGAGAGCGTACAGGTTGCAATGGTGGGTAGTATATGGGGATTTGGTGACAAAACGGATTGCAATGTGATAGACTGCATCCAATTTGTTGAGTAGGGTATTGGAGGCTATTTTGTAAATGACATCGCCGAAGTCGAGGATTGGTTGGATGGTCAGTTTTACAAGGGTATGTTTGGCAGCATGAGTGAAGGATGCTTTGTTGTGAAATAGGAAGCCAATTCTAGATTTAACTTTGGATTGGAGATGTTTGATGTGGGTCTGGAAGGAGAGTTTACAGTCTAACCAGACACCTAGGTATTTGTAGTTGTCCACGTATTCTAAGTCAGAGCCGTCCAGAGTAGTGATGTTGGACAGGCGGGCAGGTGCAGGCAGCGATCGGTTGAAGAGCATGCATTTAGTTTTACTTGTATTTAAGAGCAATTGGAGGCCACAGAAGGAGAGTTGTATGGCATTGAAGCTTGCCTGGAGGGTTGTTAATACAGTGTCCAAAGAAGGGCCAGAAGTATACAGAATGGTGTCGTCAGCGTAGAGGTGGATCAGAGACTCACCAGCAGCAAGAGCGACATCATTGATGTATACAGAGAAGTAACGGTCATAAAGTCCAAAAACCTGGACAAGCTCACTTAAATCGCATGAAAGCCAGTGAGGGCAATGACAAAAAAACAGTTTTCTTTAAAAAATAAATGTTTAAATGGCTGAATAATTGAACAGTGCACCAGGAGTACTTGCTACTGTGATTCCTGAAATGCAGAGGCTCTTGGAGTATTTTTCAAATCTGAATTTATACTTTTGTTACATTGTTTGCTAGATCAACTGGTTAGCAAGCGCTCATTCTCATTGACTACCAAACGTTGCTAACGCTAGCTAGCTAGCCACTAAATCTAACTTGTTTTCTCAAAATGTGTTTGCTAGCTAATTTACCAGTTTAATGTACTAATTCCCAGCTGCTGTCGATCTCAGGATACAATGAGAGCACTAGTTAGTTCCAAAATAATTATAGCTTTGACTGCATGCTGACAGTGAATTCAGCGGCATTTTGTGGCTAGCTACATTAAAAACCTAATTTGACCAGTTTACCATACCCAATAGTTTCCTAATTATCAATGGGTAGTCTGTGTTTAATATCATTATTTATTAGAAACACAGTTTGAGATCATTGTGAGAGGATTTTGCCAGTGGTTGAATGGGAAATTAGGATTCCTGGGAAAATCTAACCAAGGGGGGAGAGGCTTAGTGAAGGGTCAATTGGGTGGATGGCACATCACTGACCAGAGCGTACTGGTGGAGAGGACAGCCTGATTGGGGCATGGAGGATTGTGCTGCACGATGGTCTGATGTTTCTACCCCAGAGGAGAGTTGGTATGCTGCAGTGTGCAAACAGATGGCACTTTTGAATATGTCATAAAATGGCCTACCTGTCACTGAACTGTAACCCAAATAATCCATTACAGCAAATTATGGCTCTGTCACGTTTATATACAATAATACTGTACCAATTTTTGTGTTTTTATTATACAATTATTATGAATTTCTGAAATAGTATGTCTTTGTTTTTACTGTATTCAACTCTTGGAAAGACATCCAAATAATCTTAATTTTCAATAAACAACTGTTTCATACACAAATTGAGTTTGGAAACTTGTCTCAGATTTTCTTTCTTCTCCTACATAAGTTATCTGGTAAGTAGTGGACATTTCCATTCTCAGCGTACCCTCTCTTTCCTACCCTCCCATGCAGTCAACTGACTTCAATTAGTTTTGACTGTACCATTCCGTAGCCCATGATCCTGCGCTCCATTGGTAATAGCCACACGTCTCTAAGCGGCCGGTCCTCCATTAGTGACACTGATTAACCCCAGAGTGTCTGTCCACACTTCAGCTGATGGGGCGGACAGGGGATGTCCTGGAATCAGGGCTGCCGGGCAGTGAGAGAGACCAGCAGCTTTGTTAAAATGTATGAGTTTTATCACATCTCATTGAGGCCACTTCATTGTCTGATTGAAACTGAGCTCTATAATAGTGCCATTGGATGAGATTTGGTATTTCCATTTTCACCGAGGTGTTGACCACCAGGCTGCCAATTTGGATAATAAAAAAATTGGCTTGCTCAAATGTGTTCCCTCCTCATAGCATACGGCTCAATTCTACTACAGAGAAGCAGAGAGGATAGCGTTTACACTGGTAGGGGAAAGAAAAGTGTTCTGAAGTGTCTTCGGGATGTTTTTGAAGCAAGAAAAATTGAGGTCTTGTTTTTTGCATATTGCAGAAATAATAAGCATGCGAATGTGCTAACAAACCTCAATGCAAGAGGATTTTATGAGATTTGATAGTTTGAAAGATCCAACTTTTGACACCAATATAGTGACACCAAGTCAGAGTATGTTATCAATCTTATGATCCATAACATTATAAAGGTTATAAAGGCTATCACGGTTAGCATATTACAAGCTCACAAGTTCTTGCCGCATATCTATTCATTTTGATCTATGAAGAATTTGTCTTCACGCACCAACAAGGCCAGGTGAGAGTTACAGTATCCATTTAAATATCTTGGCAGTTAAGTCCAAAAATAAGTGCTAGGACTGAGCTATGGAAACTTAATGAAATGCACACAAAAAAAGGTTTATCTTACAATGCATTTCTACAGTGTTCTGCACATGTTTAAACGGGTGGCTTTCGATCAACCAATTTTAATCTTCTTTAATGTTGTCAATTACATAATGCAGGAGAGATCTAATCACCCACCAATCTGGCTGCATTTACCAACAGAACCTCTGACATTATATTACCTGGACTGGCTGGTTTGTACTTATTTTCTGAGATGGAGCAGGGTGATGGAATTTCCTGAGCTATCCAATCAGAAGATTGAATGCCTTGGAGTCCTTGGGACAAACAAGTGCCAGTAATTGAGTTGGTTCCGTTCGAGGCAGTGGCAGTTTGGGTAGGAGGCTTACTTGTTCTCCCTCTATCTCCCATTCTCTTCCTCTCTTTCTCCCCTTCCCCTCCCTCCAGGGGTGGACTTAGTGATTTGGTGGCCCCAGGCAGAGGCCAGTCTGAGAAATGCGTATTGTATCCTAATAGAGCCTAAGGGCCCGGGGCTTGGTTTCTACGAAGCTACCCTTGTCGAGAACCAGGCTTCTCTAATACAGGTAAGCTTGGGGAAGTTCATGGGGGGAAAAATAGCTAAATAAGGGTGGCAAACCAGTGTAAATCAGTGACTCCTCGCTAAATGTCAAACCAATCAATTGCCTTGCTTGGGCGGAGCGCCTACAGTGCTCATCAGATTAGTGTAGTAGGTGCAACAGTGTGTGACGATTCTTTTTACAGTCTATGGTGAGAATAGCAGATTAAAACACCATCAAAAAATATTGATGTTGATAATGTCTATAGAGCACACCTCTGACAAAACAGAATTTAATTGAATTTTCTGCAATGTTGCAACCCTTACAAAAAAGTCCTAAGGAATCCTGCAGGAATTCAACCTCTTGTGAAGTTATTGTGCAGGTGTCCTCCTGCAGGACTCCTGGAGGAGTATGGCTTGTCCTGCAGAAACGTTGAATATTTCTGAAGAATATAGCAATTCCAGCAGGACCAAGTCAATTTCAGGTTGAGTCCTGCAGGACAAAAACCTGCAGGATTGTGATACTCGTACAGGATATGGCAATACCTGCAGGACCAAGTACACTCCTGCAGGAATCATGCAGGACCAAAACCTGCAGGATTTTGATATTCCTGCAGGATATGGCAATTTCAAGTTAACTACAGGATGTGAGATACGGTATGTTGTGAAAACAGAAATAAGATACTTTTGAAATGTAGTGCAATACCAGACATTTTAACTCAGCAGATGAGAAATGTAATAAATGACAATGTCCACATGCAATAAATATAGAGTATGCTATTTTTATTCGATAGATACCAACACAATTGATAATGGTTTCAATAGGCACACAGTTCAGTCAATGTAATTAATGTCAATGTAATAATGCATTGGTCATGCTGCCAGAAGCACCTTCATTCATACATTTTCTGAATAAATATATACGATGTAAAATAAAGTTGTTTCCAGTTAAGTTAAGCGGGTCAACCCTTTCTCATACAATCTCCAATTTGTTGGGCTATAAAAGCATAGCCCACTTCACTGCCAATGTCAGCAAAAGACCTGACCATCCCCACTGACATGATAGGTGATGACTACATGGTTTACTCGTTTCGATAAGGTGCTTTCTGTTTTGGAAAGAATGCAATTCATATTAAAGATAGTTCTGTAGTTCTCCAAGGAGAAAAGCCTCCCTTGATGTAGGGTTCTGTGCAACAGGATACCCTAGTAAAAATACAGTCTTCTTTTTTAACATTTGTTGTCGAGTTTGTAGCCCCTTAACATATCTTCAACAAACCTTTTGCTAGCTTGGTTTGATTCTGTGCTGAATGTAATAGTGAGTAGTGTCGGGATGTGTTGGTAGATGGTGAACATTTCCAGTATTTGTACACCTTGAGTGCCATCGAAGAGTTTACCAAGTCTCCCATTACTACTTTCAAAGACGAATGCACTTTGAGCACAAAAGGTCCCCAGTTTCTGACAGAGGTACAGTGCCTTGCAAAGGTATTCATCCCCACTGACGCTTTTCCTAATTTGTTTAATTATAACCTGTAATTTAAATGGATTTTTATTTGGATTTCATGTGATGGAAAAACACAAAATAGTTCAAATTGGTGAAGTGGAATGAAAGAGAAAAATTAAAAGGAAAAGTGGTGCGTGCATATGTATTCACCAAATATCTCGGACAAGGCAAGAAGGACATTAATCAGAGGCAACAATGAGACAAAAGATAACCCTGAAGGAGCTGCAAAGCTCCACAGCGGGGATTGGAGTATCTGTCCATAGGACCACTTTAAACCGTACACTCCACAACTGGCATCTTTATGGAAGAGTGGGCAGAAAAAAAGCCATTGCTTAAAGAAAAAAATAAGCAAACACGTTTGGTGTTCACCAAAAGGCATGTGGGAGACTCCCCAAACATATGGAAGAAGGTACTCTGGTCAGATGAGACTAAAATGTAGATTTTTGGCCATCAAGGAAAACACTAAGTCTGGCACAAACCCAACACCTCTCATCACCCCAAGGACACCAACCCCAGTAAAGCATGGTGGTGGCAGCAGGATGTTTTTCATCAGCAGGGACTGGGAAACTGGTCAGAATTGAAGGAATGATGGATGGCGCTAAATACAGGGAAATTCTTGATGGAAACCTGTTTCAGTCTTCCAGAGATTTGAGACCGGGACAGAGGTTCACCTTCCAACAGGACAATGACCCTAAGCATACTGCTAAAGCAACACTCGAGTGGTTTAAGGGGAAACATTTAAATGTCTTGGAATGGCCTAGTCAAAGCCCAGACCTCAATCCAATTGAGAATCTGTGGTATGACTTAAAGATTGCTGTACACCAACGGAACCCATCCGACTTGAAGGAGCTGGAGCTGTTTTGCATTGAAGAATGGGCACAAATCCCAGTGGCTAGATGTGCCAAGCTTATAGAGACATACCCCAAGAGACTTGCAGCTGCAATTGCTGAAAAAGGTGGCTCTACGAAGGATTGACTTTGGGCGGGGGGTGTAAATAGTAATGCACCTCAAGTTTTCTGTTTTGTTTTATCTCTTCTTCTTTATTTGTTTCACAATAAAAAATATTTTCTATCTGTAAATCAAATTATACAAAACCCCCAAACATCTATTTTAATTGAAAGGAAACAAAAGAGGAAAAATGCCAAGGGGGGTAAATACTTTTGCAAGCCACTGTAGTAAACTGTGCACACGTACATTTGTGGGTTTCCTTCTCAACTGGCATGTCAAACCCTCACCCTCACCCTCAAGTGAAAAACACACATCCAGAGAGGGCTGAAGGAAATAATTAATTCTGGGCTCTTTGGCCCAAACCACAGCCCCACAAGAATGATGTTCTTCACTCTTAGGTTTGGGGGAAGTTCATTAACTGTGACTTGTAGGGGGCAGATGTGAAAGGGAGAGGACTTGAATATTGGAAAGCCAACCACATTCCATGAGAGTGAATGGTTAATTACATCAGTGTAATTAAGGGCATCTATTGACTTATATAGTGCACCATCATAAATGTCATCTATACTATCTGGACTGCTCTTGGACCTAGAATAATTATATTCTAATGCTTCACAGAATTTGGTGTCTGATAACTTTTCCTCAAGTTGCTTTTAAACTGACAATTTCATGAACACTGATGCACCCATGACAAGAGATGGCATATCCCCACATGGGATAACCACATGATGTGCAATGATCTGGTACTTCACCGCCAAAGAAATCCTGGCAAGTTGGACAAATACATTGCCTTTCAAAAGTGTCATTACAGTCAAAATACTTCATAAACCTGTAGACTGTTGGGAACGCCGTTTTTTCCCCTCCGGACAATGGAGATTTATAATGTCCAATAAATCACTGAGAGAGAGCTCAGCTCAGCCCCTTTTTTAAAAATTATCACCTAATATTACATACCCAAATCTAACTGCCTGTAGCGCAGGCCCTGATGCAAGGATATGCATATTATTGGTACCATTTGAAAGGAAACACTTTAAAGTTTGTGGAAATGGGAATGGAATGTAGGAGAATATAACACATTAGATCTGGTAAAAGATAATACAAAGTGGAAAAAATATATATATATTTTTTTTTGCACCATCATCTTTGAAATGCAAGAGAAATGCCAAAATGTATTATTCCAGCCCAGGTGCAATTGATATGTTGGGCAATCGATGGCAGCAGTGCATGTGCAAAGTTTTAGACATCCAATGAACCATTGCATTTCTGTTCAAAATGTTGTATCAAGACTGCGCAAATGTGCCAAATGTGTTTATTAATAACTTTTCATGTTGAAAACTGTGCACTCTCCTCAAACAATAGCATGATATTCTTTCACTGAAATAGCCACCGTAAATTGGACCATGCAGTTTAAGCTTTCTGCTAATGTCAGATATGTCTATGTCCTGGGAAATGTTCTTGTTTACTTACAAGCTCATGCTAATCGCATTAGCCTACATTAGTGCAACCGTCCCGCAGGGGATCCACCAATCCTGAATAAGTTTAACACTATTTTGGTTACTACGTGATTCCATATGTGTTATTTCATAATTTTGATTTCTTCACTATTATTCAACAATGTGGAAAATAGTAGAAAATAAAGTTAAACCCTTGCATGTGTGGGTGTGTCCAAACTTTTGATTGGTACTGTACATATATACTTATCAGGAATTTCCACATTTATCAGGAATACCCATAATGACAAATTGAAAACAGATTTTAAGAATTGTTTGGAAATGTATTGAAAATAAAAAAAAAGAAATATGCTATGAGTCTCAAAATTGAGCTCAGGTGCATCCTGTTTCCATTGATCATCCTTGAGATGTTTCTGCAACTTGACTGGAGTCCACCTGTGGTAAATTCAATTGATAGGACATGATTTGGAAAGGTCCCACAGTTGACAGTGCATGTCATAACATAAATCAAGCCATGAGGTGGAGAAGGAATTGTCGGTAGAGCTCTGAAACAGGATTGTGTCGAGTCACAGATATGGGGAAGGGTACAAAAAAATGTCTGCAGCATTGAAGATCCCCAAGAACACAGTGGCCTCCATCATTCTTAAATAGAAGAAGTTTGGAACCACCGACTCATCCTAGAGCTGGCCGCCTGGACAAACTGACCAATCGGTGGAGAAGGGTCTTGGTCAGCAAGGTGACCAAGACCACAATGGTCACTCTGACAGAGCTCCAGAGTTCCTCTGTGGAGATAGGAGAACCTTCCAGATGGTCAACCATCTCTGCATCACTCCACCAATCAGGCATTTAGGGTAGAGTGGCCAGACGGAAGCCACTCCTCAGTAAAAAGCATAGGACAGCCTGTTTCGAGTAAAGTACAGAGAGGTCCATGATGAAAATCTGCTCCAGAGCGCTCAGGACCTCCAACAGTACAACGACCCTATGCACACAGCTAAGACAACGCAGGAGTGGCTTCGGGACAAATCTTTGAATGTCCTTGAGTGGCCCAGCCAGAGCCCAGACTTGAACTTGATCAAACGTCTCTGGAGAGACCTGAAAATAGCTGTGTAGCAACGCCCCCATCCAACCTGACAGCGCTAGAGAGGATCTGCAGAGAAGAATGGGAGAAACTCCCCAAATAGTGTCGTAAGCTTGTTGTGTCATACCCAAGAAGACTCTAGGTTCTAATTGCTGCCAAAGATGCATCAACAAAGTACTGAGTAAATGGTCTGAATACGAATCTGAATGTGATATTTCAGTTTTGGATTTGTAATAAATTTACTTATTTTCCACCATAATTTGCAAATAAATTCAATAAAAATCCTACAATGTGATTCTCTGGATTTTTTTTCTCATTTTGTCTGTCATAGTTGAAGTGTACCTAGTTGAAGTGTACCTATGTTGAAACTTACAGGCCTCTAATCTTTTTAAGTGGGAGAACTTGCACAATTGGTCGCTGACTAAATACTTTTTTGCCCCACAGTATATATATATATGGGAAACATTGCCGAAATAACTGACCTTTCAGGTTCTGTGTTGTGACAGACAGAGAAAAAAACATCACCTATCTATCTAGGCTCTGTTGATGTTCCCTCTTGAGCCTATAGGGAAGAAGGGTAATATTGTTTTTAGAATAAAATGGTGGAGAATAAGTATATTTTTGAAATCCCCACTAGCTAGCTAGCTAATTTGTATTTTCAGTTAATATTCCGACTTTTAGCTAATGTAGCTAGCTACTTAGCTATCCTGCTTTGTCATGGCTGTGCTAGCTGTTTTTGGTTCAGGAGTGTCCTTTTCATTTATGTCCGCTTACAGCGTGTGTACCGTTGTTGTACATTTAGGAGTGTTTTACGCCTGTGTTCGGCGTTACCCTCTTTTGTTCGTTGTTGTTGGTCTGGAATAAATGGTTTTCCGAATCCTCTGCTCTCTGCGCCTGACTCCACACCCATCACTCTTCTAAGCCTGACACAAACAATAGCATGGTATTATTTCACTGTAATAGCTACTGTAAATTGGACAGTGCAGTTAGATTAACAAGAATTTAAGCTTTCTGCCAATATCAGATATGTCTGTGTCCTGGGAACTGTTCTTGTTGCTTATAACCTAATGCTAATTGCATTAGCCTACATTAGCTCAATCGTCCCGTGGAAGGGACACTGATCCCAAATAAGTTTTTTAATGATGTGATGCTTTAGGCAATTTAGGCCAGTGCCCCCCTTATCTCTCTCTGTAAGCATACATCTACATTTTTCTCCAAGAATCCTCACATCTAGATACTTTCCAAGAGGGGAGCAATGTGTGATTTCTTTATTGTTGGTAATGGGATGTGCACAATATAGTATATATTATGTTGCGTGAACAAAGAAGGCAAGAGTTTTATTGCATGTGCATTGACTTGGCTAATGATGGGAACAGAATAGGAGTGGAATGGGTCATGTGACGGCCTACACAAACCTCGTAGAAAATGTCAGTTTCCATCGTTGCCATGGCTATACTCGCCGATAGCAGATGCATCTAAGCAGGAAAAGCAAACAACTGAGGAATGGGGGTCTTCTGCCTTTTCTTCCCCTCCTCTCACAGTGACTCTTGCATTGTCACCCTATATTCTTCTCTTCTCTTTCACTGTCAATCTCTCTCTCTACTCCACCAACCCTCTCTTTCTATCTACCACTCTTTCAACTTTCCCATCTTATGTGTTCTCTCAAGGATGGCTGCTTTGCCAATCATGACCTGTTTGCATATTGCTGCTGCGTCGTCCTCTGACTGATCGACAGTGACAACCAGAGCGGGCTCTGCCAGCCAGTGCTCATAAACTTCAAATGACACACTTGAAAAAGGCATTTTCTGCCTCTCTGACTAGCCTTGTTGCTAACTAATTTGCTAAATTGAGATAAGACCGTTCCTAAAGGGGCATAACATTTTATTAAATTCAAAGACAAAAGGGTACATTTAAGTTTGAAAAATACAAGGGGACCAGTATTGACCTCAGGCTAGTTGATTACATTATGTGCAATGATTATACTGCTTGTGTCCTATAACCTATAGGTGGAACAAGTTAATTATTTCCTAACACAAAACCTGCAAAGCCATCCAATATATGTATATTTCCACAATGTTTACGAGATTGATTGAATGTATTTTTTCCCCAAATTAAATTCAAATCTAAGACGCAATATATACTGTAGAAATGCAGTCTTCATGTACTAGGTTAGCACTCTTGATTTGTTAAACTTACTGTGTGCTGCACAGTTACTACAGTGTAACCTCAAATACAGAGCTGTGGAGTACGAGCTAGTGAGAGCAGATGGAAAATAAATTAATACCTTTAGTTGTTTCCATGGCATCAAAATTTGACATTTAAAGTAAGAGTACCTATTCAAACTGTGTTAATAGCTATCATGTTTTTTAAAAACACTTTACTTGTAGTCTGCATCTTGATTGAGGTCTTGAATCTTAACTTTTTCATCAAAAGTATAATGTAGTACATTTAGAATAAAGTGTTTCATGTCACACCAAGATATGCTGGGTAGTGGGTACACACTGAACCAGAAAAAGTTGAAGATTCTTGTCCATCGTATGAGGCCCTGCTAGACTGACTGTTTTTTCCATCGGTTTTACTGGAGGCTACTTATATGGCTGCAGTACGGGGAAGAAAATGATAACTTTAAGCTGATTGAAGTGAAATTGAATCAACAAGTTGACTTGATTCAACAATGTCTAAATAATGTTGAAATACACTGCCTTCAGAAAGTATTCACACCCCTTGACTTTTTCCACATTATGTTGTGTTACAGCCTGAATTTAAAATTCATTAATTGAGATTTTGTGTCACTGGCCAACAAACAATAGCCCATAATGTCAAAGTGGAATTAGGTTTTTTGAAATGTTTATTAATTAATAAAAAAGGGAAAGCTGTCTTGAGTCAAGTATTCAACCACTTTGTAATGGCAAGCCTAAATAAGTTCAGAAGTAAAACTATGATTAACAAGTCACATAAGTTGCATGGACTCTGTGTGCAATAATAGTGTTTAACATGATATTTGAATGACTATCTCATCTCTGTACCCCACACATACAATTATCTGTAAGGTCCCTCATTCAGGCAGTGAATTTCAAACAGAGATTCAAGATTTTCCAATGCTTTACAAAGAAGGGCACCTATTGGTAGATGGGTAAAAAAAAGCAGACATTGAATATTCCTTTGAGCATGGTGAAGTTATTAATTGCACTTTGAATGGTGTATCAATACAACCAGTCACTACAAAGTTACAAGCATCCTTCCTAACTCAATTGCTAGAGTGTATAGAGAGGGATGCTAGAGAGGGATGCTATGTTAGCTAGCTGACTATCCAACACAACACTCTTCCAAGTTAAGGTAAGCTTTTGGTTTTATAGATTTATTGCCACCGGGGCCCCTCGGTGTAACTGCTTACTGACTCTACACTGTAACATGACTGCATTGTAACGGAGGAGGAGTAGTAGGAAGGATCGGAGGACCAATGCGCAGCGTGGTAAGTGTTCATGATAATTATTATAACTCAGAACACTAAAGAATAAAACAACAAAGAGAACGAAATGAAACCGAAACAGTCCTGTACGGTGAATAAACAAAAACACAGAACAGAAAATAATCACCCACAACTCAAAGGTGAAACCAGGCTACCTAAGTATGGTTCTCAATCAGGGACAATGATTGACAGCTGCCTCTGATTGAGAACCATACCAGGCCAAACACAGAAATCCCAAATTATAGAAAAAGGACATGCACACCCCAACTCACGCCCTGACCATACTAAAACAAAGACAAAACAAAGAAACTAAGGTCAGAACGTGACATGCATAAAAGTGTTGGGTTTACTAAGGCATTAGTTATATTAGCTATGTTGACTAGGACGTTACTTTAGCTAATATGGGGACAACGATGTAGGCTGTGTGTAGCGGTTATGACATGGTTTAGCTTGGAAATGTTTTTTGCTCCTGGTCACATGCAGCTGATGTGTTGTTCATTGAAGTTCACAAACGAAAGGAAAAGGAGAGGCGAGAAGGAATAGAGGCGTAGAGGCGAGAAGGAATACAACGTGGCTGCTATGAAAGTGAACTGCGTTTATGTGTGATCAGGGGGTATTAACTCTGCGGATTTTGTTGAAAAACATTTCTTCAACGGAAGCAATTGAAAAGGGATAAAAATACCTGAATTTGTCCAATAGAAATTCTGGTTTGCAGCTGTTGGGCTAATGATTACACCCTAGGTAAGCAAGTTGCAGGTAAGACTGTGACAGGCGGTATTGAATGTGTCACTGTCTGTCCACGTGTCACTGTCTGTCATCTCAAATGTTTCTCTAAACCTCTGTGCACCTACATTGTAAACTTTATTTCATTGGCTAGGTTGTAGCAACCTCATGATCTGTATTTGCAAAATTCGAGCATCATGTAGTAGCCTAAACCTATTGATTGTACATTGAACTGGGTGAATGGAATATGAATGACAGTCATCCAACATTCTGTATTAGAAATAGGGCCATGCTCATGAAAAAACAAATCATCCTCCCTCATAATAAACGGCACTGACCGCCACTGATTGACTCAGTGATGTGAATACTGAAGTAAATTAAATATTTCTGTATTTCATTTTCAATACATTTGCAAACATTTTTTAAAACAAGTAGAGATTTTTTTTTTTATCTTTCAAATTCAGGCTGTAACACAACAAAATGTGGAATAAATTAAGGGGTATAAATATTTTCTGAAGGCACTGCAGGGTGGATTCTTGGACAAGAGATCTAGTATTAATTTATTTCATAAATTTTATTCAGATTGGCGTAGAGAAAACAAATATTATGATATTCAAATAGGTAGTTATCATGCATTATGTGGCTTATCATATGTTAATCATTGTGCACATCATTATGTCAAAATAATAGTTTAGTAATGACTTCATCATGCTTCTCCAGTTCATTGGCTCACATAATCTTCCTTTGCAGGGAACAGGAGGAGAAATTAATTTCAGAATGAAACCAAATCTCATTATAAGCGTTTGCTAAATAACAATAGCCAGAACGATTAAATTATAACTCTACCCCACTGCCTTCAGATAGGGAAACTTGAAATCGAAGCTCGTGATTGCATTGTTTTTGACACATTAAACAGAAAATCTGAGGTAAAATTGCCTTCAAATAAGATGAAAGACTAATGTGTTTGTGGTGTTGAGTAGTCAGGTTTAGAGCTATGCTTGGTTGCATGCAAAATACTGTAGTACTAGTGATGTGTTGGGAGACAGAAAGTCCTAGAGAATATGGCCGGCAGTGCACAATATGCGTAAACTATAAAGCCTAATTCCACGGTTGAGATTCACTTCAAATGTTTTTTAGATGCAGTGGCTTAAAGAGTGACTGCCTTTACAAAGTAACCAATCCCTTTGAAGACAGACAGCATCGATATGAGTCAGAAACTTATTATTATTATTATTATTATTCTAGTGTCAAAATTGACTACAAAGTGTAAATAGGATCATTTTGGTCATAGTCTGTCTTGGAACATCCATGCATCACAACGGGTATAAATGAAGGTTGGGTTTGGATTTGATGATGTTCATTTGCCCACTAACATGGGGTGGACAGCTGCGGTGAGTTTTCTCTATCCAATAGCACAGACAGTGAGACCTGCCCAGCAGCTCCGACTTTGTTTATACGTCGCACATTTATCTCTTGAGAAATACTGTACTAAACACCATAGTTAGAGGTGAAATTGCGCAACTAAGACATCCTCGGCAAAAACGTCAACATTTATGACAGATTTCTTGAGTTATCTTTGATTCATTCTGGGGATTTTGAGGATGTGAAATAGGCTTCTGTGTCTACAGTATCTCATGGGGGGGCACACATCATTAACCAAACACAGAATCGGTCAGGAAACACACCTCCAAGACTGAAATCTCGTTTCTCGAATGAACAACAACAACAAAAACACATGTGCAATCGTTCAGTGTTCAATGGCTCTTTAAACGTCCACAATATATATTTTAGTACCAAGGAATGTGTTTAGTCTCAAGCAGCTTTGGAACTGGGCTGGCCATAACCTACAGTGCAGCATATGAAGCCTTATGAGAAACTGTGTTGTAAAATAATGTTTTAGGAAAAGCTAGCTGTGCTAGATCCTCGGGCAAAATACAGTAAATGATCATCATTGTGAAAGAATGTGTATGACTCTTGGCTAGTGATCATGAACTCCTTGTCTCCTCTATAGTTGGAGGCCTTATTCATATGCACCTCATATTTATTTTAAAACCATACGTTTTTCAGGGCTGGATTAAAGCCCTGTCAAAACTGGATATGATTTGTGGATATGCTGATGATTTCATATTCCATCTCGAAAGTGTTATGAATTATTCAAGGGCATCCAAAAAAAAGAGCTGCCAAAGTTATGTTCATTTGCGGTTCCTTTAATATAGTTGGCTCATACTTTTGCTGTATTTTTCTCCCTGAGATGGCTCTAACTGAAATGACACAGTGAGGACTGAGAGGTGGATTGAGAGATGGTAAGGTGTAGGAGTGCTTGTTAATGCCCTGGAGAGCTGGCCTGCCTTCTTTTATCTCAAATGAGCAGATCAGAGTTGTGCTGATGGACTGCTGTCGGACTAGCAGACTGACTGACTGACTGGCTGGGAGATATTCAGGCACGGCTAGATGTGTTTTAAGTGATCTTGCATATTCTGCTTGCATACAAATATACCCGTGTGTTTATGTGTATGAAGCATGAGTCATCACTCCAGAGAACACGTTTCCACTGCTCCAGAGTCCAATGGAGGTGAGCTTACCACCCCTCCAGCCGACACTTTGGCAATGCGCATGGTGATCTTAGGCTTGTGTGCAGTTGCTCAGCCATGCAAACCCATTTCATGAAGCTCCCGACTAACAATTTTTGTGCTGACGTTGCTTCCAGAGGCAATTTGGAACTCGATAGCGAGTGTTGCAACTGAGGACAGCCGATTTTTACGCGCTACGCACTTCAGCACTCTGCTGATCCCGTTCTGTGAGCTTGTGTGGCCTACTACTTCGCTGCGTGCTTGATTGGCTGTGTGCTCAATTTTATACACCTGTCAGCAACGGGTGTGGCCGAAATACCCAAATCCACTAATTTGAAGGGGTGTCCACATACCTTTGTATATACTGTATAGTGTATGTTGGTTGGCATTTGCTCATAAATACTAAACTCTCATTATTTACATGGTTTACACCCACCTAACCTTTGATGTTTGCAGTTGTTACACATAAATGACCTCAGATCAGTCCAGTGATTGACGCTTCCATATGAAACACCACGCCGTATTCCAATTGAGGCATCATATGGCGCTCTCAAATCCCTAATGTGTATTAATGTGTATTAATGTACATTCTTGTTTATTTTATCCCTCTTGTTTTACTATCTTTCTTTTACTTTTATAATTGCATTGTTGGGATGGGCTCGCAAGCAAACATTTCACGTTTAAGTCTATACCCATTGTATTCTGCGCATGTGACAAATAGAATTTGATTTGAATCCATTTAGTTAATGGTCACGATCGAGCAGGAATGTGCTCCTTATAAGAAATGTGTGATAAAAGTCCACAAGCAAGTACAGCGAGTAACCTATCCATTCATATAATTGTCAACGCCAGGTACGTTATTGTTTTGTTTACATAGCCACTGTGATTGTGGCAAGTATGTCTTCATTCCCTTTAGGAGGCTTATCTCGCCATTTGTTTTTTTGGGGGTAAATCTATCTGCAGGCTATTGTTCCTTTGACGGCTCCCGTGCTTTGTGCATATTCATTTTCTAAGGGATTACATGGAGATGTGCTCTACTTCTCCACAGAGGACATGCTGTTTTTTCACCCAGCATCCCTGTCTGTACAGATGGCGAGACAAATCCGTTTCTTCTCTAACCTGTGACACCCTCCACACAAAAGCCTCTCTGGTATAGGATGATCATACCTCTCTTTTTCAAATGAGGCATTACAACATATTCTAACAATTCTGCCAGTGATCCAATATAGGAATACGGGAACACCTACATGTATTCTACATTCATAATACACGCATAAATTGCATTTAACTTCATGTCGGTGAAGAACGTCTTCAATGAAAGGGCCTGCTGTGACAGCACTGAAGCTGGAATCTTTTCTAAAGTACTATATTGGCTCATCAAGACCTTGACAAACATCCTTCTCTTCAATGGAACTGATTGTGTTTCTCCTCTTTACTCCTCCTCCTCCCTCTCTTTGTCTCTCTCTCTCTATTTCTATTTATTTTTCTTATTGATTAATCAATGGTCCGAGACAGCTTTGTAATGTTAATGTGATGTAACTGATAGCCCCCTTCCAACTCCTCCACCATCAAAGGCTGTCTTCATATCCATCCCTATGTTTCTACAATACACATTTCCCTTTCAAGGCAGTAAAGCATCAGTGTGACAAACAATTCAAATCCCCTCGTGTGATGCGGCGTGCCACATAGACACACCTTCTCATTTAGTGTTTGCACTGGGGAGAGCTCAGATAGGAGGACACAAAGAGTTATGTGATCCGGGTGGAAATGTTGAGCCCCGGCTGCATTTTTTTATAGGCAAGCCTTTGAAAAGTATTGCGGGCTGCTGAAGGCTCGGCTGAGCTCAAACATACCTGACCTTTCCTATGATGTCAGCCTGTGGGATTTATGACACTTTACTTTGTTTAATTAGCCCCGGCTTGCTCTTTGCTTTACCTCATATCTTCCTGGGCTGCAGGTAGCCTGGCGGGTAGGAGCATTGTGCCAATAACCAAGAGGTTGCTAGATCGAATCCCCGAGCTGACAAGGTAAAAATCAGTCGTTCTGCCCCTGAGCAAGGCAGTTAACCCACTGTTCCCCAGGTGCTGAAGACCTCTGATTCAGAGGGGTTGGGTTAAATGCAGAAGAAACATTTCAGTTGAATGCATTCAGTTGTACAACTGGCTAGGTATCCCCCTTTCCCTTGGGGGATGCTATACAGATACACATGGTGCCCAAATGAATGATGTACACTATATATACAAAAGTATATTCGAGTTAGTGAATTTGGCTATTTCAGCCACACCTGTTGCTGACAGGTGTATAAAATCAAGCACACAAACATTGGCAGTAGAATGGCCTTAGTGAAGAGCTCAGTGACTTTAAATGTGGCACTGTCATAGGATTCCACTTTTCTAACAAGTCAGTTCGCGAAGTGGTAGGCCTCACAAGCTAACAGAATGGGACGGCCTACTGCTGAAGCGCATAAAAAGTGTCTGTCCTCGGTTCAAACTGCCTCTGGAAGCAACGTCAGCACAAGAACTGTTAGTCTGGAGCTTCATGAAATGGGTTTCCATGGCCGAGCAGCCGAATAAAAAGCTTAATATCTCTATGTACAATGCCAAGCGTTAGATATAGTGGTGTAAAGCTTGCCACTATTGGACTATGGAGCAGTGGAAATGTGTGATTCGTCACTCCAGAGAACACGTCACCATCTGGCAGTCTGACAGACAAATCTGGGTTGTGTGGATGCCAGGAGAACGCTCCCTACCCGAATACATAGCGCCAACTGTAAAGTTTGCTGGAGGAGTTATAATGGTCTGGGGCGGTTTTTCATGGTTCAGGCTAGGCCCCTTAGTTCCAGTGAAGGGAAATCTTAACACTACAGCACACAATGACATTCTAGACTATTCTGTGCTTCCAACTTTGTGGAAACAGTTTGGGGAATGCCCTTTCCCGTTTCAGCATGACAATGCCCCTGTGCATAAAGCAAGGTCCATACAGAAATTGTTTGTCAAGATCGGTGTGGAAGAACTTGACTGGCCTGCACAGAGTCCTGAACTCAACCCTATCGAACACCTTTGGGATTAATCGCCCAACATAAGTGCCCGATTAGTGAGGTCGCCCAACATAAGTGCCCGACCTCACTAATGCTCTTGTAGCTGAATGGAAGAAAGTCCCTCACTCTCTGGATCTGTTTGTTATCCCTCCCTCTCTGGATCTGTTTGTTGTCCCTCCTTCTCTGGATCTGTTTGTTGTCCCTCTCTCTCTGGATCTGTTTGTTGTCCCTCCCTCTCTGAATCTGTTTGTTGTCCCCCCCTCTCTGGATCTGTTTGTTGTCCCCCCTCTCTGGATCTGTTTGTTGTCCCTCCTTCTCTGGATCTGTTTGTTGTCCCTCCCTCTCTGGATCTGTTTGTTGTCCCTCCCTCTCTGGATCTGTTTGTTGTCCCTCCCTCTCTGGATCTGTTTGTTGTCCTTCCCTCTCTAGATCTGTTTGTTGTCCCCCCTCCCTGGATCTGTTTGTTGTCCCTCCTTCTCTGGATCTGTTTGTTGTCCCTCCCTCTCTGGATCTGTTTGTTGTCTCCCCCTCTCTGGATCTGTTTGTTGTCCCTCCCTCTCTGGATCTGTTTGTTGTCCCTCTCTCTCTGGATCTGTTTGTTGTCCCTCCCTCTCTGGATCTGTTTGTTGTCCCTCTCTCTGGATCTGTTTGTTGTCCCCCTCTCTGGATCTGTTTGTTGTCCCCCCTCTCTGGATCTGTTTGTTGTCCCTCTCTCTCTGGATCTGTTTGTTGTCCCTCTCTCTCTGGATCTGTTTGTTGTCCCTCCCTCTCTGGATCTGTTTGTTGTCCCTCTCTCTCTCTGGATCTGTTTGTTGTCCCTGTCTGGATCTGTTTGTTGTTCCTCCCTCTCTGGATCTGTTTGTTGTCCCTCCCTCTCTGGATCTGTTTGTTGTCCCTCCCTGTCTGGATCTGTTTGTTGTCCCCCCTCTCTGGATCTGTTTGTTGTCCCCCTCCCTCTCTGGATCTGTTTGTTGTCCCTCTCTCTCTGGATCTGTTTGTTGTCCCTCCCTCTCTCTCTGGATCTGTTTGTTGTCCCTCCCTCTCTCTCTGGATCTGTTTGTTGTCCCTCTCTCTCTGGATCTGTTTGTTGTCCCTCCCTCTCTGGATCTGTTTGTTGTCCCCCCTCTCTGGATCTGTTTGTTGTCCCTCCCTGTCTGGATCTGTTTGTTGTCCCCCCTCTCTGGATCTGTTTGTTGTCCCTCTCTCTCTGGATCTGTTTGTTGTCCCTCCCTCTCTGGATCTGTTTGTTGTCCCTCCCTCTCTGGATCTGTTTGTTGTCCCTCCCTCTCTGGATCTGTTTGTTGTCCCTCCCTCTCTGGATCTGTTTGTTGTCCCTCCCTCTCTGGATCTGTTTGTTGTCCTTCCTCTCTCTGGATCTGTTTGTTGTCCCTTCCTCTCTCTGGATCTGTTTGTTGTCCCTCCTTCTCTGGATCTGTTTGTTGTCCCTCCCTCTCTGGATCTGTTTGTTATCCCTTCCTCTCTGGATCTTTTGTTGTCCCTCCTCTCTGGATCTGTTTGTTGGCCCCCTCTCTCTGGATCTGTTTGTTATCCCTTCCTGTCTGGATCTTTTTGTTGTCCCTCCTTCTCTGGATCTGTTTGTTGTCCCCCTCTCTCTGGATCTGTTTTTTGTCTCTCTCTCTCTGGATCTGTTTGTTGTCCCTCCCTCTCTGGATCTTTTTGTTGTCCCTCCTTCTCTGGATCTGTTTGTTGTCCCCCTCTCTCTGGATCTGTTTTTTGTCTCTCTCTCTCTGGATCTCTTCGCTGTTCCTCTTTCTCTGGGCATGCTTGCTCTCTCTCACTTATACAGCTCGTATGTTGATCTCTACCTTGCATAGACGCCTCTCTTTCTGCATGACCCTTTAAGATATTATGAACATAATTTATTTATGCCTAACTGTCACAATCATTGAAAGGAGTAGACCAAGGCGCAGCATGAGTAGAGTTCCACATATTTTAATAAACTGAAACTCACCAAAACTATAAAGTACAAACGAAATGTGACGCTACTGGTGTGCACTCAGGAAACTAAATGTAGACAAGATCCCACGAATAACAATGGGGAAATGGCTACCTAAATATGATCCCCAATCAGAGACAATGATGAACAGCTGCCTCTGATTGGGAACCATATCAGGCCACCATATAAATACAAAACACCTAGATCACCCACCCAAGTCACTATCACGCCCCAACCAACGCAGAGAATAAACAGCTTACTATGGTCAGGGCGTGACACTAACAAAGTAAGACATATGCTGTCATATGCTGTACCAATTGAATTGAACGCTTAAACATCTATTTGCATTTTTTTGTATCACTAACCTTCATCAGACATGCTCCCTCAGCCCTGACAGCTTCCAGCTTCTTTCCCTCATTCTTGTCTGCTGTGTTCTGACATGTATTGTTATTAAACTCATATTTACTCAAGGCTTAATAGGTGAATAGGTGAATCAGTTGAAGTGTTAATTTGTTTGTTTGAACTGGTCAAATCTTCATTTCTCACCTGATTGGCCTTCGGCAGAGCTGCTGGCACTGCCTCTCCTGAAGAGTTTCCGTATATCCATCTAACGTTAGTCGTTAGCTAGCCTACAGTAGAGAAATTGAGGATAATACAATGACATTGTGATCAACACTATGTCACCTTTTCTACACATGACCTACTGATAATTGTTTTTGCAATGGCCTACTGAATGAAAGCAATTGAGTATGAAAATATGTGCATGATGTTACGTCATCTTTCTCATTTATAGCCTGGCACAGATAGCAAAAACGACATTACATGCAACGTTAACTAGATATCATCGGCATATAACTTATGTCGAATTTAAAAGACACCGTTACCGTTAGCTAGCTCGCAACGTCTGTTACACTATAACTTAAAGGCAGCCTCACATAAACACGTATTGGTTAACAAAGCTTTGATTATGACCAAAGTCTATAGTGGTGAATTCTCTCTCTCTCTCTCTCTCTCTCTCTCTCTCTCTCTCTCTCTCTCTCTCTCTCTCTCTCTCACTCACTATAAATTCACATCGTAGCCTATCTGCATGAAACCGTCCTGTCAGAGCCTTTTCCTGTCAGTTTATTGTTAGCTTGCAGTCTCATGCCACAGCAGTAGCTAACGCTAAACAAAATGTTAGATACATGTAGACCTAGCCTCCCCCAGGTCCTAGTGCCTGCCCGGTAAGCAGTTTAAGATGCTATGGAACGGTTGATGGAAGAAAAAAGAAGTCACAGAGAAAATATATTGACTGATATATTTATTTATTTAGGGGTGGCTAATGAATATTTTAGGGGGGATAAAGCCTTTAAGCATTTAATCTATCTTTGTAAAAAAAATAAAAAATAATAATCACTCAGATAAAAATGGAATAATTCCAACTTCGGCAGACAAGTGTCTAATTTTAGTTTTAGCCACAAGCATAAACTAGCTAGCTGGTAAGGACTGACTGAACTGAAATGAACTGACTGAGCCGAATCCGTTCGTCTCCACTCAACTCTCACTACGCGACAAACATTATCAATTTGTGCACCAGGCGTGTCCGTTTAGACTCTCTCATCTCCCTTTGACCTTGGCTGGGCTGACACGTAAGGGGAGGTGGTACAGTTTGGAAATGGAGACTAGGTGTACTATTAAGGGAGCCAACGGTGCTGAGTCAGCAATTTTGACTGCATGTGAATTTAGATTTGAAATATCTGTGCCCCGCTCCATCCTTGACCCTTTCTTAATAAGTCTATTTCACACATGAATGATGTTAGAATTTTGATCTCACAGACATAATTTGTGTTATAAGCAGTTTCGTCAAAATTCCAAAAAGTAACTTTTTCAAATCCTACTACAGAGTCACATGCAGGTCATTCTTTTAGTTGCTCCATATAGTATCGGAGAGTGGATTCTGAGGTTTACAAAACACTTACATTTGCCAAATAACTATTGGAATTGAAGAGATGAGCTCTATTTCTAAATATCATTTTTCCCAATAATAACCTGTTCCTTTGCACTCCACACCTGACCACACTGCAGCAGACCGCCTACAGTAACATAAACTAGTGAAAATGCTATTGTGTTCTTTGAAATACTTCTTTTTTTTCATATCCATAACAAAAGGACAATTTAACATTAGCATATATGAATTGTATTTATTAGACAGAATGTTGCAGTCAAAATGGCTGCTCATTGGCATTTAAGGGGGTAGCAAGGCCAGGCAGTTAGTGTTAACCCACTTTGATCGATTTTTCTATGGTACAGAGTTCTTTATTTTGGTGAAGTGATTTGAATTGTGGTGTTATATCTTTTATTTTCACACTTTCAACCCTGTTCAACCTTAATCGGCGTTCCAGCAGCACATTTGATCTGCGCATGTGCTGGCCGAGCGAGCCTCCCTCTTTAGCATTAGTGACGTGTTCGGAACAACTGAATGTATGTGTCTTAGAAGTAGTTTTCACATACAAACTTCATATGTCCGATCTCAGAATCCACATCAATCTCTATTCTCCAGCTCTATTTCTTTCTCTTGCTCTATTTCTTTCTCTCATCCCTCCTTCTTTTTCTTTGTTAGAGGGGGAACTGTGTTGGAGCTGTCAAATCAGTGAGCAGCTCCTCTTGTGATCATTGTCATGAAGACACACCCGTCCCACTCGCATTAAAAGTGTAGGCTATATAGAAAGAATGTCGCTCAAATTGAAAAATCACAAATAATGAGGATTTCTATCAGCCTAATCGAGGTGTAGATTTCATTTCACATTTTCCAGTGTTCGGATTTCTTTCAATGGGACTCAATGCAGCCAATGGCATTGTCCGCTTTAGGTATAATGCTGGGAGCCGTTGTGGATTTGACAGCATGTCTAACTCAGTTCCACATCTGACACTGTGAAAACATCCGCTATGCGGATTTCGGCATAGCTGACTGAATCGGGCCCTTAGTGCAACAGAGGGCCTTTACCTACAGTTTCATTGTTGATTTATACCCCATCTTCCTTACCTCTCCATCCCCATATCTTTCTTTTCTTTTGCTAATTTTTACCGATTTTTCACACCTCACGCCTTCTGATGAGCCCTGCAGAAGGCTGAAAACGACATAGATGTGCAACTAATGAAGTGATTACACAGGGTGACTCTATATTTCAAGGATGTGTGCTCAGAGATTCAGTAATTGATGGCCGACTAACATTTCAAATCATCCAAAGTGAATGGTGTGGTTTCTCAATTGAGTGCTCATTGAAATACATTTTTTTTTGTGTGAAATAGACAAAGTGACATTAACAGAAAAGGGCTCGATAATTTCAAAGGATGAGAAAGAGAGTCGGTTCTAACAACTTGTTTTATTAATGAAGGGTTGGTGGAAGATATTAAAATGATTGAGACCCAGATATATGAGAATGGGGGGGGGGGGGTTCTCAAATTAAAGCAAAATGAATAAATAAAAGCATCACAGCTTGTCGTTACAATATGTTGTGCCTGAGGAAGATTCTCTGTGAAAATTACCCATATAATAACCAGGTTTATTACATCATAGATACCCTGCCTCTACCTTCACTTCCCATCAATGTAACTCGAGTAATAGTAGCTATGTTAACCATACTGTTGCTGCGGGAAGTAGGGACCCTGGGGGTGTGGCAGCACCCCTTGTGGTGAAATGGCAAAACTGTAAGAATGTGTTGTTGCAATAAAAAAAATATTAACATTTTCCGTTGCATTATTAATATAAATAGGGCATGGAAAAGAGAAAAAAACATGGGATATTTACAAAAATAAAATCTTCAAACTGTAGGCTACACCCAATCATTGACAATGTACCTCCACGAGATTGAACATTTCCGGTTCATTCCTTCCTGTAGGCTAGGAGTTAGCCCAGCCCGCTATCACCACGCAATGGTGGAACCAGAAAAGGTGGAACTCAGGTGGAGACGCGAGGTCTTTGAAGCTATGGAACCCTGACCTGTTCACCGGACGTGCTACCTGTCCCAGACCTGCTGTTTTTAACTCTCTAGAGACAGCAGGAGCGGGAGAGATACTCTTAATGATCGGCTATGAAAAGCCAACTGACATTTACTCCTGAGGGGCTGACTTGCTGCACCCTCGACAACTACTGTGATTATTATTATTTGACCATGCTGGTCATTTATGAACATTTGAACATCTTGGCCATGTTCTGTTATAATCTCCACCCGGCACAGCCAGAAGAGGCTGGTTCCTCTCTAGGTTTCTTCCTAGGTTTTGGCCTTTCTAGGGAGTTTTTCCTAGCCACCGTGTTTCTACACCTGCACTGCTTGCTGTTTGGGGTTTTAGGCTGGGTTTCTGTACAGCACTTTGAGATATAAGCTGATGTAAGAAGGGCTATATAAATACATTTGATTTGATTTCATGGATCTGGTGCAATCAGAAGTAGAGAGAATATTTGACCTGGAAGGGCTAGGAATATCAGCAATATGTGAGAAAACCCTCATTGACGCAGCAAAATTACTCAACTGGATGCACAGTCGCTTGACTCCCTTCACCTCACCATCTCCCAACTCCACATGTTGGGAGAAAAAATACCCAATCCATCACTGTCCCAGGTGTTGATTCAACTCTGGCCCAACTTCACCCACAACCCGAGAGGTCTCTTCAGAGAAGTAGAAACCCTAATCAAACTGTGCCTCTGTCTTTTGATCTCTGTCAGGTCCACGGAGAGGACGTTCACCCTTCTCCACCTAAAGACGTGGATATGCAGCACAATGAGCAGGAGAAAAGGCTGACACAGCTGTCCCTTATACATGTTCACTGTAAAATTCTGGACACAAGCCCTAATGAGGGCCTTTATCAGCCCCGCAGAGCAAGGCCACTATTGATGTTTTATGACTGCTGGCACGCCTGGCCCAGCAGTGAGGTAAGACCAATGGTTTAATAAGCTACCATCATGCAGTTAATATTCTATATTCAATGCCTTTTGGGGATGTTTTAATTGGGTTTTGCTGTGTTACAAAATGTCATAATGTTGCAATATTAATGTGTTGGCTACGCTTGTGCTCCATGCACAATAGCTTGTGGATAGTATGGCATTGGCTACTGAAACTGGTCAAATGTGCTTTTTCTCTTCTTGAACGCAGTTGTTGTGCAGTGGTGTGGTTTGTTGAGCAATTATTTCTAATGATTGTGTGACTTTGCTGGATTTAGTTGGGTGGAACCGGCCCGATTCGGCACGGAGACCTCTCAGCTCTGTTTCGTAAGCGGTGCGCTCATGATTTATGCTTTTACCAATTCAGTTGTGTGGGGTTGGAGTCGGACACATGCTCTGCCCTGCTGTATGATAGACAGTTTAGTTTGACTGGAGTCAGGTCTCTCTCTCCCTCTTCTGTCCCTCTCCCCCTTCAAATCAAATGTTATTGGTCACATACACACTTTTATCAGATGTTATTGCAGGTGTAGCGAAATGCTTCTCTCACCCGTTGTGGAGGATATCAGGTGATCTGGAGCAGTGCTCGCATAAGTCTCCCACTTCTATTTTCTATTTGTTTACAAATCTAAACTTGGTGGAAAAGCATATGGGAACCATATCAAATAAGGGATGTGGTTAGGGTGACCACATGTCTTGTATTGTGTGGAACAGTCACACATTTTGGCCCTTTGTCCCACAACCAAACAATCATGCCCCGCATTTCAACAAACAATTCTAACACCACTAATTTACCCCAAATATTATATTAGTTCCATATTTCAGTCAGGCATTCCGACCGGTCTCTTTTGCAGCAGAGAGGAAGAGGCAATGCACCTCTCGCCATCATCTGTCCAAAATCCAATGCATGGCATGGCATATTTTGGACCTATGTTTTTCGCCTGCCTTCCAGCTTTTGGGACAACGACTCCCATTGTTAGGGCATAGAAATTGTCATCTCATCATTATATTTAGATCTCTGTTTGTGGTCACATTGCACTTTTGACAAGTTATATATCATAAGGATGGCTACTGGTGATTTTAAATACTTATCCAATCATTGAGATCTGACATTCTACGCAAGGCAAGGCATGTAGGCCAATGTCAAATGTACCAGTCAAATGTTTGGACACACCTACTCATTTCTTTTTACTATTTTCTACATTGTAGAATAATAGTGAAGACATCAAAACTATGAAATAACACATATGGAATCATGAAGTAACCAAATAAGTGTTAAGCAAATCAAAATCTATTTTATATTTGAGATTCTTGAAAGTAGCCACCCTTTGCATTGATGACAGCTTTGCACACTCTTGGCATTCTCTCCACCAGCTTTATGAGGAATGCTTTTCCAACAGTCTTGAAGGAGTTCCCACATATGCTGAGCACTTATCGGCCGTTTTTCCTTCACTCTGCGGTCCAACTCATCCCAAACCATCTCAATTGGGTTGAGGTCAGATGATTGTGGAGGCCAGGTCATCTGATACAGAAATCCATCATTCTCCTTGTTGGTCAAATAGCCCTAACACAGCCCGGAGGTGTGTTTTGGGTCACTAAGCACAAACCAGATGGGATGTCCCACTAAGCACAAACCAGATGGGATGCCGTATCACTGCAGAATGCTGTGGTAGCCATGCTGGTGAAGTGTGCCTTAAATTCTAAATAAATCACTGACACCATCACATGGCACATCATTTCCGGTCACAACTTGTGGAGTTGTTTACGTGCTGCTGTACGCTTTGTCGCTAATGTTACTTTGCTACCTGCCAACTTTTTTTATTCAAATTTTTCGCCCCGGGCGCTTTATCTGGACATGGTTCTACAGGACCTCCACCAGCTGAAGCTAAGTAGTAACATTAACATTATGCCTTCTAAATTGTAGTCGCTATACAGGAGAATGATCGCCTCATGGTGAGGATAGCCATGCTGCAAGCCCAGCTTCAGACAGAATCGTTAGGCAAGGATAATTTAAGTGTAGGAAAGGATGAAACAGTGTCTGTGCCACCAATAAGTACAGATAGTAGTATAAATCCCCTCTCACAGTCCCCACAGCCAGACAATTTTCTCATGGCTTCTGGAAGGAAATGCAGTAGGAATGCTCAACTGGTGTCGCTCATTCAGCCAACAGAAACATTCAACCGGTTCTCCCCATTTAAGAAACGAGTCGGAGTCAGAGGCTGAGCCTTCTCTGGTCTCTCCTCCACCCTTACGGGGTCTGAGACGCCAAAGCTTCCCACCATTAGCTCTGACAAATTGAAAACCCTAGTCATTGGCGACTCCATTAACCGCAGAGTTAGACTTAAAAAGAATCATCCAGCGATCATACACTGTTTCCCAGGGGGCTGAAGATGGTGCTAGCTAAGGCTAAAACTGGCGAGTGTAGAGAGTATAGGGATATTGTTATCCACGTCGGCACCAACGATGCTAGGATGAAACAGTCAGAGGTCACCAAGCGCTACATAGCTTCAGCGTGTAAATCAGCAAGAAAGATGTGTCGGCATCGAGTAATTGTCTCTGGCCTGCTCCCAGTTAAGGGGAGTGATGAGCTCTACAGCAGAATCTCAGAACTCAATTGCTGGATGAAAACTGTTTTCTGCCCCTCCCAAAAGATATAATTGGTAGATAATTGTCCCTCTTTCTGGGACTCACCCACAAACAGGACCAAGTCTGGCCTGCTGAGGAGTGATGGACTCACTCTCATCTTATCTATGAACATTGACAGGGCTCTAACTCCTCTAGTTCCACAATGAGATAGGGTGCAGGCCAGGCAGCAGGCTGTTAGCCAGCCTGCCAGCTTATAGGAGTCTGCCAGTAGTACAGTCAGTGTTGTCAGCTCAGCTATCCCCATTGAGACCGTGTCTGTGCCTCGATCTAGGTTTGGCAAAACTGAACATGACGGTGTTCACCTTAGCAATCTCACTGGAATAAAGACCTCCTCCATTCCTGTCATTATTAAAAGAGATTGTGATATTTCACATCTCAAAATATGGCTAGTCCCTCACTTCCAAGGCAGTCATAGTCAATGAACTAATCACTGATCATATTCTTGATGTGATTGGCCTGACTGAAACATGGCTTAAGCCTGTTGAATATATACTGTGTTAAATGAGGGCTCTCCTCCTGGTTACACTAGTGACCATATCCCCCGCGCATCCCACAAAGGAGGAGGTGTTGCTAACATTTACAATACCAAATTTCAAATGACCAACAAAACAAATGACTGTGTTTTCGTCTTCTGAGCTTCTAGTCATGAAATATATTTAGCCTACTCAATCACTCTTTACAGCTACTGTTTACAGGCCTCCTGGGCTGTATCCAGCATTCCTCACTGAGTTCTCTGAATTCCTTTCGAACCTTGTAGTCATGGCAGATAATATTCACATTTTTGGTGACTTTAGTATTCACATGGAAAATCCAGAGTCCCACTCCAAAAGGCTTTCGGAGCCATTATCGCCTCAGTGGGTTTTGTCCAACATGTCTCCGGACCTACTCACTGGCGCAGTCATACTCAGGACCTAGTTTTGTCCCGTGGAATAAATATTGTAGATCTTAATGTTTTTCCTCATAATCCTGGACTATCGACCACCATTTTATTATGTTTGTAATCGCAACAAATAATCTGTTTAGACCCTGACCAAGCATCATCAAAAGCTGTGCTATAAATTATTGGATAACCTACCTGCCTCCAGGACACCTACACCACCCGATGTTACAGGAAGGCCATAAAGATCACCACCCGAGCCACGCCTGTTCACCCCGCTATCATCCAGAAGGCGAGGTCAGTGCAGGTGCATCAAAGCTGGGACCGAGAGACTGAAAAACAGCTTCTATCTCAAGGCCATCAGACTGTTAAACAGCCACCACTAACATTGAGTGGCTGCTGCCAACACACTGACTCAACTCCAGCCACTTTAATAATGGGAATTGATGGGAAATTAGGTCAAATATATCACTAGCCACTTTAAACAGTGCTACCTAATATAATGTTTACATACCCTACATTATTCATCTCATATGTATACGTATATACTGTACTCTATATCATCTACTGCATCTTTATCTTTATTTAACTGCATCTTCATCTTTATTTAACTATGCCACTTTGTTTACATACTCATCTCATTTGTATATACTGTACTCGATACCATCTACTGTATCTTGCCTATGCCGCTCTGTACCATCACTCATTCATATATCTTTATGTACATATTCTTTATCCCCTTACACTTGTGTGTATAGGACAGTAGTTTTGGAATTGTTAGTTAGATTACTTGTTGGTTATTACTGCATTGTCGGAACTAGAAGCACAAGCATTTCGCTACACTCACATTAACATTTGCTAACCATGTGTATGTGACAAATAAAATTTGATTTGATTTGATTCCTAGATGCCCTTCCAGACTCCCTCCACCTACCAAAGGACGTCAGAGTACAAAAATCGGTTAACAACCTAACTGAGGAACTACATTTAACCTTGCGTAATACCCTAGATGCAGTCGCACCCCTAAAAACAAAAAAACATTTGTCATAAGAAACTAGCTTCCTTGTATACAGAAAATACCCGAGCCCTGAGGCAAGCTTCCAGAAAATTGGAATGGAAATGGCGTTACACCAAACTGGAAGTCTTCCGAATAGCTTGGAAAGAAGATCTAGGTGTAGTATCGAAGAGCCCTTACTGCTGCTCGATCATCCTATTTTTCAAACTAATTGAGAAGAATAAGAACAATCCAAAATGTATTTTTGAAACTGTCACTAAGCTAACTAAAAAGCAGTGATAAATTCATGAATTTATTTGACGAAAAGATTATGATTATTGGAAAGCAAATTACGGATTCCTCTTTAAATCTGCGTATTTCTCCAAAGCTCAGTTGTCCTGAGTCTGCACAACTCTGCCAGGACCTAGGATCAAGGGAGACACTCAAGTTTTTTAGTACTATATCTCTTGACACATTGATGAAAATAGTAATGGCCTCTTAACCTTCAAGCTGCATACTGGACCCTATTCCAACTAAACTACTGAAAGAGCTGCTTCCTGTACTTGGCCCTCCTATGTTGAACATAATAAACAGCTCTCTATCCACATGATGTGTACCAAACTCACTTAAAATGGCAGTAATAAAGCCTCTCTTGAAATAGCCAAACCTTGACCCAGAAAATATTTTTAAAACTATCGGCCTATATCGAATCTCCCATTTCTCTAAAAAAAATATATGAAAAAGCTGTTGTGCAGCAGCTCATTGCCTTCCTGAAGAGAAACAATGTATATGAAATGCTTCAGTCTGGTTTTAGACCCCATCATAGCACTGAGACTGCACTCGTGAAAGTGGTAAATTACCTTTTAATGGCATCAGACCAAGGCTCTGCATCTGTCCTCGTTTTCCATGACCTTAATGCTGCTTTTGATACAGTCGATCACCATTCTTTTGGAGAGATTGGAAACCAATATTGGTCTACACGGACAAGTTCGGGCCTGGTTTAGATCTTATTTGTTGGAAAGATATCAGTTTGTCTCTGTGGATGGTTTGTCCTCTGACAAATCAACTGTAAATTTTGGTGTTCCTCAAGGTTCCGTTTTAGGACCACTATTGTTTTCACTATAAATTTGACCTCTTGGGGATGTCATTCGGAAACACAATGTTAACTTACACTGTTTTCCGGACGATACACAGCTGTACATTTCGATGAAACATGGTGAAGCCCCAAAATTGCCCTCCTTGGAAGCCTGTGTTTCAGACATAAGGAAGTGGATGGCAGAAAATGTTTTACTTTCAAACTCAGAGATACTAGTTCTAGGTCCCAAGAAACAAAGAGATCTTCTGTTCCATCTGACAATTAATCTTGATGGTTGTACAGTCATCTCAAATTAAACTGTGAAGGACCTCGGCGTTACTCTGGACCCTGATCTCTCTTTTGACAAACATATCAAGACTGTTTCAAGGACAGCTTTTTTTCCATCTACATAACATTGCAAAAATCAGACACCTTCTGTCCAAAAATTATGCAGAAAAATGTATCCATGCTTTTGTCACTTCTAGAATAGACTACTGCAATGCTCTACTTTCCGGCTACCCGGATAAAGCACTAAATAAACACGGCTGCTAGAATCTTAACTAGAACCCCAAAATATGATCATATTACTCCAGTGCTAGCCTCTACACTGGCTTCCTGTTAAAGCTAGGGCTGATTTCAAGGTTTTACTGCTAACCTACAAAGCATTACATGGGCTTGCTCCTACCTATCTTTCCGATTTGGTCCTGCCATACATACCAACACGTATACTATGGTCATAAGACGCAGGCCTCCTAATTGTCCCTAGAATTTCTAAGCAAACAGCTGGAGGCAGGGCATTCTCCTGTCGATCTCAATTTTTATGTAATGGTCTGCCTACCCATGTGAGAGACACAGACACAGTCACATTATTACCATTTTATGTTCAGTAAAGTCATATTATCTGTTCTTATGTCGTTAACACTTAGCTCTCAGTATAAGCAAGGGAAAGCAAACGAGCAGCGACGAGGCAGGCCTATTTGTTTAGCACTTTAGAAATCGACAGCGACATCAATTCAGATAGATGTTGAGGCCTTAACTTTACTCTTCTTTAAGTCACCACAGAGAGAGAGAGATATATAGAGCAGACACAGCAGTTAGCATTTAGCCTACCGTTTGATGTATTTAATTATGTAGTCTAAAAAGGAAGGAAAGCACATTGCGCAAAACATCCCTCACAATATGAACTGGAAAAATATGTTACTGAGATGTTTTATTTCTAATTTATCTTCACATCACGAGGATTGAAAATGATTTGCTAGTAGATTGTCGACATGATTCATGACGACAGCTTATCTAGCTTGCAAGCTGAAAGTATGACTTGACATGATCAGTCCAATCAAAGCTACAGGAGATATACTGAGGACAGTTTTTTTTGTACTTACTGTGGATTTGTCAATGCTCAACCACAGATAGAACCTTACAAATCACATTTATTTATATAGCCCTTCTTACATCAGCTGATATCTCAAAGTGCTCTACAGAAGCCCAGCCTAAAACCCCAAACAGCAAGCAATGCAGGTGTAGAAGCACGGTGGCTAGGAAAAACTCCCTAGGAAGGCCAAAACCTAGGAAGAAACCTAGAGAGGAACCAGACTATGAGGGGTGGCCAGTCCTCTTCTGGCTGTGCCGGGTGGAGATTATAACAGAACATGGCCAAGATGTTCAAATGTTAATAAATTACCAGCATGGTCAAATAATAATAATCACAGTAGTTGTCGAGGGTGCAACAAGTCAGAACCTCAGGAGTAAATGTCAGTTGGCTTTTCATAGCCGATCATTAAGAGTATCTCTACTGCTCCTGCTCTCTCTGGAGAGTTGAAAACAGCAGGTCTGGGTAGCAAGTCCGGAGAACAGGTCAGGGTTCCATAGCCACAGGCAGAACAGTTGAAACTGGAGCAGCAGCACGGCCAGGTGAACTGGGGACAGCAAGAAATCATCATACCAGGTAGTCTTGAGGCATGGTCCTAGGGCTCAGGTCCTCAGAGAGAGAAAGAGAAAGAGAGAACGAAAGAAAGAAAGAAAGAGAGAATGAAAGAGAGAATTAGAGAGAGCATACTTAAATTCACACAGGACATCGGATAAGACAGGAGAAGTACATCAGATATAACAGACTGACCCTAGCCCCCCGACACATAAACTACTGCAGCATAAATACTGGAGGCTGAGACAGGAGGGGTCAGGAGACACTGTGGCCCCATCCGATTATACCCCCGAACAGGGCCAAACAGGCAGGATATAACCCCACCCACTTTGCCAAAGCACAGCCCCCACACCACTAGAGGGATATCTTCAACCACCAACCTACCATCCTGAGACAAGACCGAGTATAGCCCACTAAGATCTCCGCCACGGCACAACCCAAGGGGGGGCGCCAACCCAGACAGGAAGATCACGTCAGTGACTCAACCCACTCAAGTGATGCACCCCTCCTAGAGACGGCATGGAAGAGCAGTAAACCAGTGACTCAGCCCCTGTAATAGGGTTAGAGGCAGAGAATCCCAGGGGAGAGAGGGGAACTGGCCAGGAAGAGACAGCAAGGGCTGTTCGTTGCTCCAGAGCCTTTCCGTTCACCTTCACACTCCTGGGCCAGACTACACTCAATAAGAAGGACCTACTGAAGAGATGAGTCTTCAGTAAAGACTGAAAGGTTGAGACCGAGTCTGCGTCTCTCACATGGGTAGGCAGACCATTCCATAAAAATGGAGCTCTATAGGAGAATGCCCTGCCTCCAGCTGTTTGCTTAGAAATTCTAGGGACAATTAGGAGGCCTGCGTCTTGTGACCGTAGCGTACATGTAGGTATATACGGCAGGACCAAATGGAAAAGATAGGTAGGAGCAAGCCCATGTAATACTTTGTAGGTTGACATTGCTACTGACATTGCTTCAGTATTTTAATGTATGCTACTGATTTTTCATTTGCAAGGATTTCTACTGAACCTGAACCCATAAGTGACCCATACAAATTAATGCATTTATCATGTGTATTTCATGTTGTTATTTGAAAGTACTTGGAATAGTTTTGAACACTTTTTCTTAATCCAGAAGCCTGAGGCTCAGTTTGCCTTCAAGGAACTTAATTCAGTGCTTGACGCAGATCCCGGGATTCTTAATCTGTATTGACAATGAGGTCGATGCAACAAAAAAAAGAATCACTCTGACACTTGCCTGTTACTTTTTCCTCAACTGGGACAGAGTTTCTCTCTATTTGGGTGACTCCTTTAAGTGCTTAGCACTCTGTGTTTACACGCCCCGTCACATCTGTTTACTACTGAGACTTCAGTGGAGAGAGAAAACAGTTCCTCTGAAGGTATACAGAAAATGTGCTGAGAGGTGGAGGTTGGTGATTTTAGCGGGGAGCTGAGATGTGAGACACTCAATATATGTGAGTGGCATTTTAAGAGACTGGCCACACTAAGACGATCCAGAGGAAGGAATAAAGCACTTTCTTCCCTGCCAATCAATCAATCAATAACAGAGTCCTCAGAAAGGAGTATATATATCTACCCTTACCACTGTCAATTGATTACAGATTGGGCTTGAGGTCAATCCGTTTTTAACTCTGACAGTTCCGAATTTGATTCATGGATTAGGAAATGCTTAGGCCAATTATTTTCAATGAGGGCTGCTTCAATTCAGGAACTCAGTCCAATTCAGTCCATTTACTGTGATCATGTAAGTCATATCAATGGTCACAGGGGACATACTGTATCTAATAATGTTGTTAATGATTCGCTGACAGGGGATACCAGTAATAGTTAAACACCACAGCTTTACCTTTAAGCTATGGCAGATCAGAAAGGATGAAGGATGGCGATATCCCTGGTTAGCTTTTCATCCCTGGTTTCCACAGAAACGGAACAATCCTTCAGCACACAATGAGCTAACTAACCCTCAGGTACACAAAGGGCCTAATAGAGGACTGAACAATAGGCTCACTCTGGTAATTATGCCTTGGACCCCTAGCAGGAGCTCCTGCCAGGTGAGAAGCCAGGGATACATCTCCATATTTTTTCAATAATGAAATAAAGCTATTTCCTCCCTGCATGAGGGCTCAGATAAACAAAAGCCAGTGGTCTGGAAGGGGTGAATGGGAGAAAGGGATGACTAAATCAATGGGTGAAATACACTGAGTTTACAAAACATGCTCTTTCCATGACATAGACTGACCAGGTGAATCCAGGTGAACGCTATGATCCCTTACTGATGTCACTTGTTAAATCTACTTCAATCAGTGCAGATGAAGGGGAGGAGACAGGTTAAAGAAGGATATTTAAGCCTTGAGACAATTGAGACATGAATTGTGTATGTGTGTCATTCAGAGGGTGAATGTGCAAGACAAATATTGAAGGGCCTTTAAACAGGGTTATGGTAGTAGGTGCCAGGCACACCGGTTTGTGTCAAGAACTGCAATGCTGCTGGGTTTTTCATGCTCAGCAGTTTCCTGTAAAGGAAATACAGGCAACTTGACTTGACTGTGGGAAGCATTGGAGTCGACATGGGCCAGCATCCCCGTGGAACACTTTCGCAACCGTGTAGAATCCATGCCCCCGACTAATTTAGGCTGTTCTGAGGGGGGTGCAAATCAATATTAGGAAGTTGTTCCTAATGTTTTGAAGATGGACATGATATCAGTTCTTCTGCCATGTACAAAGCTTTTCAGAAAGCTATCCCAAATGATAGTGATAAAGGTCATAGAACTTATCAAATGTGTGGATGAATATCATAATCTGCCCATTAGTATCCATATAAAAAGCTCTAATGAACTACCAACAAGTGTCATGACGATACCTGAATGCATCATAGCAGCATGTCCACGTCATGTTTATGTATGCAAGCATTTAACAGGAAGAATGAAGATTTTATTTGATATGGCTCGCATGAAATCCGGGATCCACTTCTTTGCTTTCCATGAAGTAAAAAATCCCTTTCTAAAGATATCAGCACGAGCTGTTTCCCTCCTTGTAAACTTAAATTCTGCCCTTTTTATGCAAGTATCGTAAAACTATTGAATTATGGATGCCCCCGCACAGTGTTTGCATTGGAATTGCACACGGTGGCCATAAAACGCCAGAGCTGTGACAACACCATTAGCACAGATGAGCGTCAGGAGGTAAAACACTTAGGTGATCCATCCCAAGGACCCACTGCCCTGTAGACAGCCAGATTAGCCTTAGCCACGTCGCAGCTATAATGACCTGCCAGGGGCACTAATTCATTTCACAGTGCATCAGCACTCTCCCTGGCACTGATACCATCTCGGCAGGGAAGCAGTCACAGGAAGAGACACTGAACTAGGGGTGACCCTGGCATGTTTTTATTTCAACTTTATTTTGACAGGGAGTCATGCTGAGTCATGCTGAGACCATGGTCTCCTTTACAGATGAGCCCACATCAATATACACTATACACATCAATTTACACATCTATACACATCAGGGTATGTAAACATTATATTAAGTGGCATTGTTTAAAGTGGCTAGTGATACATTTTTTACGTC
This sequence comes from Oncorhynchus tshawytscha, assembly GCF_018296145.1. Taxonomy (NCBI): domain Eukaryota; kingdom Metazoa; phylum Chordata; class Actinopteri; order Salmoniformes; family Salmonidae; genus Oncorhynchus; species Oncorhynchus tshawytscha. The sequence goes on from NC_056430.1 coordinate 49,584,574, forward strand.
AATTTACATTATTAAAGTGGCTGGAGTTGAGTCAGTATGTTGGCAAAATGAACAATGTTAGTGGTGGCTGTTTAACAGTCTGGTGGCCTTGAGATAGAAGCTGTTTTTCAGTCTCTCAGTCCCTGATTTGATGCACCTGTACTGACCTCGCCTTCTGGATGATAACGGGGTGAACAGGCAGTGGCTCGGGGAGTTGTTGTCCTTGATGATCTTTATGGCCTTCCTGTGACATCGGGTGGTGTAGGTGTCCTGGAGGGCAGGTAGTTTACCCCCGGTGATGCGTTGTGCAGACCTCACTACCCTGTGGAGAGCCTTACAGTTGTGGGCGGAGCAGTTGCCATACCAGGCGGTGATACAGCCCGACAGGATGGTCTCGATTGTGCATCTGTAAAAGTTTGTGAGTGCTTTTGGTGACAAGCTGAATTTCTTCAGCCTCCTGAGGTTGAAGAGGCGCTGCTGCGCCTTCTTCACAATGCTGTCTGTGTGGGTGGACCAATTCAGTTTGTCTGTGATGTGTATGCCGAGGAACTTAAAAAACGTACTACCCACTCCACTACTTTCCCATCGATGTGGATAGGGGGGTGCTCCCTCTGCTGTTTCCTGAAGTCCACAATCATCTCCTTTGTTTTGTTGACGTTGAGTGTGAGGTTATTTTCCTGACACCATCCTCCGAGGGCCCTCACCTCCTCCCTGTAGGCCGTCTCGTCGTTGTTGGTAATCAAGCCTACCACTGTAGTGTCGTCCGCAAACTTGATGATTGAGTTGGAGGCGTGCATGGCCACGCAGTCGTGGGTGAACAGGGAGTACATGAGAGGGCTCAGAATGCACCCTTGTGGGTCCCCAGTGTTGAGGATCAGCGGGGTGGAGATGTTGTTACCAACCCTCACCACCTGTGGGCGGACCTTCAGGAAGTCCAGTACCCAGTTGCACAGGGCGGGGTCGAGACCCAGGGTGATGACGAGTTTGGAGGGTACTATTGTGTTAAATGCTGAGCTGTAGTCGATGAACAGCATCCTTACATAGGTATTCCTCTTATCCAGATGGGTTAGGGCAGTGAGCAGTGTGGTTGCGATTGCATCATCTGTGGACCTATTGGGGCGGTAAGCAAATTGGAGTGGGTGTCAGGTAGGGTGGAAGTGATATGGTCCTTGACTAGTCTCTCAAAGCAGGTCCACAGGTTTTGGTAGCGGGTCATGTCAGTGGCACTGTATTGTCCTCAAAGCGAGCAAAGAAGTTATTTAGTCTGTCTGGGAGCAAGACATCCTGGTCCGCGATGGGGCTGGTTTTGTTTTTGTAATCCGTGATTGACTGTAGAACCTGCCACATACCTCTTGTGTCTGAGCTGTTGAATTGGAACTCTACTTTGTCTCTATACTGACGCTTAGCTTGTTTAATTGCCTTGCGGAGGGAATAGCTACACTGTTTGTATTCGGTCATGTTTCCGGTCACCTTGCCCTAGTTTAAAGCAGTGGTTCGCGCTTTCAGTTTCGCGCGAATGCTGCCATCAATCCACGGTTTCTGGTTTGGGAATGTTTTAATAGTTGCTGTGGGTACGACATCGCCAATGCACTTTCTAATGAACTCGCTCACCGAATCAGCGTATTCGTCAATGTTGTTGTTGGACCCAATGCGGAACATATCCCAATCCACGTGGTCGAAGCAGTCTTGAAGCGTGGAATCAGATTGGTCGGACCAGCGTTGAACAGACCTGAGCGCCGGAGCTTCCTGTTTTAGTTTGTGTCTATAGGCTGGAAGCAACAAAATGGAGTCGTGGTCAGCTTTTCTGAAAGGAGGGCGGGGGAGGGCCTTATATGCATTGCGGAATAACAATGATCCAGGGTTTTAGCAGCCCTGGTTGCACAATCGATATGGTGAGAGAATTTAGGGAGTCTTGTTTTCAGATTGGCCTTGTTAAAATCCCCAGCTACAGTGAATGCAGCCTCAGGATATGTGGTTTCCAGTTTACATAGAGTCAAATAAAGTTTGTTCAGGGCCATCAATGTGTCTGCTTGGGGGGGAATATATACGGCTGTGATTATAATCGAAGAGAATTCTCTTGGTAGATCTCTTGGTCTTGCTCCCAGATAATGCGGTCGACATTTGATTATGAGGAATTCTAAGTCAGGTGAACAGAAGGACTTGAGTTCCTGTATGTTGTTATGATCACACCACATTTCATTAATCATAAGGCATACCCCCCCACCCCTCTTCTTACCAGAAAGATGGTTGTTTCCGTCGGCGCGATGCGTGAAGAAACCAGCTGGCTGCACCGACTCCGATAGCATGTCTCGAGTCAGCCATGTTTCCATGAAGCAAAGAACGTTACAGTCTCTGATGTCTCTCTGGAATGATACCCTTGCTCGGATTTCATCAACCTTGTTGTCAAGAGACTGGACATTGGCGAGTAGTATGCTAGGGAGTGGTGCGCGGAGCCTGACCAGAATACCGCTTCGTTTGCCCCTTTTACGGCGAGGTTGTTTAGGTTCGCCGGCTGGGATCCGATCCATTGTCCTTTGTGGTGGGCAAAACACAGGATCCGCTTCGGGAAAGTCGTATTCCTGGTTGTAATGATGATGGTATAGTTATACATTGGTCAATGATGGTATAGTTTTACATGGTCAATGTGGTGAGGTTGTCTTCAAAAACAGCTAACACTGCTTTGCATGTTAGCTTCTGCCCGATGATTATTTCCATTACCTAGTTACTCCCAGTTCAGTGTGTGTGTTGCATCTTTTGAGGATTGTTTTCAGGTTGTCTGTATAGCATTTCTCTTTCCTCCATCACTCTCACTCTATGGAAATAACCTTATTTACAAGAATGTCTTTCATAAAGTTCCTCCCATTGAGAAAAAGTGACAGATTGAAGCAAACAACATGATGTGTAAGCATTTATATAGTTGTAAACTGTTTGCCCTACATTCAAGATTTCTAGTCAAATGGTTTGGCCAGTGGTTAGCGTCATAACCGTGGGAAGTTGTTTTGAGTAGGGAGTATTGAAGGGTAGAAAAAAATCACCCTTATAATAAAGCATTGCATGCATCTATGCAGACTAATAGAATTGCCTTCATTTCTCAGAGTCGCCTCTTCACTGTTGACGTTGAGACTGGTGTTTTGCGAGTACTATTTAATGATTCTGCCAGTTGAGGACTGTTTCTCAAAATAGACACTCTAATGTACTTGTCCTCTTGCTCAGTTGTGCACCGGGGCCTCCCACTCCCAATCTGGGGCCTTTCACCCATAATGCGCTCAGCAACCTACTACTTTCATCATGAAGAGAAAGCACTGTGTCCCACTGTTACAGGACCTCAGAATTACGGGACCTGAGAAATGCCAAGTGCAATGTCCCTGTTAGGGACGGCAGCCAGATGTGGACAAACTGTCCCAAGAGGGGCTACCACTGCCAACTCTGTAACAGAGAGGAGCTGCATGAGATCACACAGCCAGCCAAGAGAGAAGGGACTGTAATTTCAGCAGCTGGACAGTGACATACACTTACCATACACATACATTCAGCACTTGGACAGCGACACGTATATACGCACAATCTCTTGATGAATGCTGCACGTGTGGTTGTGTGAATGTGTGTGTGTGTGAGTGTGTGAGTGTGCAAATGTAGCTGTCCAGATACTGAAATCACAAATCCCCACCTATCTGCATGAAATGTGTCTATCAAAGCGCTATTGGATCAGAAAGTATGACTCAGAAGCAGAAGGGCTTTGAGTGGGTGGACAGCAAAGGCTCTCTGTGCTAATGGTTCCTCATGTCTCTGTACCTCCTGTTTTTGCCCTCAGCCATGGTTGTGTTCATTAATAAGCCTACCCACATACAGCTGACAGCAGACACTGGAAAGATTACCTTTGCCACAGCCAGGCTTCATCATTTGTTGTTTAACACAGCCAGGTCACCCGTGATATCGACGTCTATCCATGTCTGAGGTACGTTGGGAGATGATGTGGAAACCGACCACTAGGGGCGACCATGAACGCTATTACCTTCAAGTAGGTTTCAGTTTTGCTAGGGCGTTATGGACGGGGATGGCAGATGGGCGTACGCATCTAGACGTGGATGGCGGATTGGTATAAGCGTCTGTCTCTGATTCCAAAGGTTGCATGTTTGAATCCAGTGATAGAAAGTTGTTTTTTTATATTTTTGGTTACGGTAAGGGTAAAAGTTTGGTATGGACTTAAAAACTAAAATATCAAAAACAACTTTCTATCGCTGGATTCAAACAGGCAACCTTTGTAATCAGAAGCATCTGCCTCTGATTTCAAAGGTTGCATATTCGAATCTAGAGATAGAAAGTTGTTTGTGATATTTTAGTTTTAAGCCTATCCCAAACCTTAACCCTTACTTTAACCATTTGTAGTTAATACCTAATCTTAAGGATTTGGAGTTAATGCCTAAATTTAGCCCTAATCTTAAACATTTGGAGTTAATGCTTAAACTTAGACCTAACCTTAAACATTCTGAGTTAATGCTTAAACTTAACCTTAAACACTTTGAAATTTGATATTTGGAACAACTTCGAAATTTGAATTTTGAGAAACATGTGAACGTCTAACTCTGACATGTGACTGTGAGAGCTTGTAGGTTTTACAGTACAGTACATAACAGAAATAAAATCCTACAAAGAAATCCTATAATTTATCACACGTGGTCAAACAGAGATTTTTGAGAAACTCTTCAACATGGCAAAATAAGAGAGATATTCTGCCAGCAGAACAAAAAATAAACGTCTTAATTCACAAGAGTAGAGCAGAACTTCTTGCATGCAATAACTACTCATAGCCTACCATTGGAGTTTGGAGCCATGTGTTCTTGAAAGGAAAATTAGACCTGGAGTGGAAAAAAATATTGATTTCTTGATTTCAAGAACTTGGCCTCTGCAACTGCCGTTCTTTTTTTCATGTTTTTTAGAAAGGTGGGCCATACCGCAGCATACCATATCTCCTTTCCCGTGATTAATTTTTACAGCTTGGCACATCACATAGGCCCTTGTTTTTCAAACGACACATTAATCCCCTAGAGGGTTTGGCTAGAGGGGTTGGAGAGGATGCCAGTTCATTGGGCCAGTCTGGCACTGCTGAACATGAAACAGTGTAATAAAAACCCATCTGTTGGAAGACTGAAGCTGAGCCAACAGAACACAGCCTATGTGCTTGAGGTTTTGGCTGACTGCGGAATAAAGACTCCACTCTTACCCTCTTTCCATCCAAGTGTGACAACTTTTAGTTTTCTTTAAGGGGATTTTAAGAGAGGGATAAACAAATATATAGAGTGTGTGTGAGTGCATGCGTGTGAGCAGGGGTGGAAAGAGTACTGAAATATGTCACTGAAGTAGAAGTACTGGTACTTTAATGACATTTTACTCAAGTGGAAGTAAAAATACAGGTGTAAAAAAGGACTCAAGTAAAAGTAAAATGTAGCTCATTTAAAAAGTACTCAGTCATTTAGTTACTTTTTAAAATAAAAACATTGACTTTAAGGTTACCTGAATGTTTGTACATATTATCTATTCCATGCAATAAATTGATAAAGGTAGAGAGGAAATGAATGTACAGCAAGTTCATTTCTAAACCTGTTAAGGCTCGGGACAATACTGCACCCTTTGGATAAATTGCGTGCCAATAGTAAACTGAAAAAAAAATCTGTTCAAAATGGCTAATATATGCATATAATAATTATTATTGAATAGAAAACACTCTAAAGCTTCTAAAACCGTTTGAAATATGTCTGTAAGTATAGCAGAACTCACAGGGCAGGCAATCTCCCAAACTATTTTTGGGAGCCTGAAATTTGGGGCAACTTTGACGTCATCGCCCCCACCTTTCCCAACCAGCTATGGATCTGGAGACACTTTCTATGTCTTCCACTAGATGTCCTCATTCAGTACAGCGTTTAATTTAGCAAATTCCGCGAGTTCTGACCCTTTGGGAGGCAAAAGACTGAGTGTCGCGAGAAAATACAAGGTTACGGAGCGCGCTTTTTGGAGAGAGGTCCTTTTGTTCCAGAATCGCTGAGAAGAGGCACGTTTCTCCAATAGATTAGAACATCCTAAAGCTTGATTCTGCACTTAGTTTGACCAGTTTAGTCGACATATAATATGTCATTTTGAAGTTTTGATGCGCAACTGTTCGGGACCAGAGGTAATTTTGGGTGCATTTCAGCTGAAACTGCTAGCAGATGCTAATACAAAGACACACGACTTGAAACCAAACGATGTTTTGGGTAAGTATGACCCCTTCCACTACATTCTGATCGAAGACCATTAAAGGTAAGGGAATATTTATGTTGTAATTTTGTGTTTCTGTTGACTCCAACATAGCGGAGAAATATTGCTTATGTCTGAGCGCCGTCTCAGATTATTGAATAGTGAACGATTTCTGTAACGTTAAAAAGAAATGTGACAAAGCGATTGCATTAAGAAGCAGTGTATCTTTCTAATTTATTGTTTGAGTTGCAGCAGGGCACATCTGTATATAAAAAAATAAAGATTTGTCAATACTATTAATTTTTGAAAATAGATTAAACATTCAAAGCAGTTAAAATGTATTATTGAATTATAAGAAATACATAATAAAGCATATACACTCACAAACCAACTCTTTCTTTTATTCCCTCACTCAATCACTCACCCATAGGACCAATGTGACCCATTTCAGGAAACTAGGCATATCTCACGGATCACTACCTCACAGGAGAGCCGTTTGAACGTAAATGTTTTTTTAAAATCAAAATGCGTTTCTTTGGCAGAAATGCCTTCCCAAACATGTGAACTTTCATGTGCCTGAAATACAAACGTGCATGCCATCTGTAAATAAGAATAAAATTGTTAAATTGCGAGCCTAGTTGGTTTAGCCACAGAAAAAGTCAGCAACCATCCCGCTAGCCATAAATGGCTTAGATAATGAGTGGGCTGGACATGGTGAGAGATGATTTTGGATTGGTCTGCCATATAGCACGCTTCTGTCTATTTCAGCTGGTCAGTAGGTCTAGGTAATCCTGTCTAACAAGGCTTTTTTTAAATGTATCACTTAGTTAAACTCCATAAGTGTTGCCCTCCACTTTCTAGAGGACCGAGTTTTGAAATCAGTGGAGTTCGAGTATGATAGCTAAGGAGATGGAGAAAAAACCTGTCTCCGGATTACATCTTCAAATTAAGGGCAACCATGGCATCCGACAGGAGACACATCCATCCATGATGACTATCTTTTGACGGGTAAGATAGTCTAGCTAGCTACATTTTCAGATTTCAAATTTTGGCAGAATGTCTTTTCATTTTAAGTTAAAGTGTACTGTTAGCTAGCTAGTTATGTGTATGATCTTATTATTCATATCTCAGAGCCATTGCTTGGCTAGTTATAGCCTATTGTTAGCTAGCTAACGTTGAACCTGGTTGGTTAGATACCTGCAGATGCAGATTCATGCAGGGTAGTAACATCAGGTGAGAACTTCCGACGCCGACAGAGATGGCCGCCTCGCTTCGCATTCCTAGGAAACTATGCAGTTTTTTGTTTTTTTACGTGTTATTTCTTACATTAGTACCCCAAGTCATCTTAGGTTTCATTACATACAGTCGAGAAGAACTACTGAATATAAGAGCAGCGTCAATTCGCCATCAGTACGACCAAGAATATAACTTTCGCGAATCGGATCCTGTGTCCTGCCTTTCACCCAGGACAACGGAATGGATCCCAGCCGGCGACCCAAAAAAACGACTTCGTAAAAGAGGGAAACGAAGCGGTCTTCTGGTCAGACTCCGGAGACGGGCACATCGTGCACCATTCCCTAGTATACTTCTCGCCAATGTCCAGTCTCTTGACAACAAGGTTGATGAAATCCGAGCAAGGGTAGCATTCCAGAGGGACATCAGAGACTGTAACGTTCTTTGCTTCACGGAAACATGGCTCACTGGAGAGCTATCGGAGTCGGTGCAGCCAGCTGGTTTCTCCACGCATCGCGCCGACAGAAACAACCATCTTTCTGGTAAGAAGAGGGGCGGGGGCGTATGCCTTATGGCTAACGAGACGTGGTGTGGTCACAAAAACATACAGGAACTCAAGTCCTTCTGTTCACCTGATTTAGAATTCCTCACAATCAAATGTCGACCGCATTATCTACCAAGGGAATTCTCTTCGATTATAATCACAGCCGTATATATTCCCCCCCAAGCAGACACATTGATGGCCCTGAACAAACTTTATTTGACTTTTTGCAAACTGGAATCCATACATCCTGAGGCTGCATTCATTGTAGCTGGGGATTTTAACAAGGCTAATCTGAAAACAAGACTCCCTAAATTGTATCAGCATATCGATTGCGCAACCAGTGCTGGCAAAACCTTGGATCATTGCTATTCTAACTTCCGCAACGCATATAAGGCCCTGCCCCGCCCTCCTTTCGGAAAAGCTGACCACGACTCCATTTTGTTGATCCCTGCCTACAGACAGAAACTAAAACAAGAAGCTCCCACGCTGAGGTCTGTCCAACGCTGGTCCGACCAATCTGATTCCACACTCCAAGACTGCTTCCATCACGTGGACTGGGATATGTTTCGTATTGAGTCAGAAAACAACATTGACGAATACGCTGATTCGGTGTGCGAGTTCATTAGAACTTGCGTTGAAGATGTCATTCCCATAGCAACGATTAAAACATTCCCAAACCAGAAACCGTGGATTGATGGCAGCATTCGCGTGAAACTGAAAGCGCGAACCACTGCTTTTAATCTGGGCAAGGTGACCGGAAACATGACCGAATACAAACAGTGTAGCTATTCCCTCCGCAAGACAATCAAACAAGCTAAGCCTCAGTATAGAGACAAAGTAGAATCTCAATTCAACGGCTCAGACACAAGAGGTATGTGGCAGGGTCTACAGTCAATCACTGATTACAAAAAGAAAACCAGCCCAGTCACGGACCAGGATGTCTTGCTCCCAGGCAGACTAAATAACTTTTTTGCCAGCTTTGAGGACAATACAGTGCCACTGACACGGCCTGCAACCAAAACATGCGGCCTCTCCTTCACTGCAGCCGAGGTGAGTAAAACATTTAAACGTGTTAACTCTCGCAAGGCTGCGGGCCCAGACGGCATCCCCAGCCGCGCCCTCAGAGCATGCGCAGACCAGCTGGCTGGTGTGTTTACGGACATATTCAATCAATCCCTATCCCAGTCTGCTGTTCCCACATGCTTCAAGAGGGCCACCATTTTTCCTGTTCCCAAGAAAGCTAAGGTAACTGAGCTAAACGACTACCGCCCCGTAGCACTCACTTCCGTCATCATGCTTTGTGCTTTGAGAGACTAGTCAAGGACCATATCACCTCCACCCTACCTGACACCCTAGACCCACTTCAATTTGCTTACCGCCCAAATAGGTCCACAGACGATGCAATCTCAACCACACTGCACACTGCCCTAACCCATCTGGACAAGAGGAAAACCTATGTGAGAATGCTGTTCATCGACTACAGCTCGGCATTTAACACCATAGTACCTTCCAAGCTCGTCATCAAGCTCGAGACCCTGGGTCTCGACCCCGCCCTGTGCAACTGGGTACTGGACTTCCTGACGGGCCGCCCCCAGGTGGTGAGGGTAGGCAACAACATCACCACCCCGCTGATCCTCAACACTGGGGCCCCATAAGGGTGCGTTGTGAGCCCTCTCCTGTACTCCCTGTTCACCCACGACTGCGTGGCCATGCACGCCTCCAACTCAATCATCAAGTTTGCGGACGACACTACAGTGGTAGGCTTGATTACCAACAACGACGAGACAGCCTACAGGGAGGAGGTGAGGGCCCTCGGAGTGTGGTGTCAGGAAAATAACCTCACACTCAAAGTCAACAAAACTAAGGAGATGATTGTGGACTTCAGGAAATAGCAGAGGGAACACCCCCCTGTCCACATCGATGGAACAGTAGTGGAGAGGGTAGTAAGTTTTAAGTTCCTCGGCATACACATCACAGACAAACTGAATTGGTCCACCCACACAGACAGCATCGTGAAGAAGGCGCAGCAGCGCCTCTTCAACCTCAGGAGGCTGAAGAAATTCGGCTTGTCACCAAAAGCACTCACAAACTTCTACAGATGCACAATCGAGAGCATCCTGGCGGGCTGTATCACCGCCTGGTACGGCAACTGCTCCGCCCACAACCGTAAGGCTCTCCAGAGGGTAGTGAGGTCTGCACAGCGCATCACCGGGGGCAAACTACCTGCCCTCCAGGACACCTACACCCCCCGATGTTACAGGAAGGCCATAAAGATCATCAAGGACAACAACCACCCGAGCCACTGCATGTTCACCCCGCTATCATCCAGAAGGCGAGGTCAGTACAGGTGCATCAAAGCTGGGACCAAGAGACTGAAAAACAGCTTCTATCTCAAGGCCACCAGACTGTTAAACAGCCACCACTAACATTGAGTGGCTGCTGCCAACACACTGACTCAACTCCAGCCACTTTAATAATGGGAATTGATGGGAAATGATGTAAAATATATCACTAGCCACTTTAAACAATGCTACCTATTATAATGTTTACATACCCTACATTATTCATCTCATATGTATACGTATATACTGTACTCTATATCATCTACTGCATCTTTATGTAATACATGTATCACTAGCCACTTTAACTATGCCACTTTGTTTACTCATCTCATATGTATATACTGTACTCGATACCATCTACTGTATCTTTCCTATGCCGCTCTGTACCATCACACATTCATATATCTTTATGTACATATTCTTTATCCCGCTACACTTGTGTGTATAAGACAGTAGTTTTGGAATTGTTAGTTAGATTACTCGTTGGTTATTACTGCATTGTCTGAACTAGAAGCACAAGCATTTCGCTACACTCGCATTAACATCTGCTAACCATGTGTATGTGACAAATAAAATTTGATTTGATTTGATTTGATTCATGAGTTGGGATTGTAGTTCATTGTTTACCTAGCTAGCTACATGTATTAACAAAATACTCCACTATGCACGTAACCATTTCGGTTGTGTTCGTAAATTCAGTCTGGCCATCTACTCCGATGAGCACTCTCATCTGAGTACACCAGAGCACAGAATAACTGCTGAATTTATGATTGCTCAACACCTGTTGAATATGGCCGGTGTCAGTTGAATATGGCCGTTGTCAGCAGAAAAGCGTAATTACATTTTTGCCAGCAGCACAGTCAAGTCACCAACGCTCTGGATGACATGAAAACAGCCTAACTAGCTCTGCTAGGGCGAGTAAAATGGTCATAGTGGGGTGTTCTCTCACTTGTGTCTGGATGTAGCTAGCAAGCTAGCCAAGAGGTCAGAACATTCGGATCAACCCTACTCATCGGCCAGCGCGCCAAGTGTGTGCTCAGAATGCTCTGAGAGTGAAATACTCTGAATTTACGAGCAGACAATCTGACAGCACTGTTGCAGTCACCATATTTAGGTAGCCTGTTCGGTGTTGTGGTTTGTGGGTGATTGTTCCTGTCTTTGTGTTTGCTACACCAGATAGGGCTGTTTTCATTTTTTTCACGTTTTCTTGTTTTTTGTATATTGTTCTATTTTCATCTTTATTAAAGATGTATCACAATAACCACGCTGCGTTTTGGTCCGCCTCTCCTTCAACAGAAGAATCCCGTTACAGAATCACCCACCACAACAGGACCAAGCGGCGTGGTGACAAGCAGCGGCAGCAGGAGCAGCGCGAGGAGTACTGGACATGGGAGGATGAGTTGGATGGAAAAGGACCCTAGGCACAGCCTGGAGAATATCGCCGCCCCAAAGGAGAGCTGGAGGCGGCGAAGGCGGAGAGGAGGTGGTATGAGGAGGCAGCACGGCGGCGTGGATGGAAGCCTTAGAGTCAGCCCCAAACATTTCTTGGGGGGGCACACAGGAAGTGTGGCGAAGCCAGGTAGGAGACCTGCGCCAACTTCCTGTGCTTACCGGGGGGGTAGAGAGACCGGGCAGGCACCGTGTTATGCTGTGAAGTGCACGGTGTCCCCAGTGCGGGTGCATAGCCCGGTGCGGTAAATACCAGCTCCACGTATCGGCCTGGCTAGAGTGGGCATCGAGCCAAGTGCCATGAAGCCGGCTCTACGTATCTGGTCTCCAGTGCGTCTCCTTGGGCCGGCTTACATGGCACCAGCCTTGCGCATGGTGTCCCCGGTTCGCCTGCATAGCCCAGTGCGGGCTATTCCACCTCGCCGCACTGGCAGGGCGACCGGGAGCATTCAACCAGGTAAGGTTGGGCAGGCTCGGTGCTCAAGAACTCCAGTGCGCCTGCACGGTCCGGTCTATCCGGTACCACCTCCACGCACCAGCCCTCCGGTGGCAGCCCCCCGCACCAGGCTGTCTCTCCATCTCATCCCTACAGGTGCTCCCGCCTGTCCAGCGCTGCCGGAGCCTTCCGCCTCTCCAGCGCAGCCGGAGTCTCCCGCCTGTTCAGCGCTGCCGGAGCCTTCCTCCTCGCCAGCGCTGCCGGAGTCTCCCGCCTGTCCAGCGCTGCCAGAGCTGCCAGTCTGTAAGGAGCTGCCAGTCTGCAAGGAGCTGCCAGTCTGCAAGGAGCTGCCAGAGCCGCCAGTCTGCATGGAGCTGCCAGAGCCGCCAGTCTGCATGGAGCAGCCAGAGCCGCCAGTCTGCATGGAGCAGCCAGAGCCGCCAGTCTGCATGGAGCAGCCAGAGCCGCCAGTCTGCATGGAGCAGCCAGAGCCGCCAGTCTGCATGGAGCAGCCAGAGCCGCCAGTCTGCATGGAGCAGCCAGAGCCGCCAGTCTGCATGGAGCAGCCAGAGCCACCAGTCTGCATGGAGCAGCCAGAGCCACCAGTCAGCATGGAGCAGCCAGAGCCGCCAGTCAGCATGGAGCAGCCAGAGCCGCCAGTCAGGATGGAGCAGCCAGAGGCGCCAGTCAGCATGGAGCAGCCAGGATCCGCCAGTCAGCCAGGATCCGCCAGTGCCGCCAGTCAGCCAGGATCCGCCAGTGCCGCCAGTCAACCAGAATCTGCCAGAGCCGCCAGTCAGCCAGGATCTGCCAGAGTCATCAGCCAGTACGGAGCTGCCCCTCTGTCCCGAGCTGCCCCTCTGTCCCGAGCTGCCCCTCTGTCCCGAGATGCCCCTCAGTCCAGTGGGGTCATTTAGAAGGGTCGCCGTGGTTAGGAGGCCACGGAAGCGGACAATGTGGCGGACTAAGACTATGGTGAAGTGGGGGCCACGTCCAGCACCAGAGCCGCCACCGCGGACAGATGCCCACCCAGACCCTCCCAATAGGTTCAGGTTTTGCGGCCGGAGTCCGCACCTTGGGGGGGATTACTGTCACACCCTGACCATAGTTTGTTTTGTATGTTTCTATGTTTTGTTTGGTCAGGGTGTAATCTGAGTGGGCATTCTATGTTGTGTGTCTAGTTTGTCTGTTTCTGTGTTTGGCCTGATATGCTTCTCAATCAGAGGCAGGTGTTAGTCATTGTCTCTGATTGGGAACCATATTTAGGTAGCCTGTTTGGTATTGGGGTTTGTGGGTGATTGTTCCTGTCTTTGTGTTTGTTACACCAGATAGGGCTGTTTTCGTTTTTTTTCACGTATTCTTGTTTTTTTCTATATTGTTCTATTTTCATCTTTATTAAAGATGTATCACAATAACCACGCTGTGTTTTGGTCCGCCTCTCCTTCAACAGAAGAAAGCCGTTACATTGACTTGTTTATTAGTAACGTTTGGGATTCATTTTGTAAGCATTTTGATGGAGGGAAACTGTGTGGATTATTGACTGAAGCATGCCAGCTAAACTGAGTTTTTATGGATATAAAGAAGGACATTATCGAACAAATGGACCATTTGTGATGTTACTGGGACCTTTTGGAGTGCCACAGAAGAAGATCATCAAAGGCATTTATTATATCGCAGAAGAAGATCATCAAAGGCATTTATTATATCGCTATTTCTGACTTTCGTGTTGCACCTGCCTGGTTGAAATATGTTTTTCATGGTTTTGTATGCGGGGCGCTGTCCTCAGATAATCGCATGGTGTGTTTACGCCGTAAAGCCTTTTTGAAATCTGACACAGCGACTGGATTAACAAGAAGTTAAGCCTTATTTTGATGTATTACATGCGTGATTTTATGAAAGTTAGATATTTATAATACTGTAGTTTGGATTTCGCGCTCTGCAATTTCACCGGATGTTGTCGAGGTGTCCTGCTAGCGGCACACCATTCCCAAGTTAAATACTGTCATCACCAAGCACGCTAACGTGAGCTAGCTAGCTAATTCACTCTAGCTCACTTGCTGATGGTAGCAAGGTAGACCATAGCCTGTCGTTTCCGATGGGATAAAATTAATCATAGTGGGCGGAACAAGCATGGTGGGCAGAGCCAAGCATGAGCTAGTGAGTTTCTATTGGCACATTCTAGCATTTATTTGCATATTTCCATTAGGGTATGCCTACTCTGTGAAGTGCGCATGTGCAATTACTCCATTCTCCCTTGCACTCCTTCAAAACAACTACATTTTTAGTGACTTTGGCAAAGGGTAGTCTACAAAACTCAGTCCACTCTGATTGTTACAGATTTTAGTTTTGGAAACAGAAACCTGTATGGAGATCAAATGTTTCATTGATGAGAAAATATGCAGAATGTCAAAATCCATCTTTTTCCATCTTCTCCCACTGCCAGGCACTGAGCTTCCTCTCATCACTATATTTGGTCGTTAATGGAGCGCCAACCGGATGCTTCACATTTTTACATTGGGTGAAATATCTGTTTTATCTGTGATGTTAGCCTAATGTTGTTAGCTAGCTCAGATAACTTACATGACTAGTCAGCTAGCCACATAGCGACATTGACGTGCTAGCCATAACAACTATCATCATCGGGTGGGGGTTAGCCATGTAGCTAACTTAGCTGCAAGGATAGCTTGATAATGTTAGCACACTGGACTACTAGGCTAACGCTAACATACCTAACATAAGTTATACTTTTAGATAGCTAGCTATACTAGCTGCTAAAGCCATCCATAGTTAAATGTTTTAGCATTTATAGCTAGCTAGTTATCTTACTTCTACAATGTTTCCTCAAGTTTGAGGCAGAGTTAGTGTAAGCTGCCACCTCCGCCATCCTGGGTAAGCAAAGCTTGCATTGCGTTGCCTCTCCTGTACTTGAAGGATAACTGCTTTTTAAAGCTTTTTAAAAATATTCCGACCATAATCGTTCAGTTTGTATGCATGCACAGCTTGATTTGATTGGGCTGTATTGGCTCGATGCGTGAAATTTGATTGAATTGGTCACAGACTAAACAACGATGAGCAATTTTTTCTGTCTCCAATGAGCTCTCGCAGACTTTCCATGGCCACATGATGTATTCTTATAGATATCCTACAAAATTGTACTCTGTAAACGGATGGTTTTAATAAGGTAGCGAAGTACAGTACTTTATTCAAAACATACCTAAACGTAAAATGACTGACTTTGAAAAATAATCGAAGTACAAGTACTCAGAAAAGCTACTCAATTAAAGTATGGAGAGTATTTGTAATTTGTTACTTCCACCCTGCATGGACGTCTATACCAGGCAGTTCCAGAGGAAGGCCCTAAAATGGTCAAGGGGTACCGGTGCAATAACTCTGAAACCAGGAACCTGAACTGCTTCTACACCCAAGTCATAAGACTGCTAAATAGTTAACCAAATAGCTACCTGGACTATCTGCATTGACACTTTCTTTTTATCTGCATTGAACTTTTTTGACTCATCACATATGCTGCTGCTACTGTTTATCATACAGTATACCACCCTGTTGCTTAGTCACTTTACCCCTACCTATATGTACATATCTACCTCAATTACCTCATACGCCTGTACATTGACTTGGTTCTGGTACCCCGTGTATACAGCCAAGTTATTACTCATTGTGTATTTATTCCTTGTGTTATTTTTCTATTATTTCTCTCTGCATTGCCAATAAGTAAGCATTTCACTTTTAGTCTACACCTGTTGTTTATGAAGCATGTGACAAATACAATTGTATCTGATTGCGTGCTTGTGTGTGTGTGTAACCACGCAACTGCATATATGGAATGGAAGGATTGGGGCCTATTAGCCTATAACACATTGGTCTTTTGTTTTTTCACC
Source organism: Oncorhynchus tshawytscha (assembly GCF_018296145.1). Taxonomy (NCBI): domain Eukaryota; kingdom Metazoa; phylum Chordata; class Actinopteri; order Salmoniformes; family Salmonidae; genus Oncorhynchus; species Oncorhynchus tshawytscha. Next base: position 49,600,684 of record NC_056430.1, read on the forward strand.
TTTCATTTCTTTTCTGCACTTTACACCATTGCTTCTAGTATTCTTATTTTGATACTTACACACTTTGATACTTACGCATCATTTCGAGGCCTCACTAGCCATGATCATTACATGATGCCACAACCCCGTTCACTACGCTTGGAAATTTCAAGCTGTAAAACACATTCCAAATTGTTTGTCAAAACATTCATACTTTTAGGAACACTGTGTTGGATCTCCCATTTAGGGATGCTGGAGAACAGGCATGAAACTTCAGGAAGAAATGCATGATTCTAGGTCATTTTAAGATCCCATTATCTTTCAGTAAGGATGGTGGAGCTTTTCAGGTGGCCATGTGCACAGATATTCCATCTCTCTCTTTTCCTCTCATTTCTCCATTCATTATTCCACAGTAGGCTACACCTCTTTTGGAGAGGGTCTGCTTCTCTGCCTGTAAAAGCGATTTGAATAACTTAAATCCCTTGAATTTCAATTTGCATACTTTTGAAGGTATTGAATGGTGTTACCACTACGTGCATTGATTTGTCATTGCATTCTTGGAATAAGGCCTGTTTTAGATCAAAGGGAAGAGGGGGATATGAAAAGGGGAATGTCTTTGAAAGAGTATGTGTCATTCCCTTGGTTGAACCATAGGATTCTGAAGTCAAGTGAGGAGTAATGAACTGCAGAGAAATACATAATGGAGACTGAGGCAGTCTAGGAATGTGAAATGGCAAGAAGAAGGTATTAGATGAGGTGATGTTTTCCCTTATTATAGTCTACTTCCCCTGTTGCTGCGTACAATGTAAATGGCCAAGTTTACCATGAACTGCCACTGAATGTCTGTTTTTTTTGTTGCAGAAGGCTGGCCACTACAAGTGACTAGCGTGAGGTTGAAGAAAAGTAAGAAGTGGAAAGGAGAAAGAGAAGAGGGTGAGAGACTGATTAAAAGTGGTTGTAGATTAAAAAGCCGTTTGCTGCAATCAGCACCCACTGTGTGGAAATGCCACAGGCTGCTAAAAACGGGGATGCAGTTGAAGACCTCCTGTGCAAAACACTTGCTCTAATGATGGTGTGTTAACACTGCATGTGCTAATAGCGTGAGTAGACTTTTAAGTGCTGGTCCAGTTCCCCATGAACTACCCTGCAGAGACAATCCAGAAGAAATGACAGTCCGCTTTAAATGAAATGCAGCTTATAAAGGCATCGCAAAGACTTCATAAGCACTACACAAATCATCTATAGCTGTATTTCATGCTCTATAAAGCGTTTATAAATGTGGCATAACTGTGAGACATAACCACCAATGTCAAATATGACATAAACATGTGCTTTATAAAGGGTGTCATAAGCACTGCTTAATAAAGGCTTTATAAATCATATTAAATGAAGGCTTCACAAAACACTTATAACCTTATCATGCATGTTGATAGAGCATTGCAATGCCAGGATAGTAGGTTCGATTTCCAGGGACCACCCATACGTAAAAATGTATGTGCAAACGTAGTGCTTCTCCTTGCCCCAACCTGGGCTTGAACTAGGGTTCCTCTGAACACAACGACCAGTCACTCACAAAACATTGTTACCTGTTAGTTCACAAAAGCTGTGGCCCTTGCAGAACAAGGGAAACAACCACTTCAAGGTTTCAGAGCGAGTGACGTCACCGACTTCACACCGGCTACAAATGCACGCATAACCACTGCTGAAAAAATACAGAATTGACCAGCAAAGGATGGTGGCCAGCCCTCGTGTTTTCGCTGGTGACCAGACTTTGTTGTGTTTTCGCTGGTGACCAGCCTTCGCTGTGTTTTCGTTGGACACCAGCCTTCGCTGTGTTCTTACTGGTGTCCAATGAAAACACAGCGAAGGCTGGTCACCAGCGAAAACAGCATAAATTGGTGACCAGCATACCAGCATATGCTGGTCATCTGCAAAACGCAGATTGACATAAAGCGAACTCTATCCTTAGGGCAGAAGCGTTATCATTGGTTATTGCGAAAAGGTCAAGAGGCATGGTTTACGCTAGGTTTTTTTCACAAGTCTGACCGTCATCACAATGAGTAGATGAGACTTTTTCTTTTAATAAATTAAAACAATTCCTCTTGATTGCGAGCTTGCTAACTCGCTAGATTTACTTTGAAGAAGCATATTTAACTAATTGTTTTTGGATGGGGGAGTATGGCTAGGCTACATTGGGAAACTAGCTAGCTAATGTTAGCTTAGCTAGCGAGGTAACAAGATAGCAAGTTTTTTTCCGAGAAGCATGTTTACCAGTCACATGAATATATAGTAGACAAGGATAATGGTAATGCTAGCAGCGTTTGAAACGTGTTAACTGGCCAGCTAGCAAGCTAGAATTTAATCTAGATTGAATAAACTACCTAGAAGTAGCATGTTCTGTGAACCTGATTGTAAACAAATTGTTATTTTTAGCAGCTAGATAGTGAGTTACTAGACATCGAGTTCTGTGCCACAGACCACTGCACAAAAGTATTAGCTAGCTATTTACTTTTAGACTGACTGCTTTGCTGGAGCCAAGAGCTCCCTCAGGACAACCGCTATTCTGCCTCAAATCAGTAGATGTTACTTGTAATTCAATTAATCCCATACAATTAAATTCATCCCTGCCCGTGCATTTCAAGTAACTGACATTCTGACTGTTCCGATTTTTTGACAAGGGGAACACAGCTAAATGTTTTGGAAAATGCAATTCCAGTTGAATACATTCAGTTGTACAACTGTCTAGGTATCTCCCTTTCCCTTCCCTTTCCCTAATTAACACATGGTCTTTTTTGTAGTTCACCATCTAGATGTCTGCTGGTATTACAATTGATAATAATTGTATCTGCTTAAATGGTGGGTGGTGTAACAGGTTTCTTCTTCCTCTGAGGAGGAGGAGTAGTAGGAAGGATCGGAGGACCAAAATGCAGCATGGTATGTATCCGTAATGTGATTTAATGGAAAATTAATACAAAAGACCAAGAGAATCAAGATGAAAACCGAAACAGTCCCGAATGGTGCAAACACTGAAACTGAAAAATAATCACCTACAACTCAAAGGTGAAACCAGGCTACCTAAGTATGGTTCTCAATCAGGGACAATGATTGACAGCTGCCTCTGATTGAGAACCATACCAGGCCAAACACAGAAATCCCAAATCATAGAAAAAAGAACATAGACTGCCCACCCCAACTCACGCCCTGACCATACTAAAACAAAGACAAAACAAAGGAACTAAGGTCAGAACGTGACAGTTGGGAGATTTTGTTGGCCAATATACATTTCTTACTAGCATAAATTTAAAACATAAGAACTACTGCCTACTATAGCTGTGGCAGATGGGGTGGGATTTCTGTTAATTATACATATCATCCGCAGATAAAGCTTCCGATCATTGCTTACAGCTGTATAACCTACCACATAGGGCCTATTAATTGATCCCCCCTCTGTACAGTATCTTTCACAAATCGCACATTGATTATAGCCTGTTACTCTGGTCTATCACATGCATTATAACAGGGATCATCAACTAGATTCGGCCACGGGACAATCTTTTCTTGAGCGGATGGTCAGGGGGCTGGAACATAATTTCAAATCATTTGTAGACTGTGAATTGACTGCAAGAAGCCCAAACAGATGTAATACTTGACTAAAACAATCATTTCAAACATTGCTTGCATTTGTGTACGTTCACATATCTCTATTATGTGTGATTTGCTGTTGTTTTGCAGTCTTTTATGTCCAACAATAAAAAAATACATATTTTATATTTTTTGCTCAGAAAATTTGGGGGAGCAAATAAATGACCCGGGTGCCAAATTCAGCCCACGGGCAGCCAGTTGGGAAACCTTGCATTATAATATCTATAATTTGCACAATGCATGTGAAATTGCAGAGAAATACTAATTTAGTAGTGTAGAATGACAATTCTCCTTATGTATTCATTATGTATTTGTCCATTGCCAAAAAACAGATTATGGATGGTTCTGCATGATAAAATACAACCAATGTGCAGCCTTTTTTAATCATTAGCCATTAGACAGCTGTGTGTTTCTCATGGTTAGCTATGAATTCTGTTTGGTGTTGTAATAATAACAATAATTTTGTGGGTGCTTATATTTGTCCTATTTCAGACATGTACAAGTGTGTATTAATACGCACGTGTGGATTAGAAATGTGGTTTTTGCATATCCCACTCTCCCTGAGACACCCTCGGAGAGTGGAGTCACGGCCGGGTCTGCTATTATCAACGGCGACCGTGGAGAAATTAGGGTTAAGTGCTTTGCTCAAGGGCACATTGACAGATTTTTCACCTTGTTGGCCCAATGCTCTAACTGCAAGGCTACCTGTCGCCCTGAATATGTGTAAAGGGTGAGGAGTGGATGTGCACTGGACAAACAGTCTAGTTGGGGCAGAGAGAATGTCCATTCCCTTTTTTTCATGTCCGCTCTTATTATTGAATGACAATGACTACTTTTTCCGGCCTCTGATTTGTGATCATCGGGTAATGTAGAGAGAGACGAAGCGTAATCGAATGCTGATGTTCTGCTGTGGGAACTAACTACTGTATACCGTTTTCAAACAGAATTCCTGCAGATTATGAGGGTGTCTGTGCCTGGCATCCTCATCGGGAAATTATGGCCACACAATTTCTATGACTAAACTATTGAGCAGACCTGAGCAAAAATGCTATTGGTGTTTTGAAATACCACAGGTCTCCTGTAACCTTATATCAAACCTATTAACATAATTATATTTGACTTTATAGGTCAAGGATGCCTTCTTTGCCCTAGAGGGTCCGGTATGTATGCAAAACGGATTTGCTCTCAAATGTCATTCATGTCTCTTATTAAGCATTTGCATAAAGTGTTGGCGATGACATCCCAGACAATGAGCAAGATTTTCGATGGGACAACCCGGGCCCATAGCAGACTTTTCTGCAAGGTATGATTCAAAGATGAATAAAATGAGGCGCAGCTCTGTGCTTGTAGTGTACGAGGGATGGTTAGGGGGAAGGTGTTGTCTATCACCCAGTAAAACAGCAACATTAAAACTCCCTTTGCCTTAATCATGCAGGACACTTTGGTATGATTCATGTGATTCATGTGAAAATTGTCATTCTGTCATCAATTACCCGAACATTTTACTTAGAGAGACAAGGATAGATAAGGGGAGATGGGCACGGTATCCACGCAGGAGTAGAGGTGTCACCATGGGAAAAGAGAGGGACACAGGATCAAATAGCTGCAGCGACCAATAGAAAGGGAACGACGACCCCCCAGCATTTCAACAACATTTGCAGCATAACTTAAAAGAGAGACACGGCAGTAAACTCAGTCGGGGGCAGGAGGAACAGAGGGGCTGTAACGTAGACTCAGGGAGGCAGGAAGCATGTGCAGTTAGTGAGTTTAATGACATAGAACAATACAAAACAAGAAAAGCATCTAAACCAGGGAACATAACCAATATTGCCTTGTGGGCAATAACTACATAGTGCTATATTAAGGGCAGGTAATCAGGGAGATAATGAAGTCCAGGTGTGCCTAATGAGGCGCAGGTGTGCGTGATGAAGGTTGCCTGGTATGTGTAAGGCTGGGTTGCCAGGACCGGTGGTTAGTAGACAGGCGACGTGGAGAGGGGGAGTGGGAATGGACGTGACAGTGGCAACAGGGGGGTGAAGGGCTACCCCCACAACAGTGACTTGGGGCAGCATGGTGCAGAGTGTGTATCTTTATTATGCTTATTAAGAGCAATATTAAGAGCAATATAATGCCTTCGGATAATAAAATGACAATCATAGTGCTTTGACAATGATATGTGTATCTCCTCCAAATCTTTGTAACATAGGAAAGGAGGCCACTTAATAGTACTATGAGGATTCCACCCATAGTTTTTGCATTCTCTGAGCAGGGCTGAGGTGATGACCAGAAGACAATCTTTTGGACACCCCTGTGAAAGCTCTGTGGCAAAGAGCGTCAAAATGAAAGCCCAGCGCAATTACCAACACTTCCTCCACATGATATATATTACCTGATAAGCTGAGCACTCATTCTTCTCTGTTAGATACTCCTTCCGTTGTCAGAGACGAAGCTGGGAGTCTGCAGTGTCAGACACAGGGAAGAGTGCTTCATTCTATAGCTAGAGGACAACTGATATCTCCAGGAGTGATAAGTATAACTTTCGTTGTTGTTTAGTGTTGTCTTTTTGCTAGCTAGGACCATCTACTTTCAGTGCTGCCTGTCTTCCCAGTAGACTACTTGGTGTGTGAACTGCTGACTGCTATTAACTTGCAGATGATTGTTGACACATCAACGAGGATTAAGGGGCAGGGCAATTTGCGACTGTTTTCGTAATCAGTGGCTGTATTGGAGGGGGAGTGGTTTCTCCTCTACTAGGCAATCAGCAAATAGTAGCAGGAGGTGTGCTATTCACCTTTGCAAGGTAATTAGCAATTCATTTGAGTATTTTAGCCTCACGTTTTCTCTGCGGCAGCTATAAGCAGCGGTCTCATCGCAAATAGTAAGACTGAAAGAAAACCTGGTTCTGCTGATCTAATTTTGCTCTTTTCTAGCTTTCGCAACTATGTGTGTGTTTTCTATCCTAGTTCACTCTTCTCTTTATAGGCTTTACCTAGGCTCCCCAGCCCTTGTCTGCAATGCTTCTAATTTAGTGTACCCTGTGCACAAAACTAATGTGGAATTCCTGGACTCTGGCAGCATTTGGAACTGTCGATCTGCGGTCAAGAACACCAAGTTCGCTTACTCTCAAGACTAGTGTCCCCCAGGGTCAGCTCGGTTATAAGACCTCTTCTCTCTATACACCAAGTCACTCGGCTCCATCATATTCTCCCATGGTCTCTCCTAACATTGCTATGCGGATGACACTCAATTACTTTTCTCCTTTCCCCTTCTGACACCCTGGTGGCGACACGTATCTGCATGCCTAGTACATATATCAGCTTGGATGTCGGCACACTACCTCAAGCTCAACCTCAACAAGATGTAACTGCTCTTCCTCCCAGCAAAGACCTGCCCGCTCAAAAACCTCCCCATCAGGGTTAGCATCTCCACGGTGTCCCCCTCCCAGAGTGCAAAGAACCTTGGCGTGGCCTTGGACAACACCATTTAATTTTCTGAAAACATTGAAGCAGTGACTCGCTCCTGCAGGTTCATGCTCTACAACATCTGAAGAGTACGATTCTAACTCACACAGGAAGCAGTGCATGTCCTAATCCAGGCACTTGTCATTTCCTGTCTGGACTACTGCAACTCACTATTAGCTGGGCTCCCTGCTTATGCCACCAAACCCCTGCAAATTATCCAGAACACTGCAGCCCGCATGGTGTTCAGTCTTCCCAAGTTCTGCCATGTCACCCCACTTCTACGCACACTCTACTGCCTTCCAGTTGAACCTGACATCCACTACAAGACCATAGTACTTACCTAAGGAGCAGCAAGATGGGCAAGGGCTGATTTAAAGGATTTACTGCTAACCTACAAAGCATTATATGGGCTTGCTCCTACCTATCTTTCCAATTTGGTCCTGCCGTACATACCTACACGTGCTCTGCGGTCACAAGACGCAGGCCTCCTAATTGTCCCTAGAATTTCTAAGCAAACAGCTGGAGGCAGGGCTTTCTCCTATGGAGCTCCATTTTTATGGAGTGGTCTGCCTACCCATGTGAGAGAGGCAGACTCGGTCTCAACCTTTAAGTCTTTATTGAAGACTCATCTCTTCAATAGGTCCTATGATTGAGTGTAGTCTGGCCCAGGAGTGTGAAGGTGAACAGAAAGGCACTGGAGCAACTTATACTGCCCTTGCTGTCTCTGCCTGGCCGGTTCCCTTCTCGCCACTGGAATTCTCTGCCTCTAGCCCTATTACAGAGGCTGAGTCACTGGCTTACTGGTGCTCTTCCATTGCCGTCCCAATGAAGGGTGCGTCACTTGAGTGGGTTGGGTCACTGACGTGGTCTTCCTGTCTGGGTTGGCGCCCCCCCTCGGGTTGTGCCGTGGCGGAGATCTTTGTGTGCTATACTAGGCCTTGTCTTGGATGGTAAGTTGGTGGTTGAAGATATCCTTCTAATGGTGTGGGGGCTGTGCTTTGGCAAAGTGGGTGGGGTTATATACTGCCTGTTGGCCCTGTCCGGGTGTATCATCAGATGGGGCCACAATGTCTCCTGACCTCTCCTGTCTCAGCCTCCAGTATTTATGCTGCAGTAGTTTATGTGTCGGGGGCTAGGGTCAGTCTGTTACATCTAGAGTATTTGTCCTGTCTTATCCGGTGTCCTGTGTGAATTTAAGTATGCTCTCTCTAATTCTCTATTTCTCTCTTTCTTTCTTTCTCTCTCTCGGAGGACCTGAGCCCTAGGACCATGCCTCAAGACTACCTGGCATGACGACTCCTTGCTGTCCCCAGTCCATGCTGGTCATTTATGAACATTTGAACATCTTGGTCATGTTCTGTTTTAATCTCCACCCGGCACAGCCAGAAGAGGACTGGCCACCCCTCATAGTCTGGTTCCTCTCTCGGTTTCTTCCTAGGTTTTGGGCATTCATGGAGTTTTTCCGAGCCACCGTGCTTCTACACCTGCATTGCTTGCTGTTTGGGGGTTTTGGCTGGGATTCTGTACAGCACTTTAAGATATCAGCTGATGTAAGAAGGGCTTTATAAATACATTTGATTTGATTTGATGTAGAAAATATAAAAAATAAAGAACCCTTGAATGAGTAGGTATATCCAAACTTTTAACTGTTACTGTACATATATATATATATATATATATATATAAGATAAACAATAATTAGCTGTCTGGTCTTCATTTTGGGTTAGGGTTAGGCATAAGGTTAGCAGTGTGATTAGCGTTTTATTTAAGGTTACGGTTAGGTTTAAAATCAAATTTTGTGACTTATTTGCTTTGCCAGCTAGTGATCACCCTGCAGAGCTGCCTCCACTATGTGAGTCATCCCAATAAATGCCAACCTGCAAACAAATAGCAAAGCAGTTGATACGACTTGGCTATTGATCGTAAAAATTATAAATAACTTTTTTTTGTCCCAGGGGCTGTATTTAAACACAGTTCAAACAATTACATTGAAAGTGCTGTTTTGCAATAGAATATTTATTGGTTATGGAGGAAGTGAGAGCTCCTTCAACATCCACCGAGCCACCCACCACTATTCCGAGACAGCATGATCGATTGCTGTGATGTATGAAATGCCACAGATTCACAGTAGCATAATACTGCCGGTGTCAATGGAGCCATTGATTTCCTGAATGCATTTCTCCTTGTTATTGTTCTGTGACCTCCCTCAAAGTCATGTACACAAAATTGTTTGTACAATAAAATACATGGGCATACTCGTGTAGGTGGTAATGCCTCAGTAACATTTTGAGTCTATGCTTTATGGTGATGGTGTATATTATTATGCTTTGTGGTGATGGTGTATGTTATTATGCTTTGTGGTGATGGTGTATAGTATTATGTTTTATGGTGATGGTGTATATTACTATGCTTTATGTTGATGGTGTATATTATTTTGCTTTGTGGTGATGGTGTATATTATTATGCTTTATGGTGATGGTGTATAGTATTATGTTTTATGGTGATGGTGTATATTACTATGCTTTATGTTGATGGTGTATATTATTTTGCTTTGTGGTGATGGTGTATATTACTATGCTTTATGTTGATGGTGTATATTATTATGCTTTATGGTAATGGTGTATATTACTATGCTTTGTGGTGATGGTGTATATTACTATGCTTTATGTTGATGGTGTATATTATTTTGCTTTATGGTGATGGTGTATATTATTATGCGTTATGGTGATGGTGTATATTATTATGTTTTTGGTGATGGTTTATATTATTATGCTTTATGGTGATGGTGTATATTATTATTATGCTTTATGGTGATGGTGTATATTATTATGCTTTATGGTGATGGTGTATATTATTATGCTTTATGGTGATGGTGTATATTATTATTATGCTTTATGGTGATGGTGTATATTATTATTATGCTTTATGGTGATGGTGTATATTATTATACATTATGGTGATGGTGTATATTATTATTATGCTTTATGGTGATGGTGTATATTATTATACATTATGGTGATGGTGTATATTATTATGCTTTATGGTGATGGTGTATATTATTATTATGCTTTATGGTGATGGTGTATATTATTATACATTATGGTGATGGTGTATATTATTATTATGCTTTATGGTGATGGTGTATATTGTATATTATTGCTATGCCCATTTAAAACCATTGTGTTTTTATCATTTCATTTTACAGATGCACTCTCAAGTTGTGTACTAAGTCATCCAATTCGTGTGATATGTTACGAATTTTGCAATTCCTATAATATATGTTCAAAATCTATTGTGCTTAAGATCCCGGAGTGCATCTTTAAGGATACCCTTGTAATAATATTTACTCAAGTGTATGAGTAACATCAACCCCCAAGTTAGCTTTAAAGTAGCCATATTTGTTTTTAATCAGCAGAAGATGAGAGTAATTACAGAGCTGCCAGACATTGTGTCTCGGCCATTTGTCATGCAGTGCCGCCCCTCTGTCAGCTGTCTACAGAGCACAGGAGGTTGTCCCTTCATCACGGAAACTAAATTAGCAACATCAATAAACATCAGCAGCCTGGGTGTGACCTTAACACAAGGTTGAATGTAGTTACTCTTCCAAGTCAATGTAATATACCGGTTATGCTCTTGAATAACTCGACTATAAGTACTCTTTAATAAGGACTTTATATGCTGTGTCAAAAAAGTACATCCTAAAGACACTAACTCAATCACCATCTGCAGTTTTGTTTGATACAAGCTGCTTTGACCCCTATATGTTATCAAGAAGTAGCAAAGTATAAGGTCCTCTTCAAAGCTGATAGTCTGCAATGTACTTCCACCCAGTTTGCTATTCTACTATCATAGATTAGCATGCATGGACCAACCTCAGAAGCCAATGGGGATTTTCATGGACTGGATAACAAAGTCACAGACACCAATCAACATCTGAGAGCCCATTGATTTGTGGGATAATGAGGCACTGGATAACTGGTTTGCATAGAGTCCCAAGGCAGAGGGAGAGAGAAACAGAGAGAGAGAGAGAGAGAGAGAGAGGGCATCAATACCCGACTCAGAAAGTTTTGGAAAAGCAGACAAACTCAGGATCAATGGTACTTCAATTCATTAGCTATAACTGTTTCATAGTTTTACATTCTACCTATTATCAAAACAAACCAGCCCAGCACAGTACAGTACAGCTCAGTTCGGTTTGCCTTAGCTCTGCTCAGTAGTGTGAAAGGGCTCAAACTCGTATCATCCATGGTGTGATGAAAGTCGAGCAGAAAGATACGTATCTTCCCCTCTCTGTCTCCTTCTCAGATGTAGCCCATCATAGACCTGGGAAGGGGTGTGTTTTTCTGTGCAGAGACATTGTAACAATTCATACTCTGTTTATGCTTAAGTGGGATCAAGCACCCAGATCTTTGGTTGCTGTTGCCGTGCCATCAACTCTGTCAAACCTGCAGTGGTGGTCAGAATAGGATGGAAAACTTTGGGTTTTGAAGATGTTGTTTCAGTAAGAGGAAGAGCTGTAGGCTGACCTATACCCCAGGAATGGATTGAGAAACACCTGCTCTATACCATGCACCATTAGAGCTGGGGCAATCAAACCTGATATATATGAAGGCTAGCAAGTCAACCAAAAAACGTGTCGCCAACACCAAAACGACTATGTCCTAATACGTCCTAAACGTCTGTCTCGGGAACACTATCTCTTCTTGTCCTCTGTCGCCTTACATATGCTTAATGATGGATACCCATCATTAAGCATAACATTATTGAATGTATGTGGATGGGCTGCGAGACACAGGCGGACAGAGGTGACCGCAGGTGTTTTCTTAACCCACCAACTGTGTCCCAGTTAGTGAATTAACGCTCTGACGGCGTTAATTTAGTTAATGGTGTTTAAAATTAGCTTCAGCATCTATCATTTCCATGGGCTGAATGGCTTTGTGTCAGGCCCTGGCACAGGCAATCTGTCACCGCACGTCCAGCTGTCCCACCTCAATGCGCCATCAGTCAAACACTCTGAAATATTGCCACGGGACACACACACCAAACACTCTGGGAGTTACATCCACACACGCTCAGTGGGGAAATGGTAAGAATAAACAACAATGACAGCGTTGTTCAGTCACTGCACGTGGCTTGAGCTGTTAAAGGCCGTCTTTGCCTTTCTTTCTGTTTCCTTAAAGTACGGTAGGAAGAACATTTTCTCAGAGGGGTCCCTTACAAAGAGAAGGTGAGGGACGAGAGCATTTTATTTGTTGACTTGAGGTACAATGACTGTCGCCAATGGTAAATGTATCCTAGCATTAAAGAAATTGTAAAAATACATAGTCATAAATTGATTTGTCAAGCTATTTTCTCATTCAAAATGCTGGCATAGTGTGTCAGTTAAGGGGCTACCTTTTCTTATGTTTGAATTTTATTCTGTTATGACAAAAATCCTCAAATTATTGCTATTTTCTGATCACAATGTTTCAAAGTTGTTATTGAGACCAGGTGCTGCTGGAAGTGGTGTTGGATGGCCAGTAGGAGGCACCCTTTCCTCTGGTTAAAATGCCCCAGGGCAATGATTGCCTTGTATAGGGTGCCGTCTTTTGAATGGTACGTTAAACGGGTGTCCTGACTCTCTGTGGTCACTAAAGATCCCATGGCACTTATTGTAAGAGTAAGGGTGTTAACCCTGCTGTCCTGGCTAAATTCCCAATCTGGCCCTCATACCATCATTGTCAACTAATCATCCCCCCTCCTCTCCCTCGTCCTTATTCCCCAGGTCGTTGCTGTAAATGAGAACGTGTTCTCGGCAACTTGCCCGGTAAAATAAGGGTTAAATCAATCAAATAAAAATACTTTCTGTTCACAATGTTTCATCTCCATAAATCACTCTATTTTAAGGGTCATAGTCTGAGAGGGGAAGAGATACAGTACAACTGCTGCACAGGAGTACTGGCCGACAAGGCTATTATTTTAACTATGGTTGTGGATGTGGATTGATTATACACAACAGTGACAAATCTGGTGTGCCCAGTTCTACGCAGAAAGATATAGTACAGTAGCTGTAACTTCAAGAGTTGTCCACTTGGACCTAAGAAAGATGACCAGAACTCAACAATAAGCTTTTATAAACATTATGGTGGATTTCAATACAAATTGCATATGACATTATCAGTTGACCATGCAGCAAAAATACATTTTAACCTCTTTGGCACTGTTCATGTTTGACATTTCATGTCCACCGTTTCGGGCATTGAATATAAAAAAAACTAATTGTTGTCAAAAAAGGCACTCACACATCTGAGATTATAAGATTATAAAAAATTAAAAACCCAATCACTGCTCTTGCTATTATCCCTGCTCTTTATTCAACTTGAATAAACATCAGTGATTTAACTTAGTTAAATGGAAAATCATCAAATGAGGTAAAAGGTCAGAAAGAACCAGAAATATAATATACAATCTATAAGTATATATACAATTAATTTAGAATATGTATGTTATTTCCTCCTAAAACTATGTTTTAGTTACATGCGTAACAGATGCATTTAAGAACCTGTGTTTTTCACAACTAACCAACTAGGGATGCAAATTTCGGTCAATTTTGCTGCAGACTCTAGGGACCTCATTAACAAACTCTCATTTTGTTTCCAAAGAGTAAAAAGACATGCCCAACATAAAATGCTAGGCATCCATACAAGGAACAGACATTTGAAACATGAAACAATAGCAAGAATATTTTCTAACAGCCAAAGGGGCTATATTGTTGAACATGCAACTGCCAATGTAAAACAGCATTCGTGGAAAAACACTGTTCTAAACAGCCCACCTGATGCGAGCGGTTCCATGTGTGACAGAGATTCTAATTTTTGTTATAAACTTTTTTTTAAAGGATCATTTAAAGATGCAACAACAAGGACAAGTTGCTAATATAACTAGGATTGTGCCTTTGGCTTCTGGACAATGAAAGAAAATTTATATGAAATCAAATAGCACAGGAAAGAAATGCTGGTTTCAACAGCATACAAGGAAGTCTTGATAAAATACAGAGTGGCTGCTGTTCTGGATTTTCTAGAACCCGATTTGCCGCAGCTAAAGATACATAGATTTGTTGTAGCTAGAAACAGTAGCATTTCACTGCACCTACGATAACATCTGCAAAAGTGTGTACGCGACCAATAAACTTGGATTTGATATCTGCGCATGTGCAGGATTTAAAAAAACGTAGCTGCCTCCCAATGCCCACTCCTATACCTATTGCATTCCTCAGTTGGCAATTTGTAAGCGTGATTTCATGTTCTTTTTTCAGGAGGGGAGTTTACATTTGCTTGAGGCTACATTTGCTTGATTACTCAAACTAAATTCTTCTACTGCTCTTTGGTTGTTACATACTTTAAGCAGAGACTGCCATATTTGTGGTGTTTGTGGTGACGCCAAAAATGAGGGGTGTGGTACTAAACAAAGGCATTAGCTATTGGATTATCTCTAACAAATCAGAGTATCAAAGTCAATGACGAATTTTCAAAATGCCGCTTTACTCACGTGTCTTCTGGCTCTGGCCCAACCCCATCGGTTTCTGGGACCAATCAGAACTGTTAGAATGTGTTTGCGTTCTATAAATAGTTGGGGAGGTCCTCAGATCCAGACCAATTGTGGAGAAAGAAGCTAACGTCTGTGGGAGTGGCGTAGTGTTTGGCCTACTGTATGCATTCGAATGGAGGACACACTTCAATTAGGAGGTGAGAAATAGAAATTGTAGCAATAGAAAGCAGGGATTCTCCTCTATTTAATTGTGGCCATCAAAACTCTGTTTTCAACATGCAATTGCATTTATAATTGTTGCGCAATGATTGGGCTTATAACAGGGTCAGTCATAGTAGAATGATTCCTGGAAAACATTGTCACGTTCTGACCATAGTTCTTTTGTGTTTTCTTTGTTTTAGTGTTGGTCAGGACGTGAGCTGAGTGGGCATTCTATGTCCCCCCCCCCACAGTTCTTGTTTTGTATTTTGTAGTGTTCACGTTTATTGTCCTTATTAAACATGTTGAACACTAACCACGCTGCATTTTGGCCCTCCTCTCCTTCCTCGGCAGATTTTTCCGTTTGTAGGCTCGGGCATTCAAACCAGAAACTGTTCGGTTACTGGCCCAAAGCTCAAGGAGTGTTGTTCAAGGACCTGCAGTGTTTTCTGTCAGACAGGGGAAATTATTCCGCTCAAACTAGGCTCTCAATGCTATGCACGTTTGATAAATAAGATACATGACGATCTAACGAAATACACAGGACGATTTAATTCCACTAAATTATGTAAATGAACCTATAAACCAATAGGTGTGACCGGTCAAATCGATTAACAGTTAACCGTTAACATCCCTAGAACCAACCTAATGAACCTAAAACAACAAAGTAACACCTGGATACAACTTCCTTAACTTCCTGAAAACGTACGTAGGAGGATAAGAGCAGACATCCAGGTGATCGTTCCCCCTCTGTCACCTGTCATGATAAGGCAACAGGCCTGTGATAACCCTGTAAGTGTGCCATCCCTTGTTTTTATCAGGCCTGTCTTTGAGGGCCTAAACTGGTGGGGAGATTCATCTGTCATACTCTCAGTTTAGGGATTCTATAGGTGTCTAGGAAAATGCCTGTTTGGGAAAGGACCAGCACATTCATAGGGATGGTAAACTAATCAAGTGTCGATTGTATTGCTTTTACTTATTTCTATCATACAAGGTCATCTATGTCACATTTTGCCGTATATATAATGTGCCATTTATTGTTTCCCAAGTAGGACCAGTCAAGATTAATTCAGGGCCTAATAATGAAAAATTAACTTGAACTAATCCCCACCTCCACCGCTGCTGAATTTAGAAAATATGTCACTACAAGTCCCA
Organism: Oncorhynchus tshawytscha; assembly: GCF_018296145.1. Classification (NCBI taxonomy): domain Eukaryota; kingdom Metazoa; phylum Chordata; class Actinopteri; order Salmoniformes; family Salmonidae; genus Oncorhynchus; species Oncorhynchus tshawytscha. Next base: position 49,616,646 of record NC_056430.1, read on the forward strand.
AGACATAACCCAATGCGGACTGAAATACATGTAACCCTGTCATGACAAACATAATAGTCAACAGTTCAATTTAAAAGCAGACGTTACAAGTTGGATGCTTGTCATGGTCAGTAAAGATCAACATAGCATCATTTCTATGGCAGGAATTGGGTTTCCATCCAATTGGTGCCAGATTTTCATGCAAATATTCTAAAATCCGCATTTAGAAATATATGTGCATTGTCGCACCAGTGGTGTTTCCACCAAACAGAAAGAAATCAGCGTGTGACAAAGTCCATTCAAAATGTACCTTTTATGTAACAAATGAAAATCAAATGTTGAATGTGTTTCCGTCTCATTTTTAACTCTGCTAATGTTGCGTTAACAAATGTGCCTGCTCTGGTCTAGACACATGCTGTAGCCAATAGCTCACAGATACAGTGTGTTTGGACTCTGTGGGAAGGCTAGTCTACATGATGAGATTATGAAGAGGAATGTGAATGTTTTTATTTGTCAAAATGCCAATCAAGCATCGATCATCATTTCACCAGAATAAGACCCTCAACATTTATTGGAAAGGAGCATCAAGCATCACTTTCACCACCCTGTGAAGTTCACCATAACTTATTTCATCTGTAGCCTAATTTAAAATGTATGGTTTCCCGAGTCATAGTGGGAGGACCACACACCAACATTTGCACATAAAGGCGTTTCCACCGCCATTTCTCGCATAATTAATTTTACAGACACATAAAGATCCCACCAAGTCGAACGAACAAATTATCTGTCGGCATTTATAAAATTGTTCCCGAAACGTCCTGTTTCCATCACAGCTGTCCTAATTATTTGTATGTGGTATGACTTTACTTGCATAAAAACTGAAAATGAGGTTAGTGTCACCCAAACCTTCCATCAACTGGCTTTGAAGAGAGGTGACACTACCTCCCCCTCTCCATCCAACCTAAATTGAGGCATCCTCATTACCATCTAACACAGGCACTAAGTGATGTGGTCCCTCCCTATTCCCCATGCATCTCCTGTGTTCGCCAACGGCCTGATAATACCCCCGCTATCGATTTGTGTGTCAGGGTTTGTGGAAGGTGTAATGTCTATTGATCGGGAGTGGTGGCTCAGTTTAAGTGTAAGGTCAGTTTTTTCAATCACTACAAAGGATTTTCTCACAACCCAACGGAATCAATAGCTCATTACGCTAGCTCTTCCTCACACTACTGTAAGGGGAATGAAAACACGGGTCATTTTGCATTGATGTTAGAGTAGCCACCTCCAAATGAGCTCTGCTTGGCTACTGTAGCAAAAAACATGGGGCCAACTTGCAGAGAAGAAAAGAAAAAGCAGGACAGCTTTCAATCAATCAAGCAAGCACCCTGCCTTTTAAAGGAGAATTACATCTGGAAGCTAAAGAAATTTAGCTTGGCTCTAAGACCATCACAAACTTCCATAGATGCACCATCGAGAACATTCTGTCTAGCTGTATCACCACCTGGTACGGACAGCAACAGCACCACCTGTAACCGTAGGGCTCTCCAGAGGTCAGCCCAACGCATCATCGGTGGCACACTGCCTAACCTCCAGGACATCTACAGCACCCAGTGTCACAGGAAGGCCAAGAAGATCATAAAGGACCTCAGCCACCAAAGTCACGGCCTGTTCACCCCACAGCCATGTAGAAGGCCGAGAGAGTACAGGGGCATCAAAGCTGGGACTGAAAGACTGATAAACAGCTTCTATCTCCAGAGCATCAGAATGTTAAACAGTCATCACTAGCCCGCCTCCGCATAGTACCCTGACTTTAACTTTAAACACAGTCACTAGCCGGCTACCACCCAATACTCTACCCTGCACTTTAGACACTGCTGCCCTATGTACATAGTCATTGAACAATGGTTACTTTAACAATGTTTACATATTGTTTTACCCACTTCCTATGTACAGTGCATTTGGAAAGTATTCTGACCCACATTTTGTTACATTACAGCCTTATTCTAAAATGGATATTTTCTCCCATTCTCTGCAGATCCTCTCAAGCTCTGTCAGGTTGGATGAGGAGTGTTGCTGCACAGCTATTTTCAGGTCTCTCCAGAGATGTTAGAACAGGTTCAAGTACGGGCTCTGGCTGGGCCACTCAAGGACATTCAGAAACTTGTCCCAAAGCCTCTCCTGCGTTTTCTTGGCTGTGTGCTTAGGGTTGTTGTCCTGTTGGAAGGTGAACCTTCACCCCAGTCTGAGGTCCTGGGCACTCTGGAGCAGATTTTCATCAAAGATCCTGACTAGTCTCTCAGTCCCTGCCGCTGAAAAACCTCCCCACAGCCTGAGGCTGTCACCAACATGCTTCCCCGTAGGAATGGTGCCAGGTTTCCTCCAGATGTGACGTTTGGCATTCAGGTCAAAGAGTTCAATCTTAGTTTCATAAGATCAGAGAATCTTGTTTCTCATGGCCTGATTGGTGTAGTGCTGCAGAGATGGTTGTCCTTCTGGAAGGTTCTCCCATCTCCACAGAGGAACTCTGGAGCTCTGTCAGATTGACCACAGCCCTTCTCCCCTGATTGCTCAGTTTGGCCAGGCGGCCAGCTCTAGGAAGAGTCTTGGTGGTTCCAAACTTCTTCCGTTTTAGATTGATGGAGACTACTATGTTTTTGGGACCTTCAATGCTGCAGAAATGTTTTGGTACCCTTCTCCAGATCTGTGCCTCGACACAATCCTGTTTCGGAGCTCTACGGACAATTCCTTCGACCTCATGGCTTTGTTTTTGCTCTGACATGCACTGTCAACTGCAAGCCTTTCAAAATCATGTCCAATTAATTGAATTTACCACAAGTGGATTCCAATCAACTTGTAGAAACATCAAGGATGATCAATGAAAGCAAGATGTAGCTGAGCTCAATTTCAAGTCTCATAGCAAAGGGCCTGAATATTTATGTAAATAAGGTCCGTTTTTTTATTTGAATACATCTGCAACAATGTATAAAAACCTGTTTTTGTCATTATGGAGTATGGTTTGTAGATTGAATAAATAAAGACAAATCCTCATAAATTTAAGAATATGGCTGTAAAGTAACAAAATGTGGAAAAAGTCAAGGGGTCTGATTACTTTCCAACAGCACTCTATATACTGTATTCTAGTCATGGATCATCCTATATAGCTTCTGCCGTACTCATCTTTTCTATTCATATACTGCCCATGTATATTTATATTCTGGGCTCTGACATTGCTTGTTCTGATATTGCTCAATCTAATATGTCTTCATTTCTTGTTCTTTAAAAAAAAAACTTTGGGATTATGTGTGCATTGTTAATGTATTGCTAGATAGTGCTGCATTGGAGCTATAAACAAGTATTTCCCTGCACATGCGATGACGTGCAAAACTGTGTACGTGACCAATAAACATTGATTTGATTTAATTGGGTTGCCCTACAGCAAAACAAGACATTATTTTCTCTACATGTTCAATGCTATTTTATTAAAAGCTACCAAGGACTCGCCGGAACAACAAATAGTTCATTTGAAAGACTTTAGTAAAAATAAAACAAAGAGCCCACACGGGGCCAGCTTGAGAACGAATTAGAATACCATTACAAAGATGGATGAGAGAATGCACAAAGGTAGACCAAATTCCATGAACTCGGGTAGAAATTAAATCATGAACATTATGTTAGTTCAACATGGACTGATGCTTGGCTGCAAAGTGCTCGGTTGCCATGGTACTCTGAAGCCTGTCATTTAAAGCAGCAAGGCCCACAGTAACCTTCCTATGAGACACAATGAAGATTGTGCTAGTAATTCCCCCACACACATTTTCCTTTGATTAGCTTAGATGGTAGTGTATCGAGATGGAGCTTTAGGGTACAAACAGGTTTTCAAATTCATTTGTGTTGTTTAGTTTTGAAAGTTACATATTATCACAAACAAATATGTTATCATGAAATAATCTAAATGTAAAAACAGTATTGTCCAAGGGTACCTTCAGATGAAGGAAGACTCTTGTTTACATTTTCTACCGTAGCCGACATCTAACATAAATAGGACTGGCCTAAAACAGCAACGGCACTTTTGGCAATGGCCATCTTTCAATCAATTGTTATTTTCCCTCCTTCACCATTGGAGGAAAGCAAAGGGGGAAATCGCCTTTGTTGTATTGACTCTAAACTATGGGCCTGTGATGTATGAGTGTAATAAAAAGTCAATTTCCAGTGGTGGCCTTCCAAGTCACAGTGAGACCACAGGACACAGTCTCTAATGGGTAAGTACAAAGAACATTTATGGGAAACACAAGCTCTATAGAAAATGCCTAACTTCAGACTTTCGGACCATAGGCTAGAGCAGGTTAGGGAGAGGTTAGGAAGTTTTATTGCTTTAATTTAAATTCACTGACCATGGTCCCAATAGGCTACTCTTAAATAAAATACAAATGCAAATAGACCTTTTGTATTTTTATTGAACTACAAAGCTACCTTTGGAGCTTGATATTGTTTTGGAACAATATAGTTGGAGAAAATTTCAAAAAGGTTGTGTGAACGTTTGAGAATTATGTAACTGGCTTCTGTTCAAGACCACTAGTGCATATTTACTGTGTGTCACTTTCTGACCTTAGTTCTTTTGTTATGTCTGTTTGTTTGTTTTAGTATGGTCAGTATGTTTGTTTTAGTATGTTTGTTTTATATGTTTTAGTATGTTTGTTTTAGTATGGTCAGGGCGTGAGTTGGGTGGGTTGTCTATGTTCCTTTTTCTATGTGGTGTTTTTGTGTTTGGCCTGGTATGGTTCTCAATCAGAGGCAGCTGTCAATCGTTGTCCCTGATTGAGAACCATACTTAGGCAGCCTGTTTTCACCCTTGAGTTGTGGGTGATTATACTTTCTGTTTAGTGTGGGTTGCACCTGACGGAGCGGTTTCGGTTGTGGTTTCGGTTGTGGTTTCGGTTGTGGTTTCGGTTGTGGTTTCGGTTGTGGTTTCGGTTGTTGTTGTTGTTGTTGTTTGTTTCGTTTAAATAAATAACATGAACAAGTACCATGCTGCGTTTTGGTCCTCACCTTCTTCCACCGACGACCGTTACACTGTGCTTTTGGTCCAGCATCGCCGGCTTAGGCAAGGTTTTGGCCAGGGTAGTCAGCCATTATAAATAAGAATTTGTTATTAACTTACTTGCCTAGTTTAAAAAGGTAAATAAAAAAATTGTAAATCAGCAGAGTGAACTAGGCCAATTAGGTATTTAAAATGGATTTTCGTTCCAAATTAATTGTCTGCTGTGGTATTGCGTTATTATTTTACCACGACTATATATGTGTATTATTTCAACACAATCTCACACTCAATTCGTATGTATGTACAAAAAGTATTTTAGCAGATTTTGTGTGTTTTTGTGTGGCTTAATTCATGTGAAAATACCCCAAAAATTGGGTTAGGGTTAGGGTTAAATCGTTGGAAAATACCCACATTTTTGTACAACTTCATTCATAGCAAAGTACATTTCTGGGGGGAAAACTTCAGGATGCTGGCTTTCCAGGCAGAGTTCCTCTGTCCAGTGTCTGTGTTCTTTTGCCCATCTTAATCTTTTCATTTTATTGGCCAGTCTGAGATATGGCTTTTTGCAACTCTGCCGAGAAGGCCAGCGTCCCGGAGTCGCCTTTTCACTGTTGACCTTCAGACTGGTGTTTGCTGGTTGCTGATAATGGGCCTCTGTAGATATTCCATAAAAATCTGCCGTTTCCAGCTACAATAGTCATTTACAACATTAACAATGTCTAGTTGTTAACTGGTGTTTTGCTGAGACTGGTGTTTTGCGGGTACTATTTAATGAAGCTGCCAGTTGAGGACTTGTGAGGCGTTTGTTTCTCAAACTAGACACTCTAATGGACTTGTCCTTTTGCTCAGTTGTGCACTAGGGCCTCCTACTCCTCTTTCTATTCTGGTTAGAGCCAGTTTGCGCTGTTCTGTGAAGGAAGTAGTACACAGTGTTGTATGAGATCTTCAGTTCCTTGGCAATCTCTCGCATGGAATAGCCTTCATTTCTCAGAACACGGATAGACTGACAAGTTTCAGAAGAAAGTTATTTGTTTCTGGCTATTTGGAACCTGTAATCGAACACACAACTTCTTACACTACAGATACTCAACTAGTCTAAAGAAGGCCAGTTTTATTGCTTCTTTAAACAGTTTTCAGCTGTGGTAACATAATTGCAAAAAGGTTTTCTGATGATCAATTAGCCTTTTAAAATGATAAACTTGGATTAGCTAGCACAATGTGCCATTGGAACACAGGAGTGATGGTTGGTGACGATGGGCCACCGGAACACCTATGTAGATATTCCATTAAAAAAATCTGCCTTTTCCAGCTGCAATAGAACATTTACAACATTAACCATGTCTACATTATATTTCTGATCAATTTGATATTTTAATGGACAATTTGGACACTACAACGGTAGTGTAGGCTCAACGAAATATGAAATGCTTTATGAAGGATTTAAAAAAATGTATTATGTAAGTAAATGTGTGACACAAAATAAGGGCAGTGTAGAACACCACTGCCCATCATGCATTGCTCTAATAACTTTCAAAATATTGTTCTGAAGTTTGCCCGCCCCCAAAATATATTTTTCTATTAATTAAGTCGCACAAAAATGTGTGTCTTTTCACACGAATTAGGCCACACAAAATGCAAAATAATTGAGTGTGAAATTGAATTAATAAATAATCAACACAATGTAAATATGTATCTGTAATCTGAGTTTAACAGAGTTGGTATAAGAAAATAAAAGACAATTTATAAAATAAGTTAAAACAGAGTGAACCATTCCATTATCTCCATGAACCTGTTGCCTCACCAGTTGAAGGCTACTTTTTCTGTCCTTCTGCTCGCATTGGTAGAGGTAGGTGACTTTCTGCCCTTCAAATTTGTTCATTGAAAGTGTGTAAATATTGCTGTCTAGTAAAAGGTAGTCAAATATGTTTCCTGTGAACTTAATTTAAATTTTGAGTCGAAATTCTGTTTGTTAAGAATGTTATCTTTCTACAATGGAATGTTCACATTTTGTGTTGAGCACGAGCTGCTAGCTCTCCATGTTGGTTTTAGCATTTGCTAGCTGTGCAGCTTAGCATGTTAGCATCTTAGCAATGCCGTTATTGTCATTGGTTAAAACGAGTAAGCATAAAAATTCTCACTGGTCAGGCAGGGAGGTTTAGCCTGCTTTACTAACTGACACATGCAGATACCTTGAACTGAAAGCCAGTTTAAGGTTTCTAGAACTATGCAAGTATGGTACCTTTTGCGAAGGAAATTGAGACACATTGAACTGAAAGCTTGTTATTTCCTATTTTTCTAATTATGCAGACGAAAAATATACTGAACAAAAATATAAATGAAACATGCAACAATTGCAAAGGTTTTACTGAGTTACAGTTCATAGAAGGAAATCAGTCAATTGAAATAAATTCATTAGGTCCTAATTTATGGATTTCACATCCACTGGGGAGCCAGGCCCAGCCAATTAGAAAGTTTGTTCCCACAAAAGTTTTTTTAATTACAGACAGAAATACTCCTCAGCACCCCCCAACACTTCAGACAATCCCATAGGTGAAGAATCAAGACAATCCCGTAGGTGGAGGTCCTGGGCTGGCTTGGTTACACATGTTCTGTGGTTGAGGACGTTTGGACGTACTGCAAAATTCTCTAAAACGATGTTGGAGGTGGATTAGACATGAACATTAAATTCTCTGGCAACAGCTCTCTCAAAACTTGAGACATCTGTGGCATGGTGTTGTGTGACAAAACTGCACATTTTAGAGAGGCCTTTTATTGTCCCCAGAACAAGGTGCACCTGTGTATTGGTCATGCAGTTTAATCAGCTTCTTGATATGCCACACCTGTCAAGTGGATGGATTATCTTGGCAAATTAGAAATGCTTACTAACAGGGATGTAAACAAATGTCTACACAACATTTGAGAAAAATACGCTTTTTGTGCGTACAGAACATTTCTGGGATCTTTTATTTCAGCTCATGAAACATTGGACCAACACTACCTGTTGTGTTTATAATTTTGTTCAGTATAAATACTCTGATACATCCAGACCATTGTTGTGAAGTCATCCTTTCATGACATGAATCACACAGCTGGACTCTGCCTGTCCTCTGAGGTTGCTGCGTGGAAGGTCAGAGTGCTGCGAGTACTAGATTTAGTATCTCTGGCTGGTAAGCCGAACGCCAGAGCGAGCATCTTGTGGTAATATCACCCTGCCTAAGACTTGAAGTAGTGTCTCTCTTATACCCTGGTTTTAGTAGAGCCATTGGTTAGAATGCTGCTTCGTGAGTGTGAAGTGTTGTTGACGAGACCTACTCGGTTTTATTGTTCACTCACCAGGGAGTGGCAAAGACTAAATGTGCCTGTAATGTTGGTGAGGTGCCAGTCAGCCCAGTAGTAAGTAATGTTATTCATAAACAAGCCATATTATTATTTATTTAACGCGATCTTGGCACCCATTTTATTGAACCTTTATTTTATCAGGGAGTCATACTGAGATCAAGATATCTTACAGATGAGCCTACATAAGCTACATAAATTACGGAAAACACACATGAAAATATAAGTACAAAATTAAAGCAGAAAGAAAAGCACGGTCATAAAAAAATAAGGTCCTCAATCCGCTTTCTGAATTACCCTAGAGGCACCAGAACATGAAATGTAATTACAATTTGAAGATTGGTCCACAAACAGGTTGCAAGAAAACTAAAAGCTGATGTACCTCATTCAGTAGAGACCAAAGGAATTTCCAGAGTCATCCCTGAGACCAGGTGTGGTAACTCGTACGTCGAGGGTTTAGTCGAAATGTTAGGTACAATGGGACTTTTTGTAAAAGTGCTTTATAAATGAAAACATAGTAACGTATCAACCAACAGTATGTGACATCAAAGAGGGCCATGGAACTTTCTGGTAGAGAATGCGGTGATGATAACTAACATTGTAATATGATCCCGTAATATGATCAAATATGATCAAATGCATCTAACGGCTTTAATGACATGGCAGCTGTGTGGTCTGTGTGTATAGATGATGTCGCCATAGTCTAGGACCGGTAGGAACAGGCAGGACCTATTTCTAAAGAAGAAGCCCATTTTTATTCTCAGCTTCTTCGCTAACTCTTCGCTATCAATATGCTTATTTAATGAAAGATGCCCAGATGTGTAAGCACAGACACGTTGAATATGGACACCAAAGTACATATGCTTAAATCAGACTTTTATGCTCTCTAGAGAACAGACTCATTTTTATCTGCATTCAGTACTAATTTCAGGTCAATAAAGTTTTTCTGTAGTACAATGAATGTAGACTGTAGTTCAGATTGAGCCTGGTCAACGGTGGGAACAATAGCAAGTAACAATGTTTATTACAGCAACAGGGGCAGGCAAACGACAGGTCAAGGCATGCAGGGGTTAATCCAGAGTAGTGGCAAAGGCACAGGATGGCAGGCAGGCTCAGGTTCAGGTCAGGCAGAGGTTGGTAATCCAGAGTAGGGACAAAGGCACAGGACGGCAGGCAGGGTCAGGGGCAGGCAGAGTGATCAGGCAGGCGGGCTAAGAGTCAGGACAGGCAAAGATCAAAACCAGGAGAGCGAGAAAAGAAAAAGACTGAGGGAAAGCAGGAGCTGAGACAAAACACTGGTTGACTTGACAAACAAGACAAATTGGCAACAGACAAAGAGAACACAGGTATAAGTACCCAGGGGATAATGGGGAAGACAGGTGACACCTGGAGTAGGGACAGGACAGGTGAAACAGATCAGGGAGTGACATACACAACATCAACATACAAATGCAGGTACATTTCTTTACAGGCAAGTCAATGTTGTTAATGTAAACAGTAAACAGTACAGAACCCATAATTGACACCTGCTGGACACCTTTTGTAATATCCAGAAAACCCGATTTAACACTTTCAGTAGACATACAGTACCAGTCAAACATTTGGACACACCTACTCAGTCAAAGGTTTCTTTCTTTTTACTCTTTTCTACATTGTAGAATAATAGTGTTGACAACAAAACTATGAAATAACACATATGGAATCATGTAGTAACCAAAAAAGTGTTCAACAAATCAAAATATATTTTATATTTGAGATTCTTCAAAGTAACCACCCTTTGCATTGATGTCTGCTCTGCACACTCTTGGCATTCTCTCAACCAGCTTCATGACATAGTCACCTGGAATGCATTTCAATTAACAGGTGTGCCTTATTAAAAGTTCATTTGGGGAATTTCTTTCCTTCTTAATGTGTTTGAGCCAATCAGCTGTGTTGAGACAAGGTAGGGGTGATATACAGAAGATAGTCCTATTTGGTATAAGACCAAATCCATCAGTACTTTAAGGCATTAAGGTCAGTCAATCCAGAAAATTTAGACTTGAAGAAAATATCAGCTTGAAGAAACTGTCAAAGTTTCTTCAAGTGCAGTTGCAAAAACCATCACGCGCTATGATGAAACTGGCTCTCATGAGGACCGCCACAGGAAAGAAAGACCCAGAGTTACCTCTGCTGCAGAGGATAAGTCAATTAGAGTTACCAGCCTCTGAAATTGCAGCCCAAATAAATCCGTCAGAGTTCAAGTAACAGACACATCTCAACATCAACTGTTGAAAGGAGACGTGAATCAGGCCTTTATGGTTGAATTGCTGCAAAGAAACCACTACTAAAGGACACCAATAATAAGAAGAGACTTGTTTGGGCCGAGAATAATGGAACAATGGACATTGGACCGGTGGAAATCTGTCCTATGGTCTGATGAGTCCAAACTTAAGATTTTTGATTCCATCCGCTGTGTCTTTGTGAAACGCAGAGTAGGTGAACAGATGATCTCTACATGTGTGGTTCCCACCGTGACGCATGGAGGAGGTTTGATGGTGTGGGGGTGCTTTGATGGTGACACTTTCTGTAATTTATTTAGGATTCAAGGCACATTTAACCAACATGGCTACCACAGCATTCTGCAGCGATAACCCATTCCATCTGGTTTGCGCTTAGTGGGACTATCATTTGCTTTTCAATGGGACAATGACCCAACACACCTCCAGGCTGTGTAAGGGCTATTTGCCCACAATCACCCGAATTATTGCATCACAATACCAGGCAGCCATTGCAAGTGTACCCATAAGTTTACCAGTCAATTTGCCAGGGTTAGAGGTTCCAAGCCAGGTCTGTTCATACTATTTCAATGTGTGCTGCAGGGAAAGGGGCATTGGCTAGGCAGCCGAAGACTCATTTGGTACAGCACTTTGCTTGTTTCAGCAAGGAGCAACAAAGTTTCATCACATTGTTAAAGTCTACGTTACCGCGGAAACAGACTCGACTACACGAAAATGACTGGCCGTCCCGTCTTTAGTTCCACAAAAAAAATGCTCTTCATCCATAACCGGTACACGATTACACGGTAATTGTGCCAGACCTAATTGTCATTTCACTTGACATTTAATTAAATTAAACAGACGTCTGAAATAAGTTAACTCAATAGAAGCCTTTGCATTTTAATACCACATTATACCAGGCCTGTAAAAATGAGGAGCAGGAATTGTATTTTAAGAAGGGCAAGCGGGAGGAAGGCCGTGAGCAATGACAGGGCCCCATAATTTCCACAGTGAGAGTACATCACTGTGAATGTTAATGACTTCATAGGCAAGCTTTCTCTTCTCATTTTTAGATTGCGTCCTAACCACACATTTTATGGCACAAGAGCAAAGTCACTCAATGGTATCGGTGATTAAATCACACAACCCGTTAAAAGGACTGCAAAAGGGCAGTGGCCAGGTAATCATACTGTCTGTCTTCTCTCTTCATTTCCCGAACAAGCTGGGCTTGAAGTGCATAGGCCTACATCATTTGATCCATTGTTTCATGGTTTTGAAGGCCTTTACAGTATAGCAATGTAGATTAGAAGTTGTCCAGAATAAGAGAGAATGCAAGTAAAATATACTAAATATGTTTATTAGGCTATGAAAACACTATTTTAATCCTACTCAATATATAACATCAGTAGGGCCCTATAAAATCTTTGATTTTTCGCCTAATTACATTGAGTATTTCCTAAATTCCGTAATGTTTTTCTAGGTTTCAGATCCCCCCCCCCAGGTTTCACTTTCAAAATCACACTTTATTAATAGAAAAAAAAACAACATTGGATGTTCTAAGTCCACAACAATGCTTAAACCACATCAGAAGACCACTTTTGAGGTCTGGGAAAAAGACATTTTCATTTTTGGATGTAAGATACCTTTTAATTTAAGAATGCACCAATAAGAGATTTTCTTAGTTAGCACCGTTTCTATAGCAAGCGTGATTGCAGAGTTTGCTAAACAAATCACCAAAGGATTGTTGCAAATAATCCATTGGTGAGCATAGACTACTTTGTCAGTAACATTTAATTAAGAAGGTTTTTGGGAAAGCGTTTCCATCTGCCAGAAGAGAATGTCATTAGCGTCATTGCTAATGGATACACAAAGTGATAGACAACTAAACAGAAAGTTGAAGGAAAACACAAATCACTTATGCATTTTGTTCATGTCTATATATTTGGCTGATTTCCTACTAAGTTCAATACATATGAGGAAGACAGGTTTGTGTCAATGATTAACCTTAGCATTGACCATGAAGGGTAAGTCAAGCTTCAGAATGTTGGATCATGAATTTGGCATCCTAATTATAGGGCTGATTGAAAGGGAGAGGTCAAAATGTACACAATTGTTACCCGGAGGAAAATAGGGGAAAGTCATGCATTTTCAATTTCAGTCAGGGGGAGGGTATAGTATATTAGTATATTTAGTATATTTAATATATATATTATATTTAGTATATATATATTTAGTATATTTAATTTAGACCAGGGGAGGGTAATGTAATTTAAAGTAGATGAAATGTCATATTGTTCATACTGCTCATGTGAAATGTCACATTGCAATGGATAGGTGTTCCCAATCATGAGCCCTGGGCCTGCCCTGCTCTTGCTGATGTTAACCCTTTGTGCTGCCTAACCAATGACTGCTGATGTATGGTGGCTCTTCAGGAGACGAGTCAAAAGCTTCTTCCGGAATTGTTAAAAATTTGTCCAAGAAATGCAATATCTGTGCATGCGGACTAGGACTACTGATATCCTCCTATTCAGTTTGAGAGGGAGACTGAAGATGAGAAGGAGGACCGGAGGTAAGCTTGCTACTGATTTAATTGATTTTAATTTAAAAAAACAATGTTTCGTGGCCCATAATGAAGCTTTTTGTCAGAGGTATTGTACTCAAAATTGGCCATATTTGAGTAATTTACATTACTATGAAGTGTCTGCCGCGGAGATGGACAACGCGTAGGTGCTGAAAGTAAGGGAATTCAAGGCCTTCATTTTAATTTGACTTTAGGCTACTAAGAACCAGAGAGTTTGTGTTGGAGCCTATTTCTTCCTTTTCAAGAAATAAGAGGTAGCCCTACCTGTTTGACAGACAAAATTGTAGTCTACTAGCCATAGATTTTGTCACACTTTTAGAATCACAAGTTTGGCTTGAAGATCATTATTTACAGTGCCTTGCGAAAGTATTCGGCCCCCTTGAACTTTGCTATCTTTTGCCACATTTCAGGCTTCAAACATAAAGATATAAAACTGTATTTTTTTGTGAAGAATCAACAACAAGTGGGACACAATCATGAAGTGGAACGACATTTATTGGATATTTCAAACTTTTTTAACAAATCAAAAACTGAAAAATTGGGCGTGCAAAATTATTCAGCCCCCTTAAGTTAATACTTTGTAGCTCCACCTTTTGCTGCGATTACAGCTGTAAGTCGCTTGGGGTATGTCTCTATCAGTTTTGCACATCGAGAGACTGAAATTTTTTCCCATTCCTCCTTGCAAAACAGCTCGAGCTCAGTGAGGTTGGATGGAGAGCATTTGTGAACAGCAGTTTTCAGTTCTTTCCACAGATTCTCGATTGGATTCAGGTCTGGACTTTGACTTGGCCATTCTAACACCTGGATATGTTTATTTTTGAACCATTCCATTGTAGATTTTGCTTTATGTTTTGGATCATTGTCTTGTTGGAAGACAAATCTCCGTCCCAGTCTCAGGTCTTTTGCAGACTCCATCAGGTTTTCTTCCAGAATGGTCCTGTATTTGGCTCCATCCATCTTCCCATCAATTTTAACCATCTTCCCTGTCCCTGCTGAAGAAAAGCAGGCCCAAACCATGATGCTGCCACCACCATCTTTGACAGTGGGGATGGTGTGTTCAGGGTGATGAGCTGTGTTGCTTTTACGCCAAACATAAAGTTTTGCATTGTTGCCAAAAAGTTCAATTTTGGTTTCATCTCACCAGAGCACCTTCTTCCACATGTTTGGTGTGTCTCCCAGGTGGCTTGTGGCAAACTTTAAACAACACTTTTTATGGATATCTTTAAGAAATGGCTTTCTTCTTGCCACTCTTCCATAAAGGCCAGATTTGTGCAATATACGACTGATTGTTGTCCTATGGACAGAGTCTCCCACCTCAGCTGTAGATCTCTGCAGTTCATCCAGAGTGATCATGGGCCTCTTGGCTGCATCTCTGATCAGTCTTCTCCTTGTATGAGCTGAAAGTTTGTTCCTTGTTCCTTGTGTTTAAAGCTTCATGATGCTCTGCCTGGTGTGTTCCTTGTTCTTCATGATGCTCTCTCTCTTTATATCTTTATGTTTGAAGCCTGAAATGTGGCAAAAGGTCGCAAAGTTCAAGGGGGCCGAATACTTTCGCAAGGCACTGTATTTCACCTTTATTTAACCAGGTAGGCAAGTTGAGAACAAGTTCTAATTTTCTCACAATTGCGACCACAATTGCGACCTGGCCAAGATAAAGCCAAGATAAAGCAGAGCAGTTCGACACATACAACGACGCAGAGTTACACATGGAGTAAAACAAACATACAGTCAATAATACAGTATAAACAAGTCTATATACGATGTGAGCAAATGATGAGATAAGGGAGGTAAAGGCAAAAAAAGGCCATGGTGGCAAAGTAAATACAATATATCAAGTAAATCACTGGAATGGTAGATTTGCAATGGAAGAATGTGCAAAGTAGAAATAAAAATAATGGGGTGCAAAGGAGCAAAATAAATAAATAAATTAAATACAGTAGGGAAAGAGGTAGTTGTTTGGGCTAAATTATAGGTGGGCTATGTACAGGTGCAGTAATCTGTGAGCTGCTCTGACAGTTGGTGCTTAAAGCTAGTGAGGGAGATAAGTGTTTCCAGTTTCAGAGATTTTTGTAGTTCGTTCCAGTCATTGACAGCAGAGAACTGGAAGGAGAGGCGGCCAAAGAAAGAATTGGTTTTGGGGGTGACTAGAGAGATATACCTGCTGGAGCGTGTGCTACAGGTGGGAGATGCTATGGTGACCAGCGAGCTGAGATAAGGGGGGACTTTACCTAGCAGGGTCTTGTAGATGACATGGAGCCAGTGGGTTTGGCGACGAGTATGAAGCGAGGGCCAGCCAACGAGAGCGTACAGGTCGCAATGGTGGGTAGTATATGGGGCTTTGGTGACAAAACGGATTGCACTGTGATAGACTGCATCCAATTTGTTGAGTAGGGTATTGGAGGCTATATTGTAAATGACATCGCCAAAGTTGAGGATTGGTAGGATGGTCAGTTTTACAAGGGTATGTTTGGCAGCATGAGTGAAGGATGCTTTGTTGCGAAATAGGAAGCCAATTCTAGATTTAACTTTGGATTGGAGATGTTTGATATGGGTCTGGAAGGAGAGTTTACAGTCTAACCAGACACCTAAGTATTTGTAGTTGTCCACGTATTCTAAGTCAGAGCCGTCCAGAGTAGTAATGTTGGACAGGCGGGCAGGTGCAGGTAGCAATCGGTTGAAGAGCATGCATTTAGTTTTACTTGTATTTAAGAGCAAGTGGAGGCCACGGAAGGAGAGTTGTATGGCATTGAAGCTTGCCTGGAGGGTTGTTAACACAGTGTCCAAAGAAGGGCCAGAAGTATACAGAATGGTGTCGTCTGCATAGAGGTGGATCAGAGACTCACCAGCAGCAAGAGCGACCTCATTGATGTATACAGAGAAGAGAGTCGGTCCAAGAATTGAACCCTGTGGCTCCCCCATAGAGACTGCCAGAAGTCCGGACAGCAGACCCTCCGATTTGACACACTGAACTCTATCAAAGAAGTAGTTGGTGAACCAGGTGAGGCAATCATTTGAGAAACCAAGGCTGTCTAGTCTGCCGATGAGGATGTGGTGATTGACAGAGTCGAAAGCCTTGGCCAGATCAATGAATACGGCTGCACAGTAATGTTTCTTATCGATGGCGGTTAAGATATCGTTTAGGACCTTGAGCGTGGCTCAGGTGCACCCATGACCAGCTCTGAAACCAGATTGCATAGCAGAGAAGGTATGGTGAGATTCGAAATTGGTCGGTAATCTGTTTGTTGACTTGGCTTTCGAAGACCTTAGAAAGGCATGGGTGGATAGATATAGGTCTGTAGCAGTTTGGGTCAAGAGTGTCCCCCCCTTTGAAGAGGGGGATGACCGCAGCTGCTTTCCAATCTTTGGGAATCTCAGACGACACGAAAGAGAGGTTGAACAGGCTAGTAATAGGGGTGGCAACAATTTCGGCAGATAATTTTAGAAAGAAAGGGTCCAGATTGTCTAGTCCGGCTGATTTGTAGGGGTCCAGATTTTGCAGCTCTTTCAGAACATCAGCTGAACGGATTTTGGAGAGGGAGAAATGGGGAAGGCTTGGACGAGTTGCTGTGGGGGGTGCAGTGCTGTTGACCGGGGTAGGAGTAGCCAGGTGGAAAGCATGGCCAGCCGTAGAAAAATGCTTATTGAAATTCTCAATTATGGTGGATTTATCAGTGGTGACAGTGTTTCCTATCTTCAGTGCAGTGGGCAGCTGGGAGGAGGTGTTCTTATTCTCCATGGACTTTACAGTGTCCCAGAACTTTTTTGAGTTAGTGTTGCAGGAAGCCAATTTCTGCTTGAAAAAGCTAGCCTTGGCTTTTCTAACTGCCTGTGTATATTGGTTTCTAGCTTCCCTGAACAGCTGCATATCACGGGGGCTGTTCGATGCTGATGCAGAACGCCATAGGATGTTTTTGTGTTGGTTAAGGGCAGTCAGGTCTGGGGAGAACCAAGGGCTATATCTGTTCCTGGTTCTAAATTTCTTGAATGGGGCATGTTTATTTAAGATGGTTAGGAAGGCATTTAAAAAAAATATCCAGGCATCCTCTACTGACGGGATGAGATCAATATCCTTCCAGGATACCCCGGCCAGGTCGATTAGAAAGGCCTGCTCGCTGAAGTGTTTCAGGGAGCGTTTGACAGTGATGAGTGGAGGTCGTTTGACCGCTGACCCATTACGGATGCAGACAATGATCGCTGAGATCTTGGTTAGACAGCAGAGGTGTATTTAGAGGGCAAGTTGGTTAGGATGATATCTATGAAGGTGCCCGTGTTTAAGGCTTTGGGGAGGTACCTGATAGGTTCATTGATAATTTGTGTGAGATTGAGGGCATCAAGTTTAGATTGTAGGATGGCTGGGGTGTTAAGCATGTTCCAGTTTAGGTCGCCTAGCAGCACGAGCTCTGAAGATAGATGGGGGGCAATCAGTTCACATATGGTGTCCAGAGCACAGCTGGGGGCAGAGGGTGGTCTATAGCAGGCGGCAACGGTGAGAGACTTGTTTTTAGAGAGGTGGATTTTTAAAAGTAGAAGTTCAAATTGTTTGGGTACAGACCTGGATAGTAGGACAGTAGCAACACCGCCCCCTTTGGCAGTTCTATCTTGTCTGAAAATGTTGTTGTTTGGGAATCATGTGGTGAGCTATGCAATCCTTGTTTGTTAATATAGCCTAGCAGAGTCTCTTAGATTCCCACGCCCTAATCAAAGTCAACACAAATGTATTTGTAACAATAGCATGGAATAAAATTTATTAGAAAATGTTAAGTGCATATAAGCTGCATGACTCTGAGAATCCAAAGATCATGTTACAATGGATCAATGTCCACCAGACCCCTCTCACCCACAGAAAGGAGTAGGGATTGATGACACCTCAAGCCAATCGTAAATTGTATTCAGCAGGGAACTCTTTTTGGTCTTCAGGAGTGGTGATCAGAATGTGCCTTTGTTACAGAGACCTTTTGCCACCCAAAAACTCTAACGTCCAAAAGTGAGAACACTGGAACAATATTTCCAAACATCCGGATGTGGGGAATGATGAGAGATGGTCTATGGAACATTCATGTCTATTTCGTGATGTCATAACAAAAATGGTATACAAATGTTTACCGAAAATATTGTAACTTGAAGAGCTTTCACACTGTGTATGTCAGGTTTACATCCTTTACGTTGTGTAGGAAATATCAAGGATGAAGAGAATAGTTTTGTTAATATAGACTATAACGAGATCATAGTTTTGATGATACGTTGTCCATTAGGTAGCCACACCCCGAATGAAATCGGAGAGCTTGTCAGCGTGAACATTTGGAACCTCTTTTTAAAAGGACTAGGCAAGAATTAACATATCATACCAGAAGACATGAGACCGTGGACCACATGTTGAAATGGTTAGAAACTGTAACGGCTGTTGGAAGGAGTGGAGGACTAAGGTGCAGTGTGGTACGTGTTCATCTTTATTATTTGAACTGAACACTGATTAACAAAAAAAAACAAAGAGAACGAACGAAACCGAATCAGTTCTGTCTGGTGCAGAAAGACACAAAACAGAAAACAACTACCCACAATAACCCTGTAGGGGAAAGTATGGTTCTCAATCAGAGACAACAATCGACAGCTGTCCCTGAATGAGAACCATACCCGGCAAAAACAAAGGAATACAAATACATAGAAAAATAACATAAAATGCCCACCCAAATCACACCTTGAGCAACCCAAAATTAGAGACATAAAAAGCGCTCTACGGTCAGAGCGTGACAGAAACTCTGAAACTCTCAACCTCAACAGTAGACCAGAACACATGGAGCGTTAGCTACACGTGGGAAATTGTTGAAACAACACGAGGTGAAGAAGATAAACTCACCAGACTATACTCGAACATGAACAGGCTCTGACTCTGACTCAAACTCTGACTATTCACATGAGCTAAGAACAAGTTCAGAACAAAGCTCATTGGAGACCGAACAACTAAGAAGAAAGACAAGCTGCTTACCTGTTGCAGATTCAGTCTTCCCATCCTTTGGTCTTGGCCATAGTGGAGTTTGGAGTGTGACTGTTTTAGGTTGTGGACAGGTGTCTTTTATACTGATAACAAGTTCAAACAGGTGCCATTAATACAGGTAACGAGTGCAGGACAGAGGAGCCTCTTAAAAAAGAAGTTACAGGTCTGTGAAATCTTGCTTGTTTGTAGGTGACCAAATACTTATTTTCCACCATAATTTGCAAATAAATTCATAGAAAATCCTACAATGTGATTTTCTGGATTTTTTTTCTAATTTTGTCTGTCATAGTTGAAGTGTACCTATGATGAAAATTACAGGCCTCTCTCATCTTTTTAAGTGGGAGAACTTGCACAATTGGTGGCTGACTAAATACTTTTTTGCCCCACTGTAACTGTTCAGACCCTTTGCTATGAGATTTTATATTGAGCTCAGGTGCATCCTGTTTCCATTGATCATCCTTAAAATGTTTCTACAACTTTATTGGAGTCCACCTGTGGTAAATTTAATTGATTGGACATGATTTGGAAAGAAACACACCTGTCTATATAAGGTCCCACAGTTGACAGTGCATGTCAGAGCAAAAACCAAGTCATTAGGTTGAAGGAATTCCGAGACACGATTGTGTCGAGGCACAGATCTGGAGAAGGGTAGCAAAAAAATCCCCATTCAATTCTGCAGGATTGAAGGTCCCCAAAAACACAGTGGCTTCCACTGTGACAACCATCTCTGCAGCACTCCACCAATCAGGCCTTTATATTAGAGTGGCCAGACAGAAGCCACTCCTCAGTAAAAAGCACATGACAGCCCACTTGGAGTTTGCCAAAAGGTACCTAAAGGACTGACCATGAAAAACAAGATTCTCTGGTCTGATGAAACCAAGATTAAACACTTTAGCCTTAATGCCATTTGTCACATCTGAAGGAAATCTGGCACCAGACCTAAGGTGAAGCATGGTGGTGGCAGCATCATGATTTGGGGATGTTTGTCAGCGGCAGGGACTGGGTGACTAGTCAGGATCGAAATTGCGGGGATCTGTGGATCTGTTGGAGCGGTTATGCGAATTGGACTGGGTCTAGGGTGTTGATGTGTGTCATGACCAGCCTTTCAAAGCACTTTATGATTACAGATGTAAGTGCTACAGGGTAATAGCCATTTAGGCAGGTTACCTTGGAGCTTTTGGGAACAGGGACAATGGTGGTCAGCTTGAAACATGTTGGAATTAAAGACGGGGATAGATTGAACATTTCTGTGAAGACACTTGCCAGCTGGTCAGCAAATGCTTTGTTATTTAGGTAGTTTACTCAAATGAGTATGGAAGCTGATCAATGTGTAATTGTGTCAAGATGATACGTTAGCTGAAAAGGACACAGCTTGTTTCCAAAGCCAAGCAGGGTACATAGAGATAGGCATCTGGATGGTAGACTTGTTCTCAATGAAGTGCATTGCCAATCATATACCAGTAGAAGTCACTGTTCAGGCAGGAATCATTGATGTTGAAACAATGATGTTGATTCAAACATACCATTTTACTATCGACATTGAAACAAAGTCAAATAAAATATGTCTAATCAAATATAACATTTTTTTCAACCACCCAATATATAGTGAATATAGGATGATAAAGATGTATTACGTTTCTATGTGGAATTTTCAATGCAATTTCAATGTATACAAAGTTCTGATGATTACGTTGAAATTCAATTGATGTAACAACCTGTTAGTCAGGTTAAGCCAATGTATTTAAGTTGAAGTTGTAACCTAATTGCAATGTTTACAACGCTGGTTGAAATGAGATGAAAACAGTACTGGTTGATGACTTTTTTCAAATCCAATGTATTTTCTACGTTGATTCCACATCACAATACGTTGTAAAATTACGTTGAAACAACATTGATTCAACCAGTTTGTGCCCACTTTGATAGTTCCCTCGAATGCATGTAAGGCAGGTAGGCCTACTCTAGGAATAGTATCTTCTCCCCGTGCCCATTTGTTGTCTTGTGGTTCCATCAGAATAATCATGTCTTTTCTGTTCTGGATTTCTTTGTTGTCTTTAATAGTTTGGGGTATTCAACTGCATATTGTGTTTTTATGGAATGTGGTCCACTCTGGCTTGTGTTCTTGGGTTTGAGAAAGACACTATATCAAAATAACATCACTTAACTAACAAAATTCAACTTTCATACACACAGCCCTTTATTGTCTACAAAAAGAGACCTAAATCTGTGAAATATGCCTTTGAATTTCCTCAGAGAACCCTCATCTCTCTTGGTCTCAACAATTCCTTACATGCTGACCAAACCGAACGCACGCACGTTGATTTTGTTCGCCCACACCAGAAGCGATCAGGACGCGCAGGTTGAAATATCAAAACAAACTCTGAACCAAATATATTAATTTGGGGACAGATCAAAAAGGATAAAAAATGTATGGCAATTTCTCTCGCTAGCTTGCTGTTACTAGCTAAGTTGTCCTGGTATGTAAACATTGGGTTGTTATTTTTCCTGAAATGCACAAGGTCCTCAACTCCGACAATTAATCCACATATAAAACTGTAAACCGAATTTGTTTCTCATCATTTCTTCTCCTTCCTTAAGGCTTCTTTTTCTTCTTTGGACTTCATATGGTCGTTGGCAACCAACTTTACAGCATTACTGAAACCCACCAGAGTATGGACCTAAGTTTATCTTTCATTCACCCACGTGGGTATATGCTCCTAAAAACCTATGAAGAGATGGCACATGGATATATGTTACTGAGCATTCTCTCAAGGGAACACCTTCAAGATTGTTGGAAAAGCATTCCAGGTGAAGACTTGTTTTTGTATCAAATAAGGCTATCTTCTGTATACCACCCCTACCTTGACACAACACAACTGATTGGCTCAAACGCATTAAGAAGGAAATACATTCCAGGAATTCATTTTTAACAAGGCACACCTGTTAATTGAAATGCATTCCAGGTGACTATCTCATTAAGCTGGTTGAGAGAATGCCAAGTGTGTGCAAAGCTGTCAAGGCAAACGGTGGCTACTTTGAAGAATCTCAAATATAAAATATATTTTAATTTGTTTAATACGTGATTCCATATGTGTTATTTCATAGTTTTGATGTCTTCACTATTATTCTACAATGTAGAAAATAGTAAAAAAAATAAAGAAAAACCCTTGAATCAGTAGGTGTGTCCGAACTTTTGACTGGTACTGTATAGCGAGCCAGATATTGCTATATCTGTTTTATATTTTCACTCCTGGCTAGGATGAGAAGATTTATAGGACCACAGTTGTGGCTTCTTTAATCCACACTAATGTTGCATTACAAAAACAAAGAATTTTACAGTCTACATCTCAACTGTGTTACAAATTGCAATGAGGGTATTGTTTTGTTCAGACAGTTCAGTGTATTGCTTTTTTGATTCCTTACTTAGTGTTGCACAAGTACTTCGTAGGCCAGATGCAAGTTGTAGTATTTTAGTCCGAATGTGAGTTGTTGTGATATCATATCAAAGCAGAGGATGAAGCTCTCAAAGAAAAGCAGAACAACACTGCTCTCTTGTGGAAAACAATGAGCAATGGCATAATCCACATTGCCTCATCTCTAACAGAGTGAAGAAGCCTTATCCAGGGGTTATTGTGTTGTAAATTGAATGATCAATTTGTAAAAATCATCATATCCATGAAAAAAATGTTTTTCAAAATATATAATTGTGCCAACATTTTGTTAAATCCCATCATCAGATGTGAATATTTCTTGACAAGAAAGTCAAACTAATATAACAATATCCGAAACCATTCTAGTTACAATGATCAATGACTGGATAAACAAGTGTAAAAATGTTACACTGGCTTCATAATTCAATATGTGCTGAATTAATCTGGTATTCGATTCCTCCAACAGCTTGAACTCTGTGAATAATGACGTTTCTAGTATTATGTAAAGTACTGACAGTTTGTGTGGAAAGTTCAGATCTTCCCCATTTGCTATTGCTCAAATACATTTTCGGGAATTTATGGACCAGTTATTCTCGTCAGTTTCATTCACCATGGCGATGCTCAGCGTAACAGGTACATTTTTATGTATGGCAATACATCTAAAGAGTATTTGTTCAATATGGACATTTATATGGATGGACATTTCTTTTTTAAACAATTAACCACAATGCTGAGGACTGTTTAAATGTTAACATTTATAATTTTGTAAACTTTCATTCATATGTAAATGGTTTGATTGAATATAAAAATGACAGCTTTCAATGCATTCATATTTACAAATACTTATTTATCCTACAGTATATAAGTATACATACATTGTACATGT
The DNA here is from genome assembly GCF_018296145.1 of Oncorhynchus tshawytscha. Taxonomy (NCBI): domain Eukaryota; kingdom Metazoa; phylum Chordata; class Actinopteri; order Salmoniformes; family Salmonidae; genus Oncorhynchus; species Oncorhynchus tshawytscha. Next base: position 49,640,141 of record NC_056430.1, read on the forward strand.
ACTGTCTTACAGCATGAACATAAACAGCACAAACTAACTTTGTTGGCACCCCATTATTCTTTGTCGGCACTTAATTTACAAAGCATTTTTATTTTTAATATCTTTAAATAATGACCTGTTTTATATACAGGGAAGTCTAAAAGTATTTGGACAGTGACATGTGTTGTTGTTTTGGCTCTGTGCAGACTCAGCTTTAATTTGAGGGTATTTTCATCCATATCTGGTGAACCGTTTTGAAATTACAGGTATTTTTGTACATACCCCCTCATTTTAGGGAACCAAAGAATTTGGTTTGTGGTGGTAAATAGACAGCTATGAAGATTATAGATGAAAACTCTTGGTAAATAGTGTGGTCTACAGTTTAACATGAGATACGCTACCTCGGGTGAGCAAAACCTTGAGATTTCATAAGATTTCTACAAACTTGTTTTGGCTGTGTTTCTGATTTTTTTGTGCCCAAACAGAAATTAATGGTAAATATTGTATTGTGTAATTTTGTAATAACTTTTATTGTAAATAAGAATAGGATATGTTTCTGAACACCTCTACAATAACGTGGCTGCTACTATGATTACAGATAATCCTGAATTAATCGTGAATAATGATGAGTGAGAAACTTGAAGGCATAAATATCATACATCCCCAAACAATGCTATCATTCCTTGTTATTGGTAATGTCTTGGGGTGTGATCTTTGTGCCTCTGTAAGTTTGTAGAGTCACTAGCTTGATGTAGTCATTGTGAGCTAGGAATAGGGGGACCAAGTAGTAAACTTTTGACTACTTTAATAGACATATTTAAGTGAATTGTCCAAATAGTTTAGTTTTTTTTTTGGGGGGGGGATACCATCAAATTAAAGCTGACAGTCTGCACTTTGTATCATTTCAAATACAAAGTGCTTGAGTACAGAGCCAAAACAACAAATGTGTCACAGTCCAAATCCTTTTTGGACCTCTCTGTTTATTTATCATTTGTTTTTCTATTCAACAGATCGGTGTGGTCAGAATATATGTTACAGTCAGTGTATGGTTTAAAGAATATTCACTATCAGTAAGTTGTGGGGTGGGAAGTTGAAGCAGTTATACAACACCAAAATGTCCCTTTCCTCTCCTTCTCACCCAGTGCTCACCATCTTGTGGCTTGGGCAGTCAGCCAGGGTGGTTTGGACTCAGGGTAAGCATGCTCTCTCTTGCATATTTCCAAATGTGCTTGTTAAAACTGGTTGTTTCTCTCCATACATAGTTTGTATGTAAATGAATCTATGTTCCCGATGTGAGAGAGAACAAGGCGCATTATGTACAGTATTATATATTATGTATAGTTAGTAGAGTATCACTGAAGAACATGTCATTATGTTCATAATGTAGCTGATACAGTAATCAGACAGCAGACATACAGTGCACTATAAGTAGGGCCAGTTGTTTTGGTTGATTTTTATGGGTTAATTTTTTACAAGCATTATTCACTAGGCTTGCTGCATGTATAAAATGTTATTTACCTGACACAAGCAGTCTCCAATAAATCAATGTCTGGTTGTGTGTGAGTGTTTGGTGGGGGAATCGCCTAAAGCTTACCATATACTTCCCAGTCGAAATAGTTTGCACATATATTATGACATATTTTTGTGACGTTTTTGTGGGTTTTGGTCTTCGGCTGGGTTTTCTCGGCTTTCTTGAGGCAAGTTGAATTTCGATAGCCAAAGTTTACTCCCCTCTGTTGGTGATTGGTCAACAGTAGGAGTGGAAACTATGGACGGGATTCTTAAATTAAGTGGGTTTTTTTCATTCAACGAGAGACGACTAATTTTAATGTCAATGTTTTCACTTTAGAAATGCTCCACCAAACATCTTAGTTAGATGTCAAATTGTGCGACTAAGACCTCCTTGGCAAAAACGTCCAAATGAATGACCGATTTCTTGATTTATTTCTGACTATTTTGAGGAAGTGTTGTGGCTCAAGAGGGACAAATAGTAATATTTAGACTTTTTTGTCATTTTCAAGTGAAGGTCTTTAGGGAGTATGCGAGCACAGATGTTCGCTTTGCCTAGCAGAGGTCTGCTAGGAGCAAACCGAACCTATGTATCCCCACGCCTTAAGCCAGGGGAGGCGTAGTTCTATGAATCTTAATCAGAGATGGAAGAAGAAGCGAGACACCCCACTCAGCTTTTTTTGTTTCTGGTTGAATAAAAGTCCATATACTAAGTAGACCAGACCCAACTGTAATTGCATAGACTGGTTGTGTAGCAACAAAACCGACGGGTGGGCAACTATTGCACAATGAGCACTCTCAAATACATTGTTACAGTTGTTGGTTAGCTAGCTAGTGAATTATAGCCATATTAGCATTGACATGAAATAAGTCAAAACAAGTCATGGTATCATGAACAAGATGAAACGAGTGACGTACGATTCCCCACATGGCAGCTTCTTGTCAATGTTTGCAATCTATCTGACCATTCAGAATCATAACAATGCACAGCTTCCGGCTCTATCGACACGCGCGCTTCATTTTCAACGAATCCCATCTATTGGTGTCTATGGGAGACACACTCAGTTAAGTTCGAACAACTTTCTTTTCGCCATAAGCGCAAGTGTAAAACAGTACAGTGAAATGTTTAACCTTGAGACCTCTTGAGACCTCAACAACGCAATGATAATAATATTATAAATAATATTGATTGGAGACAGCTTGTGTCAATTAAATAACATTTCCTAGGATTTTGAATTTGCAGCAAACCTAGTGGATAATGATGGAAATAGCGAACATTAAAAAAATAAACAACTGGGGTTGTAGAAACGCTAGTTTTAGTTGCAAAATGAACTGCAACTGTTTGGAGTAATGATTACACCCCTGGCTGCAACTATAACACAGGAAAACAGCTTGTAACAGTTTCCCTTAATAATGTTGTATACTTTGCATTGTGTCAGAATATCCTTCTGTAAAGCAACATCCTCTTCACAAGTCATGCGTTGTGATTAACTGGAGAGCTGTAGTGTGGTCACCTATGTAGCAAGCATCAGTGTAAAGGGGTGTTTTCCTGGTTTCATAAAAGTTTTGCAAGGCTGGATCCATCTAACACTATGAAATGTGAAAATCCTGTAACCGAGTACTTTTGCATGGCACTGTGTAACCCACAGGCAATACGATGTATTGAAAAACAAGGTGTGTGTGTGTGATAGGTGGTTCTTAGGACTTTAATTGAGGAGGATGGGATCTTAGTAATGGCTAGAACAGAATCATTGGAATCGAACACGTCAAACACATGGTTTCCATGTGTTTGATACCGTTGCATTCACTGCATTCTAGCCATTATTATGAGCTACCCTCCCATCAGCAGCCTCCTGTGGTGTGTGTGTTGCTGTACCTTTGTAGTGATTGCACACTTTTCTCACTCTTCCACAGGCCCTCTTCCAGCCCCCTCGCTCTCTTTCTACCGCCCCCGTTTTGGCAGCAACATCCAACTTTTCTCAGACGTGGAGCTGATCTGCACGCTTCCGACAAACGTTAGATTGCCAATAACTGTCTCTTTTAGCTGGGACAACCAATCCCTCTCTGCAATACATTCCCTCACTATACAAAACAGAGATGATGTCAGGTTCACCACGAAAGCCATTGCAGCCAATGAGGGGATCTACGTATGCTGGTACAATGCCAGCAATACTGGAGACGTGTCGGGGAAAAGCAATCCAGCCAACCTTACCATCTGTAAGTGTGTCATAATGTCTAACTCTCTTATTACAGATCATCATGAGGGCATACAAATGTAATGTTTAACGGGTGCCCCTCTTCACTTTAAAAAAAATGAAATAAACTTCCAGTAAAGAGATACACAACTTCCTCTCAGATTGTGGTTGAACTATGCCTCTTTTAGTCTCCCCAAGAGACAAACGCTAGGTGTTGAACTAAGGTTGCTACAGTATTTTAGTTTCAGGATTAGTTGTGCATTATTTGTTTGCGAGCCTCGCGGTCGTCAGTTGAATGGTGTTTCCTCCAACACATTAGTGCAGCTGGCTTCCGTGTTAAGCGGGGCGGGTATTAAAGAAGCGCGGTTTGGCGTGTTATGTTTCGGAGGACGCATATGACTCGACCTTCGCCTCCCGAGCCCGTTGGGGAGTTGCAGCGATGAGACGAGATCGAAATTGGGGAGTAAAAGGGGTTCAAATGGAATCAGTAAAACCTTACAGGCCTTACAGATAATTATTATGGCAGCATTGCAACAAAGACACAGAATTTAATGCTCACCTACAAATTACCGCTGGATTTCTTAACACGCTACTAACGGAGATTACGTTCTGAGCTAAAATAACCTAGCCTGAGGACTCACATTATTCTTCCGCTGCTCTGTCATTCGCTACATACTTTAGTCTAAGACTGCCATCATTGAAGTCGCCCTAAGTCCGCTCAAATATAAAGATTAAAATAGTCCGATGACAATACTTAGCAGAGGGCAAAATCGTCTTGAAAAATGTTGGTTGCAATCAGGACTAAAAGACAGAGGAAGAGGTGAAGCAAGAGAGTTTACGCTGCCCAAAAGCTGTACATGTTAAGCAGATCACTCATTATTAAGCTAGTGAGGAGTTTTTGTATGGGGGACAATGAGAGAATGTCGAATTTAGTCAAGACGAAAATGTATTGCTGTTTTGATATGTGAGGCTTATTTGATCTCGTAGAAGTTTTGTAATGCTTAGGTTCTTACGAGTGTACTGATATGCACTCACCGGACAGTTTATTAGGTACAACCATTTGGTACTGGGTCGGACCCCGCTATGGGGACTGCGCAGGCCACTCAAGTAAACTGAACTCTTTCCACTCCTCAAATGTCCAGTGTTGGTGATCATGTGCCCACTGGAGCCCCTTCTTTTTTATAGCTGACAGTTGTGGAACTCGGTGTGGTCGTCTGCTGCAATAGCCCATTAGCGTCAAAGATCGACGAGTTGTGTGTTCCGAGATGCCGTTATGCACGCCACTGTTGCACTGCACCATTATTTGTCTTTTTGTTGCCCGCCCATTAGCTTGCACGATTCTTGCTCACTTGTTTTGCCCTTTCTAACTGTAACTGAATGCCTTGACGCTTGTCAGTCTGCTTTATATAGCAAGCCATGGCCACATGTCTCACTTTCTGTAGGAGAGCTCCATTATCGTGAACGGGGTGGTGTGCGTAATAAACTGGTCGGTGAGTGTGATGCACGTGACATCCCGGTAACTTTGAGAAAAAGCACTTTATATCGGCATTCGAGGCGGTCTATGCATATTCATGAGGCTAGCATAGCATCTCACTCTCCATTGAATACAGGCGGTTGACGTCAACATCCATTGATTATTCAAAAAATTATTAAAATAACGAGAGGTATCCACCAATGCAAAGAGAGGAATAGGCGAGGGCTTGACAGCCCGCCGTTCCACTCTGTGGACAACAAACCCTATTGTCAGGGCAGAGACACAAGCTTCTCGACATTATATCCAGTGTCTCTGATGAAAGATAAAAAGACATCCATGTTAAGGCTGTCACGCCCTGATCTGTTTCACCTGTCTTTGTGCTTGTCTCCACCCCCCTCCAGGTGTCGCCCATCTTCCCCATTATCTCCTGTGTATTTATACCTGTGTTTTCTGTCTGTCTGTTGCCAGTTCATCTTGTTTGTTCAAGCCTACCAGCATCTTGTCTCAGCTCCTGGTTGGCCCTAGTCTCTCTTTTCTCGTCCTCCTGGTTTTTGACATTTGCCAGTCCTCACCCTGTTCCCGCCCGCCTGACCACTGCCTGCCTCTGAGCCTTCCTGCCATCCTGTACCTTTGCTCCGCCTCTGGATTACTGACCTCTGCCTGACCTGACCCTGAGCCTGCCTGCCGTCTTGTACCTGCCGTCTTGTGCCTCTGCTCTAGATTATCGTCCTCTGTCTGCCTTGACCTGTCGTTTGCCTGCCCCTGTGGTTACAATAAACATTGTTACTTCACACATTCTGCACTTGGGTCTTACAGTGGGGCAAAAAAGTATTTAGTCAGCCACCAATTGTGCAAGTTCTCCCACTTAAAAAGATGAGAGAGGCCTGTAATTTTCATCATAGGTACACTTCAACTATGACAGACAAAATGAGAAAAAGAATTCAGAAAATCACATTGTAGGATTTTTAATGAATTTATTTGCAAATTATGGTGGAAAATAAGTATTTGGTCACCTACAAACAAGCAAGATTTCTGGCTCTCACAGACCTGTAACTTCTTCTTTAAGAGGCTCCTCTGTCCTCCACTCATTACCTGTATTAATGGCACCTGTTTGAACTTGTTATCAGTATAAAATACACCTGTCCACAACCTCTAACAGTCACACTCCAAACTCCACTATGGCCAAGACCAAAGAGCTGTCAAAGGACACCAGAAACAAAATTGTAGACCTGCACCAGGCTGGGAAGACTGAATCTGCAACAGGTAAGCAGCTTGGTTTGAAGAAATCAACTGTGGGAGCAAGTATTAGGAAATGGAAGACATACAAAACCACTGATAATCTCCCTCGATCTGGGGCTCCACGCAAGATCTCACCTCGTGGGGTCAAAATGATCACAAGAACGGTGAGCAAAAATCCCAGAACCACACGGGGGGACCTAGTGAATGACCTGCAGAGAGCTGGGACCAAAGTAACAAAGCCTACCATCAGTAACACACTACGCTGCCAGGGACTCAAATCCTGCAGTGCCAGACGTTTCCCCCTGCTTAAGCCAGTACATGTCCAGGCCCGTCTGAAGTTTGCTAGAGAGCATTTGGATGATCCAGAAGAAGATTGGGAGAATGTCATATGGTCAGATGAAACCAAAATAGACTTTTTGGTAAAAACTCAACTCGTCGTGTTTGGAAGACAAAGAATGCTGAGTTGCATCCAAAGAACACCATACCTACTGTGAAGCATGGGGGTGGAAACATCATGCTTTTTGGCTGTTTTTCTGCAAAGGGACCAGGACGACTGCTCCGTATAAAGGAAAGAATGAATGGGGCCATGTATCATGAGATTTTGAGTGAAAACCTCCTTCCATCAGCAAGGGCATTGAAGATGAAACGTGGCTGGGTCTTTCAGCATGACAATGATCCCAAACACACCGCCCGGGAAACGAAGGAGTGGCTTCGTAAGAAGCATTTCAAGGTCCTGGAGTGGCCTAGCCAGTCTCCAGATCTCAACCTCATAGAAAATCTTTGGATGGAGTTGAAAGTCCGTGTTGCCCTGCAACAGCCCCAAAACATCACTGCTCTAGAGGCATGGAGGAATGGGCCAAAATACCAGCAACATTGTGTGGAAACCTTGTTAAGACTTACAGAAAACGTTTGACCTCTGTCATTGCCTCTGTCATTGCCAACAAAGGCTATATAACAAAGTATTGAGATAAACTTTTGTTTTTGACCAAATACTTATTTTTCCACCATAATTTGCAAATACATTCATAAAAAAATCCTACAATGTGATTTTCTGGATTTTTTTCTCATTTTGTCTGTCATAGTTGAAGTGTACCTATGATGAAAATTACAGGCCTCTCACATCTTTTTAAATGGGAGAACTTGCACAATTGGTGGCTGACTAAATACTTTTTTGCCCCACTGCACCTCCATCCCTGATAAGCATTTCGCTACACTCGCATTAACATCTGCTAACCATGTGTATGTGACCAATAAAATTTGATTTGATAAAGGCGCTTACAGGCGGGCCGCGGTAACTTGCGAAGGTCTCATAGACTTAGTGGGGGTAGGAAGGCAGGCAGCCAAAACGCAAGTAGTTTTGCAAGCGGCACAGTTCATGGTGCTCGCACCCGTGAGTGGCGCCGTTGGCTCGGGGCTCAAGGCGCCAAAAAATGAAATTAGCTGAAGTCTTGAGCAGCCGCCGCACATGGTTGACCAAAGAGCAGAATTCATCAACCAATCAAACAATGTTTTAATGACAGCATTCGAGCTGACAACAACCAGGACCGCTGGTCTCTACACACATTAGGCAGATTTTCTCACGGTTCAATTGCCATTTACCGCCGCCCGTCTGCAAGCGCCTTCATGGGGCGTTAAATTGGTGGCGGATAATGGTTGCAATTGAGATCAGCTGTGCGGGTGATATTTACCTTGTATTGATGGTTTAACGAGAGATCAGCTGTCAATCAAGTGGCCATTACGAGTCGTCGCAATAAGGCTTGAATCGATCCCTGAGTCATTACGATTACTGAAATCTACAAAGGAACAAATAGCCAAGAGAGGAAGACTTAAAGAGAACTGTCCATCAATAAATGTATGACATTCACTGTCCTATCTCTCTGACTCTTATATCTTTCCATCTGTCTTCGACACTCGAATAGCCTCTCTTCCAGGGCCAATTTTGGTGGTGCCCGCCTTCATACCCATCGGAGGAAACTACACCATCAGCTGCCAAACTACCACCCGCTTCCCCAACAGAACCCTGGCCCTTTACTACAGACAGCTGCCTGTTACTGTGGGAAACGAGATCTTTAAGTTTATGGGGTCAGCGGCCCTTCTTGACAGCCACGATTCCATCACACTGACCAGGTGGCTAGTGGACAGCACAGAAAATTTCGAGGGTGTCTGCAGACTAGAGATTGTGGACTTCAACCAGCATATTTACCTCTCTCCTCCTTCCAGTTCCCTCCCAGCTATTGCAGGTTGGTGTATGAGCTCAGGAAGAGTTAATAGTCAATAGGCCTACAGCAATAATGCTGTGTTGTACTGTAATATAATGTGTTGGCAGTCTGCAGGCACTGACCAGCGTCCAGTAAAAAGCATGAGCTGACGCCCAACCAAAAACTGTTGCTAGAGGTGCTAACTAAGGGAGAGTAAACTTGATAAAAACATGAAAGAAAGTCGACACCTGTATATTCTCCCAGCAATTTAATGACGAAGGAAAGTCACACGGTCATGTACTGTATGTTCACAACAATTTACTGGGTAAACAAACGTTTCGGCACTCAGTGCCCTCTTCAAGAAGTCAATGCGTGCCGAAACGCCGGTTTACCAGTACATTTTATGTGAGTATTCAGTATATGACTGTGTGACTTTCCTTCTTTATTTGTTATACTGTATATGACCAGATTCAAATTACTAACTAAAAAGTCACTTGTTGAATATGTAATATGTCCTCTGACTCTCCACCCCGCTTCTCGCAGAGGAGGCGCCTCTCCGTCTTGTGCCCCAGTATCAGGGCTCCAAGTGCCTGGGACAACTGGAGGTGCAGGTCAGAGGCAGCTGGGGCCCTGTGTGCCAACAGATAGAAAGCTGGAACCGGGCAATGGGTATCGTGGTTTGTCGAGAGCTGGGCTGTGGGACACTATCTTCCGTCTCGACGAAGCAAGACTACAACCATAAGGTTGACTTCTCCATCGGTTCCATATTGTGCAGAGGAAGCGAGGGACGACTCAGGGAGTGTCAGATTGATGAGGTGCAGCCCCTTTGTAACTCAAGGAAGGGGGTGAAAATGGTTTGCTCAGGTGGGAGAGAGTGCATTCTTCATCAAGTTATGTTAGTTGGTTTAATTCTGTACAACTCTTTAACAGGTTGTTGGTTGTTAAATTGCCATCAGTACAGGGTTTTTCCCAATCCTGGTCCTGGGGATCCAAAGGTCTGCACATGTTTGTTTATAGCCCACCACAAACTTAGCGGATTCAACTTAAAAACTGCTCATCAAGCTTTTGATAAATTGAATCAGGTGTTTTAATGTTGGTTATGAAAAATAAATTCACCCCTTTGGGTCCCCAGGATTGGGTAACACTCTGTAAAGGCGTTACCTAATGTTTTGTGACACTGTTTTGACCAGATACTTGTATTTTGAAGAGTTGTTCATTTTTATATCTTGTATGAATGATTATTTTTTTGGTCTGGATTCTTTTTCTAATCCTCTTCCTCTGCCTGTAGATGCTCTGCCAACTACTAAGATCTCAGTCACAGGCTACAGAGAGGTATCGAGAGTCGACATCAGTGATGAGCACTCGTTGGAATTGTCCTGCATGTTCAATGCCCCTTGGTTTGGTACGGAAAAGGTAACACTGTAGCTCCCTATAATACTAGTAACTACGCTAACAGTGAAACTGAGAAAAATGGCTTTAAATTTTTTTTAGGGTAAGGGTAAGTAACATTATATAAGGTAGCATTGTTTAAAGTGGCTAGTGATATATTTACATCATTTCCCATCAATTCCCATTATTAAAGTGGCTGGAGTAGAGTCAGTGTCATTGACAGTGTGTTGGCAGTAGCCACTCAATGTTAGTGGTGGCTGTTTAACAGTCTGATGGCCTTGAGATAGAAGCTGTTTTTCAGTCTCTCGGTCCCAGCTTTGATGCACCTGTACTGACCTCGCCTTCTGGATGACAGCGGGGTGAACAGGCAGTGGCTCGGGTGGTTGATGTCCTTGATGATCTTTATGGCCTTCCTGTAGCATCGGGTGGTGTAGGTGTCCTGGAGGGCAGGTAGTTTGCCCCCAGTGATGCGTTGTGCAGACCTCACTACCCTCTGGAGAGCCTTACGGTTGAGGGCGGTGCAGTTGCCATACCAGGCGGTGATACAGCCCGCCAGGATGCTCTCGATTGTGCATCTGTAGAAGTTTGTGAGTGCTTTTGGTGACAAGCCGAATTTCTTCAGCCTCCTGAGGTTGAAGAGGCGCTGCTGCGCCTTCCTCACGATGCTGTCTGTGTGAGTGGACCAATTCAGTTTGTCTGTGATGTGTATGCCGAGGAACTTAAAACTTGCTACCCTCTCCACTACTGTTCCATCGATGTGGAAAGGGGGGTGTTCCCTCTGCTGTTTCCTGAAGTCCACAATCATCTCCTTAGTTTTGTTGACGTTGAGTGTGAGGTTATTTTCCTGACACCACACTCCGAGGGCCCTCACCTCCTCCCTGTAGGCCGTCTCGTCGTTGTTGGTAATCAAGCCTACCACTGTTGTGTCGTCCGCAAACTTGATGATTGAACTCAGGCCCTGAAGCAAGGATATGCATATTCTTGGTACCATTTTAAAGGAAACACTTTGAAGTTTGTGGAAATGTGAAAGGAATGTAGGAGAATATAACACAATAGATCTGGTAAAAGATAATAAAAATAAAAAAACAAATGCTTTTTTTTTGTACCATCTTTGGATGGATGCAAGAGAAAGGCAATCATGTATTATTCCAGCCCAGCTGTAATTTAGATTTTGGCCACTAGATAACATCATTGTATGTGCAAAGTTTTAGACTGATCCAATGAACCATTGCATTTCTGTAAAAAAATTGTGTCAAGACTGCCCAAATGTGCCTAATTGGTTTATTAATAACTTTTCATGTTCAAAATTGTGCACTCTCCTCAAACAATATCATGGTATTGCGTCAGGTAGCCTAGTGGTTAGAGCATTGGACTAGTAACCGAAAGGTTGCAAGATTGAATCCCTGAGCTGACAAGGTAGAAATCTGTCATTCTGCCACCTGAACAAGGCAGTTAACCCACTGTTCCTAGGCCGTCATTGAAAATAAGAATTTGTTCTTAACTGACTTGACTAGTTAAAAAATAAAAAATAATTATTCTTTCACTGTAATAGCTACTGTAAATTGGACAGTGCCATTAGATTAACAAGAATTTAAACTTTCTGCCAATATCAGATATGTCTATGTCCTATGAAATTTTCTTGTTACTTACAACCTCAAGCTAATCGCATTAGCCTATGTTAGTCCCGCAGAGGACCCACCGATAAACAACTATATGGGTAATGCAAAGGCAAAGTGCAGTATCTACAATCTAACTGTATTTTTCTGTTTGATGGAAACCGTTTGAGAGGTCTAACTTTACTGAACAAAAATATAAACACAACATGCAACAATATCAATGATTTTACTGAGATTCAGTTCATATAAGGAAATCAGTCAATTGAAATGAATTCAATAGGCCCTAATGTATGGATTTCACATGACTGGGAATGCAGATATTCATCTGTTGGTCCCAAATACCTTGATAAATTGGCAGGGGCGTCAGTATCTGGTGTATCTGGTGTGACCAGTAACCAGTCAGTATCTGGTTGTGACCACCATTTGTCTCAAGCGGCGCGACATCTCCTTCTCATAGAGTTGATCAGGCTGTTGATTATGGCCTGTGGAATGTTGTCCCACTCATCTTCAATGGTTGTGCAAAGTTTTCTGGACATTGGCGGGAACTGGAACAAGCTGTCCTTCAAGTTGATCCAGACCATTCCAAATATGCTAAATGGGTGACAAGTCTGGCGAGTATGCAGGCCATGAATTATCTGGGCCATTTTCAGCTTCCAGGAATTGTGTACAGATCCTTGCGACATGGGGAGGTGCATTATCATGCTGAAACATGAGTTGATGGCGAAAATAGGCCTCAGGATCTCATCACGGTATCTCTGTGCATTCAAATTGCTATCGATAAACTGCAATTGTGTTTGTTGTCCGTAGCTTATGCCTGCCCATACCATAACCCCACCGCAACCATGGGGCACTCTGTTCACAACTTTGACATCAGCAAACAGCTCGCCCACACAACTCCATACATGTGTTCTGTGGTTGTGAGGCCGGTTGGACGTACTGCAAAATCCTATATAATTACATAAGGCGGCTTATGTTAGAGAACATTGCATTCTCTGACAACAGCTCTGGTGGAAATTCCTGCAGTTTGCATGCCAATTGCACGCTCCGTCAACTTGAATACATCTGTGGCGTTGTGTGACTGCACATCAGAGAGTGGCATTTTATTGTCCCAGCACAAGGTGCACCTATTTAATGATCATGCTGTTAAAGATAGGGCTGATTACTGCCCCCTTTGGAGGAATTGCGTGCCCATAGTAAACAGAAAAAAAATCTGTCAAAAATTGCTAATATATGCATATAAAAATTATTATTGAATAGAAAACACTCTAAAGCTTCTAAAACCGTTTAAATTATGTCTCTTTGTAAAGCAGAACTCTCAGGGCACTAATTCTCCCAAACTCTCTCTTGTCATCATAAAAGTTGGCCCAACTTTGACGTCATCGCCCCCACCCTTCCCAAGCACCTACAGTCCTGGGAACAGTTTCTATGTCTTCAGCGCGATGTCTGCTTTCAATGGGGCTTCTCATTGTGAGAATTGCGCGCTCACGAGAGTTTTGGCGGCCGAAACCTTTCGGTCACACGAAAAAACAGGTTACTCTCATGCGCGCTCTGCTCGGGTGATGTCTTTCTTCCAAGATTGATTAAACGACGCGTGTGTTTCTGATCGTCCTCAGGATTGCTGTGAACCTAGATAACATGCTAACGCTGTGTTCTGAACATAGTTTGACAAGTTTAGTCGACATATAATATGTAATTTCGACGTTTTGATGTGCATCCACTCGACTTTTTGGCCGCATTTCAACCGGAATATGTCTTGTTTGATCACCGAAAGACACAGACTTCCAAACTAAAGCTGTTTTTGGTAAGTATAAACCCTTCCACGTCTTCTGATGGAAGAACAGCAAAGGTAAGGGAATATTTATGTGTTTATTATGGGTTTCTGTGGACTCCGAAGTAGAGGAGCCATAATGCAAATTTCTGAGCGCCGTCTCATATTATTACATAGTGAACGAAATCTGTAACGTTAAAAATAAATGTAACACAGCGATTGCATTTAGAAGAAGTGTATCTTTCTATATATATGTAGAACATGCATATTTAGTCAAAGTTTATAATGTGTATTCCTTGTTAGCTGACGGCATCTGCCGGAGCTATCGCATTTCTCCGGACATTTGAGTAGCATTTTCTGAACAATGTGTCATTGTAAACAGAGATTTATGGATATATATAGCATATTATTGAAAAAAACATAAATGTACTGTGTAACATGTTATATTACTGTCATCTGATGAAGATTTCAAAAGGTTAGTGAAATTATTTTTCATTTAATCCTGCGTTTGGTGATTGCATATTTTGTTCAATTTGGCTATGGAAATTAGCTGTGTGTTCGGTGTGTCTTCGGTGGTGGTTTGACATAAATATGGTCGCCGTAAAACATGAAATCTGACTTGCTGGGTAGATAAACAAGCTCGCCGTAAAACATTTTAGAAATCTGACTTGCTGGCTAGATAAACAAGTTGTTTATCTTTCATTTGAGCTATTGGACTTGTTAATGTGTGGAGGTTAAATATTTTTAAGAATATTTTTTGCGTTCCATGCGCCACATTCCAGCTGACGGCGGGAGGGCCGGTTCCCAATTGGGACTCAAGATCCTCAACAGGTTCAACTTTTTGATGGGCCACACCTGTCAGGTGGATGGAGTATCTTGGCAAAGAACAAATGTTCACTAACAGGGATGGTAACACATTTATGCACATTTCGGTGATATTTTATTTCAGCTCATGAAACAATGGGACAACACTTTACATGTTGCATTTATATGTTTGTTCAGTGCACATTCCAACTGTATTTAATGGTTTTATGTAGTTATCTTTTCATGTTTTGAATGTTGTATTGTAGTAACCCTCACAACCATTTTTTTGTCAAAAGGTAAGGACTATTTTCATCATGCAGAATAATTATACCTCAAACATATTTTTGACTTTGTGCAATATCTACAATCTAAATGTGTGTATCCAACTTTCTTGTTGTTTTTCTGTTTGACTTTGTATGGTCATTTATTTGACATAGGGGTCGTAGGTCAAATCAGTTGTCATGATTTCTATGCATAAAAAAATCCCTTTATAATAAGATAATACAAAAGTGCATTATTACTTATCTACACCATATTGGCTGGACAGCAAATAAACGTTATAGCCATTTTTCTCAGTTTCACTGTTTGCATAGTTACTGCACTTTGCCTGTGTATGGCAGAGTTGGTAAATGCTGTCAAAACATAATTGAACAAAGCCAAAGTGCAGTAACTTCTGTTACTGCTGTTTGCCTTGGTTTTTACTTGGATTTTGCAGTTACTGCATATTTCACACTCCATGTTCTCTGAAACTGAACGGAATTGAACCAGGACACTTTGTCACACGATAAAACACATACTATAAAGCCTGATTTCAGTCTTACCTACATTTTGACCAAAAGTGTAGTTACTGCATGTTTGCCTTTGTAGGGCAGAGTACTGGTGGTATGCAAGTACTGTATAACGTCAACAACAACTCAATTTGTGATGTTTCTTCTCGTCATTTTACTCAGCTTTTCATGGACTTGACGAGGGTCTCCATAGATTCGTACATTAACACAATCGACAACGTGCAAATCGCCTCAGGAGAGGAGATGAGGACCATGCTTCATGCGCCTGTCTTATCAGGAGAGTATGCCTGTAGAATTAGAGGGTCTGAACAGACTGTGTCCTCAGTGAGGATCTTCGTGAGCAGTGAGTACCTATGTTTTCTCGCTTAACTAAAAGCAACTCCATCTCTTGTATAGGTATTCACAGTATGTCTGCCTCTCCCCTACTCTGTACTGTAACCGATTGGTACAGTGCAATCTGCTTGCATAGCGATTGTCTGAATTATCTTACACTCCATACCCAATGCTCAGATTTCACAGTAACTCTTGTGTTCTCCGTTCACTTTCAACAGAATGGTACAAACCAAATGTTGGACTCATCATCACGGCTCTCCTCACAACCGTATCTGGAGCAGCCATATTAGTGTATATGTGTGTCTATCGTGTCCAGAAGGGGGAGACAGCAAATGCTGTCACTTCTCAAGGGGTGTCCACAGCTGACCCAGAGGCCTCACCAGGAATGGAGAGAGTGTCTAGAAACATGCAGGAAGCCCCGCCCGAAAATCTCCATACAATCCCTATGCAGTAAACTTTTTGTGTATTTACAATTAAATAAAACGTATGGGCCTGTCTGAAACGTCACCCTAAACCTTTTATATAAGGTAGTGTCCTACTTTCTACCAGTCATGTGGCTCTGGTGAAGAAGTTGTGCACAGCCCACTGGGCACACACTGGTTGAATCAATGTTGTTTCCATGTCATTTCAGTGAAATTATGTTGAACCAACGCGGAATAAACACTTAATTTACGTCTGTGCCCAGTGGGGAGTAGGGTGACATTTGTCATTTGCCCTATAGGTGTTTCCTCACAAAACTAAAACAAAAAAATACCATGATTTTGGGGATTTTCACTCAAATTACTCCACGAACTTATTAATGTTCCAAAGTGGGTTCTCTGCTAGTTGTAACGTTATGGCCCATTTTATACAGAGAAATTGGCTTGGTAGGCAATGTAGCCAATCACAGCCCTCCTTGGACATCCTGCAAAGCACCAACACAGAGGGCGACCATTTTTTATACATTTTCACATTCACTGTGTTGGTGATGCTTACAAATTGGATCATCACTTTAAAAGTAGCAGAGATCCCACTCTTGAATGTTGATATGTCTGTAGAGCATATTATGTTCAACAATAAATAGAATACTTAGCTCAATCAAAAATGTGATCTTTTCAATATGCACATTTACATTTTTCAATATTTATACATTTATGTGAGAAATGTGTTATTGAAATCAAAATACTACTCATATTACAGAGCAAGGGGAGAAGCTTCACACCAACAATTGCTTTATAGCACCTACAGATGAAACATGGAGTCTTAAAGGAGGCCTGGGTTAGGCCAAAGTGTCATAGAATATTCTAACTTCAATGAATTATTTCCCAATGATCTTTTGTGTCAAATATATGTCAACAATCTTTCCTTCAACAGGTCCTTCTATGGATTAAATGTTGTGAAAATCGTGGTCTTTTTTTGTTCTAGTAGCATGAGGAACCACTACTACAGTATGTCTGTGATTATGCTTCTGTAATGCAATCTAATAAGACTGTCTTGAGGAGGACAGGAAGTCATAAATAGTTCAATCAAACTCAATTGTTGTGTAGGAAATGAACGTGAGATAAAACAGTGGGTCTTAACTTTGGATGTTGCCTTTAATTATGTGTTTGATGTGTCCCTTCATAAGACAATGACCGGTAACTAACTGGGTTTTTGAGAGCTTGTTGTATTCGGCAAATGATCAGTACTTTATTCATACGAATAATCAGTTATCAGTTTAATGTGGTTGAATACTCTGAAATTCCAAAGTGCTCAACATTGTAGTTTCATTTGATCAAAGGATGTGCTAGATGGTGCCAGAGATGTATGTGAAGCCCACACAATTCAGAAAAAAGACAACAAAAATTAAAATAAATGTAAGAGACAGCAGGCAGTGATTATAGATCTCAGATTCATTTAATTTGTTATTTTTTTTATGTTAAAAAGTCAATTGACACAAATTATGTAGGTTGTTGAGAAAACTTTGACAAATAAATCTGGTCGCAACATCGTTTCATTCCAATGGTCATAAAAAGCTAAACCAAGCACAGAAGAAAACTATTTACAGGAAACCTCTCTAAAATGTAAACCTCTGACAACAATGTATTTCCTTTAGAGTTATGCGAGTGAAGATTGACTACAGGCTCTTCTGTATGGCTACTTCAGTACACTATGAAAGAGACAGGTCATGTGTTCGTAACGAGGCCTATTTCTGTTTACGAGAACACATGACATAATCGCTTTCATATCATTCATAAATCACCTTAAAGAAATATGAGGGTATTCCCACAAGGGTGGGAGTGTTTTCTCCGTTCAGCTGCCAAATCAGCAAGTGTCCATAGTTGATTGATTATGTCCATGGCACTGCCGCCTACGAGTGTGACGCTAGAACAATATGCCCAACAACCACTGATGCATTTAGATGCAACATACAAGCTGACAAAGATACAAGGAGGATCCCGAGCAAGCTTTCTTTATAGCTGGTTTAAACTTTTTCCTCAAGAGTTTACTCTTTTTTTTCTCTTTTTTTCTTCCTATTCCTTATTCGTCAGTGCAGAAAGATAGGAATGTAGGCCTTGTTAAACATGGTGAAGAGTGCATGTGAATGAGGGGAGAACAGCTATTGATCCTGGATGAACACGTTGATACATTCATTGTTTTCCAGCGAATCACTGTCAAGGCAGTATAATTCAATGTCCATATTCTTATCTCTCTGTCCTGGGAGGGATTGAAAAAGAAACGTAAATACATGTCATCAATCTCATTGCAAATCATCAGGTTCGCTAGACATTCCCCCATCACTTTTAACTCAACAGGCATATTGCTGTGTCTAAGAGTACTGCGTACCACCGTGGATTGGTACAGAGTTGAAGGTCTCTAGAAACGTCTGCTGGAGCTGGTGGATGTCACAGACTTGGTGATGGTGGCACCTCCGCCGCTTCCAAAGCTGCTGCCGCCGCCAAAGCTGCTGCCGCCGCCAAAGCTGCTGCTGCCGCCAAAGCTGCCGCCGCCGTAGCTTCCGCTGCCGCCGCCATAGCCGAATCCACCTGAGCTTCCGGCGGAGTAGTCTGGGTACAGAGAGATAGAGTGGGATCAGTTTAATCGGCTGTAAAGCTAGAGGATATTTCGGTTTCAATGATGCATGGCAAAGTCCATGTGTATTCCTCAGCATAACGTAAAATGATCTGAACTAGGTGACACAGTTAGAAATGAAATCAAATGGTACTTACTGCCGCCAGAGGTCTGCTGCACATGGATTGTTGCAGACGCACCACCGGAGGATATTCTGTAAATAGATAAGTCCAATGTTATTGAAGTTTGGATGGAAAGTTGATCAAATATGCTAACTGTCATTCATAACATGCTAAGCTAAGAGGCTAATGTCTCAACTATCCAGCTTTAACTCACCTGCTTTCCTCTCCTTCCAGCAGCTTCCTGTAGGTGGCAATTTCAATGTCCAGGGCCAGCTTGACGTTCATCAGCTCCTGGTACTCACGCACCTGGCGGGCCATGTCCTGCTTGGCTCTCTGGAGGGCATCCTCCAGGTCCTTGATGCGGAGCTTGGCGTCCTTCACCGCCATCTCACCGCGCTCCTCTGCCTCAGCGATCTGAGCCTCAAGGTTGGCCCTCTGTGGAAAAAGAGAATGGTGCATTAGCATTAACCTCGGCTATTAGCAATGCTCATTAGCATTAGCCTGTATCCACTGTAGAAGCATGGATTAGCAGCTAATGGTAATTCGCTAGCGCTATGAACCATCTTGCTTGGACATCAGCTATTTATGGACAATCCTCATAA
Organism: Oncorhynchus tshawytscha; assembly: GCF_018296145.1. Taxonomy (NCBI): domain Eukaryota; kingdom Metazoa; phylum Chordata; class Actinopteri; order Salmoniformes; family Salmonidae; genus Oncorhynchus; species Oncorhynchus tshawytscha. The sequence goes on from NC_056430.1 coordinate 49,659,187, forward strand.
AAGAGGTTCTGAAATTAGCTGGCACCCTCACCTGTCCCTTGACAGACTCAATCTCATTCTGGAGACGAGAAATCATGCGGTTTATCTCAGCAATCTCAGCCTTGGTTGAGCGGAGGTCCTCACCATACTGTCCAGCAGAGCTCTGCATCTCCTCATACTGAGAAAAGTGAGGAAGAAATGTAAGAACATTTAAATGAGGGAGGTGAAGATTGCGGAAGCACTCACAGCAATTCAGCTTATTTTGGCCAAAATTGTCCTGGTAAACTCTGTTCATGTTCAAACTCTGCTTACCTTCTGCTTGTACCAGGTCTCGGCCTCAGCTCTGCTGCGGTTGGCGATGTCCTCGTACTGGGCGCGCACTTCAGCGACGATGGAGTCCATGTCCAGGTTACGGCTGTTGTCCATCTCCACTACAACAGAGGTGTCCTTGATCTGGCCCTGCAGCTCATGCAGCTCCTGAAGAACCAAGAGAGGATAGAGCCAACATCTGATTCACTGACTATCATGTAGTGTTGAAGCTCTCCAAGATTCAGATATGGAAGACTTATGTGTTGCATGGTAAATGTGAAAAAGTTAATGAATGTTGAAAATGTTAATGAATGTTGAAAATGTTAATGAATGGTTCGTACCGCCTCGTAGACGGCCCTGAGGAAGTTGATCTCATCCTGAAGAGCGTCAACCTTGGCCTCCAGCTCCACCTTGTTCATGTAGGCACCATCAACATCCTAGAGAGAGCGAGAGTGTGTGTGTGAGAGAGAGAGAGAGAGAGAGAGAGAGAGAGAGAGAGAGAGAGAGAGAGAGAGAGAGAGGAATTAATGGAATGGAATTGATATGGGTTCTAACTCTGATATGAGTTATGACAAGACATCATGTTATATCCTGCACACCTTCTTCAGCAGGACAAACTCGTTCTCCACTGAGGCACGTTTGTTGATTTCATCTTCATACCTGATGACAAAGCAAAGGGCAATATTTCATGCAAAGTCATCACTCTGGGTGGCTTCTTACACTGAGGTTAAACATAAGTTATTGCTTATACTAATATGGCTACTTTTGAAGCACCGCCGACATATCGACACCTACTTGTTCTTGAAGTCCTCAACCAGGCCCTGCATGTTCTTCAGCTCCCCCTCCAGCTTCATCTTCTCGTTGCCCAGACCATCAAGCTGTCTGCGCAGGTTGGAGATGTAGGCCTCAAACATGGCGTCGATGTTGGAGCGGGTGGTGGTCTGGTCCTGCAGGAGGCTCCACTTGGTCTCCAGCATCTTGTTCTGCTGCTCCAGGAAACGCACCTGCAGGGACAAAAGGGACATGGTCAGTGAGTGAGTGAATAAATGGATGCGTGTTCATTAATGAATAAGGATGGGTGATGGATGGCCCATGAATAAGGCTTTATAGCCTCAAAATTCAAATTCAATTGTCAGCCTGAGTAGACTTGGTAATGAAAATAATGAATCAGTTCTGTCAATTTTTAAAAGGGAGTAGAACGAATTGGGCTCCAATGGTGTGGCAAAAACATAACTTAGCTGAAGTCAACCTTGTAGCAGACTTGCAATAAAAGCCACACCAGTACCTGCATAGCTGTGTAAATAGCATCACAGGGTTGGGCTTGAACAGCCGGTCAGTGTCCAAGACCTTGTTAATTTAACCGATGATGACATATGGCAATCTACATGTATACACCCAGGCTGAGAAGCCTACATCCTGGGAGGCAAGACGAAACCTGATCCCATCGATAAACTGCCCTGAGATGTTTAGCTCTCATTGTTCACTCTCAGAACAAAAGATAGGCAAGTAAAAGAGAGTTTATCGGCATGCCAAAGCATATCCAAACTTTCTCTGCCTAGGACAGACTCACTGTGTGTGTATGGCTTTGAAATGTTTTACCTATCTCTCATAGTTATGAGTCATCTCCTTTTCGCTCTGTTTCACTGTGAAGGCCACACATTCATTCAAGCCATAAGAAAAACTAGGTGTGGCAGATAAACCACAGAAGACAAAAGCAGCTTTGAAGGCTTTACAGAGGTGTTTACATTGTTCTTTGCCTTGCTTGTGAGAGTTGACTCTCTGCCAATTAAGGGGGTGTATTTTATTCTCTACCTCAAGTAAGGCATATAGGGGGGTGTGCAGGTGGAAATACCTAGAGACTGGTGTAAACATGGAGTTCATCTTTCATTGGAAAAGACAAAAGGGAAAGTTGATTTACTGTACTGCAACTGCACTCGACATGCTCATCTCCCATGACAACGGGGACAGGCATAGACTTTGGACTGTGGGCACTCTGTAGAAAGGTCCACACGACCACACCCCACAGGTATGAGATCGGGTGAGTCATGGATAAGAGATGGGTCTCCACCCTTGTTTAGATAGCAGCCAAAGAGACCGCTACAGTCACAGGACGGGCTATCAACTCCTGGGTAGAGACCTTTAATAACTTTTGTGAAAGTTAAACACAGGGGCAGTCAGAAACAGCTTTTGCACAGATTATAAGAGAATCCCAAAGGTCGAAATTCATTGACGGATTCAGCATTAGAGATAAGATTCATAGCTGCCCTGGTGTCCTACCTCTCTCTTTCTTTGAACCAGAGTGTAAGATTATTGAGCTCACAAGGGGAGTTGTGACATAAGGGCTTAGCCAACAGAAAAATAAACATTCCTGCATATTGAGATCGTCTTTTCTTAGCTATATACAGCCAGGAAATCCTGTTATATTAGGATGCTAATATGTGAGGTGAGAACAAAGGCTTGTATTTGTTGCCTTTCTGGTTTACTCCATTGATTCTGATCATTGCACAGTGTCCCTGTAGTCAATGTCAAATATCTATTTGGTTAGAGTTTGACATGGAAGCCTGCAAATAGTATAGCTCTACAGAAGCAAAGCAGTATAATATCATTCTGCTTTAATACAGGCTTTAAGCTCACTTTCTTTAAGAATACATACAGTGCATGAGAAAGTCAATGGAAATGTGTACTGGTACTTATCTGGCTCATTACAGAATATATAGTAAAATAGCATGCAATCAATGTCGATGTGAATGCTCAGTGTTTGAAGTGCAGGCGAGCTGGAGTCATATAGAGTTAACAGGAACTGACCTTATCGATGAAGGAGGCGAAGCGGTTGTTGAGGGTCTTGATCTGCTCCTTCTCGTGGGTGCGGACCACCTGGATGTTGGGGTCGATCTCCAGGTTCAGGGGGGCCAGCAGGCTCTGGTTGGTTGTGACAGCTGTGATGGGGTATCCGCCACCCATACCACCACCGAATCCAGCGCCGAGACCGCCACCGTAGCCACCTGCGCTGCTGCTGCTGTAGCTGAAGCCGCCGCCGCTGCCCCCGCCCATGCCCCCGCCCATGCCCATGCCACCACCGAATCCGGCACCGGAACGACGGACGGATCCGCTGCTCATCCTGGTGGAGCCGGGGGCAATCATAGACTGGCTGGTGAAGCTCCTGCGAATGCTGGTGGTGCCGCCGCCTATGCTGCCGCCCATGCCGCCGCCGCTGCTGGTGTAGCTTGTCCTGCTGAAGCTCATCGTTGAAACTTTAGGGGAGTGTTGACTCTTCTTTACAAGCCTGGAATTCTCGAAAAATTGAGAGGGGTAGAGAGCGACAGAAGTAGGACAGAGGACAAGGAGGCTTCAAAAGGAGAGTCAAGTCCCTCAAGTGACGATCTGTCTGGCACCACAGCGGTTTTATCCTACTCTAGAGCCGAGGGGAGGAGCATTCACCTGGAACATACCCACTTTTACCTGCACTTCTCTCCCTTTCCCTCCTCCTCCCTCTCCCTTGGTTCCCTTGAGGCTGTGGCTGGCAGGAGTGGCCTGTCCTGTCAGACTGGTCAAAAAGGATTGAGAGGAGATCAGCCCTGACACACCCTGCTTCTGGCGAAAAGGGTTGAGAGAGGAAGTTGTGGGGGAGGGGGGTGAGTATACAAGGAGGGTGAGTCTTTTAACCTTTGGGATTCATTGCATGTTACGAGAGGTCTCTTCAAGAGAAGACAAGTGCACTATCTCACAGAGCTCCGAGAAAGTGAATGAGGAGAAATGCACTAAAATGTGGTTACTTGGAGATAATTTACTGTCGTGTCACTACCGTTTGTCTTCAATATGTATGGCAGACATGTTCATGTGTCTACAAAACGTAAATAAAAATAGCCTATCGGAAAAGGCAAGCCTACTGTACAACCACAACACACACCCATATGCATACACATACACAGACACACATATCCAGTGTTCATCGGACCTGCAGCAGAGTGGCTCATTTGATTGACCCAAACCACATGTAAAGCCTATGTGCATGTTCTTGTTATTTTCAGTCACTATACAAAACTGCCCTAGTCTCTGACACAAACTGTTATACTATGAGTATACTGATGTAGAGCCTTAGGGGGAGTAAAATAGGCTTGTGAAGGGTGGCACAGAAGGATTTGCTTAGGGCATATGCATATATTATAGTTTCTACATGTCTACAGCGTAGCCAAGTTCACACTCCGGGGAGTACAGTCTTGCACATGAATGAATTACGTATATTACAACCTCTTCCAGTAGTATAATCACTTACTCGCTTCGATTATGCCAACTGGCACAACACCCAGTGGATGATTTTAATGACAGTTGATGCCAGTGATGTGATTTCCAGTATACTGTACTCCTATGGCAATTGGAAACGGTACACTTTATTTTCAACATACAGTAATGTTGTACACCTACTTTCAGGGAGAGGAATTTTTAGCTCTGCCTCTTGAATTTTCGTGAATGTGTGTGAGAAACTGTCTGCAAACCTTGTCTCATAGCAATGTTGGCCAGATATTGGCCGGGCTCTTCTTGGCAACAGATGTTGATGCATGGGTAATATCTCATAGAAGGTGTGTTGTGCGACTCCTGACCCCTTCCTTAGGTTGATTGATTGATTGATTGATTGATTGATTGAATTTGAAATCAAGACATATTCAATCAAACCAAACTGCATTTCAAGTGCATTGTAGACATATGATAGAAACATTACAACAGGGCCAGTGATGTATGCCACGTTCCTGACTCTTTACGGCCTGTAGGACCTCTTATAGTAAAAGTGACATCATTTACTGATCATTTACTGTGAGTGAATGTGTGAGTGAGCTCTGACTCATCAACCTGTCCCAACACGGTTGTATGCGGTCTCGCACTTTATCTGTCTATCAAGCTCTCCTCCACTTTCTCTCGCTGACTCGCTCCATTTCGAGTTGTAAATCTCTCTTTCACACACCTAAACACATATGTATTCATGCCTCTCTGACAGCATGACATAGGTTTATAGAAATATTCAAACTAGTGTATGCATGAATGAATCACAACGATACAGCACATATCTCACACAACTTCACCATACAAAAAGCATTCATGCATTACGTAAGGGATAGTCAACGAGGGCCTATGCATTCCATGGAAAAGAATGAACGACGTAGGCATGGAAGGTGTGTTCCATGATGTGCTAGCGGAGTGGAATTGACATTCCACGGCGTTGCATTATTTTCTAGAGAACGCACAGAGGCCCTAGTTGATTATCCCTTTCATTCCATGGCTATAATTTAACACATTTGTCACTAGCAATGCGCTCATTTGCCGGTTGAAATGTGTTCAACATCCACTGAAGTAACGAGCAATTTTACAAGATAGCTACAGTCATTGCTGTGGTAACTAAACAAGCCATCAAGCCTAGCTTGCCATTATGAAAATCTAATTTAACAATGCCAATAATGTTTTCAATTTGACTTTTACTTTCAGAAGTATTTATGCTGCAGTAGTTTGTGTCAGGGGGCTAGGGTCAGTCTGTTATATCTGGAGTATTTCTCCTGTCTTATCTGGTGTCCTGTGTGAATTTAAGTATGCTCTCTCTAATTCTCTCTCTTTTTCTTTCTTTCTTTCTCTCTCTCGGAGGACCTGAGCCCTAGGACCATGCCTCAGGACTACCTGGCCTGATGACTCCTTGCTGTCCCCAGTCCACCTGGCCATGCTGCTGCTCCAGTTTCAACTGTTCTGCCTAAGGCTACGGAACCCTGACCTTTTCACTGGACGTGCTACCTGCCCCAGACCTGCTGTTTTCAACTCTCTAGAGACAGCAGGAGCGGTAGAGATACTCTGAAATGATCGGCTATGAAAAGCCAACTGACAATTACTCCTGAGGTGCTGACCTGTTGCCCCCTCGACAACCACTGTGATTATTATTATTTGACACTGCTGGTCATCTATGAACATTTGAACATCTTGGTCATGTTCTGTTATAATCTCCAACCGGTACAGCCAGAAAAGAACTGCCACCCCTCATAGCCTGGTTCCTCTCTAGGTTTCTTCCTAGGTTGTGGCCTTTCTAGGGAGTTTGTCCTAGCCACCATGCTTCTACACCTGCATTGCTGCTGTTTGGGGTTTTAGGCTGGGGATCTGTACAGCTCTTTGAGATATCAGCTGATGTAAGAAGGGCTTTATAAATACATTTGATTTTATTTGAGAAGCAGCTCAAACATAGAACATGGAAGAATGAACTATAGCCATTGAATTCAACCATGCAAATATAACGCCCTAACTACACCTTGCCAAGATATCCTCCAAACACAGGTTTCTCTGGCATCATCAATTAAATAATGCATGCTCTCGAATAACCTTCAAGACAATCCGAAAAACTATTCAACAATGCAATGGTATAAACATAAATGTACATTACACACACACACACACACACACACACTCATTTATTTCTCAATGTATGCAGGAATCAGAGCTATAGTATAGAGAAAACAAAAGAAGGAGTGTTGTAATGGATGTACTGTATATCACAATGTATATATATCGTAACAGTCTGACAAGCCTCGCGGGTAGAAGTATTTACCTCCAGGGCTACATACAGTAAGGGGAGGGAAATGCTCATAAAAAGAGAGCGCAATAGAAAAAGAAAGGGAAATAATAAAAGCCTGAGTGACACAGAGATAATAAGTGTAGAAAGGAAGCAAAAAGGAGGTCAAAAGAGAGAGAAAGACAGTAAGATGTGGAAAGAAAGAAGGAAATAGAGTAAGAGATATGGGAGGTAAGAGCAAAATAAAGAGAAAAAGATTAAGTCATGCTCATAAATCTATGTGTGGTTTCTGTCTGTTGTGGTGATCCTGTAATTGCAGTCAGTCAGAGCTATGCTCTGGAGTCTGGGATTTTCTAGCCCAATGACACACACAGAGGAGAGGGTGTGAGGGTGAGTTTCGGCAGGTCAAGACAGAGATGGACTTGGCCTTTCAGGAAATCTAAGAATGGAATTCAAGTGTTGTCCCTAAGGGCAGTGTGTTATACTGTAATAAAGCCATATATAAGAGTAAATGTCTGTGTGTCTTGTACAATGGGTGGGTGTGTCTACTGTTTGTATGGGTATACCCTATGTGTGCCTGCATGTAGGCCTATAATAGATATGTGTGAATTGTGTATGAATTATTGTGGAGACCAAAGCGTCTTAGGCCACCATGCACCACCAATAGGAAGAGAAAAGAAAAGTAGTGTCCGTGTCCTGACTTGCTTTAGTTTTGCTTTGGTGTGTTGGATACATAGACCTATCATTAGTGAATCTCGGCTCTCGGCTCTTCCCAAACAGAAGTAAAGTTCAACAAGAAAACAATATCTATTATGAAATCCATGAGAGCTTAATAAAGAGAAAATATGCCTGCCAAAAAGAAGATTGAATGAAAACAGGGGCGCTTGCCAAAAACACGAGCACACACAAGCCTCCCTTTGGAACAGTGAGAGTGAATGAGTGATTGAGTCCCTTAAGGGAGAAAAGCACTCTTTTTATCCATTCATTTTTACAATAATCTCATTTTCTCTACCCTCCTTCGTTTTGAAATGTTATCCTCCTCATCCGACCTCATCTTCTCTCTGCACTTCTCACTAGCTTGCTCATTCTTTGTCACTAATTAAGAAATAACCAATCCTAGTTTCAAATATCAATCTTTGCGATGACTATTGCCTTTGCAGGTGTCGCTCTTTGGTGTGACAGTACTGAACGATTGATTGCCAGCGGCACTCTTTGTTTAAATGCTAATGCTACATGGCAAACTAAAAGCTATGTCAAATCAAATGAATAAATGAAATGTTTGTCACATGCGCCAAATACAACAAGTGTAGACTTTAATGTGAAATGTTTACTTTACGAACCCTTTCCCAACAATGCGGAGTTAAAAAAGTACGAAAGATTAGCAAAAAAATGTCAAAGGAAATAGTAGCACAATAAAATAACAATAACGGGACTACATACAAGGAGTATTGAGTACTGAGTCAATGTGCAGGGGTACGAGGTAATTGAGGTAATATGTACATATACCGAAGGCTGCTGATAATGGCCAGAATGGAGCGAATGGAATGGCATCAAACACCTGGAAACCATGTGTTTGATATATTTGATACCATTCCACTGATTCCACCCCAGTCATTACCACAACCCTGTTCTCCCCAATTAATGTGTCACCAACCTCCAGTCACATGTTGGTCAGTGTGAAAGTGACTAGGCAATCAGGATAGATAAAAAATAGAGCATGAAGGGTTTCATTCCAAAACGCTATATATCTATTTGAGCTTTTATTGTTTAAAGAACTTAGAAAAGCCATTAGTCGTATGTACGGAATGCGCACTGTATATGACGAAATGCTTGCTTGCAGGTTCCTTCTATCTAGACAATGTAACAACAATGCATTGGTGCATGGGGTTGTTCAATGACAGACAATATATTTGTTTAAAATCTATCACTTGATGGTTTCATTTCAGAGAGACAAATAATCATGTTTTGTTGAAAAACGCTATATATCCCGCTCACTCTCAGAGAAATAAGTACTACTGCTAGATTTTACCCAGTCAAATGACACATTTGTGACATCAAGATAAAAATAAAATAATAATTAGTCATTTGACATCTGTTTGTAAAATACTTACATTTGACATTTTAGTCATTTATCAGATGCTCTTATCCAGCGACTTACAATTAGTGCATTCATCTTAAGATAGCTAGGTGAGACAACCACATATCACAGTCAAATATACAGGTAACAAATATTCCAATCAAGCTAAAAAATGGATATACAGTTGAAGTCTGAAGTTTACATACATTTAGGTTAGAGTCATTAAAACTCGTTTTTCAACCACTCCACAAATGTATTGTTAACAAACTATAGTTTTGGAAAGTCGGTTAGGACATCTACTTTGTGCATGACACAATACATTTTTCCAACAATTGTTTACAGACAGATTATTTCACTTATAACTCACTGTATCACAATTACAGTGGGTCAGAAGTTTACATAAACTAAGCTGATTGTGCCTTTAAACAGCTTGGAAAATTCCATAAAATTATGTCATGGCTTTAGAAGCTTTCCAAACGTCTGAAGGTACCACGTTCATCTGCACAAACAATAGTAGGCAAGTATAAACGCCATGGGACCACACAGCCGCCATACCGCTCAGGAAGGAGACGCGTTCTGTCTCCTAGAGATGAACATACTTTGGTGCGAAAAGTGCAAATGTACATATTAACTGAATTACCTCAACTAACTGGTGCCACCGCACATTGACTCTGTACCGGTACTCCCTGCATATAGCCTCGCCATTTTTATTTTACTGCTGCTCTTTAATTATTTGTTACTTGTATTTATTATTTTTGGGGTATTTTTCTTGATATAGGAGTTGTAAGTTGGGAAAAGGTTTGACACTTGGGATTCAGGCCAAAGAGTTCAATCTTGGTTTCATCAGACCAGAGAATCTTGTTCCTCATGGTCTGAGTCCTTTAAGTTCCTTTTCGCAAACACCAATCGGGCTGTAATCTGCCTTTTACTAAGGAGTGACTTTCATCTAGCCACCCTATCATAAAGACCTGATTGGTGGAGTGCTACAGATATGGTTGTCCTTCTGGAAGGTTCTCCCATCTCCACAGAGGAACTCTGGAGCTCTGTCAGAGTGACCATCGGGTTCTTGGTCATCTTTCTGACTGAGGCCCTTTTCCCCCGATTGCTCAGTTTGGCCAGGCGGCCAGCTCTAGAAAGAGTGTTGATGGTTCCAAACTACTTCCATTTAAGAATGATAGAGTCGACTGTGTTGTTGGGGATTTTCAATGCTGCAGAAATGTTTCGGTACCCTTCCCCAGATCTGTGCCTCAACACAATCCTGTCTTGGAGCTCTGCGTACAAATCCTTCGACCTCATTGCTTTGTTTTTGCTCTGACATGCACTGTCAACTGTGGGACCTTATATAGACATGTGTGTGCCTTTCCAAATCATGTCCAATCATTTGAATTAACCACAGGTGGAATCCAATGAAGTTGTAGAAACATCTCAAAGATGTTCAACGAAAACAGGATGCATCTGAGCTCAATTTTGAGTATCATAGCAACGGGTCTGGATACTTGTGTAAATTAGGTATTCTTGTTTTTATTTTAAGACATTTGCAGAAATGGCTAAAAACCTGTTTTTTGTGGTATTGTGTGTAGATTGATGAGTAACATGTTTTACCTCATTCAGTTTGGAATAAGGCTGTAACGTAACAAAATGTATAAAAAGTAAAGGGGTCTGAATCATTTCCGAATTTGCCGTATTACTATCACATTACTTTGAACTCTTCCAAGACGCCGATTTGCCTGCTGTAACTTTCCCTTTCAGTCACTCATATAATGAACATGCCTTGGCTGGCTTGCATGACTATACTGTCTGTAGACAAGTGTGGTCAGGGTGTTGCGGAGGTGAGGAATGATGGTAGCTGATTTGAAGACTGTTCTCTCCCCGTCACTCACTCTGGTGTGTAGCCACCAGTAAGAGAGGTTACTGTCAAGCAAGCATATAGGGTAGCCCATGTGCCAACGTGGAGTGGAGTATTTATTATCCTCGAGTGGCAATTCATTTTTTGCATATAGTAAAAACAATGGACACATAACAATAAATAGGTAGATTATCCATTGTACACTGTCATCAAAACAGTAGATGTCATGGACTGTACCATTTGGTCAATGGACTGCACCCCATTTTTGACCTACAGTATTGACATTTAAATCTGCTCAGGAAGGTACTTAGGCACCATAATTGAGGCTGAACACCATCATTCAGAAAAGGTCAGGAAATGATTGTGGGGTTACTGACATTCAGAGAAACAGACAGGCAGAAACTTGTACTATACCTGTTCCATTCACACCATAATGTGTTCACTCCTGGCATACTCTATGTGCCAATAGCTAGACCACAAGGTGCATATCAAACACGATCAGCTTCCCCCAGCCAGTTTTTACATAGCAGAGTGTGGAAAAGGCTAGCAGTGAGAGACTCATTTTGCTTTTGGTAGTGCCACTGTTGAGGTATTCCCAGATGAGGTGTAAAAGAGACTTAAAGAGATATCATAGATTGCAACGTAAAACTACAGTAACCAAATCCTGAAACAGCATGCACAAAACATCACAAACAACGTATTTGCATGACAAGACTGTCAGACTGGCTTAATATGAATGATTTATCATTTTTTAAAATAATTTATCATTTTGAATCACTCATTGAATATTTTGGGACGTTAAAACATTACTGTGAATTTATTGTGTTTTTAGGTGCAATAATACCGTGACAGTGGGACTGATAAAGTATGTGAAAAGTTTTACACCAATTTCTTTTCATCAGAAATTACTCCTCATGAGTACCTTCTTGTTTGTGAAAAACATTACTGTTCTCAAATGTTTTATTCATAGATTTTAATTGTGTATTAAATTGGGGTTTTGTTGCGAAACGCTATACAGTTGAAGTTTACATACACCTTTGTCAAATACATTTAAACTCAGTTTTTCACAATTCCTGACATTTAATCCCAGTAAAAAATGCCCTGTTTTAGGTCAGTTAGGATCACCACTTCATTTTAAGAATGTGACATTTCAGAATAATAGCAGAGAGAATGATTTATTTATTTCATCACATTCCCAGTGGGTCAGAAGTTTACATACACTCAATTAGTATTTGGTAGCATTGCCTTTAAATTGTTTAACTTGGGTCAAACATTTTGGGTTGCCTTCCACATGCTTCCCACAATAAATTGGGTGAATTCTGGCCCATCCCCCCTGACAGAGCTGGTGTAACTGAGTCAGGTTTGTAGGCCTCCTTGCTCGCACACGCTTTTTTTGTTCTGCCCACAAATTTTCTATGGGACTGAGGTCAGGGCTTTGTGATGGCCACTCCAATACCTTGACTTTGTTGTCCTTAAGCGATTTTGCCACAATTTTGGAAGTATGCTTGGGGTCATTGTCCATTTGGAAGACCCATTTGCAACCAAGCTTTAACTTCCTGACTGATGTCTTGAGATTTTGCTTCAATATATCCACATCATTTCCCTGCCTCATGATGCCATCTATTTTGTGAAGTGCAACAGTCCCTTGTGTAGCAAAGCACCCCCACAACATGATGCAGCCACCCCCGTGCTTCACGGTTGGGATGGTGTCCTTCGGCTTGCAAGCGTACCCCTTTTTCTCCAAACATAATGATGGTCATTGTGGCCAAACAGTTCTATTTATGTTTCATCAGACCAGAGGACATTTCTCCAAAAAGTACGATCTCCGTCCCTATGTGCAGTTGCAAACAGTAGTCTGGCTTTTTTTATGGCGATTTTGGAGCAGTGGCTTCTTCCTTGCTGAGCGGCCTTTCAGGTTATGTCGATATAGGACTCGTTTTACTGTGGATGTAGATAATTTTTTACCTCTTTCCTCCAGCATCTGGCAGTAATGCAGTGATGCAACAAGTCAGGATGCTCTCAATGTTGCAGCAGTAGAACTTTCTTGGGATCTGAGGACCCATTGCGAGTCTTTTCAGTCTCCTGATGGGGAATAGGTTTTGTTGTGCCCTCCTCACGTCTGTCTTGGTGTATTTGGACCATGTTAGTTTGTTGGTGATGTGGACACCAAGGAACTTGAAGCTCTCAACCTGCTCCACTACAGCCCCATCGATGGGAATGGGGGCGTGCTCGGTCCTCCTTTTCCTGTAGTCCACAATCATCTCCTATTTCTTGATCACATTGAGGGAGGGTTGTTGTCCTGGCACCACACAGCCAGGTCTCTCACCTCCTCCCTATAGACTGTCTCGTCGTTGTCGGTGAGCAGGCCTACCTCTGTTGTCATCGGCAAACTTAATGATGGTGTTGAAGTCATGCTGGTAATGCAGTCATGAGTGAACAGGGAGTACAGAAGGGGACTGATTACGCACCCCTGAGGTCCCCCGTGTTGAGGATCAGTGTGGTAGATGTGTTGTTACCTACCCTTACCACCTGGGGCGGCCCGTCAGGAAGTCCAGGATCCAGTTGCAGAGGGAGGTGTTTAGTCCTAGGGTCCTTAGCTTAGTGGTGAGCTTAGAGGGCACTATGGTGTTGAACGCTGAGCTGTAGTCAATGAATAGCATTCTCACATAGGTGTTCCTTTTGTACAGGTGTGAAAGAGAAGTGTGGAGTGCAATAGAGAGAAGTATGGGAGGTATGCAAATTGGAGTGGGTCTAGGGTTTCTGGGATAATGGTGTTGATGTGAGCCATTACCAGCCTTTCAAAGCATTTCATGGCTACAGACATGAGTACTACAGGTCGGTACTCATTTAGGCAGTTTACCTTAGTGTTCTTGAGCACAGGGACTATGGTGGTCTGCTTGAAACATGTTGGTATTACAGACTCAGACAGGGAGATGGTTGGTCAGCGCATGCCTGGAGTTCAAGTCCTGGTAATCCGTCTGGCCCTGTGGCCTTGTGAATGTTGACCTGTTTAAAGGTCTTACTCACATCGGCTCCGGAGAGCGTGATCACACAGTCATCTGGAACAGCGATTGCTCTCTTGCATGCTTCAGTGTTACTTTCCACAAAGTGAGCAAAGAAGTTATTTAGCTCATCTGCTTCCCTTTATAGTCTGAAATAGATTGCAAGCCCTGCCACATCCGACGAGCGTCGGAGCTGGTGTAGTACGATTCAATCTTAGTCCTGTATTGATGCTTTGCCTGTTTGATGGTTCGTCAGAGGGCATAGAGGGATTTCTTATAAGCTTCCGGGTTAGAGTCCTGATCCTTGAATGCGGCAGCTCTGCCCTTTAGCTCAGTGCGGAAGTTGCCAGTAATCCATGGCTTCTTGTTATGGTATGTATGTACTGTCACTGTGGGAACAACGTCATTGATGTACTTATTGATGAAGCCAGTGACTGATGTGATGTACTCCTCAATGCCATCAGAAAAATCCCTGAACATATTCCATTCTGTGCTAGCAAAACAGTCCTGTAGCTGCTTCATCTGACCACTTTTTTATTGACCGAGTCACTGGTGTTTCCTGCTTTAGTTTTTGCTTGTAAACTCAAATAAAGGATAGTATTATGATCAGATTTGCCAAATGGAGGGCGAGCTTTGAACAAGTTTTTTTTTCTGGTTGCACATCTAACTCGCTGGTAGAAATCAGGTAAAACAGATTCAAGTTTCCCTGCATTAAAGGCCCCGGCCACTAGGAGCTCCCCTTCTGGATGAGCGTTTTCCTGTTTGCTTATGGCCGTATACAGCTCATTGAGTGCGGTCTTAGTGACAGCATCGGTTTGTGGTGATAAATAGGTGGCTACGAAGATAATAGATGAAAACTCTCTTGGTAGATAGTGTGGTCTACAGCATGTCATGAGATAGTCTCGAGGTTTTGCTCGCCTGAGGAAGACTTTCTTAGATATCGTGCACCAGCTGTTGTTTACAAATATACACAGACTGCCACCCCTTGTCTTACCAGAGGCTGCTGTTCTATCCTGTATCACGCACCGGCTGTATGGTATTCATGTCGTCGTTCAGCCCTGACTCGGTGAAACATAAAATATGTCCCGTTGCTAGGATATACGTGCTTGTAGTTTGTCCATTTTATTATCCAACGATTGTATGTTTGTCCAATAATACCGATGGTAAAGGCAGATTAGCCGCTCGCCGCAGTATCCTCAAAAGGCACCCTGACCTCCTTCCGCCATACCTGCATTTCTTTCTCCTGCGAATGACTGGGATGAGGGCCTTCTCTGGTGTCTGGAGTAAATCCCTCTGGTCCGACTCGTAAGATAAAAATCCTTTGTCCAGTTCAAGGAGGGGTAGTCACTGTTCTGATGTCCAGTAGCTCTTTTCGGTCATAAGAGACAATAGCAGCAACATTATGTACAAAATAAGTTACAAACAATGTGAAAAACAAAATAGCACTGTTGGTTAGAAGCCCATATTTCTTGGTCAAATAGCCCTTACACAGGCTGGAGGTGTGTTTTGGTTCAGTGTCCTGTTGGAAAAACAAATGGTAGTCCCACAAACCAGATGGGATGGTTTATCGCTACAGAATGCTGTGGTAGCCATGCTAGTTAAGTGTGTAATTCACAGACCGTCTCACCAGCAAATCACCCCTACACCATCAAACCTCCTCCTCCATGCTTCACTGTGGGAATCACACATGCAGAGATCATCCGTTCACCTACTCTGCATCTCACAAAGACATGGCGGTTGAAACCATCAGACCAAAGGACAGTGGTTTCAGTGGAATCAAATGTGTTCGTTCCCCACTGGAACACACCCTGTGTGTCCCCAAGACCAAGATGAACAAATACAGTGGCCCAAAACACTCCAATTACTCTTGCCCTGTGCAGAAACAACTCCCTAACTCATTGGCAATTGGATCAGAAAAATGATAATAATCAGCAGCATCATCAGAAGGCAAGATTGCCACATTGATTTAGAGTTCTCTGGATTACAGGGAAAGGCCACACCAACTGCAATTTGCTATATCTGTATGTATTACCGAATAAGACTGCTTTCCTGTTTAGCAAAACTGATTTAGCAAAAACAAATTTCACAATTACAATGGCTACATCTTGGGGTAGTGCCAGACCCATTGTGAGTACAGTGGGTTGTCCTCAGCCTGCAAACCTCAACTTAACCAACAATATAGTACAATAAAGTCAACAAGTACTTGATCTGAATGAAAATAAATCACACCATTCATTGACAATGGATATTAAAAGCCAACAAAGCCAACAAAGAGTGTTTGAACCCTTGTACTTTCAACACACCCCTCTGAGTTTGCTTTGGCATTTCCCTTATGTTTGTGGGTGTGTATCTGCGGGGGCGTTTTGTGAACTGGCTGCACTGTGGGAGTCATACTGACACCACCTGTAAAGGTACACACCCTCGCACTTCACCCAAGTCAAATGCAAGTCAAATGTTTCACTCAGCACCATGATAGCACAAGCTATGATAGACAGAGGGAATGCTGTTGAACTACACTCCAATCTATGGCTATCCTGAGTATAAGCTTGGCAATATGCAGCAGAAGGTGGAAACTTGAAAATGGTTCTGGCAAGCGATCTACAAATTCCATTGCAAGTGCAGTTCTATGGAAGGGTTTGGTGTGACAATATGTAAAAACAACTGTGTGTGTGTGTGTGTGTGTGTGTGTGTGTGTGTGTGTGTGTGTGTGTGTGTGTGTGTGTGTGTGTGTGTGTGTGTGTGTGTGTGTGTGTGTTGTTCGTGCATGTGTGAACATTAGTGCCCACCAATGCCATGCTGGTATCATGTCTGCTATCTTTGTGGTTGGAATAAATTAGGCATGCTTTGTGTGCTCACACACCTTATCGCTGTGGTATTATCATGTGACTCATCCCTAATGTGACACTGTGAGAAGGTCAGGCGAGGTGTGTAGTTGCGGTGCATACATATACACAAGTGCCTTCTGGAAGTGTGTTTTTACACCTGCATATGTATGGCTATGTGTTTGTGTCATTGTCTACAAATGTCTTTGCAGGTGTAGCAGGCTGGTGTTCCCAGTGTTCAAGCAAGGATTTTTATTTAGATATTGCAAGATACTCTCAATGCAAGTTGAAAGGGACAAATGGTTAGACCATTGTAAATGTAGCTAAACATCAATAATCATTCGGTCAGATTTTTCAGTATTTTGGAACATGTGTATGGAATGGCAGTGCCCTGATTTACACAAGCGGAGAAGTGTGTTGGTGTGTGTTGTTTCATATCCTGGATCTTTTTGTTGTTGTTGCTAAATGGGTCTTTTGAAAAACAAGTTCAGTCCTCGACAGCTTGGTTGCACGAGTCCAACCTCAGTCCAGTCATGTCCTGGAATCTTCTCTCATTTCAGCCCTTCTCAGAGATCCCTCACATGACCTAACCATTACTGAAACCAACCATCTTGATGAGTGCATCTTTCTCGCACTTTTTCCATAAAAGGTTCTCTGTCAAATACCCTGATTTTGACTATATTCATGTCAAGATTAACATAAATATGTATATAATCCACCCACAGCTGCAGATGCTACAACAGTTAACTAGGGAATTACATGGAATGTATAGCTTTAGTGCAGCTAAAGGCTATATTATCGACTGGAATCCTCAATCAAATTGTAAAAGGTGAGGCAAAGTAGTCTCATCTTCCTTACATCCCTGTTATTTATATATAGATTTAGTGCAGTGTTTCCCAATCCTGGCCCTGGGCACCCAAAAGGATGCACATTTTTGATCTCAGCACTCACACACAATTTAACAAACAAACTACTCCTGTTGAACACGAAACGAGGGAGAGCTCGGGTTTGTTGTTTTGGAAGTCTATTAAAAAAGTTTGGTTAATAGCTAGCTACCTTTTGAGTTTGGATCCCACGACGCGGTTGGCATCCTTTGCTGGGAAAGCCACTATTTGTCCATTGATCCTGCCGACCAAGGACGGGTCTGAGGAGCTGCTTGGCGTAGTGTAGCTGCTAGCTGCCTAGAACCCTAGAGGTGTTTTCTTGAGGGCTTGAGCGCAGCCCATGAAGCGGTTAGCCATTGTGGCTAGGACAGTGAATTATTGACTGTCTAGATCCCTGCTGTTTGTTGTTGTTGTTTCCAATCTTCCCTGCCACCTGCCCTGTCTGGAACTGCAAGGAGTAACAGTGTAACCGACCTTGTTACCATGACAAAGACCAAAGCCGGTGGAATTACCGTTGAGGACAGTTGGGTCTCTCGATCACAAGTGAAGGACCTTTTAAACAAACAAAAATAGTTCTACAAATAGTTGTAACAACAACAAGAAAACAGCTTCAAGTGTTCTGTGGAGTCAACTAATAAAAGAATAGACGACATGACCAGAGAGGTCCAGGACCTGAAGAACAGTTTGCAGTTCCTCCTGGGTCATCTCAATGAATTTATACATGATAACGGGAAGATGACAGCAATCTGTAAGTCTCGTGGAACAATCAAGCCAGAACAACATTGTTGTGGACGGAATTGCAGAGGTAATAGTTCTAGGAAGAGCCAAGAACTTGAGAGGAACGTATATCTTCCTCAACGAGAACTATCCTGAACCTGTGCGCCAGAAGAGGAACTTATCCCAGCCATGAAAGCTGCCAAAGCGCATGGGGACATTGCTTACATCTGCTATGACAGGCTCATTGTCCACTCTCCCTCCCAGAAACCTGGAAGGGATGAGAGAGCCAAGCCTATGGGTTTGTAACTTCAAACCCGGAGGACACACCCACCCACACACTTACACACACCAACTGATAAATGGACTGCTGGATGCATATTTTTTCTCTTGCTTTGTTTGCTCTTTTCCATATTATGTCTATCGCTAATAAACTACCCAGGATAAAGAATAAATAAAGAATAAAACTTGCTAACATCAGATAACATTCATATAGTAGCCATTGCTGTGCCTTGTTTTGGTAAATCATTTGATGATACAGCAGTTGCATTACAAGGACATAACATCTATAGAAGATACACATGCTTATGGGCAGGGGTTGCTGTATATATTCAGAGCCATAACCCTGTAATCCCTAGAGAATATTTTATGTCAAGTGCTATGGAACTGTTTTGGTTACAGGTTCACTTGGCACATTTAAAGCCTTTTCTTTTGGGGTGTGCTAATAGTCAGTATCAAAATAATATGTGTGAAATGCTTGATAGTGTATATGATGTAACTAGAGACGTCTACTTTCTTGGGGACCTGCATATTGACTGTTTTTTCTCAAGCTGTCCCCTCAAGAGGAAGCTTCTCACTGCAACCAGTGCCTGTAGTCTGATTCAGGTTATTAATCAACCTACCAGGGTGTTTACAAACACCACATGTATTGATCACATTTTTACAAAAATAATATAACTTTGTCCTAAGCTGTATCTGTACCCATTGGATGCAGTGATCACAATATAGTGGCTATATCCAGGAAAGCTAAAGTTCCAAAGAACTGTGCATAAAATAAAATAATAGATCATAAAAAAGATTTAGCTGTGACTCTTATGTGGATGATGTTACACATATTTGTTGGTCTGATGTGATTAGTAAGGAACATCCAGACACTGCACTTGAGGGATTTATGAAATTGATTCTTCCAATTATTGATAAACACGCACCTGTGAAGAAACTGACTATTAGAACTGTTAAGGCTTTATGGATTGATGAGGAATTTAACATCTGTATGGCTGAAAGAGATGGGACAAAAGGAGTGGCTAATAAGTCTGGCTTCACATCTGACTGGCTGACTTACTGCAAATTGAGAAATTATGTGACTAAACTCAACAAAAATAAGAAGAAACTGTATTCTGAAGCCAAGATCAATGATATAAAGAATTATTTTTAAAATGTGTGTACTTTAAAAGAAATTATGGGAAGAAAGACAAATTCAACTCCATCTTTCATCGAATCAGATTGCTTATTCATCAGAAAACCATTTGATATTGCCAATTATTTTAATTATTATTTAATTGACTAAGTGGGAAAACTTATGCAGGAAATGCCAACATTGAACAGTGAGCCATTGTACTCAAGCATAAAAAACAAATAATGAAAGAAAAGCATAGTAAGTTCAATTTTGTAAAGCTGGTGTGGGGGAGGTGGAAAAAAATTGATATTGACCAATAACGACAAACCTCCTGGCATTGATAACTTAGATGGAAAGCTACTTAGGATGGTAGCTGACTCTATAGCCACTACTATCTCTCACATCTTTTATCTGAGGCTAGAGGAAAGTTTTTGTCCTCAGGCCTGGAGGGAAACCAAAGTCATTCTGCTACCCAAGATTGATAAAGCGGCCTTTACTGGTTCTAACAGCAGACCTATCAGCTAGCTTTCAGCTCTTAGCAAATTGTTGGAAAAAATGGTGCCTGATCAAAAAAAATGCTATTTCTCTGTAAACAGATTAACAACAGACTTTTAGCATGCTTATAGAGAAGGGCACTCAACATCTACTGCACTGACACAAATGACTGAAATTGATAATAAGATTTTGGGAGCTGTACTGTTAGATTTCAGTGCAGCCTTTGAAATCATTGACTATAACAACATCTGTCATGTTGTGGATTCAGAACTATCTATCTAATAGAAATCAGAGGGTTTTATTTAATGGAAGCGTCTCCAATGGCAAACATGTATGGTGTACCACAGGGCAGCTCTCTAGGCCCTCTACTCTTTTATATTTTTACCAATGACCTGCTACTGGCATTAAACAAAGCATGTGTGTCCATGTATGCTGATGATTCAATCATATATGCATCAGCAACCACAGCTAATGAAGTCACTGAAAACCTTAACAAAGAGTTGCAGTCTGTTTTGGAATGGTTGGCCAGTAATTGTATTTGGTACAATCATTCCCTAAGTTCTAGACTTTACTTGGTGTTACCTTAGATTGTTAACTGTCATGGTCAAACATATAGATTCAGTGGTTGTAAAGATGGGGAGAGGTCTATCCGTAATAAAGCGATGCTCTGCACTAAATGTACATACTGTAGAAATAACCGGGACATAAGGAAGACTAGATCCTTTGCCACACTTTTACAATTGCGTTGATGATCCCCTCGATTACATGAAAGCACGCTGGGCATTTAAAACCTGTTTGCAGTATCTCTCAGTCAGAGGGGAGAGGGGTCAGGACAACTGGCGACAGACATGAAACGACATGTACGTATATATGTGACAGTGGTTGTTTATCACATGTCAAAGGGGACACAGTATCTGAGGAATTGAGATGTTTTCTTCTTTTGTGCCAACTGCAATATTACCTAGCCGGTTTAATATCCAAGCAGTAAATTCCGCACTATATGATGGAGTATCTCTGTTAAAACCTGTAGTGACACCCCATCCCGTGAACGGGACCGTTATCATCATCTGACACTAATTAGCATAATGCAACGGACATAAATCTTCCTAGAAAATATTCCTATTCATGAAAATCATAAGTGAAATATATTGGAACACAGCTTAGCCTTTTGTTAATCACCCTGTCATCTCAGATTTTCAAAATATGCTTTACAGCCAACGCTAGACAAGCATTTGTGTAAGTTTATCATAGCCTAGCATAGCATTATGCCTTGCTAGCAGCAGGCAAACTTGTCACGGAAATCAGAAAAGCAATCAAATTAAATCGTTTACTTTTGATGAACTTCGGATGTTTTCACTCACGAGACTCCCAGGTAGACAGCCAAAGCTAATTTTTTCCCAAAATATTATTTTTGTAGGCGAAATAGCTCTGTTGGTTCTTCACGTTTGGCTGAGAAATCGCCCGGAAATTGCGGTCACCACAACGCCCGAAAAATATTCCAAATTAGCTCCATAATATCGACAGAAACATGGCAAACGTTGTTTAGAATCCATCCTCAAGGTGTTTTTCTAATATCTATTTGATAATATATCCTTCGGGCAATTTATTTTTCACTAGGACCGATTGGAATAATGGCTACCTCTGTATTTTACGCGAGAATCTATCTCGGAGCCACCATGTGACCACTTACGCAATGTGGCCGCCTATGGCTATTCATTAGAAATGCGTAAAACTACGTCACAATGTTGTAGACACCTTGGGGAATACGTAGAAAGCGTAAGCTCGTTGATGGTACATTCACAGCTGAATAGGGAGTCATTGGAACGCAGCGCTTTCAAAACCTGGGGCACTTCCGGATTGGATTTTTCTCAGGCTTTCGCCTGCAACATCAGTTCTGTTATACTCACAGACAATATCTTTAAAGTTTTGGAAACGTTAGAGTGTTTTTTATCCAAAGCTGTCAATTATATGCATATTTTGGCATCTTTTCCTGACAAAATATCCCGTTTAAAACAGGAACGTTTTTTTTCTCCAAAAATGAAAATACTGCCCCCTAACACCAAGAGGTTATTAAGGAGCTCCAAAGTTAATGTCTCAAAGTAGTGGAAAGCCCACCACCATACTCTTGCACTCTGCAAGGGAAAGAACAAGAAAAAAACCTGCAGGGTAATTAGCAGAGAACCCGCACTTACTGCGCAGTGAGCAGCATGTGAAAGAAATTTACAACACACACATAGAACAAGCCAGTCGACAAGTACATTACAGTTTGTAGCAGCAAGAGTCACCATACTAATGGATGCACACAGAATCATAGTGTAGAGGAGCAGTAACCCACAGCCACTCGGCCATCCATGAAATGAGTGACACCTGTGGCCTACATTATCATTCCTTTTAATTCCATTTTTTTGTTTACGCATATTTACTTCCTCTTTAAACGCCGTCGCAGCCGTGTGGTTGTTTCTGAGGATCATTAGGAACAGTTGATCATATTAAAAAAAGACATGTAGGCTAATTAAATCGTTATGGAGCGGAGTGCAGAACATTCAGTTTGAACGCAATGCTTGGCCATGTCATCACACAGTTCCAAGGTTAGTGCAGGCAATAGATGAGGTTATAGCCTACTATTGTACACTATTTCCCCTATTATAATTCTATGTACACTAATCTTCCAACATTACCATGGGTTGAAGAACTGAATGTGTGTAACGCTCATCTGATGAAGAAGGAGTGGACCAAAGCGCAGCGTGGTACATGTTCATGATATTTATTTAAATCTGAACACTAGAACAAAAATATTTTGAATATCTAATTATTTTGGTATTGGGACAATGCCCCACTTCTGCCAGACTTTAATCAGAGAGGCTGAAAGTGTTTCCTGTTTTCAGACTAGCCCCGTTTCAGTTCCCACAGTGTGTTATGACTTTTGGCATCTGGACTCCACTTGTTGTTGTTGCCATAGCTTTGCAGTGCCTAGCAACCACTATGAGCACATGACACTCTTGCAGTCTGTGTGGCACACAGGAGGTGCAGGCTTGTGTTAATGGCTGGAACGGAATGAGTGGAACGGTATAACATACATCAAACACTTGGTTTCCATGTGTGTGATGCCCTTCCATCCACTCCATTCCAGTCATTATTATGAGAAGTCTTCCCCTCCCACTGGCGTGGCGCAACCTTTGGCCGCAGCTGTCTGTAAAGGCGCCCACATACTAGGTTCGGTTTGCTCCTAGCCGAACCCGGCAAGGCGAAGCAAACGTCTGTGTCTTGCAATACTCCCTTAAAAGACTTTCGCCAACAACATTTTTTGTATTAATGCTTGTCCCTCTTAAGACAACAAAGCAACAACATAACCACTGAGCATACAAAACATTAGGAACACCTTACTAATATTTAGTTGCAACCTCTTTTGCCCTCAAACAGCCTCAATTGGTTGGGGCGTGGACTCTACAAGGTTTTGAAAGCGTTCCACATGGACACTGGCCCGTGTTAACTCCATTGCTTCTCCTCCCCTTCATCGACCCCTTCATCTACACTGATTGAAATGCATCAATAAGGGATCATCGTTTCACCTGGATCCAGTCTGTCACTGAAAGAGCAGGTGTTCCTAATGTTTTGTACACTCAGTGTACATTTCCTCAAAATAATCCGAATTAATCTAAGATTACTCAAGAAATCTGTAATTTTACATCTAACTAAGATGTTCGGTAGAGTATTTCTCAAGTGAAAAAATTTGCATGAAAATGAGTCATCTCTCGTTGAATGACAACAAAGACTTAATTGAAGAATTCCATCCATAGTTCCCACACCTACTAAGAACAGTATTGTTGACCAATCACTGACAACAAAAAAACAACTGCCGAACACCAATAACGGACAAAAACTTCACAAAATGTCCATCAGAACATATGTGCAAACTGTTTCGACTGGGAAGCATGCAACAGACGTTACACTCCAGCCCCATAGACAAGGTTTTATGGCCATATAGCCAATACTGTATGTCATTCACGTCTATAGCCAACAGACAAATATGGCTTTAACTACTCGTGTAATTATGAAACTAGGGTCCATTTTATGATGCTTAAGCATATTGTTGATAGCATTGCACTGCATGTGTACTCTCACGGTTTGTTTGTCCTGGTCTTAATTAGCAAGGAAACTATGGCAAAGTGTTTTGAACACAACAAAACAACTCAAATATAAATGTATTTAAATTGCATTTCAAATATGTCGGACTGTGCTATTGAGTTCAGGTAAAAAACAGAGTCTAAAACCTTTTCTTGGCATAAAGATAGCTTACTGTGCTCCGCCCCTCTCTCTCTCTCTCTCTCTAACACATACACACACACACAGTGAGAGTTGTCAGAGAAACCATTTGTTGTTTTTCTCCCCTCGCAACTCTGTCTATGTCTGTGTTTCCAAAGCTATAAATCCAGTCATTCCAGTACTCACTGAGATAATGTCTCATTCATGTACTGACTCCTTATATGGAGGTCCCCCTCCCTGTCTGTCTGAGTGTGTGCGTGCCTGTGTGTGTGTGTGTGTGTGTGTGTGTGTGTGTGTGTGTGTGTGTGTGTGTGTGTGTGTGTGTGTGTGTGTGTGTGTGTGTGTCTGCACTGCATAGTTACACCATCCCTTACACACATCCCCACCCTTAATAGCCCTATTGGCACAGAGACACAAAGCCCCATGTGGGTAGTTGACTGGCAGTGGGAAGGGAGAGTGAAAAATGATTAACCTCAGTGAGTGGAGACTGCTGGGAGTGCCCTTAACCAGGTCAGGGTGTGCCCTTATTGTGCCAGAGTCTAAGCCAGGGAGTAAAGAATGAATGTGACAGTGACACAGAAAAGTTTGTGTTTGATTGAATACATACATGCAATGGACCAGAGTAACTTAACCGTGGCCAGCTTTAATTTCCGCAATGTAATGGAAAAACACAATGCTGGTTTGTTTTCCTGTGTTGACAACAGTCTGGTTGGGCAGACCCCAGTCGACAGTTTTTCTTCTTCTTTAGCCCGTGAGAGAGAATGTTTTTGTAATTTTCCCCGTAATGTTCCCTTCATGTTTGAGTGTCCCATTTTCCATTTGTTAGGGGAACATTCTATGTTAGCAAAAACATTCGGAGAACATTTTTAGCAGGTTTTGACCCTATAGTTAGAAGAACATTCCCTTGATGTCAAACAGAACTTACCCAGAACAAGGTTACCATGGTCGCAGAATATCCCATAATAATGTTCTAGACACCTTTCATGGGACGTTGCAAGAACATGAATGAGTCCAGTTTTCCGAGGGTTATAAGATCACTCCATCAACATCCCACCAAACATACACAGAACATGGTTGCCAAAAAAAATTAAAAGATATTAATGTTCTAGACAGGTTTCGTGGAAACATTGAAAGAACATTGACGTGTCCAGTTTGATGAGGGTTAGGAAAAGATTCCCTTAATGTCAACCTGAATTTAGCCGAGAAAAAAAGAAGAAACCCGCCCACTGCTCTTTAATAAGCTATTGCGTATCGGCCTCGTGGCCTTCGTCAGAGCCTTTGACGAAGGCCATGAGGCCGATACGTAAAGCTTATTAAAAAGCAGCGGTTACTATCAAGTGTGCGGGATTCGTATTTTTTTCTCATTTTATTCAACTGTTACCATGCACCTGCAAAAAAGCTCAGATATATTGTATTAATGAACGTATTACTGTTCTATTATATTAATGACACATTTCATTGGACTGTTGCAAGAACATTCCTGTGTCAAAGGACTTTTGAAACATTGTGTCATGGTCCCCCGGATGTTTAGTTCCCAGCTTGTTCTGGGGACGTCCTTAAAGAAGTTTTTAGGACGTTGCCTGATGGTCCCAAAGATATGTTCTCCAAAAAAAATGTAATCGTTTCTTTACACATTTGTCACGTTCTGACCATCGTTCTTGTGTGTTTTCCTTGTTTTAGTGTTGGTCAGGACGTGAGCTGGGTGAGCATTCTATGTTGAGTCAGCCCCAAAAATATATTGGGGGCGGCACACAGGGAGTATGGCGACACCAGATAGGAGACCTGCGCCAACTTTCTGTGCTTACAGGAGGGGCTAGAGAGACCGGGCAGGCACCGTGTTATGCTGTGGAGCGCACGGTGTCTCCAGTGCGGGTGCATAGCCCGGTGCGGCACATACCAGTATCAGCCGGGCTAGAGTAAGCATCGAGCCAAGTGTCATGAAGCCGGCTCTACGCATCTGGTCTCCAGTGCGTCTCCTTGGGCTGGCTTACATGGCACCAGCCTTGCGCACGGTGTCCCCGGTTCGCCTGCATAGCCCAGTGCGGGCTATTCCACCTCGCCGCACTGGCAGGGCGACCAGGAGCATTCAACCGGGTAAGGTTGGGCAGGCTCGGTGCTCAAGAGCTCCAGTGCGCCTGCACGGTCTGGTCTATCTAGTACCACCTCCACGCACCAGCCCTCCGGTGGCAGCTCCCCGCACCAGGCTTCCTGTGCGTGTCCTCGGCCCAGTACCACCAGTGCCAGCACCACGCACCAGGCCTATAGTGCGCTTCACCTGTCCGGCGCTGCCAGAGGCGCCAGAGCCCTTCATTCCAGAGGCGCCAGAGCTCCTCAGTCCAGCGCTGCTAGAGCCTTCCTCCTCTCCAGCGCAGCCGGAGTCTCCCGCCTGTCCGGCGCTGCCAGAGCTCCCGCCCCTCATTCCAGAGGCGCCAGAGCCCCTCATTTCAGAAGCGCCAGAGCTCCTCAGTCCAGCGCTGCCAGAGCTTTCCTCTCCAGCGTTGCCGGAGCTTCACGTCTGCACAGCGCCATCAGAGTCGCCAGTCTGCCCAGCGTCGCCTGAGCCACCCGTCTGCCCAGCGCCGCCTGAGCCACCCGTCTGCCCAGCGCCGCCAGTGCCGCCAGTCTGCCCAACGCCGCCAGTGCCGCCAGTCTGCCCAGCACCGCCAGTGCCGCCAGTCTGCAAGGAGCCGCCAGTGCCGCCAGTCTGCAAGGAGCAGCCAGTGCCGCCAGTCTGCCAGGAGCCACCAGTGCCGCCAGTTTGCCAGGAGCCACCAGTGCCGCCAGTCTGCCAGGAGCCGCCAGTGCCGCCAGTCTGCCAGGAGCCGCCAGTGCCGGCAGTCTGCCAGGAGCTGCCAGTACCGCCAGTCTGCCAGGAGCCGCCAGTGCCGGCAGTCTGCCAGGAGCCTCCAGTGCCGCCAGTCTGCCAGGAGCCGCCAGTGCCGCCAGTCAGCCAGGAGCCGCCAGTGCCGCCAGTCAGCCAGGAGCCGCCAGTGCTGCCAGTCAGCCAGGAGCCGCCAGTGCCGCCAGTCAGCCAGGAGCCGCCAGAGCCGCCAGGATCCGTCAGATCCGCCAGTCTGCCACGATCCGCCAGTCTACCAGGATCTGTCAGATCCGCCAGTCTGCCAGGATCCGTCAGATCCACCAGTCTGCCAGGATCCGTCAGATCCGCCAGTCTGCCAGGATCCGTCAGATCCGCCAGTCTGCCAGGATCCGCCAGTCAGCCAGGATCTGCCAGAACTGCCAGTCAGCCAGGATCTGCCAGAACTGCCAGTCAGCCAGGATCTGCCGGAGCCGTCAGTCAGCCAGGATCCGCCAGGATCCGCCAGTCTGCCAGGATCCGCCATTCAACCAGGATCCGCCAGTCAGCCAGGATCTGCCAGAACTGCCAGTCAGCCAGGATCTGCCAGAACTGCCAGTCAGCCAGGATCTGTCGGAACCACCAGTCAGCCAGGATCCGCCAGTCTGCCAGGATCCGCCATTCAACCAGGATCCGCCAGTCAGCCAGGATCTGCCAGAACTGCCAGTCAGCCAGGATCTGCCAGAACTGCCAGTCAGCCAGGATCTGCCAGAACCACCAGCCAGCCAGGATCTGCCAGATCCATCAACCTGCCTGAGCTTCTTCTCAGTCCCGAGCTTCCCCTCAGTCCAGTGGGGCCCGTTGTTAGGGTTCCTAGGCCAAGGTCAGCGGCGAGGGTCGCCACTCAAGGGACGCTAAGGAGGTGGACTAAGACAATTATGGAGTGGGGTCCACGTCCAGCGCCAGAGCCGCCACCGCGGACAGATGCCCACCCAGACCCTCCCCTATAGGTTTAGGTTGTGTGGTCGGAGTCCGCACCTTGGGGGGGATACTGTCACGTTCTGACCATCGTTCTTGTGTGTTTTCCTTGTTTTAGTGTTGGTCAGGACGTGAGCTGGGTGGGCATTCTATGTTGTGTGTCTGGTCAGCCAGGAGCCAGTCAGCCAGGAGCCGCCAGTGCCGCCAGTCAGCCAGGAGCCGCCAGAGCCGCCAGGATCCGTCAGATCCGCCAGTCTGCCACGATCCGCCAGTCTGCCAGGATCTGTCAGATCCGCCAGTCTGCCAGGATCCGTCAGATCCACCAGTCTGCGTCAGATCCGCCAGTCTGCCAGGATCCGTCAGATCCGCCAGTCTTCCAGGATCCGCCAGTCAGCCAGGATCTGCCAGAACTGCCAGTCAGCCGGGATCTGCCAGAACTGCCAGTCAGCCAGGATCTGCCAGAACTGCCAGTCAGCCAGGATCTGCCGGAGCCGTCAGTCAGCCAGGATCCGCCAGTCTGCCAGGATCCGCCATTCAACCAGGATCTGCCAGTCAGCCAGGATCTGCCAGAACTGCCAGTCAGCCAGGATCTGCCAGAACTGCCAGTCAGCCAGGATCTGTCGGAACCACCAGTCAGCCAGGATCTGCCAGAACCACCAGCCAGCCAGGATCTGCCAGATCCATCAACCTGCCTGAGCTTCTTCTCAGTCCCGAGCTTCCCCTCAGTCCAGTGGGGCCCGTTGTTAGGGTTCCTAGGCCAAGGTCAGCGGCGAGGGTCGCCACTCAAGGGACGCTAAGGAGGTGGACTAAGACAATTATGGAGTGGGGTCCACGTCCAGCGCCAGAGCCGCCACCGCGGACAGATGCCCACCCAGACCCTCCCCTATAGGTTTAGGTTGTGCGGTCGGAGTCCGCACCTTGGGGGGGGGGGATACTGTCACGTTCTGACCATCGTTCTTGTGTGTTTTCCTTGTTTTAGTGTTGGTCAGGACGTGAGCTGGGTGGGCATTCTATGTTGTGTGTCTGGTTTGTCTATTTCTATGTTTGGCCTGATATGGTTCTCAATCAGAGGCAGGTGTTAGTCATTGTCTCTGATTGGGAACCATATTTAGGGTTGGGTTTTGTGGGTGATTGTTCCTGTCTTTGTGTTGGTGGCACCAGATAGGACTGTTTCGGTTTTTTCACGTTTCTTGTTTTGTAGATTGTTGTATTTTCATCTTTATTAAAGATGTACAAAACTAACCACGCTGCATTTTGGTCCGCCTCTCTTTCACCAGAAAACCGTTATAACATTACCCTTTGTAACTGGTGCTAAGCCCATCAACTACCTGATTAATGAAGGTAAATGAATGTCATACGTGTACAAGCATGTAAAATATGCAATGTGCCTGTATAATCAGTTTTGTAGTTGCAAAAAATATTTGCAGACATGACAATAAATGCAACAAGACTAGCAAGCAGGTAATATAATGTGTGAATGAATACAGCAATACTTGCTAACATGTAACTTGATATGTTAACAGTTTGCGACCGGTGAATCTTCTATGAATCAAAAGTACCTTTGCCTTTCTCAAATCGGTTTTGGCACTAATTTAGGAATAGCCTGTACCAAAATTGTTGTAGTTACGACGTAATTGAGGCAGCCGTGTAGCTGCGATATGGGCAAAAGTGACTAAGCAACAGGATAGATAGTAGACAGTAGCAGCATGGTGTGTGTGGCATCAGTATGCATTTGTGCACATGCAATGTATGTGTGTGTTGGGATGTCAGTGTAAGAGTGTGTGGGTAGAGTCCATTCTTAAGGGAACGTTCTCTCAAGTTGTGGGAACATTTGTTGTTAGCTTGGGAACCATTGCTTCAACAAGAGTTTGAAAAAACAAAAAATACTGCTGAAATTTACAGTACAGTACAGTACAGTACATAAACATATCTTACTCTTTTGCACTGTATGTGCAGCAGGTACTATACTGGACACGCACTCTCACAATCCTCTCGGGGGGGCAGGCGTGGGAGATGTGTGTGACTGACACTCAGATACTCTGCATGCTCCAGTTGTGTGGGGCAGATCGATATGATAACGCTTGCAAGGGAGGCAAGCGATGGGCTGCAAACAATCAGATTCATCTCTTGTCTGAGTGAATTTGCCAAAGACTTGACATGTCCAAGCACATCTTGTAATATTTTGACATCTGGCACTTGTTTGGGAAGCATATGCATTGTAACAACATGAATGAAAAGGGCACAGAGGTCAACATAAAAAAAGCTTGACTTGACATCTGTAACAAGAATACAGTTTCGGGCATCTGGAAGGCTCCCACATACACACTGATAGATATGTACAGTATTTTGTATAAGAGCAATGCATAGATGTTGTATAATATAATTGAAGAGACAAGACGGATGACAACCGCATTGTAATGGGCAAAGAATGCCATAAACCTTATCTCACAGTCTGGTTGTTATCAGATGCTTTACGTGTGCCTTGGTCTGTTTAGGAGATGGAGATGGTTGTGAAATGGGATGATGAGGGCGGGGGAAATGTCTTTCATGTCCTCCTTATCAACACGATAGGCAGGATATAGGGTATGGCCACAGCTGCTTGTTAGCCTTGCCCTCAACCTAGGCCTTGTTTGTTGACACTTGGGGCGGATGGAGTTGCACAGAGAGAAACAGAGCTGTTCAAACATATTTCGTGATGAGACACTTGTATGTTGAATTCTTTTATACTCGCTTTTGTTTTAACCCTAAGAACAGAGACCCAACCAAATGCATTTCATGCTCCAGGGAGGGAAACTTGCAAAACCGTAGAAAGAGAGGAGTTGGTGAGAAGAACAGTGTTGACCCATGTTCCGTGAAGCCTTCCACAGATCTGCTTGCAGAGGTCTAGCTCCCTCAATCCAACTAAAATGACACACCTATTGTGGAGTAAGGGATAGCTCCCCTTGCATGTAGTGAACCTGGGGCCTGTTACACCAAAGAAAACATGCTCTTGAACTAGCTGTCAAAGTGAACTGGACCAGCCAGCTAACAGGCTGAACCAGTTCACTTAGACAACTGAGTCAAGGTGGGTTATGCAGGGACGTCAGTTCAATCCTCTTAGGACAAGTTACGTACTGTAGTCTGTCTGACCATCCATGCTTTTGGGCCATGCTTTAGGCGAAGGCCAAACTTTACCCTTCAATCGATGTCAAAACGAATGTGTTTTCCATTGATACCCCTGCAGAAAGTGTTTTTATCACTTGTGCATTATGTGTTGGTGCTACATGTTGCTTTTAAATCAGATTGTTTTGTTTCAATGTGTGGGATTTGCAAAGGACCACATCATGCAGTGACAAAAAAATTACTGAGAATAACGCAAAAGCATCGACCTAGCAACCTAATCTCAACTCCGGCCCCATTGAACATAATTCCCTTTGATTTCATTTGCAGGGCCACTGCAGAAACCCAAATGGCATACATCTGAAATGGAAGACTCACAACGTAATGGAAAGCGCTGATCTCTACAACTCAAAATCACTGATTTGATACCCTGACATATGGCGATCAAACGGACTATGGTGTAGACGAGACGTTCAACAATGTCAAGAACCAAGAGAAAAGGAAAACAACCAGCCTATCCTTTGTTCATTCGGCCAACGTACGCCTCCCTCCGATTATCTTTTATCTGATTCCACACTTAATGAAAACCTTGTCACCTCTCACCTGATCACCAGCTTGCTAAGTGAAGGACCCTGCCTCGATCCTTGAAAGATAACTATATTGTACATAAGCTGAGTATTGTAAAAGCAACTCAGCAATAGGGCCTGAGTTTAGACAGGTGTTTCTATTAGGTCATTCAACCCCTGCACATGGGATACATGCTGAGAATTGTAATAGACCTTTGGCTATGCATTTCTGAGGTACACGTTAGTATTAGCTTTGATGGTTACAAGTTAACTCATAGTCATAATGATAGCATGGTGCTAACTAATGCCTGCAAGACGTTTTGACAAGGTCATCAGGTAGAAGCAGTCAAAAGACCTGCTCGTTTCGTTTCCCACACTGTTGGAATGAGACACACCTCTGCCAAGCATCCAACAGCTTATGTAAAATACATATTTTTTTCCAAAGGCTCAGCCGATTGTGTTCTGTCATATGTCAGTGGACTCATGGGGAAGAATGCAAACTTGTTACTACAGCCACAAGGCATGATGGGGAAAAAAAGACAGCAAGCAGCCTACAAAGTTGTAAAAAGTAGTTGTCATTGTATGATTCATGTTGAGTCCTGAGGCATCGAAAGAGCTATGATGATACAAGTCAACTTGCCAGTGAATTACCAGCAGTATGTCATATTATGCTTTAAAATAAAGCTGTTAAACAAGATTTACAATTTAATGGCCTTGTACATATGTCTTGCTCCTTGTGTAACTCAATGACTTTAGTAGACCGCCACACGCAGTTGTTAGTTAAGTGGAAATGCTAAAATGATTGGCGCACAAGTTGAGACGAGGCGTAGATTTATGAACGAGTTAGTTGGCTGCAGGACAAAAAGAAGTTGGCAAGGAAATTGAACGGAAGGTTTAAAGTGAGTTAGTACACGTCTTTTATGATCTCTACACAAATTGCAATTAGTGATACTTAGTCCACCTATTATGGACTAAGAGACAGCTCCCCTTGTATGTAGGGAGCCTATTCTCCAGGCCCTAGTATGCCCATTGTCATCCTAGGGCCTGTTACACAGTCGATAACTGGTGAACTGGTATAGCCAGCTGAGAGCCTGGAGGTTTAAAGTGAGTTAGTGCGTGCATGCGGCTTGGAGGATGGTCCACGTCGAATACACAAATTGCAATTTGAATGTCGTGGTCATCGAGTGGTTCTTCAATTGA